>NC_135488.1:90897321-91534495 GCF_052094955.1 Ictidomys tridecemlineatus | reverse complement strand
AATGTTTTAGAGTCCAGTACTAAGACCTAAACTTTTATAACATATATTCAAATGAAAATAGTAGCTAAGCATTCAATAGTTCATTCTAGCGCATATTTTTAAAAACCTTAAAGAGGTTACATCAAGGTACACTTTTTTTTAATATTTATATTTTAGTTGTAGTATTTCATTTTTATGTGGTGCTGAAGATCGAACCCAGTGCCTCACACGTTCTAGGCAAGCACTCTACTACTGAGCCACAACCCCAGCCCTAGGTACACCTATTTCTAAGAATTTATTTTAAAGGAATAACAAAGATGTACAAGTTTACCAGTGTTATTTCTGGTAGTTAAGATTAATACTGAGTGTCTCAAAAATGGAAAGTGGCTGAACTTTGAGCCATATTACACAGCTTTAAAAACACTCTTAAGAAATAGGGAGAGTTTGTTTTTTTTTTTTAATTAGTAGGAAAAAGGCAGATTACAAATATAGATTATCCAGAGTTTTGCTTTGCTTTGAACCTATAAAAATATAGGTAAATGGGGCATGAGAAGATTGGAGACTTCAAGTCATTATAGCAACTGGTACCAGAATTCTCTACCACAAGCAGCAATAAAATTAGACATAACAAATTAAGGCATTATTTTCAAACCCTTACTCAAGCAATATAAAACAGTAATCCCTAAGGCAACACAAGGTGAATTGTTCCCCCAGTTCTTTGGACAGGAACAATTCCCTCCACAGCATGATGTACTAGAACACAAGCAAATAAAGATCCCAGGATTACTAACATAATAGGAATCTGTAAGGCAGGGTGCAGGAGGAAAAGGAGTTGTGCAGATGTGTGCCCAGAGTCTTCAGCATGGGAAATAACACCAAGGGGACAGCTACTACAGGATAAGGAGAGAAAAAGCCACAGGAAGTCAAACAATTCTGAGAAACTGTGGAGTTCTGACCCAGTCAGAGTAGAGTTATCTTACAATTCAGGTGGCATCAAGCTGGGACACTAGAAAGGCCACATCTTAGAACTAAGGACCATGTTCTAGAATAAAGCCTTTTGAAAGACCATCCAAAGCAAAGCCTAAAATCAAGACTTGGAATGATCAGTTTGAAGATTTAGTACAGACAACTTGGGAGGATGGGGAAAGGTCTTCTAAACTTTCCACAGATCCTCAGTAATGAAATATAGAGCCAAGCCTACACAAGGTCAAGATCTACCAGTAACTGAACTGCTTGCAACAACAAAATCTCCATAACAGAATCTCACAATGCACAACATGTAATATACATGATCAGAAATTACTAGACATACAAAGAAGAAAATGTAGTCCATAGTCAAGAAGGAAAAACAGCAAATAAAAACTAATCCTGAAATGACCTAGACTGGGAACTTAGCAGAGAAAAGCTTTTAAGTAGATACTGTAAATATATTCAATAAGTAGATACTGTAAATATATTCAAGGACTTAACAAACAAACAAATAAGGTCTTAATAATAAATGAATAAACGGAACATCTCATCTAAGAAACAGACTATTAAATTAAATGAAGCCAGGCGCAATTATGTATGCCTATAATCCCAGGGACTCAGAAAGCTGAGGCAGGAAGATCCCTCTTCAAAGTTCAAAGCCAGCCTCAGCAACTTAGCTTCTCTCAAAAATAAATAAATAAATAAAAGGGCTGAGGATGTGGTTCAGTGGTTAACTGAGAGGGGGGGAGGGAGGGGGAGGGGGGGAGGGAGGGGGAGGGGGGGAAGGAGAGGGGGAGGGGGGAAGGAGAGGGGGAGGGAGGGAAGGAGAGGGGGAGGGAGGGAGGGAGGGAGAGAGGGAGAGAGAGAAAATTCCAGAACTGGGAATTCTCTAATCTGAAGAACAAGGAGAAACAAGAATGAAGAAAAACAGACTCAAAAGAACTATGCAGCAGCATCTAACATGTAGCTAGTAAATCAGAAGTAGGACAAAGAACAGAGATGAAAAAATACTTGAATATGGGGCTGGAGATGTGGCTCAAGCGGTAGCGCGCTCGCCTGGCATGCGTGCGACCCGGGTTCGATCCTCAGCACCACATACCAACAAAGATGTTGTGTCCGCCGAGAACTGAAAAATAAATATTAAAAACTCTCTCTCTCTCTCTCTCCCCTCTCTCACTCTCTCTTTAAAAAAAAAAAAAAATACTTGAATAGTTAAAATGTTACCGAATTTGATTACAGACCCAAAAAGCTCAGCAAATCTCAAGTTGGATACACATAAAGAAAACCAGGTAAGTCAGATTGCTAAAAACTAACTATAAAGGGAAAAATCTTTCAAGAAACTAGAGGGTGGATTGAAAGAATGATACATATTACACAAAGAGAAATAATTCAAATAACTGCCTCTTATCAGAAGAAACAGAGGGGCAGAAGACAATGGAATGATATCTTCAGAGTGCTTAAAGAAAAAAGTATCAAACCCAGAAATTAACATTCAAAAATAAAAGCAAGGGGTTGAGAGTGTAAGTCAGTGCAAGAGGTCCCGGATTTGAACCCCAGCATGGAGAGTTGGGCAGCAAAATAAACACAATAACCAAAAGCTAATTATATCTGTTGCCAGCAGATGTATACTAAATAACAGGCAAAATGATGTTAATTCAGGCTAAAACATAATATTACTTATTGGAAAGTCTCTTAATTACTTCATATAGATCTGAATCAGAAGTAGTCAATAGTTACAAATATAAAAAATTGATTCCTTCCAGTAATTTCTTAAAAGATAACTGGTCATTTAGAGCAAAAATAATTAATTGTAACGTGGGGTTTATAATATACAGAGAAGTAAAAAAAAAATAAGACAAATGTTATAAAAATATGAGTAAATGAAATTACACTTTAGAAGTGCCCTAGAACAATGACTTTAAAAAAATATAAATGGTATAGCTACAAAAGCAGTAAGGAATCAAACTGGAATACTATAAAATACGCAACTCACCCAAAAGGAAAGATAAGAACAAAAACAAAGGGACAGAATAGGGGGGAAAACAAGTAAGATGACAAACTTAAACTCAACTAAATCCATAATAACATCAAGTGTAAATACACTAAATGAGAATAGACAGCCCAATGCATATGAAATATCAGATACATAAATTTTCAGTTTTCTGGTAATCACATTATAAAGCAAAAAGAATCAAAAATAAATAATTCTTTATATTTACTAACATACTACAAATATTATCATTTCAACACAGAAATTCTTTTAAAATTGAAACTTTCCTTCATACTGTCTTCAAATCTGTGAATTTAACATGTACAATATACTCAACTCAGACATGAAATGTTGTTTTTTTTTTAAGTGAGAGAGAATTTTAATATTTATTTTTTAGTTTTTTTCGGCCGACACAACATCTTTGTTTGTATGTGGTGCTGAGGATCGAACCCGGGCCGCCAGATGAGTGCGCTACCGCTTGAGCCACATCCCCAGCCCCCAGACACGAAATGTGTATCAGAAATATCACTTATGTTTCATAGCATTTACAATGAAAGAGTACATTCACATATACAAGTTGCTCCAAACATAGTTTTCTACTAAATAACTGAATTAAATATCAAAAAAAAATTATACTCTTATTTGCATCCATATAGTAACAAAACTTTTTAAATGTAAATTAACTAAAATCAAATTCTGTTCTTCATGCTCTCCATATTGCTTTAATATGCACTGCTCTAATTGACTATTTCTCTATACATATTGGTATCCTATATGATGATTCTTCATAATCTAGATAGCTTTATGAAAGTAAAGCAGTTTATCACCCAAGTCTCTTGAATTCTATAGTAACAAATGCTTTAATAGCATTTTACAGATAGTTATTATTAATTCAAAAGAATTTACATACTGCATGAAAATTTAAGAGTTTACTGAGGTATTTTTTTTAAAGAGAGAGAGAGAGAGAATTTTTTAATATTTATTTTTTAGTTTTCAGCGGACACAACATCTTTCTTTGTATGTGGTGCTGAGGATCGAACCCGGGCCGCACGCATGCCAAATGCGCTACTGCTTGAGCCACATCCCCAGCCCTACTGAGGTATTTTGTACAAGTAAATAATTTAATGCTGAAAACTAATTTTAAAAGTTTATAGTTACTATTTATTTGCTTCTATAATCTATGACTCTTACAGAACCCTCCATCAGAAATGCAACTTTCAACTTAACTTTGTAACACAAACTGTTTTTCTCATAGTTAAATGTGGTTCTCTTGGGCTGGGGATGTGGCTCAAGCGGTAGTGAGCTCGCCTGGCATGTGTGGGGCCCGGGTTCGATCCTCAACACCACATACAAACAAAAGATGTTGTGTCCGCCAAAAACTAAAAAAATAAATAAATATTAAAATTCTCTCACTCTCTCTTTTAAAAAATAAAAATAAATGTGGTTCTCTTAACTGAATGAGGGATAAAAATCTAGAACTAGCTATAAACACAGACCACAGACAGCAAGATCTAAAAGGCCCCATCACAGCCTCAATTTAAATAAGCAAAGCCTCAAACATAGATTTGTCTGCAATAAGCCCTACCCTGATTTCATGACCTTTGCCATAATTAAAATGCCCACAAACAAAGCTCAAATTTATAAATTTACAATTTTATAAGTCAATATTCACGGTGTTTATAATCTAAACACTATTAGCAACTATAAGCTAAGGATCACTGTGTAATCTGCCAGGGCTAACAATCCATCTTAAAATTCTGGAATTGTGCAGATATGCAGAATTGTAGAGGTATGCATTCTGCTCTGTTTTTCGTAATTTTTTTTCAATTTTTGAAATTTCTTGGCTTAGCTATGATCTTGGGGGAAAAAATAAATTACCAAAAGTCAAACTGCTTAAAGAAATTTCTTTTAATTGCCACTCTAAAAAGATGGCATGGCATTTTAAATCTAAAAAAAAAAATGAGAAGAGTATGAATTGTCATCCTGATTTAGTTACATTCAACAAAGCACAGCTGTGAAGGACAAGGAAACATAACTGAAGGAAGCACATATCTCTAGGCCAGTGCAATTACCAGTAAATTTGTTAAATGTGAAAAAAAAAAAAAAAACTTTGTAAATTAAACATATCAGTAAATGAAAAAAAATCTATAAAACTCTGAACCAAAGCAACAATTTTCTTAGAACACTATCAAATGCTTAAAATTGGATCAAAGAAATACATTCTTAGCACATAAAATGGTATGAGAGGTTTAGGAAGAGAACAGGCAGACACTGAAATTCAGTGGGAAGTGTCATCACAGAAGTACAGAGGAATTTTGCAATAATGTTTCCTAGAAGTTAAGAAGGTAACTATGATTTGAGATCACCATCAATAAAAAAGGAATTTTTTGGAACACGAATGCTCTCAGAAAAATGTTACAAGCTACAATACCAAGAAAGGCAATGCAGGTTTCAAAACAAACTTAGCTGAATGTTAGAATCTCACCCAAGAGATCTCATCAACAAAGCACTTCACAAGTGGAAAAACAAGAATCATTGAAGAAAAATGTCTTTCCCCTAGTATTCAAAATTATAGAACACCAACAAGAAAAATAATAACCAGATGATAACAACTTTGGAAATAATTGTAAAATCTTTGGAATAATATAGTCCTCCTATGGTTGCTAAAGCAAAATCTATCAGGAAAACAAACCCTGAATTTTAACTGTCCGTAGAAAAGGAGCTTTAAAAGAGGATCTAAAAAGCTTCAATCTAGTTAACTAAGAAAATTCTTTTAAGTTACATTAGTGTACACACAATCATTATTAAATAAGGATTTGCTTATATTAAATATCTGATATTTGTTCTTAATTTGTATGTAAAATATTTTTCTGATTTTTCCATTTATCTTTAAGATAAAGTACAACACAGAATAAGATAGATTTCCTAAAAGAATCCCAAAGAGAAATAATAATCTGACTTAACACTATTAACCAGGAACCAATTAAATGGTAAGGTATAAGGTCTCCTATTACAAAAAAAAAAAAATTCACTCTTCACTCCCTAGAAATGAAACTTCAAAAAAGCAGCAATGAACAACTAGGACTACAAGGTAAAAGGCTGTACATTATAATGGATAAGATCAACACCTGGGGCTGGGGCTGGGGCTGGGGCTGGGGCTGGGGCTCAAGCCGAGCGCCTGGCATGCTTGAGGCCCTGGGTTCAAAAAAATAAAGATGTTGTGTCCACGAAAAACTAAAAAATAAATATTAAAAAATTCTCTCTCTTAAAGAAATTAATTAAAAAAAAAAAAAAAAAAAGATCAACACCTAACTCCCCTGAATCAATCCTAACATAACAAACAGAAAATCAGACACTGCATATTCCTGATATGATGCATCAAGAAGCATAGCAAGATGTATTGGTGGAAAAAATTTTCAAGAAATCTAAATCTGATCAAAGTTCTAACTCTAACCAGAAGGAAGGAAATACAGGAGGCAGAAAAACATGTTAAATATCCCTACAGAAATATCCAAAATATAGGTAATTCCACTGAACAAACCTGAACAAATAAATTACAAAAGCAAAGGGGTTGGGGAAAGAGTACCAACAAAAGGCCAAATATGTTTTCAAAATATACAAAATTCTGTATTTACTCCACCATACCCCTTAACATATTACTCGAAAATATAGTTCTAAACACAAGGTAATTACTTTCTCCTATATTCTGGAAGGAGGAACTCTACCCTAAGAGATTCATTATTAGGTGACTGATTAAAAGAAGGTACTCATTTATTAGTATGGAAGACTAAAAAGAATCAGCTTCAAAATCAAATCCACTTGAAACCCTACAATGAAAACTCTACGCTCATATGACTTTCATTAGTGTATTCTATCAAACACTTAAGTTAGAATGATACCAATTCTACAAAGCCTTATAGAAAAAAAGGAGAGAGAGGAGAATATTTCACAATTCACTTTATAAGTCACTATTATTACTAACACCAAAACCACAGGTAGACATTGCAAGAAAACAAAACTATAAATCAATACCCCTCGTGAACACATAATGAAACCCTTAATCAAAATCTAGTATTCAGGGGGTTAGGGTTATAGCTCAGTGGTACAGGGCTTGCCTAGCACATATGAGGCACTGGGTTCAATCCTCAGCACCACCTATAAATAAATAAAATAAAGGTATTGTGTCCATCTACAAATAATTTTTTTTCAAAAATTTAGTATTCAGGATATATAAAGAACTATTAGAATTAAATAAGAACCATTCCATTTTTAAATAGGCAAGGGATTTTTAACAGACATTTCAAAGAAAATATATCAATAGCAAACATGCACAAGAAAATATACTCAACACCATTAGATGCTAGGGAAATATAAATTATTACCACAGTAAGATATTACTACACACCCTCTAAAATGGCTAAAATACACAAGACCAACAAAAGAATGGAGTAAGAGACATTGCAAGAAAACATGGATTATATATATTTATTTATCATATATATTTCTGGCAGAAGTGTAAAATGATACAGTTAACTTCAAAAAAACTTTTTGGCAAAACCTTCTAAAAATTAAACATTTGAAAAACAACCAGTATGGGGCTGGAGATGTGGCTCAAGCGGTAGCGTGCTCGCCTGAAAAGCAACTAGTAATCACACTTGGAACATATGACAACAAAAGACTTGAACACAAATGCTTATAGCTGATTTGTCAGAGTCCAAAACTGGCAACAACCCAAACATTTGTTCATTTACTAGAAAATGAATAAATGTGTTAAATCTATAATAGAAATGAAAAAAATTTTATACGTGTGTATATGCCCACAAAAACAGGTAAATCTAAAAGTAATGAAAAGAATTTTCATTACCAACAAAAACAGGTAAATCTAAAAATCACATGCTAAGTGAAAGAAGCCTCACAGACACACACTCGCGCACGCACACACACAGTATTGTACTGTATGATTCCATTTATGTCGATTCTAGAGAAAAGTATAGACTATACTGACAGAAAACAGATCAGTAGTTATCAGGAGCAAAGGGTAAAGAAAAAATTGACTATGAAAGGACATTACAGAGTGTTTTGAGGTACTGGAAATATTCTGTATCACAACTGTAGAAAAGGTCAAACTACAAATATGTCAAAATTCAAATTGTGCTCCCAAATCAGTGAGTTTTATATAAATTACATCTCAACAGACAGATTTTTTAAAAATCAGATGTGATCTATTCTTCCTACCTCTTTCATTTATCAAACACAAGAATTAAAGCAATACAACCAATTTATCAATCACCTTCAAGAACAAAAACATTCTAAGGGTCACAATATTTTACAGGTGTATTGTCTGCTTCTAGGATAATTGCCCATGAAAGTTATACCAATGTAATTAAAAACTGAAGCTGTTTTCCAATTCTTTCACTAAATTAAATTTAAAATATTTTTTCATAACCTGAATATAGGGACTTGAAAACAATTTCAATGTCTCCAATGCTGACAAATCCTTTTTTTCTGGATGAATTATTGTGAATACAGTACCTGATCATACCTAGATATTTTGGTTAAAAAACAAAAAGTGATTATGAATTACTAATAACTTAATTTCTTAAAAAACTCGAGATATTTTTTCATAATGGGGACAAAGGGCATTTTCTAAGTTCTACAAGTGTTTTATGCATCAACAGAATGTAAGAATGTTCCCTAGAATATACACCATATCAAGATGCACAAAGCATACATTCAAGTTCTAGTACACATGCTCAAAAATTAGCCTCGATAGTTAAAATTAAATATATCACTCACAGATAATTTAGAGATCATGCAGCCCTATTCACTCATTCTAAAGTAAACACAACTCGACCACTACAGTGGGTAGGGAGGAGGACCTGGGCCAGGATTTAGATGCTATTCCTGTTACAGCAGTGCTTATCAAAATTTTTAATATAAATATGAACCAACTGAAGATCTTCTGAAAACTGTATATTTGGACTCCATAGTAATCTGGGGTACAGCTTGAAACTGCATTTCTAGCTAACTGCAAAATGATGCCAACACTACATTCCTGGTCCTCAGAACATGTATACAATAACAAGGGTCACAATATTTTACAGGTTATTTAGTGTGTAAATGCCATACATTTAGTTTTATTTCATGTAGCCTAATGATGCTAAAGCAAAGTGTTCAGGAAGGAAAAAAAAAACAGGCTAAATTATAACATTCTATCCATCCTAAGATGTGCGTACACACACACACACACACACACTTGATACAACTAACATTTCATACTACCTATTGGGGATTCTTGTGCAAGAGACAGGGTACATAAAACTATCACTACTTAAAAAAAATAGATGGGGCTGGGATTGTGGCTCAGCAGTACAGCACTTGCCTAGCATGTGTGAGGCCCTGGGATCGATTCTCAGCACCACATAAAAATGAATAAATAAAGGTATTGTACCCAACTACAACTAAAAATAAATAAATATTTTTAAAAAAATAGATGGAGAAAATGTTATAAAATGTTAACATGATACACAACTAGGGTTGAAAACTAAAGGTCGGGCTGGGGATGTGGCTCAAGCGGTAGGGCGCTCGCCTGGCATGCGTGCGGCCCGGGTCCGATCCTCAGCACCACATACAAACAAAGATGTTGTGTCCACCAAAAACTAAAAATAAATATTAAAAATTCTATCTCTCTCTCTCCTTCTCTCTCTCTCACATGGGTGAGTTTTTATGGCAATACTGGGCCTTGCCTCCCAGGACAATGCAGCTTGAAACAGAAATACTGACAAAACATAACATGTACTTCAGTAAGACAGAAGCAGCTATTAGCCAATCAGGAACTATAAGAAAGTTTTAATTCATAATTTTCTCTTATAAAATAATGTCAGTAGGAATTTATCAAGTTAAATTTCTCTCATACAAAACTGGGCCTATAAAATAACAACCTGCAAAAACAAAAACTCTGAAGACTCCTGAGATGAACCTATTAACAATGTCAGTTATCATACTTTTCCCCACTAGTCTTGCCTCTTTGGCCAACAAAAGGTTGTCCTAAAACACCCATGCTTTTAAAAATGCTCAAGAGGCTATAATATAGTTCATCTCTTTTCTCCATTACTATCAAATCAGGAAAAAAAAAGAGTTGTTTTTCCTGTAAGATTCATATATTATTTTATACTTGAAATCTAACGTTTCCATAGTAACCAGCACTGATGTCTCACAATTTTTGCTGTTCCAACTTAAAGAACACTACGCATAAAAAAAAGCTTTTTATGTATTTATCTAAATAGATGAAGAAAAATGTAAAAGAGATTATAAATATGTAAGCTCAAAAGCGATTTTCCCAAAGCTTGCCATCAAATATTAACCAGTTCTTTAAAGCACACACTTGAATATAAGTGTACTTCAAAGAAAATACAAAAGTTAATTTAAAAGATATATGAAATAAGGTTGAAGTTCATGAAGTCAACTCTGTTGACTATTTAAGAGATGCTAGAATAAGTGATGGATCAGAGGACTCTAGGCAACAGCACAAAAATTCAACAACATTCTATTTAGGTTCTCTAAATCTCTCACTAAAGTAGTTCTCTATTTTCTTCCAAAGAGAAGTCTTACAGAAAATCTCAAGAAATAAAAAGGGTCCTATATCTGCTCTTAGGTATTTTGGGGGAAGTGGGAAAGTAATATAATTTTATTCTGTTGCCCAAAGTCAGAGTAAAACAATGGAACTTTTTAGTTTAATATTTTTAAGGAAGTTATTTTTTATATATCCTAGAGGAATTCCTGCACAAATATGTAAGAGAAACATGATTTCTTGTTCACTGAAGTATTAAAAAAAAAAAAAAAAAAAGGAAGAGGGCTGGGGCTCAACAGTAGAGAACTTGCCTGGCATGTGTGAGGTACTGGGTTCAATTCTCAGCACTACATACATATAAATAAATAAAATAAAAGTCTATCAACAACCAAAAAAAAAAAATACTAAAAAAAAAAAAAAGGGCTAGATTAAAACCTTTAAAAAGGAAGAAATAAAACAGCACAACCTAAATACCCATGGATAAACCGTAAGTCAGAAAATTGAAATTAATAAATAAAATCTAAATATTGATATAAATCAATATTTAATGAAAAAACAAATCAAGCCACAAAAGAATACATGATTTCAGCCACTTACTATGATTTTTTAAACACAAAAATTTTTATATCTATTATTTATGAAACACATACACATCATAAAACTATTTAAAAACCAGAAATATATGCCATGTTCAGGATAGGTATATATATAAAAAGGTATTGCGTGAATTCCTTAACTGTCCTATTTCTCTCTTAAAAGGGATTCAAGTCACGCACAGTGGCACATGCCTGTAATACCAGCAGTTCTGGAGGCTGAGACAGGAGGATGGCACGTTCAAAGCCAGCCTCAGCACAAGTGAGGCACTAAGCAACTCAGGGAGACTCTGTCTCTAAATAAAATACAAAATAGAGCTGGGGATGAGACTCAATGGTTGAATGCCCCTGTGTTCAATCTCTGGTTCCCACTCCCCTCAAAAAAGGATTCAAAACTGATATGGCAAATATGTAATAAGTTGTATGCAATAGGAACCTGAGCTCTACTGTATCTTTATCTGTCACGTTTGTAAATTTGAAGCATATTACAATTGTTTTTAATGAAACATACTGTCTCAGAATTTACTTCCCCAAAGAGGGAACTTACAATCACAGACTCAATGACTTTCACCCTGTGAGTGTAATCCTCTCAACAACCCTGTGACCTCCCAACTTCAGATGGAGGAAATGTATAGATTCAATAAAGTTTTTTTAAAAAATTCTTCAAAATTCTACAGCTAAAATGTAGTACATACATCAAGATTTCTACTTTATATTAAACCCACAATGCTATTTTCAAACTGCCTTTTCATGTTATTCAATATTAAAGGATAGGGGCTGGGGATGTGGCTCAAGAGGTAGTGCGCTCGCCTGGCATGCTTTAGGCCGGGAGATTGATCCTCAGCACCACATACAAACAAAGATGTTGTGTCCACTGAAAACTAAAATAAAATAATTCATATTCGCTCTCTCTCTTTCTCTCTCTCTCTCTAAAAATAAATAAAAATAAAACACTTATTTGATTCATTTAAAAAAATATTAAAGGATAATTTATATAAATATCACTCATTGTTCCCAGTAGCATAAACAGATAAAGTAAGGAGGCTCAAAACAGTCAAATGAGTCCCTACAAGTCCCCACTTTTTTTTTATTCTCTTGGTTGGGAGCTGCTTTTCCCCCCTCCAAATTTTTTTTATTGGTGCCTTATAGTTATACAAAATAGTAAGATTCATTGTGACATATTTGTACATGCACATAATAACAATATACTTTGGTTAATTTTGTTCCCTAATACTTCCACTTTCAGACCACATTTTTTAATGACACAATATTTAAAATGAATCCTAATACTAGATCATCTACTATGAGTAAAAATTGACAAGTACCGAAAATAAATAGGATTAAAGGGTTTGTTTTTGTTTGGAAAAAGTGAGTTAACTAACTTCTAGTATTTGAGATTTCTAGATCCCTAACATTCCAGATAAAACTGGACTATTGGACAATAACTAGAGTAATCAAAATAATCAGAACTACAAATACACATAAACCTTCATTAATAGTGGAGGTCTTCTTGCTCCAGAATTGTCAACCTATTGTAATTTAGTTATAAATGGTCTATAACTGAGTTATAGTATCAGTATTTAATTAGCCATAACCACAGGGTAAAACAATGAGTGCCATGCATACTAAAGTTTAACAACCATCCAAGGGCTTGCTCAGAATATAGACTCTTGTACCTCACCTTCAGAATTTGGTTCTGCTCATCAGACATGGGGCCCAATCTACATTTTTAACAAGCATCCAGTAACAACTGCCAAAGTAATTCTGATGTGCAGGATGAAAGAATTAGTTTTGGAGGAACATAAGCCTTTATTCCTTCTATAAGCAGTCACTGAACACCTACAACATGGTTCTAGGAACTGAAGATTCACTAGCAAAAAATAAAAATAAAAATCTTGCTCTTAGGTACTTACATTCTAAAGATGGAGAAACAGAACACACACACAATGCCTGCTAGTGTTAAGTAGCACAGAGAAATACAAATGGGTTAAGGGAAACAGAACAAGATATTGCTATTTTCTAAGAGTAATCAGCAATACCTTCTCCAATAAGGAAACATTTGAGCGGAAAAAGTGAATGAGGTACACATCTGGGAAAAGAAAGGAAAACATTATTAATTTCTTTCTCATCACTCAAAATAATTTACCATGTGAATTATTATTTTTTTGTGGGGGGGGGGGTACTAGGGATTGAACTCAGGGGCACTGAACCACATCCCAACCCTACTTTGTATTTTATTTAAAGACAGAGACTCACTGAGTTGCTTAGCACCTCACTTTTGCTGAGGCTCGCTTTGAACTCACACACGATCTTCCTGTCTCAGCCACTGGGATTACAGGCTATGCCACTGTGCCCAGCCGGAAATAATTTTAGGTGGTATATTTTTTTACTACAGAAGAGAGGAAAACACCTAAGAGTGTCTACTTTGTGCTTATACCATGTATTATCTTTTTAATCTTCAAAATCACTTTGTGGGGTAGTTACAAGTTTCCTTGTTTTCATAAAGGAGGATACTGAGTGAGGCTCAAATTAAACAATCTGCAAGAATACAAATTTTGTATGTAGTCAAGTAAGGACGCTCAGCCAGGTCTTTGTGATTATCAAATCTATCATCTTCCAACTATGCCAAACTCCACCTTTATTACTAAAAGAGAATATCAGTTGAATAAACTCGGTCAATGTCTACCTGCATTATTAAAGGAGCATATCTGATGATTACAATCAGATCTGATTTCTTATGTGGTTAGGATTTCTAGAAACCTGGAAAAATAAAAAGATTACCAAAAATTAAATATGTTTACATAAAAAGGATGCTCTCATTTTTTATAACAAATTTTTGGCACACAGCTATTTTTTCCAAAACTTCCATGTCTAAACTCAATCATTTATATAGCCAACAAATCATTTATACAAGTTCCAACGTTTGGGGAACACAAGTTTTTTCTTCATTAATTTTCTAGAAGGGCAAGTTTTAAACTGCAGATCTTTAAGATGCAATAAAAGTATATTTGCCCTTGGCAATATCTGCATATATTTTACAACTCATTGTTTCATATTCAGTACAACTATTACTGCAGAAGGCCCCCCACCCTACCTACTTCAGACTAATAATTAGAAAACACAGAATCATACTAGATACCTGAAGCACAATTCACCAATAATACCCTTACTCTAGAGGTTCTAACTCAAAGATGTATAAAAGGATAGTAGAAAGAAAACCTAATTGAATAAAACAAAAGCCATACATACTATATAGGATTATGTAAACTAGAGCCATAAATGAAGACATCCTAGAGATGGCTGCATTTCTCTGGCCCTGGACATCAAGTTAAGGCTAACCTTAAAATACAGGCTAAGAATGCTAAACATTATCCCTGAGGAGAGCTACTGAAAATTTTGGAGCAAAGACAGGACTAAACCTATGTTGCAGAGATAAACTAAAAGTAATGAGTAAGATGTGTAACGAACTAAGAACAGGGAGATCAGCTAAAAGGCAATTTGAAGAGCCTAGACATGAGAAGCCCAAAGTCAAGCTGACAATAAAAATGGAAAAAGATGTATGCAAAAGCTAGTTCTTAAACATCCATCTTTTGGCCTAGACAACAGATAATAATAAACTATTCCATATTTTTCATAAGGGACATTTTCTTTTCTTTATTGACAATGTACTCCATTTTTTTTTAAATTAAGTCTCTCTTCTAGATACTTTTTTTTAAGAGAGAGTAAGAGAAAGAGAGAATTTTTTAAATATTTATTTATTTTTTTAGTTTTCGGCAGACACAACATCTCTGTTTGCATGTGGTGCTGAGGATCGAACCCGGGCCGTACGCATGCCAGGCAAGCACGCTATCGCTTGAGCCACATCCCCAGCCCCAATGTACTCCATTTCCATTTCCAAAAGTATTTTTCACACAGTGAATCCAAGGTTTTGTCACATACAGGTCAGGAATCCATCAAAACCAGAGTAGGTTTCCTCAATGCAGGCAAATAGTTTAATCATTCCCATTTTAGCTCTAAAATTAGCTTTGTAGAAGTTAAAGCAGACAGGTAAGAGGAAAATTGTGACAACCAAGAGAATCTCCCCCTGCTTGCCCCCCCACCCCTCCCCCCCACCCCCCCACCCCTCTCTCTCTCTCTCTCTCTCTCTCTCTCTCTCTCTCTCTCTCTCTCACACACACACACACACACACACACACACACAAATTTAGAACAGGGTTATCATGACAAATTTCATAAAGACATTTGCCAAGACCATGGAAATAAGACACTAAATTCCATTTCAATACATCTCTCTACCTCAGAAAACTGTTATAGCAGCAGTTTAAAAAAAGAAAGTATTCAAATTCCAGACTTGTCTCAAAATAGGCAAAATTCCTACTACAAGAGCAGCTGTAAAAAGAAGGGAATGGTGCCAAAAACAAATAAACATCCCTCCAACCAGATAAAATGTGACTAATTTGAAAAAACAAAGGAATAGGAAAGTGAGAGTTTCCCACTACACTCTCCTTTTGTCCCTTCTCTAGCTAGACAATTTTAGGGTACATGTGTTAGAATTCTTTGTGGTAAATAAACACATAAGCTCAAAAACAGAGGGAAAGGGGAACACAACTCTGCTGTTTTAAGTCACATTTTGGGCTACTCAGACAGCTTTTCCAGGAACTATCCAGTCATTTAAATCAATTCTTTGCTCTATTTGGCTACAGAAAAACAGCCCCATATTCCTTTTTTTTAATTAAACATGTTCTAACACTATTTGTTCTTCCAGTTACCTTTAATTATGTTTTTAAATACTTGTTAAGCATCCTTTTTAGACTGAAAATTCTTTAAAATCAGGAACAAGTGCTTAAATTAATTTGTAAGGTTACCAACATACTTTTTATCAAATAATTCTTCTCCATGAATTTCCTTCACCAACACTCGCAGTAATTCTACTTCTGAAATTATAAACTTAACCCACAATTATGCTAAGATCTCCCTAATCTCCCATTTACATGAAAGCTTGGAGCAGGGCTCTCTATACTTTTCTTTTTTTTTTTTTTTTTTTAAAGAAAGAGTGAGAGAGAGTGAGAAAGAGGGAGAGAGAGAGAGAACTTTTTTAATATTTATTTTTCAGTATTTGGCAGACACAGCATCTTTGTATGTATGTGGTGCTGAGGATCGAACCCGGGCCACACGCATGCCAGGCGAGCACGCTACCACTTGAGCCATATCCCCAGCCCTCTCTATACTTTTCTATACTGGTATTCACAAGCAACCTATAAGCCTTGCTTATAAGGTAGATATGAAACCTCAAATAACAGCATAAAAGGAAAAAAAAAAGTTCTGCCCAAGTATGGTCTTCAGTTTGCCTGCCCCAACCCACCCCTTCTCTATCCCAAAAGAAAACTAATCCCATTCCCTTCATGTTCCCCCTTATCCACAAAAAGCATAACTTTGAACACTCAGTACACAGTACACGCCAAATGTTTTTAAGACATTATATTTTAATCTTAAACTTCTAAAGTAAGTTTTTTTAAGTTACAAAATTGAAGCTTACACTATTGGTATGACTCTGCACCATGTACAGCCAGAGGAATGAGAAATTGTGCTTCATTTATGTACTATGTGTCAAAATGCATTCTTCTATCATGTATAACTAATAACAAATTTTAAAAAAATAAATGTTTAAAATGACATTGGGGAGAAAAAAAAAAACTGAAGCTTGATGGTTAAAGAGAGCTGAACCTATCTGCTATTTTCTTCTACCACAATTCTGGGCACTAAAGCAGATGCCCATAGTCTAGCAATTAAGAGACAGGCACAAGTAATCAATATTTCACAAAGAATTTAGAACAGTAAAAAAACAAAGCACTCCAACAGGATACCTAAAGAGGAGGTTGGCACTAAAGTCAGTATGTTCAAAAGTTGCCAATTTAAGAAATATATTCATGTGAAAGAAATTATTTTACTTTTTTAAAAATATACTATCCTTACCAAAAAAATATAAAATTAAAAGGCAATTATAAAAAATAATTTATTACATACAAAAGGGATTTTAAAATAAAAGAAACTGAGAGATGGTCAAAGAAGCAATTATTAAAAGAATTCACATTTCAATTGTGATATCAATATTTCAACATCAATTGCAAAAAGAAATACAAATTAGTCAGGCACTGTGGCACACAGCTGTAATTCAAGCAACTCCAGAAGCTGAAGCAGAAGTCTCACAAGTATAAGGACAGCCTGAGCAACTTAGGGAGACTCTATTCAAAATAAAAAATAAAAAGGGCTGAGTATGTAACTCAGTGCTAGAATGTTTACCAAGCATGCATAAGGCCCTGGGTTCAATTCCCAGTACCACCAAAAATATATATGTACATATTACAAATTAAAACAGTAAAATGCTCATTTTTACTTATGTGTTGGCCTATTTTCCCCCCTTTCTTGGTACTGGAGATTGAACTGGAGTCGCTTTACCACTGAGCTACATACCCAGCCCTTTTTATTTTTAGACAAGGTTAGTTAATTAAATTGCAGAAGTTCCCACTAAGTCATTGAGGCTGGCCTGGAACTTGAGACCCTCCTGCCTCAGCCTCAGAGTACCTAGAATTACAGGCATTTATTTTTAACTAACACCCAGTGTGAACAAAGACATTTGTAAACAAACACAAACCTTACCCTACTGGAAAAAAGGTATAACCTTTGTGAATGGATTTGGCCAGGGATAGCTTCAATCTTAAAAGTGCACATGCCATTTGACCCAGTCATCTACTTTTAAGAATCTAACCTAGGGCTGGGGATGTGGCTCAAGCTGCGTGCTCGCCTGGCACGCGTGCGGCCCGGGTTCGATCCTCAGCACCTCATACAAACAAAGATGTTGTGTCAGCCGAAAACTAAAAAATAAATATTAAAAATTCTCATTCTCTCCCCCTCTCTCTCTCTCTCTCTCTCTTAAAAAAAAAAAAAAAAAAAAAAAGAATCTAACCTAAAGGCTGTGATTTATCTGCAAAGACATTTAGCCAACATTATTCACAAGAAATAACCCCATCTCCAAAAAGAGAATTAGCTAAGTAGTACTGCATCACCATTTAAAAAAAATCATATTGTAGGGATTACTTAATCATAAGGGAAAATATGAAACAAAAAAGCAGATTACAACAATTACAATGAGGTCTCAATTTAGGAAAAATTACATTATTCCTTTTAAAAGAACAGAAACTAAAACATATTCACTAAAATACTAGCAGTGGTTAGTTACTGTTAACAGGTATGTTTATTTTCTTCTTTTTCTTTATTTGTATTTTTAAAAATGTTTTCCAAGATTTATTCATTTATTTTTTAATACCAAGGATTGAATCCAGGGGCACTTTACCCTATCATGAGCCACATGCTCACCTCTTTTTTTATTTTTTATTTTGAGACAGAGTCTCACTAGGTTGCTTAGGGTTTCACTAAGTTGCTGAGGCTGGCTTTGAACTTGTAATCAATCCTCTTACCTCTGCCTCCCAATTGAGTCACTGGGATTACAAGTGTGCACCATCACACCAGCAAGATTTACTGTTTTTAAAATTTTAAAAAGTTAAAAGCTAGGACCATGAGCTACCATTTTACACACAGTAAGCTTAAAAATCTATGATCATCTTGTTCAGTAACATGTTTTGCTACAACTTAAACATGACAAATTTCTATCATAATATCCACTTGTAAAAAACATTTATTTAGCACCAGCCATATCATTCAACCTTCTCAATTTCTAGCATACTTCAAAGTTTAGCTACTTTTTGAGAAACAACAGCCAAGTACCCTGCCATTTTTCTTCAGTAAAAGCCTCTCAATTCTATACAAAAAGTTCCACATAGCCAGTCCACACTGTCATATCTATTAAGAAATAAAAAGGCTGATGAAAATACAACAGCAATTTCTGAAATTTTTATCAATAACTGTCTTCAAAAAAAATCTAAGAACAAGGGTGATTTTCTGCAAAAAAAAACTTCTCTCCAACTTGTCATTCAAAATAAAGCCCTCCCATTTTTATAAAAGTGAATTTAATCCAACTTTTTTTCTCATTGATCTGTGTATTAGAATGGTGAAAATTTGCACAGCTTATGTGCAAATTTTTCCTCTTTCAAGAATTTCTATATAGAATGCTTTAGAGTTTCTAAAGTGCCTAAATAGATATTACCTCCTTGATGAAGAAAAAAGAGGAGGGAAGAGACAAGAAAGGGAAAAGAGGACAGGAGGGAGTTGGGGGAGGAGAAGCAGTCTGTAGGGTGGTACAGACCTGTAATCCCAGCAACTCTGGAGGCTGAGGCAGGAGGATCACAAGTTCAAAGTCAGCATAGGCAACTTAGTGAGACCCTTTCTCAAAAAAATAAAGAGTTGAGGATGTAGCCCAATGGTAAAGCACCCGTGGGCTCAATCTCCAGAGCCTCCCCCCAACATCCCCAAAAAAGGAAGGAAAAGGAAAGACCTATAAATTTAATAGGGTAGATATTAACCATCAGGAAGGCACAAATGTTACAGATACACACTATAGTCCTAAAATTAAAATTCAAGTCTTGCTGGGTATGGTGATGTGTACACATCCCTAAACCTAATGAATCTGGAGGCTAAGGCAGAAGGATCACAAAATCAAGGTCAGTCTAGGAAATAAAGCAAGACCCTGTCTCAAATAAAAGGAAAAGGGCTAGGATATAACTCAGTGGTAAAGTATCCATGGATTCAATCCCCAATACCAAAAAAAAAAAAAAAAAAGTTTTTTTAAATGTTAAGGATACAGTTCTAATTGCTGTCCATGACTCTACCAAAAAGGATTAAATGAATTGGATGTCACTGTTTAATGTAGTTTTAAATCAATCATTTTTTAGGCATTCCTTGTATATGACAGGCTGAAGTAGATTTTGCAGATCACTGTTTGTAAAGCCAATATTTGGAAACTACCATGACCTTAAGCTAAGAAATGAACTCATACTGAATTCTGTAATTGAAATAATTCCAGAAGGTGACCTTGTCACATGATTGAGTCTCTAAAACGCATGCTTACTGAAATGAAGAGTTAAAAAATATGTATACTTATATTTTATTTTTAAAACTGAAAAGGCCTTCCAAGTCACAAATCGTCTATTTTAAAAATTAATTTAAGTTCAAAGTCTCAAATAATCAAACATTATAACTACTTCCAACAGAATATTTGGCACAGGGTTAAGCAGTTTTGCCACATTTAATACTCAAAATAACCCTATAATGAACATATTATCCACATTTCACAGATAAAGTTAAAAACTTTCCCCCATTCTTGTCCAAACTAAACCTCCTTACACATTAAAGAAGAAAATTATAACTTTTGATTGCAAATGTACTTTACACATACTAGAACAAGTAGTCAAACTGGCACATTCTTACATGTTACTATGTCTTATACACAGCTTTACAAACTGTAAAGTATTACAAACACTTGTACCCTATCATCTGCTTCCCACAATAGCCTTGTTATGAAATTATCATCACTACTATATATGAGAGCTTCAAAGCTTAGAGAGCTTAAGTCACTCAGCTCATGACTCCTTGTTCTTCTTCCACCACATTTTCTTCTCTATGATTAAAGAAACATTGCTGCCATATCAGCATTTTGCAGGGAAAGATGAAATGTACTAGAGACCCGAGCTATGCATCTTTCATCAATTACATATTTCTCCAACTAGTTATTAGAATTACTAGCTAACAGGATATCCAGCTAATCACTAACTGATGTCAATCATAGAGACACAAGTTGTATGAATAAGTTTTATTAAGCTAGTAGTTTAGCAAGGGAATTACCTAGATTGTATCTATACTGTCCAGAAGATCAAATCCAAGTAAGTCGAAAGAGCACAGTTTCTCTTTGGGAAAACAGAGGATGTTTAAATGAGTCTTTCATGACTTCAGTATTGTTTCTAGTAGCTATCATCTGCCCATATAGTTACTGTATAGCCATTTTTTCCCAAAGTAGTGAAGATGGCTGCAGACGTGCAGTGTTACAATTCTGTCCACAATATGTGTGTACACCAAAACATATAAAGATATATTTACCAATAACTTAAGAAATCATTTGCAAAATGGTTACTTTGGCTTTGCACTTCCAGGCATTTCATGCTACTCAATAATGAGCAGAACTGTTATACTTTCTTCACCAATTGTTCTACTCTCTTTCATATCTACCTTTTTCCTTTCTACCTTAAAATTTCCTAGTCCACTTGGTAACTTGCCTTCTCATTCCTTTTTAAATGGCCCGATCTTCTCTCTCCTTCATTAGTTTATGCTTTCAAATTTTGTTTATTCAACAAAGCCTGGTCATTCCTAGTTATATGTGATAATGTCCAATGTACGTGGGACCCCTAGCCTCTTCCAAGTCTGTTAAGAGTGCCTCAGTAGTTTGAGACTGTGGAGAAATCACATTCACTCTCTTCAATGAGAATAACAGAATTCCTTCACAGAAAGGTTTTAAGAAATAAAATCAAGACAAGATTTTAAAGTGTTTTATAAAGTCCCAAAAATTACCCTATTGCCACTGTATTTTCTGGTTGGCATTTCCTTCTAGCTAAACACTTTTAAAACTATAGAGAGGGCTGGCTGGAGATATGGCTCAAGCGGTAGCGCGTTCGCCTGGCATGCGTGCAGCCCAGGTTTGATCCTCAGCACCACATACCAACAAAGATGTTGTGTCCGCCAAAAAAACTAAAAAATAAATAAATAAAATTCCCTCTCTCCCCCCCCCTCTCTCTCTTTTAAAAAAAGTTTAAAAAAAAAAAAAAGAACACCTACTAAAACCTCCCTCTTTTTTGGGCTGGGGATGTGGCTCAAGCGGTAGCACGATCACCTGGCATGCGTACGGCCCGGGTTCGATCCTCAGCACCACATACAAACAAAGATGTTGTGTCCGCCGATAACTAAAAAATAAATATTAAAAAAAAAAATTCTTCTCTCTCTCTCTCTCTCTCTCTTAAAAAAAAAAAAAAACCTATAGAGAAAGCCCTCAAGTATGGTGAATGGCAAAGGATAGTTAGGGTGGAAGAAACTTAGTTGAGTAATGGATTTATTGGAGGATCAAGTTCAGTTATTCTATGTTCACATCTATCAATGACAAATTTTCTAGAAAGTAAGTAACACACTTGGCTTTTAAAATCTCAAAATGGCTACAAAATCAAAATACCACCACACTTAAAAAAGGAGGGGGGGGAGAAGTCGTTCTTTGTCTTCACCCCAGAGATAGCCCTCTTTCTTACAGAGCTATAAATCACCATTAAAGGAAAAAAGAAAAAAAAAATATTAACTTCTACTCCCTTTCCATTTTTGGCATTGAGAGACTGCCAAACAGCTGCATGTCAAGCAAGCCTTCTAACTGAGCAAAAACAATTTTTTAAACACATCTTGCCATATTTTGCAATAAAGGTAAAAGGTATTAGAGAGATTCTACTATGCATCTTTTATCAGTTACATATTTCTCCAATAGTTATTAGAGTTACTAACTGGCAGTGTATTCAACTAATCACTGATTGTTCTTATGTCAACCATAGAAACACAAGTTATGACTAAGTTTTACTAAGCAGGTAGGTTGGCAAGAGAATCCCCTGGATTCTACATGAACTAGTCAGAAGACCAAATCCAAGTCAGTCAAAAGTGCACATTATCTCTTTGGGGAAAAAAAAAAAAAAAAGAGGATGTTTAAATTGCTACTAAGTCCCACAATTTAAAAAATATATCTTGTAGTTCAGCATCATCATACCAGTTGACAGTGTTCCAAGTACAAGTAGTTGCCTAATTTTGGAAAAGGTCTAACAATTTCAAGAAAGTTTTTATTTGTGAATATTAAACTTTAATATTAGCCATAATTAAATTTCACTGTGGCTAGGCATATAGCCCAGTAGTAGAGCATTTGCCTAACCATGTACAAGACCCTGGGTTTGATACCCTGCTGTGGGGAGGTGGGGGAGGGGGGTTGTTACAGCAAAAAACAAAAACTTTATCACAAAGTTACAATACAGTCAGAGTCTCAGTCTCTCTCTCTCTCTCTCTCTCTCTCTCTCTCTCTCTCTCTCACACACACACACACACACACACACACACACACACACACAATATTCTGAAATACTGCATGACTATGTGCACTAAACTTAAGGCCAGAATCTTAATTTTTGACCATAGTTTATTTTCCCTGTAACAAATGTCTCTTTACTGTAAGGTAGCTCTTCTCCCCACAAAAGAAAAATTTCACAGAATTTCAAAACACTTTACTAAGTAGATTTAATCACATCTACAGAATCCTATCAACCTGTAAAGTCAATAATGCTTATGTACTGAGGTGCTTATTTGCTTTCTAAAGATCCTACATTCCTAAAAGAGTAAATATTTCTCTTAAGAGAGACAGAGCATCTTCCTAACTACTAAAGTGACACCTGACTCACCCCAACTCAACTCTTCAACTTTACTTCTCCAGAAAGCAGAGGGGAAAAAAAGAGTTTATACAACATGATCAAAAAAAGATGAGTCCCTAATAATTCACAACTTGTTTGTTCTTATCTTCAACTCAAATCCTAACAAGTTTATTTGGTTTTTAATGCAGTAATGGGTGACTCTGAACAAATTAGAAGGTGCAGGGGTTCTTTTAGGCAGTCATTTGATAGGAATGGCTATCAATTTAATTTCTTCCACTCTCTCACCACCATCACCACCACCAGAAGAAAGACAAAATCTCTAAGTAGCAGTCAAGAGCTTTTAGTAAGTGGTAGGCCCCATTTATCAACAGTCTCCTGAGTCTTCTCCCTTTTCAATAAGCAACACAAAAACAATGTTCATAACCATAACTGAGTCAAAATGTATGCTTCTCCTAAAAAGGCAAGTAGATAAAATACTTTGAAACTATATCTAAAAGAGTTTGGGGCAGTGCGGAGCACATACACCCCCCTCTCCTAGGGCCCAAAAGAACTAAATTAATCCATTCGTATTTCAGGCAGCTAATTACTTGAGATATACAGCCCGCAGATCCAAGGCAAAGCCTCTCCGGAAGTATTTCTTTCTATAAACTATAAACAGTTCAGTCAAGTGCTGTAGTTGGTAAACAATAACTCAATAAGCTTCATTTCCTTTTCTTTTTCACTTAGGAAAATTCTAGTTTGTCATCACCTTATATATGTCCAAGGACTACCATGAATGATCAAGTATATTTATTCTAAATAAACTTTTTTATTAAAGTGAATCCTTACCAGACCGGTAGCACAGAAAGCTGGGGCAGGAAGATCGCAAGTTCCAAGCCAAGTTGGGCAAATTGATGGGACCCTGTCTCAAAACTTAAAAATCAAGACAGAGAGGTGTGGAGGGGTCGGGGATAGCCCTCAAAGGTAGAGTGCCCCAGGGAACAACTCTCAATACCACAAAAATAACAAAATAAAGTGAATACCTGTGTTTAATATTTAATTCAAATGTTTTAAATTTCATCCAGTAAAACTTTTATCAGATTGTGAAAAAAATCAGAAAACACGTGCTCACATTCAGTATATTTAATATACTCTTACCTTAGCTCGACGTACTTAACTCTAGGCTTTTACTATTTATAAGCCTTTGAGAAACTTTATGCCTTTAAGTAACATCAAAATTCTCAATCAGGATTCCAAACGTTTAATTCACACCACAGTGAAAGATCAAATGCTAAACTCCTAAAAATAGGGGTGTTATGAGTGAGAGAAACACACAACACCATGCTGCCAACGCAACTGCGCCTTCGAGGGGGCAGGGGCGCCTTTACACGTACAGTAGGAGCTCACATTCAGCAAAACCGGGGAACGAAGGATCAGGTGACTTAACACCACACTTTCAGTCTGATCCGAGTGACTAGGAACCCTAGGCTCAAAACACCAGTTTGACAACTAAATCTAGACTTGGGACCCTTGCCACGCGCAACTCGCTCAAATGGGTCGGGGACTGAGGGCCCCCCTCCCTCCCGGAACGCGAGCCCGAAGCACAACCCCGGCCTGCAGACTGCGGTTCACTTCAGAAGAGTGTCGGGAGAGCCTTCCGACCTGGCAGCGAGGTGTCCGCTCTCCCCACGTCCTTCTCCCCGAAGGGGCCCATCACGCCCCGGCCGCCCCTCGTTCTCGGTCCGCGCGAAGCACAGAGGGCAGAGAGTGCCCTCCAGGTGACGGGTCGCCTCGCCGCGCCCGAGATCGAAGGACTACGCGGCGGCGCCGCCGACCTCCCCGAGTCCCAGCCCGCAACCCTGACTCAAGGCCGCCCCCTCGGGCCGGGGCGGACACGGCCGCAGCCACGCGGCGGGCGAGCGGGCAGGGGGCCGGGCCCGGTTCAGACGCGCGCGCCGCCCGTTCACCCGACAGCTGCAAGAGCTGCGAGAACCGCGCGCCGCTTTCTCAGGCCGCGCGCGGCAGAGCACGGGGCGCGGCTGGGGCTAGGCCCGGCGGGCAGACGCGGCGGCGGGAGGAGAGCGGAGCCTGCCCAGGACTCCGACCCCGCCGCCTGCGGCCGGTGCCCGCGAGCCCGAGCAGCCGGCCGCCTCCCTCTACACGAGCCCTGCGGGCTCTGTCCTGCCGGGCCATACCTAGGGAGGTCGTGGACGAGACGTGGTTAACCCCGGCGCTAGGGTCGCTGGTTCGCCGCCGGCGCCTCAGCCCCTGGTGCGGCTGCTGCCTTCGCGCTGCCTCGTCCCTCTCCGCCATCTTGTACCGATTTAAAATTAACTCCCCACTGACGTCAAACGCCGCCGCCGCTTTATCAACCTCCCGGGAGCCGGCGGGGCGGCCAGCGGGTCCTAGCGCCGCCCTCAGCCCGCGCCTCCCTGTGCTGCCCCCGCCCCCGTCCCGCCCATCCGCTCCCTCACTCCGCCTCCGCCCCGCAGACGTGCGACGGGGATTTCTCCGCCCAGCGTTTCTGGCAGGAATGGGGGCGCGCCACCTCCCTCGCCGCGGTCTAACACGCCCACCTTTCTGAGCTACCTACCACACCCCCTTAGCTCTCGGCTGGATTGTGTAAACCGATAAGGCATCTCTGAGGACCATGTTCTTCCTTCCCAATTCAGTTCCCCAATTCTATTTACATCTCTAGTGTTGGTTCGTGCCCTGCACGTGAGGTTGCATTCACACCCCTTTCCTTCTCGCCTTTCCATTCCCACGACCGCCTCCGCAGCTGTTCCCCTTGTCGCCCTCTCCACCCAGCAAATTGTTGCTTGTGCTCTTCTTTTTATCTTTTCGTCACCCGTGCAAGTCCGTACTGTTGTTTTCTCTCCCACCACCATCATACAGTTTGTTTGCACTAGCTTCCCATCTCCCCATTACCTAGGAGATTCTCCTCTGATTTCTTAACTGCGCGTACCATAACCTTACCCTCCTGTTCTTGGCACTCTGCAGGGGCAAACCAGAAAGCACTCTGATCAGATAATGAATTGTAGTAGGTTCTTTCTGAACTGTGATGAACCTTCTTGTGGGGATCCAGTGACATCCTATAGAAAGTTCAGGTGACTTTTTGAAATAATTGTCAACCTGTGGTAGCATCTGCGAAACATGGTCTCTATTCTCTTGGATTTTTACCACATCCTCAGCTTCATTAGAAACTCCTTTTCTCTGGATAAAAACAGGTGTCCACGTATTCAAATAAATGCCTTGTTCAGGTCTTCTCATAATCTGAAGCTCACTGCTGAGGGCCATTACCAAGTAGGAATGACGCATCGAAATTTTCTTGCCAAGCGTACCCCATGCTGCTTAGAGGACATTTGATGGGACATTGCATGCATGCTTTAATGAGGTGACCTTGCTCAAGGACCTAGGCAGATCCGGGTTTAGAGCTGATCAGGTTTGAGGAAGTAACCGACTCCTTAAGTTTAAGGCGTTGCCAGTTTAAGATAATGGGTTTTAGGGAAGTTGGAAGTTGAAGATTATTGTTGGGATTAGGGTGTTCCTGCTCGTTGTTCCCGTTGAGTTCTCGTGAGATTAAAATGGGATTTAGAGAGAGCCTGGTGGAGTAGGTGGTTGGTGTGGGAGACAGCAGAACGCGTTTGCCCCTGGACCTGCATGGAGGCTGTGTGAGAGCTGGAATAAAGAATTGCTGTTTGAACCTACAAAGCTGTGAGTGCCTCGTGATTCTGGTGCCAAGCCGAGACATTGGCCTTGGCATTTTGGTGGCCCGTACGCGGAACGTCTGAAATTTGGAGGTGAGTAAAATCGCTCCCCGCTGAGGGAAGGCGAGAGAATGGGTGACCATTTCAAAAAACAATGTGTTCTTGTTTTGATTTATTTCATTTTTGTTTCAAGCTGCCTATCCCTAGAAATTTCTCAGGCAAACTGGGAAAAATGGTTGGCTCAAGGTTTGAAGTTTGTTAGCCCCGAGAAAGAGAAAATTGATACAGTGAATTTTTATTCAGTTTTTGTTTCATTCAGTTGTGGTTTTGTTTTGTGTTATCTTATTGGATTGCGTTATCTTTATAGAAGATTAGAAATTATTAAAAAAGAAGCCGAAAAAGTGTTAAGTAAATTGTTAGAGATTCAGACCATGGAGGAAGACATTTTAGGTCAAGCAAAAGAGAAGGTCTCTCAAGCTAGTCAGAGAAAGGGAGAAAATTTAAAGGAAAAGGGGTTATTAGAAAAAAGGCCACAACAAGAGGCTGTCACTAACTCCGTTTTACCAGAGGGTGTAATTCAACCAACAGCCCCACCGATGGAGACAGCTGAGTGGCCCTCAAACCCCGTAGTTGATAGATGGGATCCTGAGACAGGACCTCAAAGATTAGCATGCCCTGTATTTGAACAGGCAGGAGGGCGGCGAATTCACCGTATTTTAGAATTTAACACAGTGAAGCAGTTAAAGGAGGCTGTAACAACCTATGGTCCTCAAGCCCCCTTCACGGTAAGCATGGTGGAGTCCATTACTAACTTGGACATGACGCCAGCAGATTGGGCTAGCATGTGTAAATCTGTGCTAAATGGAGGACAATATTTGTTATGGAAGGTTGCCAATGAGGAATTTTGCATGGAGACAGCTAGGCGAAATGCAGCAGCCGGTTACCCTCAAAGAAGTCTTGAAATGTTATTAGGAAAGGGACCTTATGAGGGTCAGCGGCAACAAATGGAATATGATCCTGCTGTATATGTACAGATTGCTGCAGACGCAGTTAGGGCATGGAAGACTTTACAAGGACATGGAGATTTACAAGGTCAGCTATCTAAGGTAATACAGAGACCTAATGAACCTTACGCTGACTTTGTAGATAGGCTTATTCAAACGGCTGCCAAAATTTTTGGTGACACAGAACAAGCAATGCCATTAATAAAACAACTGGCTTATGACCAAGCAAATCGTTGCTGTAGAGAGGTTATTAGACCATGGAGACATGAAGATTTAAACACATATATTAAATTATGTAGAGATGTTAATGAACAAGGGCAAGTCTTGGCAGCTGCAGTACAACAGGCTTTAGATGCCAGGCTAGAAACATGCTATAATTGTGAACAAACAGGACATTTTAAAAGGAGTTGCCCCATAAGAGGAGGGTTTAACAAAACTAGAAATCAAAGGAATAGAATACCGGGTATTTGCCCACGATGCCGTAGAGGGAGACATTGGGCTAATGAATGCCGTTCTCAAACCACCATAGAAGGTACTCCCTTATCAAAAAACGGACAAGGATCAGGTATTTACCCACGATATCGTGGAGAAAGGCACCAGGCTTCATTGCCAAAAAACGGACCGGGGGGCCCAATGCTCCGGGGCCCACAACCACAAATATACGGGGCAGTGGAGGAACCCAGAAACCCCATCAGGGTGGTGCCCAGGACACATTGTCCATTAAATCCCTCATCAGACAAACCCGAGGGAGCGCAGGGTTGGACATCTGCGCCTCTGCCAGAGCAGTATTAACTCCAGAGATGGGAGTTCAAATCATTCCCACAGGAGTAAAAGGACCTCTTCCCCAAGGAACAGTAGGCTTATTGTTGGGACGTAGTTCATCTACATTAAAAGGACTTATGATAAGTCCTGGGGTAATTGATCCCGATTATGTAGGTGAAATAAAAATTATAGCTAGTTCTCCAGGAGGTATATCAGTAATTTCACCTGGAGATAGAATAGCACAGTTGTTAATACTACCCAGCCTACATAATAAGTTCTCTAGTCTTAATGTAGAAAGAGGTTCCAAGGGATTAGGCTCCACAGGTGTAGATTGGGCTATGTTGTCTTTAAATTTAGATTCTCGCCCAATGTTAAAACTAAATATTCAGGGTCGTGACTTTAATGGACTGCTGGACACAGGTGCTGACCTTAGCATCATATCTCTTCAAGAATGGCCAAAACATTGGCCATTACAACAAGCCACTCAAACGCTTCGAGGCCTAGGAGTGGCGACTAATCCCCATAGAAGTGCTATGGTATTAGATTGGAAGGATCCTGAAGGATGTGAAGGAACTATACAGCCATATGTTTTGGATCACCTTCCTATTAATTTATGGGGACGAGATGTCCTAGATCAACTAGGTTTGATGTTAACAAATAACATCAATCCTAATGTGCCCACTACTAGGGCTAGACAAGGTATCAGGAAAGAAAAAAGATTAGGAAAACAAGAACAAGGTATAGCAGCGCCAATTCAAATAGATCAAGGAACAGACAGACATGGGTTGGATTTTCAGAAAGGGCCACTGAGACAATCAAAATTACTTGGAAATCAGAAAGACCAGTGTGGGTTCCTCAGTGGCCCCTGACTAAAGAAAAGATACAAGTAGCCCATGATCTGGTCAAACAACAATTAGCGGAAGGACATTTACAACCTTCCGTATCTCCCCATAATACTCCCATTTTTGTTATCAAAAAGAAATCGGGTAAATGGAGATTATTACAAGATTTAAGAGCAATTAATAATGAAATGGTCATTATGGGACCTGCTCAATCAGGGATTCCTCAATTGTCTGCTTTACCAAAAACGTGGCATGTTTTAGCTATAGACATTAAAGATTGCTTTTTTTCGATTCCAATTCATTCCGAGGATAGTCCACGTTTTGCATTTACTATCCCTGCATTAAATCATGAAGGTCCTGATGAGAGATATGAATGGAAAGTACTCCCTCAAGGAATGGCTAACAGTCCAACTATGTGTCAAATATATGTTAATAAAGCAATCCAGCCACTTAGAAATCAAAATCCTGAACTAAAAATATTTCACTATATGGATGATGTATTATTGGCACATAAAGATAAAAACACATTGCTGGAATGTTATGCCACACTTACAAACTTGTTAAAAAATTATAATCTAGAGATAGGAATAGACAAAGTACAATTAAATTTTCCAATTAATTATTTAGGAGTTCTATTATCCTCAACCATGGTCCGTCCACCTAAAATTCAAATACGAGTAGATCAACTCAAATCACTTAATGACTTTCAAAAGTTGTTGGGAGATATAAATTGGATAAGGCCTTATCTAGGCATACCAACAGGAGAGTTGGGACCTTTATTTGATATTCTAAAAGGTCCATCAGATCCAAATTCACCCCGAATGTTAACTCCTAAAGCTAGAAAGGCATTAAAAATTATTGAGACATATATGGAAAATATGCATTTAGATAGAATTGATATAAGTTTGCCTTTATTATTTATTGTACTACCAACAAGAAATATTCCTACAGGAGTATTTTGGCAGGAAGGTCCATTATTGTGGATACATTTATCTTATTCTCCTAACACTATTCTTACTAGGTATCCTGAGGCTGTAGGACAATTAATACTCAAAGGTATAAGAGCAGCAAAGACAGTGTTTGGAATTTCTCCCAATAAAATTATTACTCCATATACTATGGAGCAAATTGATGAGTTAGCTAATGAATTAAATACTTGGGCAATAATCATGTGTAAATCGAATGTTTCATTTGATAATCATTTACCATCTAATCCTTTGTTGTCTTTTTGGTCTAAGCATCCTGTAGTTTTTCCTAAAATGACAAGAAAAACACCTATCATGAATGCTCCAAATATATTCACTGATGGGTCTAATAATGGTACAGCTGCAGTAGTTACCCCTGATCAAACTTTTACATTTTTAGTTCCCAAACAGTCAGCTCAAAAGGTAGAGCTTAATGCAGTTCTACAAGCTTTTGTGATGTTCAAAGATTCTGTATTTAATTTATTCTCTGATAGCCAGTATGTAGTTAATGCTATAACATCCCTTGAAGATGCTGGTAGGATTTCCCCTTCCTCTACTGTTTTCTCTTTGTTTTCCACTATACAAAGTCTAATCTGGGATAGAAAAGATCCATTCTTCATAGGACATATCAGGGCACATACAGGATTGCCTGGAGCCCTTAGTTTGGGCAATGATTTAGCAGATAAAACTACACATGATATACATATTTTTTCTACTGTAGAAGAAGCTACAAATTTTCATAAAAGGTTTCATGTTAATGCTAATACTTTACAAAAGCGTTTTAAAATAACTAAGGAACAAGCCAGGCATATAATAAAACAATGTCAAAATTGTGTGACCTTTTTACCACAAGTTAATCTTGGAGTCAATCCTAGAGGATTGATACCTAACCATATTTGGCAGATGGATGTCACACACTTGCCAGAATTTGGAAAATTAAAATATTTACATGTTACAGTTGATACTTCTTCCGGATTTTTGATGGGCTCCCTTCATGCCGGAGAAAAAACTAAAGATGTTATAGCTCATTGCTTACAAAATTTTGCCACTGTGGGTGTTCCTAAACAGTTAAAAACTGATAACGGTCCTGGTTATACGTCTAAATCTTTTAAACAATTTTGCTCATCATTTGGTATTACTCATATAACAGGAATCCCATACAATCCACAGGGACAAGGCATAGTTGAAAGAGCTCATCAAACTATTAAAACGTACCTATTAAAGCAAAAAGAGGGAATTGGAAAGGGGTATATATCCCCCAAAGATAAACTTAAAATAACTCTTTTTACTCTAAACTTTCTAAATTTGGATTCATCAGGACTTAGTGCTGCGGAAAGACATATGTATCCGAAAAATGTACATAAGCCTAAGGTACTTTGGAAAGATATTCTAACAGGACAATGGAAAGGTCCCGATCCAGTTATTGTCTGGAGTCGGGGTTCCGTTTGTGTGTTCCCACAGGGAGAACAGCAGCCGATTTGGATTCCAGAGAGGTTAACCAAAACAATTTCTACAGAAAAAGAAGATGATTTGACTGAAATCCATAACAGCTGATATCCAGAGCGCCAGCTTGGCTATTCTTACATCTGCGACAGTGATTAACCACGGTGCCTTTTTTCAATATCTATTTTATTATTGCATTTTTCCCACATCGTAAAGTTCTATTTTATTTTTTGAGCTCATACAAACCTAGGTTAATGTTTTTCTGATCAGTTTTGTTTTTTGACTGTGTTTTATTTTTTGACTGTGGAGTTTTTAAACATTGCAATGGAGATTTTACCTAGGTAAAGCTACAAGGCCGTTATTATTGTCTTGTATGTTGTATGTTATGTGTGCCCTGTTTTGTGTTGCATGTCAGTATGTGTGTATGTCCATATTTTTATATGAGGAGCGCTCATGAAAAAATGGATCCGAATTTTTTTTTTTTATTCACGTGATTTAAGTGGTTTAATCTAATTAGGTAAACAGCTGTTAATGATTGTTTTCAAAGGTGGTTAATAGATCTGTTTGCTTACTATTGTTTTTAAAGGTGATTAACAGATCTGTTTGTTTACTTTCACTTTTCCTTTTCATCATATTTAATAATTCTGTTCAGGATAATGTCTCTTTAACATCATTGCCAGAATTCCCATCTCCATCCCAGTGCCGGTGAAGACTAAGAAAACCAAACTACAGCTTCTATGATAGCTACCACAGTAAACTGTATAAACTGATGCATCAATGAATATAACTCAACAAGTAATATCAACATATTGATAGACTCCTCCGATTTGAACTGCCTGCAGAACTTGCCTGGACTATATATCAGTTGCATGCATTGTGAACTATCGTCTGGTGCAGCGAATTGTGGTACTGCTGGCATATTTTTGCTGATGGTGTCACCAGTGATGCAATTTCCTTGCCAGCGCACCCCATGTTAATTGTGGTAATGCTGACATCTTTGCTGATGGTGTCACCAGTGATGCAATTTTTCCAAAGGAGCCGTCAATTGGCTTGGTGTCGTGGCATTTCTGTATCTTCCTCCCTTCTACTAGTGATGGTCTTAAATTTGGGGGCCAACAGAGGTGAGGCAAGAACCTCACCCCCCCACTGGCACCAAGGTTAAATTTGGGGGCCAACAGAGGTGAGGCAAGAACCTCACCCCCCCACTGGTGCTTAGGCCTATCCACAAGCATGGCTGAATGCTGGACCGGTAGTCAGCGACGGGTTGATCTGATTGCAGTGGATTCAACCTAAGACAGGGGTCTGACGCCTAGAGGTCAGTTCATCCAATGACGGGTAAGAACCATATGTTGAATTGGACAACCTACCAGGCACGGTCCTAAGCCACATTGCTTGTTGTTTAATTAATCAGAAGGGGGGAGATGCTGAGGGCCATTACCAAGTAGGAATGACGCATCGAAATTTCCTTGCCAAGCGTACCCCATGCTGCTTAGAGGACATTTGATGGGACATTGCATGCATGCTTTAATGAGGTGACCTTGCTCAAGGACCTAGGCAGATCCGGGTTTAGAGCTGATCAGGTTTGAGGAAGTAACCGACTCCTTAAGTTTAAGGCGTTGCCAGTTTAAGATAATGGGTTTTAGGGAAGTTGGAAGTTGAAGATTATTGTTGGGATTAGGGTGTTCCTGCTCGTTGTTCCCGTTGAGTTCTCGTGAGATTAAAATGGGATTTAGAGAGAGCCTGGTGGAGTAGGTGGTTGGTGCGGGAGACAGCAGAACGCGTTTGCCCCTGGACCTGCATGGAGGCTGTGTGAGAGCTGGAATAAAGAATTGCTGTTTGAACCTACAAAGCTGTGAGTGCCTCGTGATTCTGGTGCCAAGCCGAGACATTGGCCTTGGCAGCTCACAGCCTTTCATCCTGCATGATCTTTAGAAAAACATTGGTGTCATAGAAGCTTGCAGGGGACCATTCTAGAGGGACTTTTCTTGGGCTGTTGGGGATTGTTTAGTCATCTGTTTTCTGTCTTTACCACTAAGGGAAGAGATTGGGAGCTCCTTCTGATTCCTGGAGAAGTCTAAGCAGCTACTTGTCTGATGAAGTGTTTTCTTTCATCCATCTCCTATGTGATATCTATTTAATATTGTCCAGTCTGCTTTGTGCAAGGCATCATCTTGGGCATAAGAGAAGATGCAAAGATAATATTTTTACCTTCCATTCACTATTAGCAGTTAACGTAGCACTGAGCATACCCCATCAATGATCCTGGGAAAGTTAGGGTGATTGCCAAGGTTGCACTGCTGACCAGTTGGTCACCTAACTAGTGTCCTCTCTGCTATTAGACACTGTTAGTCTCATAGGTTGCTACTAAGTGCCCCCAACAAATTCACAGCTCCTAACTCCAAAAAGCCAAATGCAAGCAGGCAAGAGAATGATCATTGGTCCCACCAACACCTCAAGTTCATGTTTTAAGAGTTTTCTTCCATTTCTCCCACATTAGTTATCTCTCCTCGATTTCTTATCACAGTGAAACCTCAACATTATTCCAGACTTCTCTCCTTTTCTTTTTAAGAGAGAGAGAGAGAGAAAGAGAGAGAACTTTTTTTAATATTTATTTTTTAGTTTTTCAGCGGACACAACATCTTCCTTTGTATGTGGTGCTGAGGATCGAACCCGGGCCACACAATATTGCATGCCAGGCCAGCGCAATACCGCTTGAGCCACATCCCCAGCCCTTTTCTCCTTTCTTCTACACCCAAAAGTCCCATGTGAAGTCAATTCTGACTTCTGAATTTCTCCTTTGCTCACCTCCTCTATCCCTGAATCTCCTTCTTGATTCATCAGCTCCCACTAGACATACCGTAAAAACTGGTTGTCCTCCTTTGGGTCCTCCACACAGCCTCCAGTTTGAGTTTTCTTACATGCAGATTTGATCATGTGGTCTATCTTCTGCAAATTAAATCAAGTTCTTCAGAATAGTTGGCAGCCAATCCCTAAAAAACAAATGCCGAATGTCTTCTCTGATATACGGGGAGTGACTCAAAATGGGATAGGGAGGAAGAGCATGAGAAGACTACCACTAAATAGGGAAGAGAGGTGGGAGGGAAAAAGAGGGAAAGGGGAGTTGCACAGAAGATGGAAGGAGAACCTCATCATTATACAGAATATATGTATGATGTTGTGATGAGAAAAAGAAAAAAAAGTGTGTCACATTAGATTGGATAGAGAGAAATGATGGGAGGGGAGGGGAGGGGAGGAGTAGGGGGGATAGGAAGGGCAGCAGAATAGAATAGACATTATGATTGCTGTATGTATATAGGTGACTCTATGACCAATGTGATTCTGCAATCTGTACAATTTAGAAAAATGAGAAATTATACCCCAATGATTCAAATGTATGAATTGCCAAGATCATTGCAATATCATGTGTAGCTAAAAAAAATAAAAATGAAAAAAAAAGAATAGTTGGCAAAGTCTTTTGATTCAGCCACTACCATATATTGAGCCTCCTTCTTCACCATTTTTTCATGTGTTAATTTAACAGATAAATCTTGACTCTGTTGTAGGTTCTGAAGAGACAAATAATGAACAAGACAAAATGGGTTTCCTTGGGTTTTGTCTCTTTCCAAACCCCACACAGAGCCCTCCATGATAAGAGAGTAACTCAGAAGCTCAAAGGTCGGTCTTGCTCAGAGTTATCTCTGATGTCTAGACAATGCCTGGTATATAGTAGAGTCTCAATCACAACCTGTGGAATGAACAAATGAGTAAATAAATGAATGATTCTACCACTAATTGACCTGATGCTTCTAAACTTCTAAAATCCTCACCTTTTTTTTTTACAATTAATAGCATTTTTTAAAAAATTTTTAGTTGTCAGTGTACCTTTATTTTAATTTTATGTGGTGCTAAAAATTGAATCCAGTGCCTCACACATGCTAGACAAGTGCTGTACCACTAAGCTACAACCCCATCCCAATTAACAGCATTTTTATGGGATCAAATCAAACAATGGATGGAGAGCATTTTCTTGATTGAGAACATTTCTTGGGGCTGGGGATGTGGTTCAAGCGGTAGTGCGCTCACCTGGCATGCTTGTGGCCCGGGTTCCATCCTCAGCACCACATACAAACAAAGATGTTGTGTACGCCAAAAACTGAAAAATAAATATTGAAATTCTCTCTTTCTCCCTCTCTCTCTCTCTCAAAAAAAAAATTTCTTGACTATAAACAGCTAACATTTATGGAATGTTCACTCTTCCAGGCACCATTCAAAATACTTTATATATGTTACCATTTAACCTTTATAACAATCCTAAGGGGTAAATTCTATTACTAGTCTCATAGATAGAGAAACAGAGGCATTGGAGATCAAATAACCTACTTAAGTGGCAGGTGTGGCATTCAAAGACAGGCAATCTGATTACAGAACTTGTGCTCATTCCCACTGTGATAGTGTTTACAAACTATGAGTGTCTGGAGAGCAGAATCCATAGCTTAACCACACCAGGGACTCTGGTATATATATATATATATATATATATATATATATATATATATATATATATATTTTCCCATGAGGGAGAAAATCAGCAGAAGACATCCACAGAATGAAAAGTTTTTAAAATGGTCCTTAAACAAATAAAAAATGTTTACTTCCTCTCATAAAAAGAGTAGCGCAGACAAAAACAACACTAAGAATCCACTCATCCATTTGGCAAAAACTCAAAAGCTTATGATTACAGTGTGTTGGACAAGGTGTGGGAAAAAGTTACTCTCATACACTGAGAATGCTAAATGATATGTCTCCTATAGAAAGGAATTTGCAATAACCAACAAAGCTATTTTGCTTTTACTTCAACCCACTAATCTCACTTCTGAGCATTTACCCTGTAGATACAATCCAACAGTACCAAAAAATACATTTACACAAGGTTATTCATTGCCACATTATTTGCTGTTGCAAAACATTGCAAACTGTAAATGTTCAAGCATAAGTGGTTGTTTAAAATACTCTATGATAAATACTCATGATGGACCATTTTGCAGCTGTTATAAAGGGGAAAAAGGAAGATCTTTATGAATTGATATCAAGTAATTTCCATGAAATTTTCTTAAGTGGAAAAAGCAAAAGGGCATATTGGTATGCTACCATTTTTGTGAAGAGAAGAAATAACAAAGTATACATATATCTACTTATCTATGCAAAAAGACATAACATACTATTCCAAAGAGGGGGAAAAAAGAAAGACAACCAATCCAAGTAATTTGAAAATATACTATTAAATCATAAATATGTCTCACTCTTGTGCAGAATCAGGAGAGAACAGAAAAAAAAATCAGGCCCCTTTTTAGTAGGCTTGTTTTCATAGAGATAACAGGCGAAGTAGTTCTGAACTTATTTTAGATGTACTATGGTATTGAGCAAATTAGTGACTATCTTGATACTTTTGAGAGCCAGTGTTCTCAATGGAGAAGATGGGACATACGGATAATCAAAGAAAAAAGCAAGATGAACACAATGGGATGAATTAAGTTGCAGGTATTGACATGGACTCAAGATTTCTAAAGTAAATAATAGGTATATGAAAGTTTAAATATGTAAATATGTGCACACATACAGTTGTATATTTGTGTACGCACATGTGTGTATATACATGTGTACATATATATGAGAAATATATATTTCTCAACTCACCTAGGCCTATTAGCAAAGACTTCAAAAGTAGCAATGAGCTGGGTATACACTCCTGAAATCCCAATGGCTTGAGAAGCTGAGACAGGAGGATTATGAGTTCAAAGCTAGCCTCAGCAAAAGTGGGGTTCTAAGCAACTCAGTGAGACCCTGTCTCTAAATAAAATACTAAATGGGGTTGGGGATGTGGCTCAGTGATCGAGTGACCCTGAGTTCTGTCCCCAGCACACCCCCTCCAAAAAAGTAGCAATTATCACCCAGTGCCCAGTCTTGGTCCTTAGTGCCATTTTCTAAAGGAGCCAAGAGTCCTTGGAGAAAGGGCTGATCCCAGAACTGTCTCAGGTTTGGTGTTTCTGTGTCAGAATTTAAGCAGTTGCTCAACAATTTAGTGAGATATGCCACCAAAACACAAGCTAACTTGAAGGGGCTCCCACTGGCCAAATCTGGGACAATTTGGAGTAAAGGTTATGATGTATGCCACTTCTTCTCAAATCACTCAGAAAATATAAATGTATATAGAGAAAGAAAGAGAAGGGGAAACAGAGAAAACAAATGATAAAGCAAATTAAGCAAAATATTAATAATACATGAATCTAGATAATAAATAATTGTTCAAATGTTCTAAGTATTATGCTTGAATTTTTTGTAAATTTGAAATTATTTCCAAGAAAGATTTGGGTTTATCCATCAAAAAAAATGTAAAAATAAAATAATTATTTCTTTTACAAACAAAATGCCTTTGATCAAAGATCAATAAAAACTTATATTTCACATATTAATACAGTTATTAAAAATCACTTTCATTAACAATTTGTCAATAGAGGAAATACTCATAATGTCAAAGAGGAAAAAGCTTCAATCCCATAAAAATGTGTAGATGTGTATAATCTCAGCTAAGGCAGGAGGTTTGCAAGTTTGAAGCCAACTGGGCAACTTAGTGAGACCCTGTCTCAAAATAAAACAAAAAGTGTTGGGGATTTAACTCAGTGGTAGAGCACTCCTGGATTCACTCTCCACTGCCAAAAAAAAAAAAAAAAAAGAGGAAGAAGAAGGAGAAGGAGGAGATGACAACCACATGGGCCTTCTAACATATGCATGTTCTTAACAATATTCTGATAACTCATGTTCTAAATCTGGGACCTAAATCATCACCATCATCCCAAGAACAATTACACTTCCCTCTCCTTCATAGAATTGGTAGGCTCTTTGTTAACTTGTGAAGTAGCATTCTTCTTGTGTGTTTGTGATTGTACAATTTGGAGAGCTTACTTTGTGTGGACATTTTCTGTGTTGTTATTGGCCCCAAGAACATAGTGTTTTCTTTTTAAATGAGAAGACCAAAGAAAGAAAAAAACTTTAAAAAGATGATTTTTCAAAGATGTATACTCTGTCATTTACTCACCAAAAATGCAGAGATACATAGAAAAAATAAATGGTTCACAAATGAGATGTTTAGAAATTAAAATATTTAAGAAATCATTTCTAATGTAAAAAAGCATAGACCAAGCTGGGCATGGTGGCACACTCCTGTAAATCCAGCAGCTTGGGAGGCTGAGACAGGAGGATCCCAAGTTCAAAGCCAGCCTCAGCAAAAGCAAGGCGATAAACAACTCAATGAGACCCTCACCAGTTGGCTATAAATAAAATCTTCAATAACTGCTATAGTTTGGATCTGATCTTAAGTATTCTCCTAAGGTCTATGTGTTATAGGCTTGACACCCAAGGTAACAAACTTGCTGGCTTGTAACATTCATCCAAGCCTCTGCAGTTTAGCATAAGCATTCTTGAGGAAGATGCAGTCATCTGGTGTGAAATAGCACCCTTTATGGTTTTCTTCCCTCTGCCTTGAAGGAATCCAAATCTATTTATCTAGTCTACTATCCCAGCGTAGATATCAATCAAATCTTTTTTCTCTTTTGTGCTTTTCTCTTTAGGTGTTCTACCCCTCCTAGAGCCCAAACCCACTCTCTCCCCAGTCTGTGGTTACTACACCTGAGTCAAGATAAGGTCAAACTCTTATTTAAAAAAAAAAAAAAAAAAAATTCGCTGTCCAAAAAAAGAAACGGGTGCAGTGAATGCTAAAGAAAACATTTCACTGCCATTTGTCAGACACATATTTTCTTAACAAGCCTTCTATGGGGAAGGAAAGCACAGGGCATAGAGAGTCTGAGAACTGACTGGAACTCACCCTGTCATCTTGTGTAAAAAAGAAGGAATGGTCTTCCCTATAACATGCAGAAAACTGGATCTCCATTCATGGAAACCATTCCCTTGATTTGGAGTATATCACCTAGATGAGGCAGGGTTAAGCTGGGGAAACAGGTAGACAAAGAAATATGAAGTGGTGACCACAATAGAAAAAGTGTGAGAAATTACTGTGGCACAAATGAAATAAACTGCTTGCTCTTGAAAACCCAGCCTCTACCTCAAACAAAGCCTGTCCAAGGAAGGGGGCATGTCTCTTGTCCTTGGAAAGACCCACAGAGCACTCCTAGGCACATACCCACCCTGCTGAGTTGTTTATCTACAAATAACAGGAGAGATCTGCTGTCCTTGACTCAATTAGGCTAGGTGGGGACCCATAGCAACACCCTAGCAGCCACCAATCAGCATGGGACAGGGAAAATACCTGGGATGCCAGATGACCCTCCCAGTAATTTATGGTGGTTGATAACGTGTTGGAAAACCTTGTAGTTCAGCACAAACACCCCTCTTGGCTTAAAACCAATCAGTTTAAAGGAATCCCCCTGACCAATCACCCTTACCTAACTTGTTCCCGCCAGTGAATGTGCTAATCATGTTTTAGAGTTGTTTGATTTTTCCCCGAGGTGTGTGATGATTTGCTGAGAGATGCTATGATGTATGTGAAGTCCCTGCCTTCCCCAAAGAGTGTATAAAACTGCTGCAAACCCTGGGCTCGGGGCCTCTCAGCGTCACCAGTTGCTGGGTGCGTGCAGAGGCAGAGGACCGAGCTAGCTCGCAATAAACACCTCTTTGCTGCTTACATCGATCTTGGTCTCTGGTGGTCTTTTGGGGGGGGTCCTGAATTCGAGCATAACACTCTGGCAATGAAAAGATGCCTATGTTGAGGGTAAACTGCCTTCCATGTAGAGCTGTATTATCATTTCAGTGATGTGTTTTCTGAAAGTACTGTTTCAGCTACACTGTTCTTGCAAATTGTTGTTCCTGAAAATGTGTGCAAGAATGTGCAAAAGTGACTAATTAAGATGAGCAAGTGTTTGCCTGGACTGTGGGGTGGGGGATGGAATCTGGACACTGTTGCTCCAAGGTCCAGGAAACAAATGCAGGGACTGCTGGGGAATTGGCCTTGAGGACTGGCAACACTGAAAGCACACAAAGCAGTGAATTTGGCCCAGTCACTGTCATACTCAGGACAGACTCTTCAGGCAACTTCCCCTGACCTCAGGGGCCAGTGGCTGTTGATTAAACCCAGAAGTTGCACAAAGGCTACAGTAAATAAACTGATTTGCTATGTAGAGACTTCTTTGGAATTAAACATCTTGGAGAAGCCAGGCAGGAAATTTTTGCAGGGACAGAGGGAAATCAGAGTTCCTGCTGGAGTAAATGTGAATTAAAAAAAGGTCTCTGGGTTATTGTGTGAGTCACCTTTCTGTTATTATAACAAATACCTAAAAAAATCAATCTATAAAGAGAAAAAGTTTATTTTGGCTCACAGTTTTGGAGATTCCAGTCTGTGATCCAGTGGACCCATTGCTTTTAGGCCTCTAGTCGTGGTACATGGTGGCAACGGTAGGGAGCATATGGTGGAGCAAAACCACAGACCTTATAACAAGCCAAGGAAAAAAGAAGGGAGAGAAGGGCATGCTCTTGAACTCCCTCTTCAAGAGCATGCCCCCAGGGACCTAAGCACCTACCAAAAGCACTACCCTGGGAATCAAGCTTATAACACATAGACCTTTGGGAGATACTTAAGATCCAAACTATAGCAGTTATTGATGTGCAGGAAGATTGTATTTATAGGAAACTGGTGAGCCAGGGTTATTGGCTTATACTAAGATAAATAAAATCAAGAACATTTAGGTTTTCTTGAGTCTGAAACTTATTGTAGGAGCCTGAGCACAGGTGCATGCCTCCCTGGCATAACCCTGTTTGTCTCTGGTTGAGAATTACGGCCATCTTGAAAGCAGTTTTTCCATAGATTTCCATTTGGCCTTGCTGGTAAATATTAGGGGTCCATTTTTCTCTATAGCAAGGGCCCACTGTCTCTCATGAATGTAAGAGGAAACTCATGATTCCCCCATCTACATTCAAACTCAGACACAATGACTTTACACATGAGCATCATCAGTTCAAGCTGGTAAAAAGAACACCAGCTTTGGAATTCACACACCAGCTCTTTCACTTGGTTTTATGACATTGAGAAAGATGATTACCCTCCCTGACCCTTGATCTCTTCTGCTTTGAAGTAAAATTCTCTTCTCTTAGGATCACAGTGAATGTAAATATTTTGCCCAGTGACAGGCACATGTCAATAAATAATAGACATCATGATTATTGCTCCAATGAAGCAGATCTATCAAGTCTAAGATCTTCCCTTTGAAGAGCAGGAGCATAATTAATAAAGATACCTATTCATAATTTCATCTAACCTACACAATAACTCTGTGAGTGTAGTGGCACCCCCTCCTCCAAAAAAAAAAAAATCTTAACTAAGCTTCTCCAGAAATCTTCACCATAATTGATTTTAGAGCTATAAGCAAAACAATCTATAAAAAAAGTTCAATGTAGGGCTGGGATTGTAGCTCAGTGGCAGAGCACTTGCCTCACACATGTAAGGCACTGGGTTGGATCCTCAGCACCACATAAAAAAATAAATAAAAAAACAGAATAAAGATTTTTTTAAAAAAGTTCAATGTAGTTAAACTTCCTATTTTTTCCTGTTGCTCTATTTTACTTGGCCACTGGCTGGGAAGAAATCAGCACTCCAGGTGCTGAACACCCCTTTACTTGTTTTTCACAAACATGTATCCCGTATAGTAGTTTGTAGAAATGTGTTTCCAAATGCAAAATATGATTTTTAAAAATCCTTTAACAAGGCCTCTGGCCTTGAGCTGGAGCTTCACAGAGAAGTCTACATTTTTAAGATAAGAGAAGTTACCAATTGGGCTCCATGGTAACTGCTGGCAGGGGGAGAAAAGAAAGGGAAAAAGAAGCTCTCCCCTTCTCAGGTGTTGTCCTTGGAGGGTTAACTTGCCCAGAAGAGTGAAAGAAAAAGCTGCTTTTATGTGAACTTCTGAGCCCCTCCCCTGGCATGCTTGGTATAAAATTCTAAAACTACCTGAGCTTGGGGTTTAGGGGATTAATTGATTACAGCAAAAGCTGTGCCCTCTGAACCTGGCTACAGCCAAATAACTATTTCCTGCTATCTTTGGTGCCTTGCTTCATCTATCCCTACATCAATAGCCTTTTACAAATGAAGAAACTGAGGCTTAAAAGACTACATATTTGTTCAAGGCCACATGGCTAGTAAGTTGAGGAGCCAAAATTTCAACCCAGTTCTGTCTGCCTGAATTGCCCATGTTCTTAAGCATGTATTTCCAGATAGCACACTGTCCTTATGGTTAGGCCCTGAAAATTCTATGCCAGAACCATTTATCCTGGCCACTAAGTAGCTAGAAACATCACTCCAGATGTCTAGACTGTTTCGGATGACTGGTATTAACAAGGTTAAGGATAAGAGCACCCCTAGGGGAGCTGGAGATACAGCTCAGTTGGTAGGGTGCTTACCTTGCATGCACAAGGCCCTGGGTTCAATTCCCAGCCCCACATCCTGGATACGTGGGGGATCACCTACTTATCAAACAACTCCTGTATAGGTCATTGGTGTCATGTAGTTTCTAAAATAATTTAGTTATAGGATCAATAAGAATCCAAAGTTATTAACTAGACCAGCTCAAGTACCTTTGGAAGAATAGGTAGAGGCTGTTTTTGAAGGGATAGAGTGCTTGGGTTCAATCCCTGGTTCAAAACCCTGGGTTCAATCCGAAGCACTGAAAAAAAAAAAAAGTACAACCATCATACAAAAAAAGAAAAAAAATGCTTGTAGGATCTCTCTAGGAACTATATCATATTCTATCGAATTTTTTCAAAAATAATTCTGGAGGTGGGGCAAATAATTCTGGAGGTGGGGCAAATAATTCTGGAGGTGGGTCAAATAATTCTGGAGGTGTGCCACCATGACACAGAAAATGTGGTTGTAACTTGAAGCAACCCTTGCCATGTGCTTTAGACTCCTCTGGGAACAGAGTAGTGAATGGTATCCACCTCAGGCCGCTATCCAGACAACACCTAACATGTTTCCCATGGCTTGCCTGCCCCCAGGAATGCCTTTGAAGTCAGTGGGAAATCCAGACTTCACAGAAGAAACTGCATATCTTGGCCTCTGTTAAGATTAAGACAACATCTACACTGGCCTTATTACAATCAACATACTTTTTTGTAACTGAAGAACAGCCAAATCTTTCTTTCCATCTCACAACCCAACCCTGATTCCAAACTCCTAAAAACACTGGCGGGTTGACAGACAGAAACACTCCACCTGGACAATATACTTTGAATCCAATGTCCTTGTTATAACCTATTTTTCATACTTGGATTCATTGCCACTAGAATAGTTTCATCATTATATTTTGGTAGTTGAATCTCAGTTCTCTCTGACACTTCATCTCAGTATCATGCCATTTCTTCCTTTCCCCAAGATTCTTGAGTCTGTCTTCAATTATAATTACTCAGACTATCAGTTCCTTCTTTCCATTTCCCATAATAGTTCTTTGTTCCAGCTAAAATATAGGTATGTAATGACACTGCCACCTAATCTGCTTGGCAAATATTTATCTTTCAAGCTCTTCCCAATTACCCTCCAAGTGAGATAGAGTAAAGTATAATGAAGTGGTTATTGTTTTAACATCGTACTTTTTGGTATAATTTTTTTCATACAAAAATAGATAATCAGAACACATATATATGGTGAAATATCCATACATAAATATATATGTAATAAACATATAAGTAAATACATAACAATAATAAACACTTGGTGATTGCTCTTTGGTAAAGTTACCTATTGTTTTTGCTGTCAATAAGTGATTCTTCATTTGTTTTGTTTGACTAATACAAATTATATGTAGCTCTCACCTACAGAACATGTTCCCATAGGCATACCCAAATATCCATTGATGGTCATTGTAAATTAGATTATGGACCATGTAGATCCTGTCAAGAAAAGATCCAGATTTTTACAACACTAAACTAGCTACAAATTTGAGGGAGCTTCTATATGAAAATAAATTATGAAATGAAATGTTTATTAGGATAAAAGAAAAAAGGAATCCCCTTAAAATCAAGTTTGTAAAGCTAATATACCACAAACTCACAGGCAAAAAATTTCTTTATTGATTACATCTTCTTAAAACACGTTTTTCTGACTTTCTAACTGTTGAATTTTTGGTTGACTTTTTACACTATACCAATTTGGGGAGATCATTTTCTGAAAAGAGGTTTAAAAGACAATTTATTTCATTCTGTGGCATAGTCAGTAAAGTACTTATTGTTGATCTCATAGAAAACTCTCTCTGTCTCTCTCAACTTCATAACATTTTACTGTTATTGTCATATAAATTTTTGAAAATGTTGTCAACTGTTGGGAAAACCTCAATCTAGTGTTTTTCATGTAGGCGCTTCAGGTTCCAGGGCATATCAGATTTTCTTTTCATGACAACCTCAAATAATCTTTGATTTGAAAATGTATGGAGCCTTTATAATTGTATTTGTAACATGAGAGAAATTTCATTTTTAATTATCATTAATGAAGACAAAATCCTCTTTTTACAATTAAACCCAACCAGTTTTGGAAAAATTGTTTTCATAGACTAGTTTCTGGCTCCAGACATTTTTTAATATTGTCTTTTTTCCCCCCACATACATATACTGGTTCTGGGAACTGTTGAATACTTTTTTTTTTTTTTTTTTTTAGAGAGAGAGAGTTTTAATATTTTTATTTTTTAGTTTTCGGAGGATATAGCATCTTTGTTTGTATGTGGTGCTGAGGATCGAACCCGGGCCACACGCATGCCAGGCGAGCGCGCTACTGCTTGAGCCACATTCCCAGCCCTGTTGAATACTTTTAGACTCTGAACTTACAAGTCTTCCTATCATCTTTGAACCCAAGAACATAGAAATAGACAAGGACACGTGTGTCCTGGTTTTCCTTTGTAGAAGTTACATCCTGGAAGTTAATACTAAAGGGATTGACCGAAAACAGAAAGTAGAGGGATTTCATGTTCCTCTTCTCCATGTAGAACTCTTAATGAAACCCATGCTCCACAGGATAGTCTTACTCCATTAAGAAATAGTGCAGCATATTAAAAATGATGGTGCATAATGGTTAGATAGAAATGAAAATGGGCCTCAGTTTTCCCTTCTGAGCCTCCTTTAGCTGGGGCCCGCCCAGAGGTCACCACACATACCATAGAGGACTAGAAAGCTAGTTGAATAAAGAACCAGGCTTAAGGGCAGTGATATAGGTCATCCAATCTAACCCAGGAATCAGTTGGAGGTCGTAGGTGAGATTCAGATGGGTATGCTACATCAATATGACCTTAGCAGAAAGGAGCACCAGGTCTTGAAGTCAAAGAACAAAGCACAGGACAGCCAATTCCAACTAACTCCACAGACTTGAGTGCAAGATGCAAGGTAAGAATCTCATAGGAGAGCCCAATGAGGCCCCACATAAGAGCACTGGGATCTAGACATGCATCCAAGGCCTGCTTCACTGCAACTGTCTGCAACCCTGTTCCTTTAGGTACTGTTCTAGGAGCTAAGATACTGGAATCAGATTCTCGAGTCATAAAGGAAACTCCCTGAAATCCTCCAGGAATACTTATAATAGCATCTAATATTTATTAGATACTTACAAATGCCAGGCAATTTGTATTGCCATAATAATACAGTACTTTTTTTCAATTAAGCCTCACAGTAGCTCTAAAACAAAGGTACTCTTACATTTTACACTGAGAAAACTGAAGCAAATATACATTTAATAATTTTCCCAAGGTCACTTATAAAATAGTGGACCAGGACTTTGACCCCACAGATAGAACTTTGGAGTTTGCACTCAAACTACTAAGTTCTGTTGCCTGTAGCAACCTGAAGAACTCTGGAATATGATACCAACAGCGCCGTGGGTTGGCAGGATCATTCCCCAATAAAAGACTCTTCCTTCAGTAGGGTTTTGTGCCTTTCCGGGATGAACAAAAGATCCAAAGTTAGGGGCTGTATTCTCTCCACTCTTGAGTCCAAGGCCATGGTTGAATACCATAGTGTTTCCACTGTTTGTTCTAATTAACCTTTGGGCTTTTTTGTGACATCAGTGGTAGATCTCAGAGATACAGTGCTGCTCCAATGTTTTCAGTGTAGTCTGCTTCTCAAACCCAGAGCCCAAAATGCTTAAGAGAAGGACATTGTTACTGGAGAAGTATTTACATCTACTGTCACTCTTCTGTGGATCCCACATTGGTACTGTGTTGAAAACAGCCAAATTATTCCTTCCACCTTGTACCCATCCCCTGCTCCAATTGAGAAGCCTCTCAAAGACATGCTCACTCTGAGCACAACTCTGTGTTGCATATTGTAATCCATGGAAAGTCATCCTTAGAAATAACCACACTTGGTATGAAGAATCCAGAAACTGGAGCAGTAAGATCTTCAGATTCCACTTCCAGATTCGTGCATAAACTCTTTGAACTATATCTAACATTTCTATTCTTTTATTTTTGCAAAACTAACAGGAGTGCAATATACTGCAATCATTTATAGGCTGGTTGGTGCATAACATTTTATTGTGAATGTCATATAAATTTTTGAGATTATTGCCAAAGTTGGGAAAACCTCTATCAGGTCTCTTTTATGTAGGAGCGTCAGATCTATCTGTATTTCTTTTCTTTCTTTTCTTAAACAAGTGTTGATGTTAAATGTCCTTCTCTACCCAGTCTTGCTATTCCCTCCAATACCTTTCTCCCATTAGCATCTATTTTTTTCAGAGCTTTTGAGGACAGTTATATCCTTGCTCATGTTGACAGTTCCCCAGGAAAAAGCCTGGGTCTGGGCCAACTGGGTAGAATGCTGATGATCTGAGTGTCTCAGGTCCTCTGGGTACCACCACTGAGAAGAATTGCAGGGCCACACTTTTTTCATAGGCAGTTCTGTTTGTGCCAAAGGATTCCCATACTCATGAATATTTTTGGGGCTGGGGATGTGGCTCAAGCGGCAGCGCGCTCGCCTAGCGTGCGTGCGGCCTGGGTTCGATCCTCAGCACCGCATACAAACGAAGATGTGTCCGCCAAGAACTAAGAAAAAATAAATAAATGTTAAAATTAAAATGAATATTTTTGCAGTTTATTACTCTCATTCCCTGGCTGAGAATGCCTCAAAGTCTCAAGAAGCCAATTCCTCTGTTGATGTCCTCTCTCCTCTAACTAGGAGTTTCCAACCCCTTCCAAGAGGATATACAAGGAACAGAGGCTGTGCCTCTTTCCCCATTTTCCTTTGGGTCTTGCTCTCAACAAATGCTACCTCTCCTCCCAAGGGCATTGGAAATTGTATCAACCAGCACAAAACCATGTACATTAGTGACAGAATGGGTACAAATAGATACCGGGAGGAGGGAGCAGGGGCCAAAACTGATAAATATTGTCCCATCTAGATATATTTTGGTCCCAACTCAGTAGTTCCAAGTCTCCCCATAATAAATGTCTAAGATAATCAGACTTAGGAATTTCAATATGGATTTAATATTTCCCTCCTATTCTTATATTAAGTATGTAGAATCAAACATGTGCATGTCCACATATGAAATCAGCATTTTTAGCTTCTCATTCTGGACAAATTTAAATCCAAAGGTCAAGATTAAAACTCTCTATCTCATCTTGGGGCCTCTTTCCTCATATACATTTGTGTTTTCTTTTATTCCATCCTTAGTTGATGGTGACTGAGACTCGGTCAATGAAGAAAAGCTATGGGAAACCCACTGTGAGTGTAGGTAGGGTAGTTGTTCCTCATCAGAGAAGCAGGTTACTTCTCACCATAAAATTTGCTGTAGTTTTAAAAACCCACATTCTTTCAGTCTAATACTTTGACAAGGAAACCTATTCCCACATGACTTTTTTATTTGTTCTAATTAGTTATATATGATAGCAGAATGCATTTCGATTCATTATGTACAAATGGAGCACAACTTTTCATTTCTCTGGTTGTACACAATGTAGAGTCGTACCACATGTGCAGTCATACGTGTACCTAGGGTAATGATATCCATCTCATTCCACCATCTTTCCTGCCCCTATGCCCCCTCCCCTTTTCTCCCTCCCCTTTGCCCAAAGTTCCTAGGTTCCCTCGTGATTTTAATATATTGTGGTACTGGGAATTAAACCAGAGGCACTCTACTACTGAGCTATATCCCCAGCCTTTTTTTAAAAAATATTATTATTATTTGTTTTGTGACAGGGCCATGCTTAATCATCCAGGCTGGCCTTGAACTTGTGATCCTCTTGCCTCAGCCTCCAAAGTCACTGAGATTATAGGCATGCACCACCATGCCCAGCTCCAAGTGACTTTAATATCTTTCATCATGTTTATATGAGAACCTTGGAGCTGGTAACCATCCCGTGGGGAGTTGGAAATGGAGGAGATTTAGCATTATATGCCAAAAACTGATACATGGCTATTTCCTAAAATTAATATGGGAGAGCTTCAGGAAACCACTGCAGATCCAGTTGCTCTGAGGAGGACTCTGGTGGAAAGACAGGAAAAGGGATATTATACTATGAGATAAAGGAGATAACTGTGAGTAATTGAGTATGGAAAAGAGGGACTAAGAAGATATTTGAATTGGGAAGGTGACAAAAGATCAATGGAAGAAAAAAACAGTGCCCATTGTGAGTCAAGAGGAAAGACAGAGAAATTAGGCAATAATAATTCAGGAATCAACAAAAGAGAAGAAATTGGATGTATTATAATCAGTCTCCAATGTGAATCCACTCACCACTAGAAAAGCATGTAAGTTGCCTGATACCTGAACATAACTGAGATATTGTCAGTAAGAAAGAGGAGAGGAATGTTGATGGAGAGGTAGTCCATAGGGTCTATCATTGATAAGAACAATGGGCACAATTTCCAAACACCCCTTGACTTATTAGCTCCTCTTTTTCCACTCCAATAATCCACTTGCCATGACAAAAAACACACCCCCACCCCGTGTGAAGTAATGAAGATCCTTTAACAACAAGAAGCTCTGAGACCCAACCAAAAACTCTGCAATTGTCAGAGAAATGAATATGAGTCATAGGTAGCTTATATCAAAACATGCCACCTGTGTTTGTCAGCTTTCTGTTACTATAACAACTGAGATAATCAACTTAAAAAGAGAAAAGGTTTATTTCATCTCATAATTTTAGAAGCTCACCTGGCACCTAATCAAAAATACCCGTAGAATTTCCTAATGGACCTGAGTTTAATAAACTCAATAATCATAGCCAGTTCAATCTGATATTGAAAAGCAAATACATAGATGAAGAAAGAAAACTATCAGAAGATCTGAGACTTGAGGCCCATTCCCAAAGGAAAAACATTGTGGATCTCACAGCCATCCTCCCTCTCACAAATCTTGGGAAGCTGGCCAATCCTAATAGGAAAGAATAAATCATCCCATTGTTTCTTGGTCTAGTCTACAACAATCACTGTGTCATGAGAGACCCAGGACACTAGATCTGATTACCTGATGATCATGATTTCTACTTGCAAAACAAGCCTGTTCCCATTAGTGACAGTGTACAATTACTATCTGATATGCTTTCAGGATCTTACCACAATTTTTCTTTTTAGGAATTTTTTTTTTTTTTGATTCTACCATCCCCTTCTTGCAAACGCACTCATCCTATGTTGATATGCTTGATGGCAAGTGGCCCACTTGGAGTTTGAAAACTCCCTCAGATAGACTTGGTTTTATCAACTTTCTACATGTTTCTCAAGGTTAATATTTTCTTCCTTTTTAAATTCCCTGTTTAGGATTCTGCCCATTAAAAGCCACCTTTCTTACTGAGAGTCATAGAAAAACAGGAAAAGGCCAGGAGAGAGATTTCTACCAATTAGATTCATCTAGTGTCTAATTCCAAAGAAAATCAAAACTTCTAAAATGTACTTACTTAACATCTCAGGATCTCAATTCATATATAGCCAATATTCAAAATGAGCAAAATATGCTTAATGTGACACAATGCTGCTGTTATGCTCAAATTCGGGACCCCCTAAAAGACCACCAGAGACCAAGATCGATGTAAGCAGCAAAGAGGTGTTTATTTCGAGCTAGCTCGGTCCTCCACAAGCCCGAAGTAACTGGTGACACTGAGAGGCCCTGAGCCCAGGGTTTGCACCAATTTTATACACTCTTTGGGGAAGGCAGGGACTTCACATACATCATAGCATCTCTCAGCAAATCATCACACACCACGGGAAAATCACAAAACAAGTCTAAAACATGATTAGCACATTCACTGGCGGGAACAAGTTGGGTAAGGGTGATTGGTTAGTACAAGAGGGGGATTCGTTTGAACTGATTGGTTTAAGCCACGAGGGGAGTACGCCCCCTTCCTTGGACAGGCTTTGCTCTGAGGTAGAGGCTGGTTTCTCACTGCACGTTGAAATGGGCAATTGAGTACAGATCCTTTAGCTTATGAGATAACAGAAATAGTGTTTAAAAATTAGGTCAGATTTGCTTCAAATCAGCAAAATGGAGAACTTAGTATCCTAGAGACTCTTGTGGCCTTTAGAGAAATGTCTATCAAACTGGACTCAGCAATAGGGAAATCAGGTTAGTGTAATAAGATCAGACATTTTGAGTCCAAAGCACCCCCCCACACACACACACCATGGAGGGACACAAACAATGCTCTCTTGCCACCTAAAGCAAGATACTCTGCTGGTTGTTTCACTTTCTGGTGGCGTAAGGAACATGCTTCAGGAAAATCCAGGTGAAAATAGAAGAGCTCGTTCTACCTAATGAGCTTGTGACGTGGGCTCTGGAGGAACACAGAGGAACTGAACATTTTGTAGAAAACCTCATTCCTGATCCTTTTATCACCATAAGAAGAACCTAAAAGGGAAGTGATTAGGCAGGGAACTGTGAACATTGAGATATTCCATTGACTTTGGCCGATTCACCTCCATCATTTAGTTCAGCCCAATTAAATCAGAAATTACTGGACACTCACTATGTGCCCAGCACTGCACTAAGGGTATATCAACTATAAAAGATGCATAGAACAAAACTCTTGACCTTAAGAACTTTGCCATCTTGTTGAATGGGTTGAAACTATCTGTGTTATTTTTTCATTGCAGTGATCAAAATAATTGACAAGAACAACTAAGAGGAGGGAAAAGTTTATTTGGAGCTCATGGCTTTCAAAGCATCAGTCTATGATGAGCAGACTCTATTGCTTTGGGACTGTGGTAATGTAGAACATCATGGCAGGAGAGTGTGGTAGAGGGAAGCTACTCAGGTCATGGTAGCCAGGAAGCAGAGAGATAGGGAAAAAGAGTTACCATGGACAAAATACAGTCCAAGGCCATACCCCCCAGAGTCCTACTGAGAAACCAGCCTCTACCTCAGAGCAAAGCCTGTCCAAGGAAAGGGGCGTGACCCTTGTCCTTGGAAAGACCCACAGAGCACTCCTAGGCACATACCCACCCTGCTGAGTTGTTTATCTACAAATAACAGGAGAGATCTTCAGAGCCAGGTGTCCCTGACTCAGTCAGGCTAGGTGAGGACCCATAGCAACTCCCTAGCAACTACCAATCAGCATGAGACAGGGAAAATACCAGATGCCAGATGACCCTCCCAGTAGTTTATGGTGGTTGATAACATGTTGGGAAAACATGTAGTTCAGCACATACTCCCCTCGTGGCCTAAACCAATCAGTTCAAACGAATCCCCCTCTTGTACTAACCAATCACCCCTACCCAACTTGTTCCCGCCAGTGAATGTGCTAATCATGTTTTAGACTTGTTTTATGATTTCCCCACGGTGTGTGATGATTTGCTGAGAGATGCTATGATGTATGTGAAGTCCCTGCCTTCCCCAAAGAGTGTATAAAACTGGTGCAAACCCTGGGCTCAGGGCCTCTCAGTGTCACCAGTTGCTATGTGCACTCAGAGGACCAAGCTAGCTCGAAATAAACACCTCTTTGGGGCTTACATCGATCTTGGTCTCTTGTGGTCTTTTGGGGGTCCCAAATTCAAGCATAACACTACTTCCTCCAGGAGCCACACCCAACCTGGCTACAGTTACCACCCAGTAGTCAATTCAAATTATTAAATTATTAAATCATCAGAAGGATTAATCAACTGATGGGGTTACAACTCTCATAATCATTTTACCTCTGAGCATCCAAGCTGATTACACGAATGAGTTTGAAAGGGTAAAGTTTCTAAGCTGCAAGGCCTGAGTTAAAAAGTGAAGGGCCAGGTATTCTTAAGTTCCTCTGCTACACCCAGAACCTGAAATTCCTGAGGCAGTTAAGACAATGCCCTACCGGCCATTTAGTCTAGGGCCCTGTGCAGCTTGTCACTAGGCATGCAGGGCCCAAACCAATCAGTTTGAATGTGTACCCCGCTTAGGAGTGACCAATCACCCCGCCCGACCTGTTCCTGCCAATGAATGTGCTAATCATGTATGAGAGTTGTTGTTCAATTTTCCCGCGCCTCATGCTGATTTGTTCTGATGTATGCAGAGCACCCGCCCTCCCCAAAAAGTGTACTTAAGCACTGCTCGACCCCTCCCCGGGGCTCTGGGCTGCTCTCCCTTCTTGAGTGAGCACGGAGCCCCAGCGCGCTGGAATGGATCCCCAATAAATCCTCTTTTGCAATTGCATGAGTCAGTCTCTTGGTGGTCTCTTCCTCCGATGCTTCGCCGGATCCTTACAAGTTCACTTTGTGAAAATTCATTGGATCCCATAAGATTTGCATGCTTTTTTTAATGTATGCTATCTGTCAATAAGAAATTGATACAAGTCACATTTGAATCCTATAAATTTCCTAAAAATTTTAGTGGAGATTTGAAGCTCAGAAGGTTGTAGAAGCTGATTTTTGACTGTCTTTGAATAGAACCAGAAATTTCAGGCTTCTAAATTCTCTGATCTATTTTGTTACTGACTCTTTAGGCAAGTTTAGAAAAACATTAGTCTATTAACCTCTTTAAAATAGCAAGGTTGACTCTCACGCTCCTTTCCCAGTCAAACTGATTTGCCTTTAAGTAAGTGAAATATGTGAACTTGCAAAGTGGCAGGTACCATAGACATTAAATCAAAATAAAAGTTCAAGACCTTCACTATTGTCGTGATAAGTTACAAAACTCTTCTGCCCTGAGGGAATGAATGTGTTGTTGTTGTCCTGAACTTAATTATCATTATGTAAAAATTAGCTCAAGGTTCTGGGAACCCACAGGTGAAGTTTGGGCTAACTGAAATAAATCTTCATGTAGAAGCCAAGTTCTCGGATTCCACCTCTTGGGTCCCCTTCTTCCTCCGGGAGAAGACTTTTCTGCTGTCCTTTAATAAACTTCTAATTTTCCACTCTGACCTTGCAAAAAAAAAAAAAGCCAAGTTCTTTTTTTCTTTCCTCTTAGAGGAATGAGACACAGTGATTTCTTATTCCTCACATGGGTGGATTCTTTCTGGGTTGCTAGGGGAAATCACAAGACTGAAGATTATGAGATAGAATTGGGAAAGGCTTGGTCTGGATGGCAAACCTGATGCTGTCATTTATTGGTTGGAAAAATTTAGAAGAGTCGTTCCATCTCTCCATCACAATATACTCATCTTTAAAATGGGCATAACAGCCCCTCTCTTGATTGCTTCCTTGGGTTGTTTTGAAGTGGAAGTGAGATTATGTCTGTAAAATTGTCTTGGAAACTAGAAGGGGAAAAAGTAGAAATGCAAAATTTTATAATTATGCAAGAATGCTGTCAGTAGGCCCTGATAGGTTCCTTTACAAATGAATGCCCTTGTGAACCATTCCAGGTGGGGAGGATCTAGCAAAGGGAACAGGACAAAGTTCCTCTGTCAAACAGCTGTCTGATAGGAGCGGACAGAGTAAGAAGGCAAACACACACAAAGATGACTTTGGATAGAGGAAAGTACTACGGAGAAAATTGAACAGAGCAAAGAGACTACTAGAAAGTGACTAGTAGATGTCCTTGGGTTGAGTGACTACAGAAGGTCTCTGAGAACCTCTGAGGAGGTGGCATTTGAGCTGCTTCCTGAAGGTGAGGATGAAATTTTGGGTCAGAGAGAGATCCAGGTAAAGGAACCACCAAGGCAAAGGTGCTGAGATACGAGGGAGTTCAAGCTCCCCAGCACCAGGCAGAAGCTGGTGTGGAGGGAGCAGAAAAAGAGTGGTGAGAAGGATGGTCAGAAAGACAGGCAGAGGCAGGACTGCAAAGGATGTCATAATCCATCTAGGCAGCTGGGTCACCTGGAAAGAGGTATAGACAGAAAAAGAGGGCACAAAACTCAGACTGTTTATAGTAAAGGAAGAATTGGCAAGAAAAAGACTTTTCTCCCAGGGAAATAATTGTGAGTTCATAAAATCAGATCTTATATCAGACTTGGAATATTTTTAACAAAGGCCATACCCTGCCTCCAGAGGTGGCTTCACTGCAAAGCTAATGAAGTACTAACTTCATAAAGCCTCCCTGTATGAGACCCTAGAAGGCACCCCAGCACTCTTGAATCAAATTTTGTAGTATTTCTTTAAGAGAACTCCCCTCAAGCCTGACCCTACCTCTCAGTACCCAAATGACATCGCAGATTTCAGATGTTTGAGCAAGTCAGGAGCCAGAGTCCTCCCATCCAGCCAGGAAGTCTGACATCAGCATTTCATGGGCCGCCCTTCTCACTTTCCTTTTCCTCATCAAGACACACTTTCCACAGTCCCCCTTAGCTGACCTCCCCAGCCCCATTCCCCACCGTGTCCCTCTTCCACCTCCAGGGCCCTCCCTGCACCCGTGCACAGCTTGCCCTTATTCTGGCAACGCACAAATTCTCTCATATTTGCACACACTGTTCCTGGTGCCTTCAGTGCTCTTCCTGTTTTCCCCTGTCAAACTCTTCCTGAACCCTTGGGCTCTGAAAAGTGAAGTCTCTCGTTCTGTCCCCTTGGTCACTGCTCCTTAATGTTGGTTCCATCCCCTTCAAGGCTCTAATCCCATCACCTCACAGTTACTCACTTACATGTCCGCCTTCCTCCTGCAGCTCATTCCACTCCAGATCTGTGAATTCCTCAAAAGCCCGACCCATTGATGCCCTGCCTTTTCTCACCCTTCCCCCAGCACCTTGCACAACACCAAGTGGGAATCAGTGGGTGGGGACCTCCCGTTATTCAGCAGGAGAAAGTATGAGGGTTTGAGGAAATTCTGATTTGGCAATACAACTCCAAACATATAACACATTTTGGTTTTATCGATTCATTTGTCCCAGCAAGCCCAATGCCTAGGTCAGTACTGTACATGTCATCCTCGGCTACTTGATCATGTACCAACCCTATGTAAGACATGGGTATGGCCATTGTTAGCTCCCTGCTCTTGGAGACAGGGGCAGGGGGAGCTCATGCTCTAGTGGCAAGTAGAGCACAATGGTCATTATAGACAAAAGTAAGTAAATGAGCTGGTTCCAAATAATAGTACGTGTTATGAAGAGAAGTTGAAAAGGACAACAGGTAGGGGAAGAGAACGACTTTGGATAGGACATCAGAGACAACCAACCACTCTGAAGAATGGATGATTTACTCTTGTCCCTAGGGTTCAAAAAAAAAAAAAAAAAAAAGGAGTTGTCTGGCTCTCCAAGGAGAATAGGTTTGTAAAGGAGGCAGATCTGGGTTGGTTGGGGGCTTGTTCCTTTGAAAATGTTTCCTGGATCAGGAGCAAAGCTTTCCCAGAGCAGTCACAGGCCATTTGTCAGGCCCTGGATGGAGAAGCTGGTCTCAGTGTTTACTAAACAAACCAATGCGATTATCCTGTCAAGATCTGAAAAAGACAAAAAATTAGCATAAATACAAGGCCACCTATTTAATTAAAGCCGCAAACCAGGGCAGCTAAGAAGCTGAATATAAAGCAGTCAGGGAGAGTTTTAATAAAAGTGAGTTACATAACTCACATGCTTGAGACCCAAACAAAAGGGTTCTTATCTCAAGGGCAAAGAAAGGAATCAAGAAAAGCAGCAGTTTCCAAGCGCTTTTCCTATAAACTTTGTACCAACAAGGAGACACAGCCCTGGAAATCAGGGGGAACAGGCCTCCAGAGTGAACTGCTCCCTTGGGTTAATTAGGAATGTCCTCTGGGTAAGGTGTGGCTCCCTTCCACGAGCTCTTCAAAATCCACACCATTTCACAATGCCAGAACGGTACTAGTTGGAAGCAACCTTTGAGACCACAGAGCCAACCCCCTCTGTGATAGATAAGAAGAAACTCCAGAGGCCAAACAGCCAGTTGCTACAGGACAAGGACTTAAACCTCTGTAGTCCAGGCCAGTGCCGCTTCCACCTCACCACTCTGCCTGTGCCAACACACATCCATGGACCAGTGGTCAGCAGCTCTTTGCTGGGGCAAGTGGACATGGCCCCTCCAACCAACTTGCTGAGGCTAAACCCACCCTCCCGGTGCTTGAAGTCTTTTTATGTCCCCCTTTCTTCTCCTCTCTTCTTTCTTTTTCCTTCCCAGAACCGCCTGTGTCCTCAGCACCCTGGTGGCACAGTTATGGTTTTTGTCTTGCTAGAGCCCTTAGGGGCAGGACCATCTGGAGACAAAAGATTTCCTTCTCTTTCAAGCCTCTCTTCCCCTCACCCAACCTAAGCCTTGACCCTCACAGTGGTCCTCCTCAGAGCTTTTCCTTCCTTGCTAGTCATTGTCCCTACTAGAAAACTGGTCACACTTCAGGCAAAACTCCCCACAAGGTAAATACATTGTAACAATATACTCTTTAAGACCCAACAGCTTTCAATAACAAACAAAATAGAAACTGTGGAAATATATAAAAGATAAAGACTTGGGGACAGTTTCTGGCTGATCCCCTTGAGATCCTAACTTTGAGGGAGTTCAGTCTACTGGACATGGCCTAAAGGGGAAATCGGAGCTTCCCCACTCCCTTATACCAGTCTCAGGGAGCAGGGTTCATTTCTAGTGTCTGCCACTTGCCCAGGCGAGGGACTCTTCCTAATTTAATGTCGCCTACATCTCTCATGATTCTATACCCTTTATGTCTTCTCTTTTGTTATCAATGAAGGGGATGGAAAACATAAAACCCAAACACCACTCAGAAATCCTGACTTAGATGAGTCAAAGGCTACTTCTCAGTCACCTGTGCCAGGTAGGTGAGTAGATTAGAGCTTTAAATCCAGCCTAGGGAGGTCCAAGCTGGTTCTATGGACAAGAAGTGGTTCTTTGTTTTCAGGTCTTGCCGGGCCAGGCTGAAGGAGGAGGCAGGCTCCTTCAGGGTTGTTAGTCTCCCGGGGCGTCGGGATTACACAATCTCTTGTTGGCCTTGGACAGCAGGCAGAACTGGCAGGCTCCCTGCAACAGAACAAAGCCTTGGGAGAGAGGGCTTTTTCCTGCAACTCTGCCAGCATTCCTAATCATTCTGGCCCTAGATTTGGTGACTTTCAGTGACAAAATGATATGTCTGAAATTTATTTTGTGGCTCTGAAGAAAATTATAAGACTCCCTGTAGGCTCAAAAGTTTTAGAAGTGCTCGTTTTGGGTAACTGGCTTTTTCAATGCTCTGCCACACCAGTGGTACATGGCAGAGAGAATGAAATTTTTGCATGGGGATGGGGGGATCAGGTCCTGTGTGGACCCTTTCTCTTTGTTAGGCTGTGGATGTCTTAAATTTGCATTGAAATAAAGGGCACCAGCATCAAACTGGGTGGCTGTTGCTGGGTTGTTTTGCATTTTTTCCATCATCTTATTTAGAAAATAACAAGACCTTTTTCATGCCTTTGAGTTTTCTCCAAGTGAAATGGTCTTTTAAATCTAGTGTCTTTTGGGATGAGTAATGGGCCACAGAGAAAGCGCAGAGTGAATAAGCAGAGGATGTGTTTAAATTCCTAGTGCTGCTTCTGGAACAATCCAAGAATGAAGTGTCTCCAGGGTGCCCACCTGCTCCAGAAGTGCATCCCATACAATGAGTCATGGAAGAGAAGGAATGGTTAAAACAGAGAGGAGCTCTCTCTTCAGTGACATCCCAGGGTGGGCCTGATAATGTCATTGCAGTCCAGAAACTGCCATCCACCTTTACTGAGAGCAGCCACAGAAAAGCATAAAATCTCTCTTACAGATGTATTCAAGATACAGTGTATTCATTATGCAAGAGTGTGTATGAGAAGCCTCAGGAAAAGTTTTATTCTGGTCCTAATATCCAGGGTACACATACTTCTCTTGAACGATTATGCTATCTTGGAGATTTCATGCATTCTTGCTAGTCTTCAGAACCCAGCCACCTATTCTAGATGGATACTGCATCTGTAGTCCATTAGGTCTGAGCTGGGGGCAACTGCCTGTCCATTCCACCAAGTTCCAAAGGACACTTCCCATGGACAGCCCACTCAGACTTTAGAGCTTCAGGAGGCCTGATCCCAGCCCCAAAAGCATATCCCTAGATTTGAGTTTCTCTGGACCTATCACATATTCAATAATAAATCTTTCATATGACATATACATATAAAATTCCTATTATAATGGAAGATATAGCTGTAAGCAAGACAAGTAAAAATCCTCATTCTTTTTTTTTCTTCTGGTGTATGTGTAAGCTAATTTTTTTTTTTAAAATCCTCATTCTTAACAGAGTTTGCAACATAATAGGATTTATCCCACTGAATGCACTTGAATTTGTACATATGCTAGTGAAATTAGCAGCTAGCTAAAGTTGAAATTTCATTAGTAGGATAACTATGTTTGACAACGATTGTATATTTCAAAATAGCTAGTAGAGAGGATTTTGAATGTCTCTACTTTCAAGAAACGATAAGTGTTTGAGGTAATGGATATGCCAATTATACTGATCGGATCATTACATGCTATATGCAAGTATTGAATTTGCATGGTACTCCATAAATACATATAATTATGTGCAATTTGAAAATTAAAGATAAAGCTCTGGGGATGTAGCTCAGTGGTAGAGTATGTGCCTAGCATGTGTGAGGCCCTGGATTCAATTCTTAGCACTGCAAAAAATGTGTGTGTGTGTGTGTGTGTGTTTCATATAAATAAATTTATAAGATATATTTGTAGAATTCTATGTAAAATAATATATTGTATATTATATGTTATATATGTATATATTTATGTTTGCATATATATACACATACACATAAATATTGCAGATATGAATCAGAGGAAATAAGACTTTAGAGAAAATGAAAAAATTACGTTTCTATTAGCTCTGTGAGAACCCAAATCTCATTTTCCTTGTCTAAAAAATTATGATAACCCAGATGCTTAAAGTGAGAAGCAAGCAATAATACTGAGAAAGCTCTTACCATGGTGTCTGCTCACAGCACATGCTCAATAAACACTGATTCTTGCTACTTCTATTATTATTCAAGGAGAAGGGCTCTTGGTTTGGGAATTTTGCCCTACTCACCCTGTTTCCATAGGATCAGTGTTCAAAATGTTGATATGGGGAGAAGAAATGTTCCAAATCCATAGAGGCCATGCCTAAGTGCATCACCTCAAATCCTAATGTTTCCAATAGGGAAAAAAAAAAAATCTAAGTAGCCTTGTTTTTTCTTTTTCATCTCAGTAAATTCTAATCACAATCCTCACATTCGCCCCGGATTTAAGTGAAAAGGTAACTCTCGTTATTCTTTCAATTTTACTGATACGAGTGGTTTGTATTTTGGCCAAAGTTAGAGAGTTGGCACAGACAGAAACTCCAAGCCTTTTAATTCTTATCCTTTATTGTTCTATTGTTTCAAAAGAATAATAAAGTCTATTTGCTTTTCTTTATTATTTTTTTGGCTATAGTAAGCAGTGTCCCCTGCCATGGACAAAGGTCTGAACAACACTATTCTATTCTTGGAATTTCTTGCAAACAGTTTGTGGTTATTCTCTAAAATTCTTAGTGTGGTGCCTCATTAAATATAACATCTAAGTGGTTGTCAACTGCAGGCCTTGACCTAGAATCCTGGAATGTACAAAAAAGAAGGAAAGTTGGGAAGGCTCCAAAGAAGTGGGTTCCCTCTTTGGTTCATGTCTCAGCCTCAGTGCCTGACCCACTTTTGTTTCAAGGGATCAAATATGGCAATGAAAGCCATATTTTAAGCCAACAAGATTCTAAAATCCCAGGATCATGAAAATGCATTCTTCTCTCCTTCTGTGCTTCATCATACCATGAACTCACATTCATAGCCATTTCTCCATCCTTCCCAACCCCTCCTGGCCCTAAATAGCCTTCTCCAAGGCCAGGCAGTATGAAAACCAAGAAGGGGTAAGAGATGATGAATAGATAGTATGCCAGTTGTAATTTCCATTCATGCAAAATGGTAATGCTTGTGACATAAATAGAAGAGGACTGATTTCCAAATCCTTGTGCCCTTTTTCTCTACTGATCTTACAGGACAAATGAGGTGAAGATAGAATGTTCTCTGTTATCAAACAGACCAACCAAGAGCTAGCCTCTCTCAGCTGGCTGAGTTTAGGTACTTTGGAGCAGAGGATCTGAGTAGTTAAAAACATCCACTGTCTTGCTGAAACTTGGAGCAATTCTTTCTGTTCCATGTGCTCCAAAAGCAAAGGTCAGGGTGCCAAGGCTAGGTATCCTCTGCAAGTACTCAGCAGAGCTCTCTGAGCATGAATTTGGGTCTATGTTCAATTGTAAAGGAAAAGGAAAAGATCAGTTTTAGGAAACACACTTCTGCATTCTCCACAGGTTCATAATGTCTGTTCTTTCAATGACTCTGATATTAGTGCTGCATCCTGAGCTTCCCGTCAACTCGAAACTACATTAGACAGTATTATAATCTCATCCGTAGCTCATAGGAGTAGAAAAACCTAGTAGGTATACATTACCTTATATATTATCCTGCCCATATGTCCCTTTGGATGAATCCATGCTTACCTTGACTTCATAAATTATATAAAAATTTCTGGGAAATTTCAGGTTACTGTCATATTGCCTTTAAGTGATCTTATAATTGCTATACACATTGCTTTTTGAATGAGAAATATGTTATTGCTTATTTTTTGTACCCAAAGTTCTGAGAGTCTCTGCTTATTATCATACTTTAACTACCATGTAGTCTAATTAAATATAAATCTGGCCTATATCTGACTCCCATGATATTATCCTAATCAGAGATTATGAAAAATAATTATAGCTCTCATGTCTTGTCTACTGTGTATGGATCAGAAAATGAGTCAGGAACTTTACATACATAATTTCATTTTATCTCCACAACTTATACAATTATCTCCAGTGTTCAACACAGTATAATGTTGAACCTGAAGTATAGAAAAGTAATTTACCCCAGGGGAATATTTACTTGCAAATGGTAGAATTCCAGCACAAACTTACGTATGTCTTACTCCAATCCTGTAAATGAAATATACTCCTTTGCTTAAGTAGGAGTTAGGGGACAGAATCTCCTCCTATCTCATTATCTCTGAAAAGAACTCATGGAGTCTTCTTTCAGATAAAGTATCATCGTGCCCACAAGATGATCCCACTTTACTGCACGCTACTAAGGCTTTTTCTGTGGTGTTCCAAATACCTGTAAAAGCCACAATTTAATAGAAATATTAAAGGAAAGGGAAGGAGACAGGCCAGGTGGTTCTGAAATTGCAAGAATACTATTGAAGAATAATTAGCCTGTTAGAAAAAAAAAAGGACAAGATAGGAAACAAGAGGAACAGCCTAATAACCATCTTTTAATATTTTAAAATCTATAATGTAGAAGAAATGGATTTCATTCATTCACTCTTTAATTTATCCAACAAATATATCCCACACACCCACCATGTGCCAGACACTGAGATAGGTGTTAGAAAAGTCAAATGTGTCTGCACAGTGTAGCAAGAAAGACAGATCTGAAACAAATCCTTGCAAGGTACAGAAAGGAGGCAAGACAAAGTCAGGGGTCTTATTTCCTGAGGTTACAGAATGAGGGGTAAAATATCAGCGGCTTGAAGTAAAAGGAAGTCAGATTACTGGGTGGAGTAAGAAGAGCCATCTTGAACTCCCAGTTTGAGGCAAGAGTCATCAGAAAGTGAGTCCCCATTGTTAGAAGGGTTTGATTGGAGGCTGGCTGACCACCTGCCAGAAACATTCCACAGGAGCTTCCCACATAGCACTCTCTGCCAGTTCCAATTCTGTACTCCTGCATTCTTAAATCCTATCTTCAAGAGAAAGAATAAGAGCTTTCTAAAGGAAAGTTTTTATTTATTTATTTATTTTCAACAGAGCTGTTCAGTTCTTTCAGTGGGCTCCTGTCCCACAATTCAACAGAGCTGCTCAGTCTACAGAAAAGAAGGTGAACTAAATGACTCCCACTTACCTTCAGGGGATGAGAGACCCCTCCAACCTATCGATGATGAAAATTTGGATGAGGGAAAGCTCATTGGGCACAAATTGTAATATCCAGGACTTAGAGTCAGCTGTGCCAATTAGCCACAGTTTTTGAATCAAGAATTGTTTTCAGGAATTTATTGCTCTGTCAGAATTCAAGAGACCTCCATTTCTTCTCTCAGCTCCTCAACCTTGCCTCTTAAGAACTGTTGAATGTTCATCAACTATATATTCCAGTAGGATGATGAGGCAGTGTGTTCTTGTTTTCTATGATAAAGCCTCCATTCTCTGTTTCCATGCTCAGGCAAATAACCTTGAGCCTGGAAGATTTATCAGTTTATAACTTATGCCAACTTCGGAAACTTGCAACTTTGAATCAAGCCAGGGATGCTGGGGGAAAAAAAAAAAGCATTGCACAAATCTAGGAAGAACTGCATCAAACTCAGGAGGGGTGGGGGGAATACACACACACACACACACACACACACACACACACACACACACACACACACATAACCCCTTTGACCAAATTATTCAAGTTGGCAACATTTCACCTCACAGATCAATTGTCCATTTAATACTAATGCCTTACAGCTACATGGCATTTCAGGGAGGGCTTACAAAGCATGTTTGTTATCTCCTGGTTTTCCCAGAAGTCTGCTGCAGTGGGTATGGCTACTGTTATCACAAAGCAGATGCTGGACTATGAGCCAGAAACAGAGCCACTTCCTTGATTGATGTCCTTGGTCAATTTCACTTAAACTCTGAACCCAGTTTTCTGTTCTGTGTTGGAAACTAAAATACCTACAGATGGATGAAGCTGACAAGCTTCAGCTTCAGGACGTCATGTGCACAGGCTGTGTTCTTCTCCTTAGAAAGAGTTTCTCAATTTTTAACAAGCTTTAGGACCCTGAAAACCTGGATTTATCTCCTAGTAATACCTGCTCTGCTTAATTCCAGGAAGCCATTTTCTTCCCGGAATTTCACAGGCGTCTCTATTGTCTTGGCTTTGCCAATGGCCTGTGTTGATATTTAGCCCATATTGTAGATGGACCCTGTCTGTGTCCCTCCTGAGTGGCTGTGAAGGGCTCACAGCTGGCTCCTTCTTTAGAGAGTTGCCTTTACTGCACAGAAGCCCTTGGTCCTGAAGTTTACAACACCACCCTCTTCCAAGACAGTCCGCATTGCCTGATTGATGGGGAGTGGTCCCCTATACAAAAAGCTACACCCCTTCCAAAAGGTGGGACCAGCTCAGTGGTACAATTCCTTCTTCTTTGGGATCATACCAAAGTTAGATTCCACCTGAGATCACATCCTTGCTTAATTCCTTTTCCTGTCATATCCTGCTTCACTCTCTGAAGTGCATCTGAGTCCATCTAGGACTCAGATTTTAGGGTGCCCAAGCTAAGGCACAGAGTTATCAGAAAAGTGCCATTTATTTCCTATACCAAAGCCTGTCTGGTCCACTTTGACACTCAGAAAGTTATGAGTCTCCAAGACCCACTGAAGCCAACACTTAGGCTATTACAGAGATGTGTATATTTATCCTATGACTAGCAATCTGGTCTGAGACTCATCCTGAGCCCCAGACAAAGTCTACAGATCAAGGATTATACATGGAGTTGGTGGGGGGTGTAGTGCAATGGTAGAGAGCATGCTTAGCACATGCAAGGCCCTGCATTTGAACCCCAGCACTACAAAAATACACACTACATAAGAATCATATGTACCTTTGGAATAAGTGTAAGGCACTTGGAAGGTTTAAAGAGGAGATTGTTGGCTATTTTATAAAAACCCACACAGTAACCAATCACCTTTATGTTGTCTCAAAATATTTTGCTTTGGATGTTAAGAAAGATGCCAAAGGATGAGGAAAGAATGAAGAATACCATCATGTCTCTTTTGATCATTTTCTTGTCACTTTCTACCTACAGGAGATTTATAACTAGTTCTTTGTGCAGGTTGAATAGAAGAGGAATCCATGCTTTGCAGTGTTGCCTGTCATTTAGAGAGATCCAGAGCAAAGAGATTGAGAGCCCTGTCCTATCTCGCCTCTAACTAGGTTCATGGCTTTAAATAAATTAATCATCGCCTTTTAGCACCTCCATGCATAGGTGTGGAGATTTACTTCCCCATTTTACAAACAGCAACGACTTTCTGACAAGGATCATTGTAAGGGCAAGACCACCATCCACACAAGAGACATAATTCTTACATCATCTAAAGGACACACAAGAAATTCCTCATGAAAGGGAATAAAAGGTAGTGCAGGAAGGAAATACTTATTATTTATGAATAAGAAAATACTTGTTAATAAATACTTATTACTTATTTAATAATAATACTCATTATTAAATATGTATTATGTATTTCCAGGAAGGAAATACATATTTCCTTCCTGAACTACATTTTATTCCCTTTCATGAGGAATTTCATAAGTATCTGCTCTCCAAGACCTTCACCCTAAGGGATCTTGAGATAACTAATTAACCATTTCCTTCCATAAAGAGTGAGGTAAGGATTTTGCAGGTAAACTGTGAGGATCTAAGTCCAATCTAGACATCTAGACGTGTCATTCAAGGAAAGGGAGGAGAGCAGGTAGGTCTGATGAGCGGAGACAGACACATCACAATATCTGGAGCAAGCCTAGTTAGGTGACTGGGAGCCAAAGCAGAGGCCCATGGATCCTGTCTGCATAAGACTCCCAGGGCCCAGTGCAAACCTGAGCAGAACTACAGGTGTGTCTTTATCCAGAACCATCGATTTTTTTTTTTAATCCAGAAGCTTCCTGTAGATGTCTTGGACCTGATCTCCAAATATGGAAAGATGGCACTTGAGTGGGGAGCAAAATACCAGTATTAACTGTAGGTAACCTTGGTCCAAGTTACTTGACCCTCATTTCCTCATCTCTAATAGTTCCCCATCTATTCATGTTTCTTGGCATAGAATCAGATTCAGTTTGAGGCAGTATGTATGAAACTTCCCTTACATAAACTGTAAAGTAAATATAAGACAATAATATCTGTGGGTAGTTTCGGCTTATGGAGAGGAACTCCAAGCTCATACTCATTCTTCCTGGTTCTTGAGCAGATGTGAAGCTAAGCTTGTGGTGTATATGGAGCCTTCTCTCCTGCTGAAGGCAACCCGGAAAAGCCCCATGCCCAGTGTCAGGTGTTCTTGGTAAAAATTAACCTGGGTGATAGGACCATGGAACTATAGCCCCCTATCACAAGCCACAGAATATGGCCTCTGTCTTACTGTTCTCCATGGCTTCTGATTTTGTTCCCTTTCCGTCTGCCTGTTGAATCTAGGGCCTATCCATAAACTCTGAGACATTGACTAGAGCCCCATTTGTTCTAGTCTTATCCCTAAGATAGATAGGTTCTTGAATAAATATGTTGAACACAAATATGGCATCTGAACTCTTCTTAGAAATTTCATCTTGTGCCCTGCCTGTTCAGTTTGGATAGAATTCCCCACAGCCCAGGCCAGCCTGGATGAGACTCTGCTCTAGTCCAGCTTAGTGGTTTGGACCATGGTCTCCCTCCTTCCCAGGGGAGGAATGGTCTGTAGCCATTCCTCTCTAGCTATCTCTCTTCCACCTCTAATTCAGTATCAGTTGCAACTAGCTCCCTCCTTTCCATTAGGAGCCACTAGAACTGAGAATGACAGTTTTTAATATATTTCTCTAAAAATATCTACAAAGTCAAGAAAGGTATAAGATAAAAGGCTCAAAAGAAATATGAAGCATGTACTTTTAAAATTTTCATCCTTCAAAGAAAGAATCAAAGATAATTAAAATATTAGTGAAGGTACTGGTAGATAAAAGTTGTATTTGCATATTAGTTAAATTATAAATAAACATGCTGTCTCAAAAAAAAACCTGTCTACTTGACAAACTTAACTTATAGAAATGATAAAGTTTACATAATCCTGAGTGCATGTAAAATAAATCTACTTTCTATGTACTGCACAAATCATGGATGACTTCACAGTATATAAACTTTATTGATATTTTGGGTGTATAGTTAATTTTATGTGTCAATTTGACTAGACCATAGAGTCCAGTCCTTAAATAATAAAGTATTTGATCTACCATTACTTTGGTTATTGCTATAAGAGTATTTGGTATTAGATTAACTTTTAAATTGGTAGACTGAATAAAGCAGATGTCCCTACCTACAGTGGGTGGGAATCGACCAATTAGTTAAAGGACTAAAGAGAATAAAAGACTGGCCCTTCTTCAAGCAAGAGAGAATTCTTCCTACCTGGCTGCCTTCAAATGGAAACAGGGAACTTGGGTTCTTCTTGGGTCTCAAGCCTACCACCCTTTTAACTTGAACCACCCGGTCAGTTCTCCTGGCTCTCAGTCCTTTAGACCTGAACTGGATCTATACCATCCACTCTTCTGGGTCATCAGCTTGCTGAATCACCCTTCAGATCTTGGCACTTGTCAGGCTCCATAATCATTTGAGCCAATTCCTTTAATCAATCTCTCTCTCTCTCTCTCTCTCTTTCTTTCTCTGTTAGACACACACACACAAATACACGCACCCTATTGGTTCTGTTTATTAGAAGAATCCTGACTAATATACTGAGTTATCCTCAAATAAGCACAAAGCAAATATGAAGCAACTGAGCCAGAGTGCGAATGCTTTTGTTACTTCTCTCACAGTTTGCAAATTATGCCATGATTGTTTTCCTGTGGTGCCAGGCAGGAGCTGACTGTGAGAGTCTGAGGGAAGGTGGGGTGTCCCTTGTCTGAATGCATTGTGCTCAGGGTGGAGGGGACACACATGCCAAACCAGGATAATTGTAAATGGAGGAGCAGGTGGTGGGCAGCAGTTTCAGGGGCTTGGATTGGACACTTGGGAAACTAAGCAGGAAGAACAGAGATGGGAAATTGTCCTGGAGTTGCTTTTAATAAAGGCTCTATGGCCTTGCATGACCAGGAAGGAAGCCATTTAGGCATTAAGTGGAACTGCATGTTTCTTCCCCCCTAGGAGCTTATTCAAAAAGACCAGAACCCCACGGGCAGAGGAAACTGAAGACATTTCTGTTTTTAATGCTAGTCTACCTGCTGATCAGAAAGCAAGTAAGGATTTTCTTTTGGAATCTTAATTCCATCTACGAACCTCTAAAATTCACTCTTCTTAGAGCACCTAGAAGAGCACAGCCCGAAACTTAGGCTATCTAACCACCTGGAGCAGAGATTCACACTTTGTTCTGATTCATGGGAAGTCCTCACTTTCTTTATCTTGACTATTAAGTAATGTGAGTGACCATTTATGTAAATAAAGTAGGTCATCAGCATAATATGATTTAGGACTCCAAACCATGCCATCTATGAGGTGGGAGCATGTGAGGCCCCTGACTGGGATGGGTCTTGGAGTCTTTGCTGAAGCTGTCTGGTTATTAACTTGAAAAAGCAGAAAGTACATCTCATCAGAGGGCAAGGGTAACTAGCAAGAGAAGAGAAAGAAGGACCTTGTGTGGGTCAAAAACTGCAGTTGCTACGTATACCCACAGTTACTCTCCTACATAAAATTCTTCTTTGGTTTCCACTTATTAATGGGTAAACTCCAATTAGTATTGTTCATTATTGTGAAAAACCATGTTTGACTCAACCCTGTCTCTTGACATGACCTCCAATTCTCACCTTCAGGCGTCCAGATTGCTGGCCTACTTGACTACTCCTCAGCATTCCTGACTCTGGAATAATACCTGCCTGCCATAGGCCTGGGAATTGCATTCTCATCCTTAAGAATCAACTGTTGCCCCACAACCCCTCCTCTTCAACTTGCTTCCTCCAGCTGACCATTTTCTTCTTGGGCTGCTCCAATAGTCTCAGTAACCATTTAACAAGTCTGTGAACCTCTCCAAGGATAAATGACTGTGTCCTGTCAGCCTTTCTATTTCCAGTGCCCAGCAGTATGCAAGCACATAAAGATACTTAACCAGTGTTTGTTGAATCAAATAGAATTGAAATTGGCTATGATTCTAAGGTAGCAAGCCATTTTTTTTTCTTGGTTGACTCATCAAAATATCTGAAAAGAAAAATGGAGTTATAATGCTTAGTATCCCCAGATAAATTAAAGAAGAACTTCCATGTGAATTTTGGACATGCAAACTCTATCAGTGCCTACCTCTATGTGCTGTACCAAGCTTATCTCTTTAGTTTACAAGTCATACTTTAGACCCAGGATAACATCGGGTCAACCTTGTTCTTCACTGGTTGTTAGAGAAGTAATATAATTGTTTTAATTATCAAATAACAAACCATCATAAAACAGCCATAGTGAGCCAAATAGGAGACTTGGATTCTTTTTTTTTTTAATATTTAATTTTTTAATTTAGATGGACACAATACTTTTGTTATTTATTTATTTACTTTGTTTATGTGTGCTGAGGATCAAACCTAGGGCCGCACACGTGCTAGGCAAGCACTCTACCACTGAGCCACAACCCCAGCCCAAGACTTGGATTCTTGTCCTGGCTTTTCTACTCACTACCTCCTGTGGACTTCCGGTGAATCATTTAGCCTTAATTACTTCAGCTTTAAGATGTGGATTATAACGTTTTCTTGTTGAAAATGCTGGATAATCCAGAAAGCAGTCTGCCAATATAAATTATTATAAGGCACAGAAGATCAATTTCCCAAGAATGGACTTCAAATAGATCTAACACCAAAAAGCATTAAACGAAAGTCACAGCTGTCTTTAATGATTTAGAAGGTACTAGAATGGTGCTTCAGGCTCATTGTGACTGATCATCTTTCACGGTCACAGCATACATCTGTGCAGATGCCAGTTAATAGAAAGTTTCATTCAACAGAATGGCACGTAAATAGTTTCTTAAAGATACATCGCTTGTGAATTTCTTCCTGTGTGTGTGGTGCTAGAGATGGAATCCAGGGCCTGGTACATGCTGGGCAAACAGTCTACCACTTTGTGTCATTTTTGAATTGTGCACTACAGAATAACCTAATGAGACTGTCACCAAAATAGCTTAAAGTTTGCATGAGTTAAATGGATACTTAGTTTATAAGCTAGAAAGGTTTGTTGCAGCTCTGTTGGCTTAATCACTGTTTACTGACCTGAGTGGGTTTGGAGGGATGATGTCAGGCATTACAATTTGTGGTCAGTGATTCACACCCAAATCATTGCTTTTAGATCAGAGAACCAACCATTTGGGCTACAGATCCTTAGTTATACATCAGTTGGGCAGCCATGGGGATTAGTCTCATCCAAACAGAATTTTAAAGACATTCATTGACTGCAAGTCTGAAAATTCCTGTTTACCACAGTGTCATAGAAATTGCATTCTAGGAAAAACATCAGTGCTCCTTCCAGTCTGTCTGGAAACCATATATTGTGGTGAACCATTTTCATGAGAAAGTAATCTTGGAGCTGATTATAAGTATTAAGTTGAGTCTAGTTGAAACTCATCCACTGTTGGGAGATCCCATTTGTAATTTTATTCTTGGGTGGAACCAGAAAGAAAAGGTGGAAGGCTGTTTTGGTGCAAGGATTGTGCATTGCCATCTCTAGAAAAATAAAACCAGTTTGTGTAAAGAAAGGACAGAAAAATTGATTGAATGAGTCATCTAAGACAAGAAAAACCTGGAAGTGAGCTCAAGAAATCAAAAAACATGGTAGAGGGAAGGAGAAGCTACTGGAGGGAACTTGGGAGAGAAGATGAGTCCTGTGCAATATTGAGAGACGCTTTGTAAAAGCATCCTCATTGTTTACATGAACACACACACAAAAAGCATCACCAGTGAACCAGGCATTAACAGGTGTCAGAGAATCAGAACAAATAAATAAATAATGGCAGCAATGAGGGGGTGTGCCTTTGCACTGTTGCTAAAATGGTTCGACCCATGCTAGGCCCTTGCTTCTCAAGTGAGGTCTGTGGAGCAGCAGCATTGCCAACAAGCAGACTTTTCAGAAAAGCAGAATCTCGGGTCCTTCCTGCAGACCCACTGAATTTGAATCTGAATGTGGACAGGGTCTGCTGGAAATTAAATGAGCATCAGATAGAGCTCTAGTTTTTTTCAGGGCCCTTGTTACCTCATCTTGTATTTGTTCTTTTCCCTTTCATCTTTCTTCAGTTTCTTCCTCAAATTCCCTGAAAGGGTTATGTGTGAAAATCAATATGTCATGTGTTTACATCTCTACTTGGTCCTATTTCATAGCACAAACCAGCCTCCATTCATAAACATATGAACAACACTGTTGCTTATTGGGCCTCAGAAAAGCAATAGACAGGCTCCCTGCCCCAACAAGATCTTTATTTGTGTCATTTATTTATATAGAGACTTAAGGTGCTTTGTGGGAGGGGACATGCCAAGAAAAGAATACAATTCCTGGCCTATGAAAAATATTTTTCTTATTCTCTCATAACCCTAGGGAATAACAGGGGTGGAGATGGAATTATGAAATCTTTGGAACAAAAAAATACATGAAATGAATAGAAGGAAGCCATAGGTATTTGTTAGGGCCTCCAGACCTCCTTAAGAAAATAAACAAGACTTTCCCGAACAATATGCATGAGCAGATTTTTACTTCATATGAAAACAAGCCCTCGGTTATCTGAAGGACAGGTATACTTGTGGGCACGCACACACCACAAAAAACATTTGAGTCAAAAATATCCATTAGTTAAAGTGAATTGAAAAAGGAAAAACATTTAATGATCCAAAAAAATCAAAGTATGAAATAACCATGTGACAAAATGGTATGTAGCTATTAAAATCAGGGTTTCAACAATATTTAGTGTAAAACTAATAATAAGTGGTAAAGCAGGATAAAAAACTTTATATTCACCATTGCTATGGTTTGACATTAGAGTATCCTCCACAGGCTCATGGGTTGAACACTTGTTCCCCAATACAGCAATATTCACAGGTGGGGCTTTGAGAAGTGATTGGATCAGGTAGGCTCTGGCCTTTTAGGTGGATTAATCCATTGAACACTGAATGGACTATTGGGAGGTGGTGGAGGCTGTGGGAGGTGGGATCAGAGAGTGAATCTTTGGGAGTGTGCCCTTGGGGAATATATTTTGTCCCAAGCACCTTCCCCCTGCTCTCTTTCGCTCTCTACCTCCCTCCCTCTGCCTCTTGATGGTTACAAGCATCTCCTCTTTACCATGTTCTTCTCCACGATGTTCTGCCCTAACCCAGGCCCAAAGCAATGGAGCCAGCCACTGTGGACTGAAACCTCTGACATCATAATCCAAAATAAAACTTTCCTACTTGAAGTTGTTCTTGTCAGTTATTTTCTCCACAATGATAAAAAGCTGACTGAAACCACCATCAACCCACTTTTATGAAAATAAGAGAAGGGAACTAAATGTACTGAAATGTTAATAATCTCTGTCTCTGAAAGTCATATAATGAGTGGTTTTATTCTTTGCTTTTTTTTTTCTATATTTACCAAATGCTTACAACTAGCAGGTGTACTTTTCTAATCACATTTGTTTTGGCAAATTTTTCTTGACCCTACTAATTCTTTTCTCTTTATTGCCTTAAATTACTCGGAGTCTACTTAATTACTTCCCTAATCTGGGAACAAGATGGTTCTGTACCTTGGTGATTCTCTTCATTTGAAAATTCATGCTAACTTCACACACTGAGAAGAGACAGATAGGGCTGGAAGGGGATCACAAAGAGGAAATATAACTTCCCAATCCTCCTAAATCAGTCCTTCAGAATGTGCCTTCTGACTTTGCTCAGTGTTTTGAATTCCCAAATCCACACATTGCTAATTGACACAGAAACCCATTCCCAAGGCCAAAACATGGATTTCGCAATATCCGGAAGCTTGAGAGTGGAAGGAATTTTAAAGACCATCTAATCCACTAGTTCTCAGTCTACTATACAATGGAGTCACCTGGGGAACTTGGGAAAAGAAAAATCTATACCAGGGTCCTACCTTCATAAATACTAATTGATTAGTACCAGGGTGTGGTCTACATTTTCTTAAAGCTCTGCAGCCAATTTAATATGAAGTAAAACGGATTAAAGAACCACTGCTGTAATCCAAGCTCTATCACACCTGGACAGATGTGAGTTCTCCAGTCTAGAGTGATATATATATAGTATTTGTCAGCTCCATCCCAGCTTCCATAGAGTCACCAGACCAAAATAGTCATAATAGCCCAGATGGGCAACCATGTTCTATGACTGATAGGTGGGGAGGACCAATATTAGTGAACAAGTCCTGACCACATAGGCATTATCGCCCCTTCATAGCCAAATAAACTTGACTTGTGTTCACTTATTTTCCCAACAGCTCTCAACTAGTAAGTGGTTGGGCCAAGATTCTTGCTCTAAAGCTCAGTCTTTCAACTTCACTACAGAACAAAACATGAAAGCATTTAAAAAAATGTTTGTTGGAATAATTTTAGACTTAAAGAAAAGATAAATAGCAGAGCATGGAGTTCCTGTATAATCCCCCGACCCCCCACCAGCTTTTCCTAATGTTAACATCTTACTCAACCAGGGTACATTTGTCCAAACCAAGAAAAATTAACATTGGTAGAATACTAATAACTCAACTTCAGACTCCATTCAGACTTCTGACCAATTTTTTCAGTAATGTTCTTTATGCCAGGAGCCCACCTTCCAAGCCACATTCATAGATTTTCATGTCAACAGAGAAGATGTCAAGGACAGTGAATTATCAGATTCAGACAGTGAAAAGAGCATCCTCTTGGGTCAGAGGCCGAGGTGCACAGCATCTCAGAAGGAATGGGACCTGAGCTGGCCCTGGAGGGATGCCTTGCTAGCTCCTGGCAGGCTGGGGTGTGGGTGGGGTGCAACTTCCAGCTCTCAGGAATGACTGATACGTGTGCTAACTCTAGGAATTTGCAGTTTACATTAAATAAAGGTGTAACGCTCTAACTTTGGACTCTTGGGTATGAGAAGACCCATAGGTTTAGTTTCCATGCTTAAGAAGACAGCCTCTCCCTTTCCCTGGAGTCACACTACTAGGTCTGCATTGTGGGAACAATCATAAAGCCTCAGGACTCTGGCTTATTTCAGAAACAAATTTTCAAGCAAGAGGAATGAAATAAATTAACTATTTAAACTCATCTTATGAGGATGCCTATTCTTTGCTTCTCTAGGGGCCTCCTTCACCTGCAGTCTCCATGAGACTGGTAAAGCAGATAGGTCCCAGCAAGGAAGAAGAAAAACTGAAGTTTCCTCAGGACTTCCTTGGCACCCTGGGGCAGGGGGCGGCTCCCAGTTGTGGCTTTCTCTGCTTTGTAAGGCCTCTGGTCTCCATAGGACTTGGTGCCCAAGGAAGGTTAAAGCTAGTGTACTTGCATTCCAACTCTATTTAACTTGGAATAAATTCTAGATTTAACTTTTCAGCTAAAGTAGAATTTTTCCACTTTCTCTCCCCCGCTTCTTCCTGCCTCAGAGAGAGGTTTAGGGTGAGGCTTGTGAAAGCCAAGGACGCAGTGTGGAAGGAGGCTCTTGCACAACCTTGAGAGTGAGCACCTGCCTCCTCAATGTTGGCACCTCCATCTATTGCTTGCCTCACTCAAGTCCTGGCCTGATTACCTGTTCCTCCTTCACCACTCCACCCTCATGTTATCATAATAATTTAACACCTGCAAATTGTTTAGGAGCCAAGATAATCCCAAAATGTCTGCCTTCCCCCCAGTTACACTTGGTACATTTTTATGAGCCAACATCCGTCTTTGAAAAAGAATTGAATATGAACAATCCTTCTGGAAGCCTCTTGGTGAGAGCCCAATGTGCCACTATGGACCAAAAATGGAACGCAGTTACTTGCTGAGTAACCCAGGGCAAAGTGTCCTGTACTTTAGCTTATCTACCGAATCAATGAAATTTAAATCAGGGGTTTAGAAAGAAAAGAAGATTCTAGAACCTCTGAGATTTTACCTAGAAATGGAAAATTAGGGAGTGGGAGGAAGGTAAGAGGACATGCAAGTAGTCCAGAGAGATATGACGAGCAGAAAAGAGCAGAACGTTATTGTCACTATTTACTGTTCTGGTTCCTCAGATAACCTGGACATCCAACCAAGCTTGGCTAATGGCTCAGATTTCATCCCAAACACTCCAGTCCTAATTTTCTCACATAAAAATAAAGGGATTTTAACTAGCAAATGGTTCACAACCCTGACCACTATTAGCCTCACAAGGGGGATTTTTTTTTTTTTTTTAAAGAGAGAGTGAGAGAGAGGGACAGAGAGAGAGAGAGAATTTTAATATTTATTTATTTTTTCTTAGTTCTCGGCGGACACAACATCTTTGTTGGTATGTGGTGCTGAGGATCGAACCCAGGCCGCACGCATGCCAGGCGAGCGCGCTACCGCTTGAGCCACATCCTCAGCCCCACAAGGGGGATTTTAAAATGCCAGTATCTGAGGCCCACCTCTGAGATGGGCCTCAATAAGTCCACCTGGCCATCAGCTCTTTTTAAATTTCTGCATGTGTTTCTAATAGATTGCCAGGCATGAGACTCTCTATGATAGCTGAAATCTGACTCCCTCTTTCACACTCTGTGATCCTGAGAAATAATAAGTTCCTGCTTTTTTGACACGGTTTCTCCTGGAAGAACCCAATTCAAGTGTTCCCATTAAAATGACCAAAAGTTTAAAGGAAGGTTAAGGGGTCTTTAATGAAGTCTCTTGCCTTCTAGCAGAGGGGAAGTTGGAGAAAAGACAGCCAATGAAGACAGGGCTAATGGGTAAATTTTCAAATAGAAACTGCTCCAGATCCTCACAGCCGCAGAAAAGTCAAAATTGGGTTGTTCAGTGTGCTCAGAAGCCAGAGGCCCAGCCTCAGGGCATGATGGATTGGTCCCAGCAATTATGCAGTTATCCGGCTGACCTCTGGAGTGGGTACAGGCCCTTGGGTAATCAGCCCACAACCTCAGCTTGACCTCCTGGGAGAAGGCCAATGCCAATTAAACTAGAGGTCGCCAGGGTTTGACAAGGATGGTAGCCAGCTCGAGCTTCATTGAACTGTAAGTCAATAGTAGATTGTAGCGCACGAGCCGGTAGAGCCTAGGCAGGCTGGTCACATGCTGAGTGCTGTGACAGTGATGTGGGTGAAATGTCCATGGGAGATTGGGCAACAGTTGATTTTAAGACCAAAGTCCCAGGGCAGAAGCACATCTAGTACCTCACAGTAGATATTCCCAATACAATTGCCCAGTGTATTACAACAGGGCAGCGCTTATCCTGGATGTGAAGATAGGTTTCACTCCCTCCCTGCTTTTTATTACTCTCCTCTGGACTTTTCCATGTATAGGGAAGATTCGGAGAGCTGTACACATGGAGTGATGCTTTTGAAAACCCTGTTGCCTCAGAGTATGTGATGTGGAGCTTTCTGTGGCCTGGGGGTGGAGGCTCACAACCCTAGCTGCACACACAGGGTCGAGTTGGTCTGGAGTGGGGTCTAGGCCTTAGTATGTTTTAACACTCCCCAGGGGTTCTCATGGGCAGCCAAAGGTGCAGAACACTGGGCTAAGCCCTTCCTGGCCCATGGAAGGAGGTGGTGAGCTGGGTTAGGAGGGAGCCAGGGCAAGAAGTCTCAGAGCCGACAGGGAAAGGGGACCAAGACACAGAGGTCTGGCATGTCTTCAGAAATCACTTGCTGGTGTCTTTCAAAGCTAATGTCATTGTTGAGTGGAACTCATCCATTTCGTCCACTTACCTACCAATTCCTGATACTGCTCTTTCAGGGATTTAAAAAAATGAATTGAAAGCCAGTTCCTGCCCTTATGGAGCACACATTCTAGTAGGAAAGACAAACCCACAGATATATAATGGTGTATCAGAAAATGAGATCATGAGAATGGGATCCCCATGATTGCATTAGTAGCTTCATAAGAAGAAAAAGAAAGACCCACATGTTGTCCTATGCCACTTCAGAACTCTACAGAGTCCCAGCAAAAAAGATTCTCAGTAGATGTTGTTGTTGGACCTTAGACATTCTCAGTCTCCAAAACCGTGAGCTGTATAAAACTTTATTCTTTATATCACTGAGTTATAGCCACAGAAACAGACTGACAAGGATGAATGGATCTCCATCAAGTGGATCAAGAAGCAACCCAGCTGTGGGAGACAGCTTGCACTCAAGTATGTGGGGGAAGAGCCTTCTGTGATCTGGGAATTGTCTACCACTGGACCTGGAATCCAAAGTTGGAAGGGCAGATGGCTCCTTTTGTATTTTCCTGGGGAGAGCAGCAAGTATCATCTAGAAGTATAGACCTTGTCTTATAGCAAATGAGGAGCTCCAGAGAAGATGTGATCTAACGGATGAAGGATCTGTGCAGTAGTCATGTGGCCTTGTTGCCAGGTAAGTAGTGACCTTCAAAAGATCAAAAATCTTTCCTCACCACCTCTACCACATCCTGCTTTGGGAAGAAAGTATTAGGCTTCTGTTGAATCCCCAGATACCCACTTTTTCCCCATAGCTGACAGGGATGGAGTTGTTCACAGACTCTATTGCACTTTGCACTATTCACACCCATAAAACAAAGGGATGCTTCTCAATTTACAGACAGTACAAAAATCTTGTCTTCCAAATAGGATCTAACCTTCTCCTAATTCAACTTATAAAATAGCTATGTCTACAGCAAAGGGAAACACAAAAGGAGCTAAGCTTTGAACTGCAGGGGTCTGCTTCCCTAATAGGAAGTGAGGGCTCACTGGGTGAGTTCTTCCTCCACCTCCAGCCAGCTCGCTTTGACCTTCCTTTGATGGCCATTTCTCCCAAAGCCCAGCATGGTTCCCACCACTGTTTGGGTCACTTTCTGCTTCCTTCTCTATTCAGTTCTCTATAGGAAAGCACCGCAGAGCCCCTGGGCTTGTTGATTCAACTACCATTTCTAGAGGGTTAGGGGTGTACCTCTATGGGAGAGCATCTGTTTAGCGTGTGTGAGGACGAGGATTCAATTCCATAGTGCCAAGAAACAGGGGGAAAATTCTGCACTAGGAAAAAAAAAAGAAAAAGCTCTTTGTGGGAAGAGACAGACATGCAGACACTATGCCTGACAGTATCAGAGAGAAGCACTTTGTTCAACTGCTTTGACTGATGAGTTCCAGACAGCTATTAGAACAGAAATCATGCTTTTGGGCAACTATGTCTATTTATGTTATGGTGAGCCTCCACAGAGAGCCCAGATAATGCTTGTTATCTTTACCCACACTCACCAAATGTTTGGATAAATAAAGATGTTGTATGAAATTCCCTGTCTGTTGCTTTAACACAAATTGACATGAAGTGGAAAGCTTGTGGGTTGTATTCTACTTCATGGCTATGTGACTCCCACGGCCGAGAAAAAAAGGGAAGGAAAGGACATCCTGGGACTGGGGATTTGTGGAAAGATCTATTTGCTTAATCTGCTGCCTTCCTCTGTGCCTTCATGGACCAGGTCCAGCACCAAGGCCATGGTTCATTGAATATTCAGTAACCAAATTTTTGAGTGGTGGCTGGAATTGTCCACCTGTAACCCATGTTTTCATCTAAATAGACTCATCTATGCTCACCTGTCACAGACAAGTACGAGAGAGTCTTGGGCTTGCCAGTCCCATAAGCAGCCATGTTTTTAGGTAGCATACCTTTGTTTTCTACCTGGCTCTGATCCCTCGCTCCTTTTTGTTGTCTGCTTGAGACTCTTGGGGCTTTGCATCTTGTTCCTGGGCCCTTGTCACATATGGCTGTCATTACTGAGCTTGTACTATCTCTGGAGCTGCCTTGTGATCACACTCCAATATCAGGGCACCAGCAAGACTCAACCCCCAACCTCTAATGAACAAGTGCTAATTTCCCACATGGAGGGTTGGATGAAAATAGAAGATAAATCAATGTTATGACAAGAAAGAGTGGTTACCAAGCCCTCCCTGAAGTTCCACTTCATCCAAATAACCTAACTACAACACAGAGAGCCAGAAGCGGTCAACCCATTTTACCAATCAGTTTACATAGACCAATGAGTCATCTAAGATAGATAAACCTTTTGGAAAACAGTCTCAAACAGACCTGGCACAAACATTTTCTCTTGTTGATTCCTTACGTGTAGTTGTTTATACTGAGGTGGGCTTAGCACCCAGTAGCTACCTTTATCTCTCCCAAGTCATTCTGTTTTTGTAACTAGGAGCCAATTACTCTTTAGAGGATTCATGATGGAATTGATGAATTGGGACTAAACTCAAACTAGCTTAAGCAAACAAAAGATTTGTCCTATGTGGACACCAGTGACATTTGTAGGATTCAAGGGAAAATCAGAGAATCCAGTCTTTTTTTTTTTTTTTAAGAGAGAGAGAGAGAGAATTTTTTTTAATATTTATTTAAAGTCCTTCGTGGCTTATTAAATTTATAAAGATAAAGTGGAACTCCAGTATGGGTCCCACACCCTTTCTCAGTTTGTACTCTGCCTGCCCCTCCTGCTTCTCACTGACTTCTCTGAAATCTTGCCATGCTGGATCACATGCTCTTTTACCATAGTGTGTGTCTGCACATCCTCCTTCCTTTTCCTGGAGAGTGCTTCCCCCTGGCTAGTTCCAATTACCTTAACTAAATACTTGTTAAGACTTGTATGATCAGGAGATGCCTGAAAACTTTTGCTGGTCCCCAACCCCCATTCTGAGATATGGCTCCATTCATGCCCAGGTGTGGCTCTATCAAAGTCCTTATCACAGTATTTTTATGTTTTTTGATTTTACTATTACATTCTGAGTTGATTGAGGGCAAGACTACATTTCCAGCTCCAAGCACAAAGTTGGTAACATAGGAAATGTTTACAATAAAGTTGAATTGCCTAAAACCCCAATGACATGCATTGATAAAACCATGTGTACTGGTGGGGACGAAAGGACACAGCCTTTCTCCTTGTGGCTAAGTGAATCAGTTGTGCATACAACACATGACCTTGTCCACAGAAATCCAACCAGTACCTCCAGCTGCTCCCCAAGAAACAGAATCCAACATTTTATATAAAATATTGGATTTTAAATCTGGGTGCCTACCTGCAAAGTCGTTCCTTCTTGTGACCTTGGTTAAAATGTTTAATCTTGTTCTCCTTGCCTATGAACAAAGTTTATAATAATGCCTATAAAATGTGAAGTATCATTGAAATTCTTTTGTGGGCATCACGGTTACTGGTGAGAGAAGATAGCCAATATCCTGATCTCTAAGCCAAAGTTAGTCCTAGTTTCTGAATATCAAATCACTGTTAAAACATGCAGGGCATGGTGACATATGCTTGTAATCCTAGTGGCTCGGGAGGCTGAGGCAGGAACATCGTACTTTCAAAGCCAGCCTCAGCAAAAGTGAGGTGCTAAGCAACTCAGTGAGAGCCTGTCTCTAAATAAAATTCAAAATAGGGGTGGGGATATGGCTCAATGATCAAATGCCCCTGAGTTCAACCCCTGGTACCAAAATAATAATAATAATAATAATAATAACAACAACAACAACAACAATAATGCTGGCCAGGTGCAGTGGCCCACACCTATAATCCCCAAAAGACTCAAGAGGCTAAGGCAAGAGGACCACAAGTTCAAGACAGGCTCAGTAACTTAGTGAGCCCCTATCTCAAAATTAAAAAGGCTAGGGATCTAGCTCAATGATAGAGTACCATGGGTTCAATCCCTAGTATACCCTCTCCCCACAAAAAAAAAAAAAAAAAAAGATAATGCTGGTCATGATTTCTATTGTTGTGGCATTTGGGTATTGTAACTTATATGAGGACCTGGGTCTTTTGTATGCATTTTTTGCCCCTTGTGATTTTGTGGAGTATTCACTGGAGCCCAACTGTGGCCTAGCACTGTCCTTGGAGGCCATGCTGTGGGACCAGGTCACAGGCAAAACTCCTATAATGAGCTCTTCCGGGCACAGCCAGCAAAAAAACAAGCCTTAAAAAAGATCTAACCTGAACGCACAGATTCCCATGCTTTCACAGGTCAGCCTTTAGTAAGGTGAATGATAAAGAGGAAAAGTCAAAACTAACTGTGAGAATAAGAACCATATCATTCATCTGTAAGGATCATCTATTAGATTTTAAGGATTCATATACTAAACATTGTTAAGCTTCCTCCTATTTATAATTATTAACAAGTTGCAGAGAGACTAGTAATTATCCTCTGGGAATACCACTCAGTATATAGTTCTAGGAAGGTTGACTAATTCCTAGGGTCAGGTGACGTCAAACAGGAATGTCAAAGCAGGCAGTATATAGAATAACAAGGCAACCATTAGCAACAAGGTCAAAAAATACCTGTAACACATTTGAACAACCTATCCTAGAAAGAGGGAAACATGACCTCATTAGGCTTTGCACATTTCTAAATTTTGTTCTGCTACTAATGGTACAATTGGTGGTTAGCGTCCTCTAGGTAACTAGCATATGAAAACCAGAATGTAAACCTGAAGCAGATGGAAATTAGAAATCCTTTCTCATTGCATGAACATTTAGGAAGCATTCACTGAGTTCCTAAGATAAGTTCCTGGTCCCAAGAGGAAGGCAAATCTGTAAACCAATAATGTGCTAAGGGTAACCTTGCAGATGTGCACAGAGGACCAGGAGAGCCCAGAGAAAGCAGCAGCTAATTCTCCCTGGGGACATTGGAAAGGACATCTTTGAGGATGTGGCTTTTAAGCTAAATCTTGAGAAGCTCCCCTGGCTGAGCAGCGAGGAAAGGGCATTCCAGGTGAAAGAGAAAAGCAAGAGCTCACCAGGAGGCAGAGTAGGCCCCTCCAGGGCATGTGCCAGGCAAGCTGGTCAGGAAATTCAAAGGCAAGCAAAACTGGATTGGGGAGAGCCAGAGAGGAACCAGCCAAATCTTTAGAGAGCTGAGAGGTCAATAGGGACAAAATCCAGGTCAGATGGAGACAAAGTCAACAGGTCAGAAGCTGGCAGAACAGGTGCAAAGAGGAGAACTAGAGGACACAGGCTCATGTTTATCAGAAGCAGCCACTGTGTGTGGGTCTGGCTTAAAAATCATAGGCCCAGAACATAAAAGTTGCAAGTCACAGAGTGACTTAGGGAAGCATTCGACAGAATAGCAGCAAGTATTCTTGGAGAAGTGGGGTGGCAGGAGGAGAGCCCCAAAAGTGGGCCAAGGGTTGATCGTGGAAGGTCTTTTCTGTTAGCTGAGGAATTTGGGCTTCATCTTGTAGTCAATGAGGAACCATCATGGGACTCTAAGCTGGACAATGACACAGAAACACAATCTAGAAAGATCATTCTGGCAGCTCTTGGAACGACAAGCCAGAATGGCCTTTCTTGCAGGGTAGTGAACATCCCACCTGTATCAGAACACCCTTCATGCTTATTACAATGAAGAAGCATGTTTGAACTTCACTCTGGTCCTATAGAATTTGAATGAAGTAGGAAGATCAAAGAATTTGCATTTTAACTAATCTCTCTTTGGTAATTAAGGAGCACAGTAGAGTTTGCAAACAGTTGGATTCTGGTAGCAGAAAGGAAAGGGAGATTGTAATCACAGGGCCTGTGCTGAAGAGGAGGTACAGTAAAGAAGCACGTAAGCAAAGACCCTGTCACACAAAGCAAGTATATAATATGTACCCATAGAATGTGTAAATGAATGACAGGAATATAATCAAGTTCTCAAGACTCATGGGATGGAAAGGGAAGTCAACTTTAGACCATTGGATAAACCCATATGAAATTGCCATTTTTGTATTGGCAAATAGGAATGGGAATTCATACAGTTCAATTTAAAGAAATCAATAAAGGCTCTTTCCTCACCATTTAGATTCTACCTATGTAGTATCATGAGGTCATATGCCACTAATTCTTCACAAATAATGGGGGCTCCAAAGAGAGACTACAAGGGCATGACAGTCTGTAGGGAGTTCAAGGGATTGGGCACTGATCAAGGAAACTACCAGAAGCAGCAACACACAAACTTTACTGAGCAGCTCTTAGAGTTGTGCAAGAGGGTAAATCTGTTCCCCAGAGGTTTACAGAGGAGGAGAAGGAACTCCCAGGAAAAAGGATCATTAGGGAGGTGACATGTCCAGTTGCTTGGGGACAGGGTATCACTGGCTCAGAGAGCTCTTAAGGGTTATAGCCCCTTAGAGCCATATAACCATAGATATCTATCTTATCAATGGCTAACAGATGTCAGGTGAACTCTCATAGGTCATACAAAACAAGTAGGCTCTAAATTGCTTTAAAAATTGTTTGAGCTATTTTTAAAATAATTGTATGTGTAAAAATTTTAATTTTGCACCCCTTATGTGCCAAAGGGTCTCAACCTGCAGTGAAGAAATAAACCCCAAGGGCCAATTCACAGACACCATCCTCGGCTAATTATATAACACAGTCCCAGCCTAAGTGACCCCAGCTCCATCCTTCCCCCTTCCCCATTCTCTGCTCCTTTGGTAGGAAGACTCCTGTGCCACTCACTAACAGTCATGTGGACAATGGGAGAGATTAGCACAAAATTGGAAGGCAGGAGAAAGGCAGCTGGGGTGCTTTCCACTCTTTTATCTGCCTCTGCCTTGGGCTGCACTTACAGCGGGGCCACCTTTGTATTTAAGGTAACTCTTTGGGGCTGGGGCTGTAGCTCAATGGTAGAGTGCCTGCCTCAAATGTGTGAGGCACTGGGTTTGATACTCAGCACCACATAAAAATAAATAAAGATACTGTATTGAAGGTAACTCCTGGCCCTGGGCTTTGGGAACCCACCTCCTCCCTTCCATTGTCCCTCCAGGCTTAGGATGGTAGTAGCATCCAGCTGTTGCTAATCTTGTAGTTGTCTCTTTGTCCTCTGGTTGGTTTCTTCATCTCATCTAACACTTGTTAGATTACATTCCCTCTATTTAAAATGCTATGAATACCAGAAGTGGTGGCGCACACCTATAATGGGGCACTTAGCAACTCAGCGAGACCCTGTCTCTAAATAAAATATAAAATAGGACTGGGGATGTGGCTCAGTGGTTAAACACCCCTGGGTTCAATCTTCAGCGGGTGGGAAGGATAAGGGGGGTGGGGGGCTGGTAATGTGACTCAGTGGTTAAGCATCCCTGGGCTTAATCCAAAATATAAAAATAAAATAAAATGCTCTGAGTGATTTCTGATTTGCTGATTGGATTCTAACCAACACAATCTCTTCATTCTCCCCAGGAATCCACATCATGGTAATAATGGGAACAATCTTTAACATAAAAAATTGATATTTTCGTGGTCTTACATAAAATGTGAATGAGGACACCTGTAAAAAGAGATTCTGCCTATTGAAAGAATGCAATCTAAGGAATGGGGAGTTTTCAGTCCCAAGATAAGGCCTCCAAGACTGCCAGGCCCTCCCTCCATCCTTAAGTCCTTCCGTGATGAAATCCTGCAGCCACCGGTTCAAAGTAACCATTCCTCATGTTTCAAGCCAGACCAGGATTGCACATTGGCACTTGCAGGGACATGGGAGTAGCCACCTCCAAGAACAAAGTTGAAATTCAGAGTAAGAGCCCAGGTCTCCCACACTGTGGCACATCAACACTTAGGAATTTGACAATTTGACACTCTTCAGAGAATCCTCGGACTCCTAAAGTTGGCCAGCCTTCATTAGTTCTCCGAGGTCTACTTTTATAGTATCTTTCTAAAAAAAAAAAAGAAGAAGAAGAAGAAGAAAGAAAAGAAAAACAATCAAATCACCTGTGGCCTCACAGTGCAAAGATACTTCCTGTTAACTCTTGGTATACTTCCAATTTCAGTGTTTTTCCCCTCTATAAATATATGATGGTTCTTTTACTTCAATAGGATGATAACTGTACATATTGTGTTAGAATCTGATTTTCTCCATTTAGTATACTGTGAACTTCCCCCAAAATCTATTAAAAATCTTTTGCATTATATTTTTAAGAAATACACAGTGTTCTAGAAGATATGAATATCTCACCATTTTACTAGTTTCCAACATTTCCCTGGAGGATTCAAGGAGGACAATGTTCTGACCATCCTCATTATGTACACCTTTTCTATTGCTTTCAGTGTAAGTTCCTAAAGAGGAATTTCTTGAGTAGAAAGTGTGCCCATTTTAATACTGTTAGTCAGCTTTCCACTACTGTAACAAAACCTGTGATAATTGACTTCTGAAGAAAAAGATGTATTTTGGCTCCGTTTTGGAGTTTCCAGTCCTTGATTGGACAGATCTATGGCTTTTAGGTCTGGGAGGAGGAATAGCACGTCAGGGTGGGAGCACGTGACAGAGAAACCCTGCTCAACATCACTGCCAAAAAGTAAAAGAGAGGGGCTGGGTTTGTGGCTCAGTGGTGGAGCGCTCACCTAGCACATGCAAGGCCCTGAGTTAGATCCTCAGCACTACATAAAAATAAATAAATAAATAAATAAATAAAGGTATTGTGCCCAACCACAAGAAGTAGGAGGAGGTGGAGGAGGAGGAGGAGAGAGGAAGAGTCTGGGTCCCAATAACCAATTTTAGAGTATGCCCTCAATGACCTGAGGACTTCTCACTAGACCCTGTCTCTTAAAGTTTCTACCACCTTCCAAAAATGCTAAGTAAGAACCAAGCCTTTAACACATGGGCCTTTGGGGAGTATGTAAGACCCACACTATAGCAAATGCTTAAGGCAATTTTGCCAAATAACCACAGGGAGCTGTTCATTTTTTTGTTTTGGTTTGGTTTTGGTTACTGTTGTTTTCTATTTGGTTTGGTGGAGTCTTTTTAGGTTAGGTTTTTAAATTTTTATTTATTTATTCATTGCTTTTTTAATATTTATTTTTTAGTTTTAGGTGGGCACAATATCTTTATTTTATTTTTATTTGGTGCTGAGAATCGAACCCAGTGCTTCACGCATGCTAGGAGAACGTGCTACCACTTGAGCCACATCCCCATCCCAATTTATTTGTATTTTTAAGGAACAAACATCAATGCTAGTAATATACAAATTATGACACAAAACCAATTTTAAATTAACATTTCTGGAAGGCAAGGATTTGGCTATGTTCATCTCATATCTCACATAATGTCTGTCCACATAAGTGCAATAAATGTTGAGTCTGGAAGATGCACAAGAGTATATTCAACTTCAACGAATAATTTTCATAAAATAAGGACACGTACAATGCTGTGTCCTGTACTTCTCAACCCTGGCGGCACATTAGAATCACCTAGGAAGCTTTACAAGGTGAAGGAGCTTGGAGCCCACCCTGCACCAATAAAATCAGAATCTTGAAAGGAGGAACAGTCCTGGAACTAGCATATTTTCAAAGCTCTTCCAGGGATTCTAATGTGCAATCAGAGTGAGGAATGGATACTCTCAAAAATGGCAGGTAACTGAGGGGATAAAGGGGAATTTGTGGCTTTTCCCTAATCATCATGCAGAACACAACATAGCAGAAATGGGAAGCTCAGCAACGTGGGGACTCTAAGGACAGACGGCTAGATTGTGGCATTTAAGCTGAGAGAGCCAGTTTGATATCTTTCAAAGCAGGGTGTTTTCTTCTGTTCCCAAAGTGCCAAGCTTTCAAGAAAACCCTATCTTTTCATCATCTCTATATGGAAACCAGGACAACAGATGGCAGGATAACGGATTGTGTCTGCTCAAGTTAGAGCTGCTTTTATTTGCAAAGCACCAAATTCCTACTGACTGCAGGGACAGGCTGATATGATTTATTACAAATGGAAATGGAGGCATCATAGGCTCTGTCTTTGCTCATTACCATAAGACAGAGTCTTGCCCAAGACTAGGACAGATTGGATGGCGGGTGACAGAAACTGTTTGCAGGGGCTGAAAGAGGCCACTCCTGTTCGCTGTGACTAAGTGTTGGAGAATCTCCGTATGCCCAGCCAGGAAGCCTGGATCTCACAGCGGTAGAGTTTCCCACCAGCATCCTGCTCCTACAGATAAGACCACAAAGTCCAAGGGAAGCACCATTTGTATTTATTTTTTTTACTGCTAACACTTTAATTATATACTCCCACATGTGCTTTCAAAAATGCAGCATGACATTTTGAAAAGAAAATGCAATAGGTATAGTCTATTCATTCCTGAAAGGCATCAGCTCGAGGGTCCTGAAAGAGATCCACCTGGTGACCCTCAGTGATCCCTTTCCAGTTTGTCAGTGCAAAATCCTGAGCCAACCATCATTCAGAGGTCGTCGTCTGCCATAACTGCTCCCAGCTCCTGGAAAGATTGGCTTACAGAAAATCCCCAGACCTGTGGGAAAGAAAGAGAGAAGAAGGAGCCCAGGGTAAAGCAGGAAGGGCTGAGCCATCCATCCAGGAAGAGATAAAGATTAGAACCAAACCTTGGTGGAGGCACTCACTACTCTCCTCTGACCCAGGAACATTTAATGATGCTTAGAGAAGACTTGGTGATGTGAAATGGGCCTTAGAAATCTTCTGGTTCAGAACTTGTAATTTACAGATTAGAAAATGAGACCAGAAAAATAACTGATTTGCTCAACATGGTGAAAATAATCAGGGGCAGTGTTTAGCCTTCAAGTCTTTCAATCTTCACTTCCATCTGCTTTGCACGCCCAACAGGTCTCAATCTTGGCTTCCCATTAGGATCTCTTGGGGGAGCTTCCAAAAAATGACCTATATCCAGCCTGACTTCCTGACATTCCAGTTGAACTGGTCTGGGGTGTTTTTACAGCTCCTCTGGTGATTGTCATGTGCAGCAGGCCTGGGAGCCTGCACCCTGCAAAGCAAAACTCACTCTGTTCCATTTAGCTCCATAATGAGCCCAGCCCTGTGCTAGGGCTGGAGTTGTGAAAATGAATCAGCTTGCTTCTTGCCCTAAAGCTGCTCAGAATCTGCAGAAGAACATAACGTGGGGAGCTGGAGTAACAATAGAAACATAAATAAATAATGGCAATGATTGACTTTATGGAAAGGTGGAGGGAGGTGATATTTGAGCCCATGTTTAAAAGATGAACAGGAATTTCCTGAGAGGACAAGATGCAGAAAGGTGTTCCAGGGAGAGGGAACAGCCAAAGAGTTGAAGGCAGGGCACAAAATGATACATTGTAGTTTGGTTTGTCCAAAGCAGGTACAGGTGGGAATGGTGGCTACTCAGGGTAGGCAAGGGCAGGATCACAAAGGACCTTTTATAGAAGCCATTCTAAGGGTTATCTTGAATGGTAATCCACTAGGATACACTATACAGAAAGGTAAGAAAACAAGATCTGTAATTTAGGAATTTATTTTTAAATTTTAAAATTTAAAATAAAGAAATTTATTTTTCTAAGTTAATAATAATGGTATGAATAATGAACTGGACAGGGAAGAAGCCAAGGCAGAGAGGTTAGTTGAAGAGGGGGGGGGGCAAAGCCAGGTATGGTGTACACATCCGAAATCCCAGAATCTCGGAAAGCTAAGGCACGAAGATCATAAGTTCAAAGCCAGCCTCAGCAACTAAGGGAGGCTCTGAGCAACTTAGAGAAACCCTGTCTCAAAATAAAAAATAAAAAGGGCTGGGGATGTGGCTCAGTGGTAAAGTACTCCTGGGTTAAATCCCTAGTACCAAAAAAAAAAAAAATGCAAAGAAAGACAAAGCGGGGGCAAAGAGATAAGGAGCTGGGCTGAAGGAGACAAGCAGGTAGCAACAAGGACTGACAGCAGAGGATATAAGTCCCAAATTCTGACACCTGCCACTGAGTCATTGAATTTGGCAGGTTGGATTAATAGACAACATGGCTGACAGGCCAAAGGGTGGGAAGGTCTGGTTTCAACCTCATTTCTCCCTCCTCCCCTTCACATACTCTGAATAACTCCCTACTTCCTTTAAAAATAGGATTTTTTAAATGAAGGAAAGTGTAAAGTTCAACCAATTCAAACTCCATATTCTCAAGAGTAGGAGGCATCCCACTTCCTGAGAATAGTCTTCCTTTTCATCTTTGGGGAAACTATTATTCTTTCAAAACTCTGACGAAGACTCCCTGCTCTGGGAAGATGTCCTTGGTACCTATATAGAGCTTGGATCTATAGTCCTAGAGCACTTTTGGATTTCTCTGTCCGAATTTTGAGAATTGTCCTATGTGGTCAGTATTGCTTTATAGATGTCCCCCACCCTGGTAGGTAAGCCCTTTTGAAATTTCCATTAATCCCCCAGCCCTTTAGAAGGGTAAAATCCTGCAAGGATTAAGACAGTAACCACCAGGGGCCATTTTAGTCTTCCAAGATATTTTCAAAGATTGAGGCATTGTCTTATTCTGTCTCCTATCCTAAAATAATGCACAGAAGAGATATTTGATTTTTAAAAGATCCGTTGAATGAATGAATGCTGAAGGCCAAATCCATGAATTCCGGGGAAATGTGTCATAATGACGATGGCAATGCTTACAGGATGCTGCAGTCTCTCCTCTACATCAGAGCACCTCAGATTCAACTGTCCAACACCACCCTCACCAGCACAAGGGTGGAATATTATACTGAGGAACCACACCCAAGCAATCTGGACCAGCCGGCTTCTGGGGCATTCTCTCAGAGGAGCCTTTAAGCAGGACAGGGAGTGAAAGGTAGAAATGAGCCTACCTTCCCAGGAAAAAGGAGGCTTGTCACTGTCATCTGAGCAATTCTCCCTAGGGCTAGGCCCTCTCTCAGGTAACTAGTACCCTCCAGAAGCCCCTCTTCCTTTGAGAACCTTGGGTAAGGTTCAGATGAATTAATATACTAGTGATTGTGGTCTTAATCCTCCCAGGATTTTATCCTTTCAAAGTGCTACAAGATTCCTAGGAACTTCAGGTACTAATAAAGGGAAACATCTAGATCTCAAGACTGGCTCCCCTGCCAGGAAGAAGAAGTCCAGATCTTAAGTCTAAACGAGACAACTAAAGGCAAGACCTGGAATCAGTCAGAATCTGCTTGAGGTCAGAAGTGGTGAAACTAAATGGGATACCTGTCCCTGGAGCGATTACTCTGCACTTTCTTCTTCCCCTGGGGCAGTTATGCTGTTCAAAGTTAAAGCCAGGTGTACTTGGGGCTAAGAGAAGGGCCGGAGACAGGTGGAGAGAATAAGAAAGAAGAAGGAAGGAAGAAGCCCTTCCTGAACACAGATGCTGGAAGCAGTTCACTGAACACCTTCCAAACAGGCTGCATTTCTCTCCAGGAAACTGAACAGCACAACCCCAGAGTGAAGTTCCTTCAGAGGCCTCAGCTCCACTGCAAGTTCCAGGCCAGTCCTCTCCAAGGCATGTGCAAGGTGGTGCAAGGCAGCACCGGTAGGGCTCACCCAGTTATCTTTCTGGCAAGATCAGACTTCAGGACTGTCAGAGGCCTGATAGGAATCTTCAAACAAGAAAGCTACTCTTCCTGGGAGACCTGTCAGTCTTAAATCACCTAGAATTCTGGGGTGGAGACTCAGCTTGCACCTTTAAGGTACTTGTGAAGAAAGGATACAAAGAAATCATGCTGCCGGCAAGCTTAAAAGAAGTCACACAGAAGGGAGAACACAACCTCAGCATCTGGAGTGTTTCTATAGCACCTGCTGCTCAGCTGGGCAGATGTGTTCTCTCCAGGACAAGGCTGGGAAGCCTCCAGAATTTTTTCTCCAACAGCCTTCCTGCTCTGATTCTATTCTTTAAGGCCAGCTCTTTGTGCTTTGGTCCTTAAGTCTGACTGGCAGAATGAATGGACTGGAGCCTCAATATAGATCATTTGAGTTTTCAGGGGAAAACATCACTGAGTCTCCAGATTGTACTAGGGTTTGATAAGGATAGTCTTTCCTCCATCCAGATCTCACTGTAGAATTTCCATACCTTGACACAAAGTCCTTACAGATTCCAGCCCCAGCACATTCTGTATTCATCTAAAATCTCCCATGGAGATAGTACCCAGAGTAGTGTTTTGGGGTTTCTTTCTTTTGGTACCAGGGATTGAACCCAGAGGCACTTCACCACTGAGCCACATCCCTAGCCATTTTTGAAAATTCTCTTTAAATTTTAAGACAGGGTCTCACTAAGTTACTTAAGGCCTTGCTAAGTCACTGAGGCTGGCTCTGAACTTGCAATCCTCTTGCCTTAGCTTTTGGAGCCACTGTGATTATGGACATGTACCACCACACCTGGCCCAGACTAGGGTTTGTGGTAGATCCCAAGTCTATCTAGAAACTCCTCCCTTTGCTAGAACATAATCCTTAAAACAAAAAGGCCATTATCCAAATGGCCTCAAAACTTCCACTAAGTACTTCCTCCTCAGTAGATTTGGCAAGCACTAAGTAAGCACTCATTATGTGCCAGGCACCTTGCTAGGCATTGAGAATATAAAACCAGCAAGACCAGTGACAGGAAACAGCAAGCCCCGTGGTCCTTTTCTGTGCTGGCAGTGGAAGATTGACCATAAAGTATGACATTGGCCCTTAGAGATAGGGTTTATTGAAAGCTCTCAAGATGTCTACATCCTCAGATTATCCAGTCTCACTTCCTGCCTTCACCGCAATTGACCTTCTGGGTGTTGCCCCAATGACAGCTGAGCTAAAAACTCTGTTGCAGCTTTCCTCCTGGCACCTCCTGAGCCTGGGAGAGGGAGGTGTACAAAAGGAGAACACAGGCAGCAAGGAAGCTGAGCCACCCATGCATTCTGCCTGCAATTTGGCAGTGCCATCCTCTGTTATCGTACTTATCTCTCCAAAGCCTGCACCTGCAGTCTTCACAACCTGCCTTCTCCCTGCGGAAGGGGATCAGGAATAACAACTGTGCCAAAACCAGCCCGAGAGTCTTGACCCACATTTCAGGGTTTCCAAACCAACGCAGCTGAGGCTATCCTGCAGCTGTACCTTTAAGAAAATAATGCAGGCTGCTGAGCTCATCTTCTGCTGAGCTCGGTAGGGGGAAGGTGTGGTCCTGCTTCTTTATATTTTTCTCATGTTGTCAGAGTCAAAAGACATGAAAGAATTATTGCAAAACAGCTCACCTTCCCTCTCCACATGGGAGCACAGAAATGTTGGAGCAAACATCAGTCTTAAGGAGTCTTATATTCAGAGCAAGGATAGCAAATAAACATTTTCATTCTCTTTAAAATTGTTACCATTTCTCAGGTCCTCAGTCCCTGGCCCCCTGGCATGGGGAAGAGTTCTACTCAGTTCCAGAGACCAACAATAGTCATCCAGAAGAAGTGTACAAATTACACTTGTTCTGCACTGCTCTTTACTGGAATTGGGTTTGCAGTAGTGAAGAGCTAGGCCATGGAATACTAATCCTAAGAACTTGGTGTTGAAGTTTGATATAAATCCCACTTCTGCAACTACTTGCAATGTGATCTTTTTTTTTTTTTAAGAGAGAGTGAGAGAAGAGAGAGAGAGAGAGAATTTTTTTTATATATTTATTTTTTAGTTCTCGGCGGACACAACATCTTTGTTGGTATGTGGTGCTGAGGATCGAACCCGGGCCGCACACATGCCAGGCAAGCACGCTACCGCTTGAGCCACATCCCCAGCCCTGCAATGTGATCTTGAGCAAATAATTTTTCTAAGTCTCAGTTTCCTCATCTGTAAAATGAAGTTAATAATAGTACCTATTTGTAAAACTGACATGTTGATTAAATTAGAGAGATGATTATGTGTGGCACAATGTGTGGCCCATAATCAGTGCTCAACAAATTGTCCACCAATGTATTGTTGGTCTGGAGTGGGAGGTGGGTCACATCTCTTTGACAGCCATTCTCTATTGACCAGGAAGACTGGGAAGGCAGCAATTCAACCTATTGAAATCCCATCTCTTTCCTCTTTGTTTAGTATTTACTTCATTATTTCTTGGTTGTCTGCCTGCTTCTCTTGCCAAAATGTAAAACTCACTGAGGACATGGATTAAGATCCCGAGGAAGCTGGGCATGGTGGTGCACACCTGGAAACTTATCAACTCAGGAGGTGGAGGCAGGAGGATCACAAGTTTGAGGCTAGCCTCAACAACTTAACAAGACCCTATCTCAAAATAAAAAATAAAAATGGGCTGGGGATGTCAGTGGTAAATCCCCTCTGAGTTCAATCTGGTACCAAAACAAAAACAAAAGCAAAAAATAAAAAAATAAAAAACAAGGTCAGCAGCCTTTCTACATAATATATATAGTCAATAAATATCAGTAGATGGAAGCATGGATATTTTTTCAGCTGATTAGTTGAATATGAGTTCTGATGTTGATGGGTATTTAGTCCAAGGCTGGTAGACAGGAATTTAATATTTACTAACATTTTCCCTTACCTGACACCTGGTCCTCTTGAGACATTAAATCCAAAGCCTTTAGATCTTGCTACTTTGCATGACTGGATTAGATTGCATATGAGAATTTTGCAAAGCAAAAAAGATACATCACACCAATTTGCCTCTCAGTTCCTGTTCCTCTCAAAAGGCCTTCAAGTGACAGAGTCCCCCAGCAATAACCATGTGTAAGGCAAAGAAATCAAGACATTAGCTGGGAAGATCTTAAATGAGTCTCTGGGATGGAGTAAAAGACCTACTCCAAAGGGACATCCTTCCCCTGAATTTCTTTCTGACTTGAACAAGCCCTCAGATGGAAGGTTCCTCTTGGATAATGAGAGAAGATATATTAAAATCTGGTTACAAGTCACTACTGGGTACTTTGGATTCAGTTATACTATGGGTCAGATCATGTCTCCAGGTACAGTGGTATGTACAAGGCATTGCTCCTGATAACAATAAAACCATATAATCTAGTGTTTCAAAGGCACAGAGTCCCTCAGTAATAAAAATCTGCAAATAACCCAGGCGTCGTCTTTTCCGGCTTTCATCAGCATTCCAGGGGATGTCTCCCATGCGTCTCTCTTTGGATCTCTTAGGAGTCATGGGGGATAATGAGAGCGAGGGGCAGCAGGTGGTAGATGAATCGGAGGGAGTTGCTGGAGTCCAGACTGGCTGGATTTAAAAGCAAAGTTGGCCTGAAAAGGAAACAAAAGGCCAGCCTGTCTCATAATGGCTCTGAGGGAATCAGAGTGGGGATTTGTCTGTGTTTGTTTTAACAGAGCACTGAGACCAGGAAAAAGTCCTCAGTGCCATCTGCAGACTTACTGCAGGGGAGGGGAAGAAAGACTCAGACACAGCGATGAGACTTCCTCCCTAAGGCTGTAAAGGACGTTTGGCCTGCTCAGTGAGCATGGCTGCCTGGTCACTCTACCCATCTTTAAGAGTTTCTTCCTCTGGGTAGCCCTGCCCAGCTGGCCCCATCCAGCTTACTGGCCCAGGTCACCCAGGGAGCTCTTAATCCCCACTCACCAGAACGTGAGACCACCACATGATCCAGAGTTTCCCTCCAAATATTTCCCCTGTTGTCCCCACAATCATGTTTGTGTCTGACAAGTGTTTTCAGTGGGAAGGAGGAGGAGGAGGAGGGTCGGAAAGAACAGCCATAGAAAACATCTCTGTGATGATGACCAACCCCTTTACCAAGTCCCTCATCTTCTCCGTACCTACCTTCTCAGAAAGGCCTTCTTGGAAAGTATACGGTGGCCACCCATCCCTGGACTCCCATCTCCTGACCCTGCCTTATTTTTCTCCAGAGATCACCTTGGACATAATTTATTTTATATTTGTATGTTTACCGTATCTTTCCACCAGACCAGGCTGTGTTTCAGCACCCAGAAGAGTGTGTGGCACCTGGTAAGTATTAAATCAGGATATTTTTAAATCAATGCCAATTCCTTGCATGGAGGACATCCTCCAAGCCACCCCTGAAAGTTAATGTTGGCCTCTGAGGGAGCCTGAGAGTCCCCTCAGGAATAAAGCAGGCCACTCTCTGCCCCATGGGGAGCTCTGCTCTCTGGAGAGTGTTAAGTGGCTACTGTGCCGGTGGTGTAGTCACTCGACCCAGTTGAGAATCTCAGAATATGTGCTGTTGGTTTTTTGTTTTGTTTTGTTTTCTGTTTCTTTCTTGAGTCCAAATTGGCTCCTGTTCTCTTCCTTCTCCATCTTTCCCCACCTCACCACGATGGGGCTCGCTTGTGTCAAGAAATCTGCAAAAAGAAGTCAGTCTTGGCTTGAAGCTTGATTTCCCTGGGAAACAGCCTGGCCATGCCCCTTTCTTATTCTCACAGGGAGGGGCGACTCAAGGCAGAAAGGGTCCAGTTCTATCAGCCATGGTTCTTAGTTGGACCGGAGAAGCCCAATCTAGCTCATTTAAGTAGAGGAGAGATTTATTCAAGAATGTAGGTAGTTAACAGAATCTCTGGGAGCGCCAGAGAAACAGATCTAGAGGTGAGGTAGTAAGAATAACACCTCAAATCACACCACAACTATGGCCCCCTAGAGACAGCTGGTCCACCACTACTAGATTCAGATGCTCCAGCTCACCCCATCATCAGCCCAGTGTGGGGAACTGGATGCTCCCATGAGCCTCATCCCCACTGACTAAGAACGTGAACGTGGCTGATGCCATTCCCAGTTACATGGACTCACATGGTGCCTACTCCCTATGAAACCCACTCCAGAGCCTGGAAGGTGTGTCTGACTGAGCCTGTGTCATGCAGGCTCCCTGGTAGCAAGGGAGGCTGGGAAAACAAGTATCCACTTTCTCTCATGGGAAAGGAATCCTCAAAGATGTGTGGGACACTCCTCAAATGCTGAACCATTGCCAAAGTATGACAAATGTCCACCTCATAGATAGACTCAGGTGTCCTGGCCAAACACCCTCTCTTACTCTGTTTTGCTCCAACATGCACTTATTTTTCTTTTCTGATAGATTTATAGTGAGTCACGTCCCACAGAATGTATTCATGTGAAATGTGCAAGTCAATGATTTCTAATATATTCTGGATTGGGCAACTACCACCACGATCAATTTTAGAACATTTTCAGCACTCCAAAAAGATACCCTCCATCCTTTAACCATCATCTCCCTCTTTCCCTGTTTCTTCCAGCCCTAGCCAACCACTTGCCTATTCTGGATATTTTGCATGAATGGAATCAGACAATATGCAGTCCTTTTTGACTTTCTTCTTTCATTTAGCATTAAATTTTCAAGGTTCATTCACATTATTGCATATAACAGTATTGTGTTTATTTTTATTGACAAATAAGAATTCATGGTGTGGATACAACATTTTATTCATCCATCCATCTGTTGATGGACTTTGAATTGTTCCTATTTGGGAGCTATTATGAAAAACACTGCTATGGGCATTTGTATGCAAGATTTATGTGGACATATATTTTAATTTATCATGGGTAGATACCTACGGGTAGAATTGCTGGATTATATGGAAACTCTCTATATAACCATTTCAAGAACTGCTAAACTATTTTTCCATTAATTTCTTTCTTTCTTTTGTTTGTTTGTCTGTTTGTTTGGTACTGGGGATTTAGCCCAGGGGTGTATTACCACTGGATCACATCCCCAGCCCTTTTCCTTTTTTACTTTGAGACAGGGTTTCACTAAGTTGATTAGGGCCTCAGTAAGTTGCTGAGACTGCCCTTGAACTTCTGCACCACTGTATCTATCTTTCCCATTAATTTCTAATGGTGATTCTTATAGTCTCATTTCATAGGATACGATGGACTCCAAGATTAACATTCTTGCTGAAAGCACATATCAAATTAGGTTCTCTCTCTCTCTTTTTTTTTTTTTTTTTTTTTTTTTTTTTTTTAGTTTTCGGTGGACACAGCATCTTTATTTTATTTTATGTGGTGCTGAGGATCGAACCCAGCACCCGGCGCATGCCAGGCCAGCGTGCTATCGCTTGAGCCACATCCCCAGCCCCTCAAATTAGGTTCTCAAGGGTTGGGATTTAGCTCACTGATAGAGCACTTGCTTGTCTAGCATGTGCAAGGCCCTGGGTTCAATTCCCAACACTGCAAAAATAAAAACAAAGTATTCAAACTTACAGCCTACACTCAGTCTACTACACTCCACTGCCTTCCTCTATTTCTTGTGTCTGCTTTCCTGTTCTTCTCATTCTATATCCTCATGTATGTTTCCTTTTTGGTCTCATATTCCCTGGTATAAGTTTCCTGAAGGGGCTGTGTGCTTCACTTACTTTATAACTCTATCTATCCCGGTGTCCTTGTTCCTCCCTTTATTAGCTCTCAATCCACTGCATCAAGCAAGGAGGGAAAACAGATCTGTAGCAGATACTGGCAACTGTCCACCCCATAGCCATTCATCTCTTCTGCCTTGCTAACAGAAGTAGGTTTTAAGTGACCACAGGCTGGCCCTTGGGGTTTAATGGTGATTGGTCTAAGCCAGTCAGGATAATTCTATTCCCCTCTATGAGTGACTGGTCTAGCAATAGGTATGTGACTCACTTTGGGCCAATGAGAAGTAGAGAGAAATCTGCCCAAGACTTCTGGGAAAGTTCTTCCTCTGTTAAGAGAGAGGTCTAGAGCTGGGTGTGGTGTGCACTCCTGTAATCCCAACAACTTGTGGTTAAGTGCTCCTGGGTTCCACGCCTGGTACCAAAAATAAAAAAAGAAGGAGAGAAAGAGAGGTCTAAGAGAAAAGATATTTTTTCTCCCTACTTGAAAGTGGTTCTGTGAGCACAAGATGCCTGCCAAAACTGCTACCCAGGTGGGAACACTGGAGTGGACGCACATGGGCGTGTATGGGTTCCTCGGTGCTTCATGGTGGTGCCTGTCTTCTTGATGCCTGGGAATCTGGTTCTTCTCCCCACCTTCCCATGAGTTGCAGCATCCACCCTTTTCAGCCTTACTCCTCTGGCCTCTAGCACACATCTCTTTGGGCTTGGGTCACCTTAGCTGCCCCTTTCACTTCCTGTCTGCCACCCTGGCCTCATACCACACACATGACTCTCCTAAGAACCCTTCTCAAGAAACTTGGCTCTAACTTGAACCTAAAAGCTACTTAGTGAATACATCTGAGGAAGAAATGAGCCAGAAACTATTCATATTCACAAAGGGTAAAGCACAAAAGAAATACAAATGGTTAAAAACACGTAGAAAAATTTAGCCTCACCAGCTTTCAAACACTAATGTTTTACCAATCAAATTAAAAGTTATTAAATATCTAATAATACGTTGGTAAGGGTTGGGCAACAGGGACTTTTTTGCACTATCGGTAGAAACAAAACTGGATCATCTCTTGAGGCAATCTGACCTTTAAAAAAATGTGCAAAGCCTTTGACCTAATTAATTTCACTTCTAAAAATATATCCTAAAGAAACAGAAAGATACGCATAAAAGCATTTATATTCAAGGATGTTCGTCTTGGTATGAAAAAACAGAAACAAACTAAATATCCAAAAACCAGTTTTTATTAAATATGGGACACTATGTAGACATATTCCACATCTATTATGAAACCCATAACAGCAATAAAAAAAAATCATACATTTCAAAATTACTGCCATGGGAATGTGTTCATGATGCATTAAATAAAAACACAACAGGTGACCAAATAGCACTGCAGTGTGGTGCTATATGTTTAGAAAAATATAAAATGACTCAAAGGATACATTCTAAAATGTTTAATGGTGTTTATCTCTGGTTAAAGTGATCACAGGTGGATTTTATTTTCATGATGCTCATCAATATTTTCAAATTTTTCACATTGAGTTTATATTACTTCTTTTTTAAAAATTGAGAGAAGGGGCAATGTGTTCATATTAACTGTGCTTCCTATTGTCAGAACATTCGTGACCCAGCAAATATGAGGCCTCTGAAGGAGCATAGAGAGTGTTGTCAACTGCCCACTCCCTGTGACTCCACCCCTTGGGCTGGGCAAGCTTTTGGCAACAGTGGGACAGGCCAGGGCTCCTCACCTCAATCTCCAGTTCTATTGCACCTGCTTGTTCAGGCAGCACCCAAAGGCCCAGCCACAAGGCCCTTAGAGGGCCTTCAATACCAGAATCCACACACACTCCAGGCTGAAGGAGAAACAGGTGCAAATTCCAAGAGGAAGAGCTCGCAGATGGACCTCCTGGAAGGTCGAGTGGTTTGTGGTTAACCACACTACCTGAGGAGCAGGCACACTGGAGGCCCAGTGAGAACAGAGCGTGGGAGCGAGTCATGGGAGGTTTGGGGGGGTATAGTGATTGAGACAGAGACCTAAGTCAAAACCAAGTGTAGGTGTTGGCAGAGATATGAGTAGAGATACAGGCTGACATGGGCGTCTTTGAAGGAGAACCAGTTTTTGTTTGTTTTTTTTTTTTATAGCAAAGAATTGGCCTTATGTAGCCTGTAGATCATATAAATCCCTTTTCTGAACAAAGAAAATGCTCATCTGAAGAATATCCATATGATTTGTTGGCTTTTTCATACCTGCCATTCCCCTAATTTTATTCTGCATAGCTGTCTTTTGAAGTAGACCAGCAAAGGCATGGTCCCCATTTGACAGATTAAGAAAATACCTGGAGGGCTGGGGATGTGGCTCAAGCCGTAGCTCGCTCGCCTGGCATGCATGCGGCCCGGGTTCGATCCTCAGCACCACATACCAACAAAGATGTTGTGTCCGCCGAGAACTAAAAAATAAATATTAAAAAAATTCCCTCTCTCTCTCTCTCTCTCTCTCTCTCTCTCTCTCTCTCTCTCTCTCTCTCTCTCTCTCTCTCTCCTCTCTCACTCTTTCTTAAAAAAAAAAAAAGAAAAAAAGAAAATACCTGGAAGCCGGGCATGATGGTGCACACCTGTAATCCCAGAGGCTCAGGAGGCAGGAAGGTCACAAGTTTGAGGCCAGCCTCAGCAGTGGTGAGGCACTAAGCAACTGAGACCCTGTCTCTAAATAAAATACAAAATAGGGCTGGGGATGTGGCTCAGTAGTTGAGGGCTCCTGAGTTCAGTCCCCAGTACAAAAAGAAAATATCTAAGGAATTAGAATCAACTTTTCCATAGCTCCACCATGTTGATAGATGACGTTAAAAAATCTGTCCCATTGTTTGGTTTACCACTCAAGTAGAGTTTTCCATTCCAAATCCTGTGAACTTCCAGGCAGCAGGGAAGGCTAAAGCTATGGTTTGGCAGAAGGAAGAAGGAGTGCAGGACTTGGAGTTGGAAGAGCTACCACTACACAGCTCTCCAACTACCCAACTTTCTATCACATGAGGGTGAGGCCCAGTCCCAGGCTTGAATGTTGATTACCTCTTGAGCCATACTTTCCTTGTATGTAAAATGAAGCTCCCTCCTCCAACAAATATCTATTGAGCACCTACTCAATAAATACCTCAGACCTTGTGATAGGCACCAGAGACACAGGGATGAATCACTCTTATCTAGAAGCTTGGCATACGATAGTTAATGGACTGTCTTTGTACCCTACAAATTTAAAATGTTCATTTTTTTAATTCATGAAAAAAAATTAAAAAGAGGAATATTTTTATAAATTATGAAAAACTATAATATTCTGATTTCCATGTCCATGAATAAAAATGTATTGGAAAACAATACAGTTAGTTTCTATACTGTCTATGGCTGCTTCTATGGTGCAATAGCAAGAGTTGAACAGTTGTAAGAGAGACCACATGGCCCACAAAGCCAAATCATGTACTATCTGTCCCTTTACAGAAATTTCTGACCTTTGGACTTAAAGGAAAAAAAAATAGATAATTACAGACTCAGAGGAGTTCTCCCAAAATAAAGGGGTAGATATGGAATCCTGGAGGCTTCAAGGAATGTGAAAATAAAAATGCCCAGAGAAAGTGCTTGGTTAACATTCATAGATAGAGTGTTCCCAGTTCTCTGTGGGCTGTGGATACTAACAGGTGAAAATAGTAGGTGTCTCTAGAGCCTCACTGGCCCCTGCCCTCCAGTCCCACTCAAGTCCCGCCCATGTTCCAGGCCTGAGAAGCAGCCTGGTGTTTCACAGGCTGCCCTCTGAAAATGCAGTTATGTGCTCGCCACGGGTGCTGTTTCCACCCCAGTGAGGGTGTAGGGCCAACATGGAGTCATGCCTCTGCTGTCCTTATGCCCAGAGAGATGCTTTGCTACACAGGGCATGAGGGCAACACCCTTCTCCTCCACTCAGTGCCCTGGAAATTACTTTGGAATGAAAGCAGACAGCTGTGACCTCTGTCTCCCTGTAATCCTGCAAAAGTGACTCCTTCAGTTCCTCCCTGCCACTAACATTAGACTTTCACTGGACCAGGATATAAGGTCAGAGAATAGCACCACCTTCTATCTTGCAAAACTCTTCGCTGGCTTCTCCCTGACCTTTGTCTTCTCCCTATGGTTCCCCCAAGCCAATGGTGCCTAGGTAGATCCATGATGAAGTAAGCGGTGTGCTTTGGCTTTGTCATCTGCTGTACAGTCTGTGTGGTATAGTATTAGCGCACTTCCTAATCTCCCTCGCAGTTGACTATTCATGCCCTGGTCTTCATCCTAAAACTCACTCCCACATAAAGACACATTCATTGAGATGATATGGTGAACTCTCAGGGTCAGCCCCAGCCTCTCTGAGCTCCTTCCAGCCGTTTCTCCCTTCCACACCTTATGCAGGAAGCAGGCAGGTCGTGAGCACCTCCACCACATGCCAGTCCCCAAGGCCCAGCATGCCCAGGATTGGGAGAGACCTAGGGGTCTGGGGAGGCACCACGAAGCAGAATCATGGCCTTTAAGGAGGCTCCTGCCTCTCACTACCCTGAGCCTCAGCTGTGGCCCTGGAATTCTATATGGTGCTAACTGTTCCTGCCCTCCCTGCACAGGCGCTTAAATGTCCTGCCATCAGGCCCTGATCTGCCCACCAGGCCTCACTGTAATCATTACTAACCAGGCCTGAGCTACACATCTACACACGCCCTCTGCACCCATGCTGAAGCTGCCTACTCCCAATTTAAATCAAATTAAAAAAACAAAACAAAACAAAAAACAACCCTTCCATTACCTTCTTTGGCCCAGAATCTCTCTCCAGGTTACATGAGGTAAGGGATTAGGCATAGAACAACCCTGCTGCTCATGATCTTTCCCACGCTGGTTTCCCTCCCATGTCCCAGTGGCCTGTGCCACCAAGGTGCCAACATGGCTTGAGGACCAAACCCACCTAACTACAGTGGTTGCTGGGGTCTTGCCTTGGTTCCAAGCTGTACCAGAACAGAACCCAAGGTGGGGAGACAGGTGGAAGGGACAACTATTCACACACATCACACCATCTCTGGGTAGACTCAGAAATGGGTGTGCCTCATCTCATGGGAAAGGGCAGCCAGGGACCCTGGATTTGACTAATTCACCACATTAGGGATTACTTGACCATGTATTGAAGTGGGAGAGAGAGGTGGTAAGATAAAGACAAGGGGAGGTGTAGTCAGTCACCTGGGAGGTAGGTTAAGAACATTAGAATTCCACATCAAAAGGAAAGATCAGTCTTGCTTCCTTTTGTGCCTGTCCTCATTTCTGTGCTTTTAAGGAAGCAAGAGCAAAAACAAAGGGACAAAAGAAAACTCACACCCAAGACAAGCAATTAGCCAAATCTCCTGGCTGCTCTGCTTCTACTTCCACACATGCAGATCTGCCCAAATCCTTTCTTATCTCACTGTCCCTCCTAATCCAGGATATGATTATACTATGTAGTTGAAAGTGTCTTTGACCATGTAAGGCCTTCGGTACCTCTAGAACCAGTTTTGCAAGAGTCTGTGCTCATTTTAATTTAATTAGCTAACTGTGACTTGCTCATGCTGATTTCTGACTCTCCAAAACAAAATGAAAATTTTTGCAAAGTGTTATGAGTGAATTTATAAACAAAGGCATGCATTGTGCCTACAGCAATGCCCTTAAAAAGCAAACTCTCAGAAACTGGTGATCAGAGATGCTTCCAAATGATTCTTTCATTAGGTGAGAAGTTGGACGGTTGACTTGCAAGGTCCCTCCTAACTCTAAACTTTCTGGCTCTAAGGTTGATAGACACCAAACTGCAAGCAAGAAAAACCATCTAACATTAGGGATTTAAAAAAAGACTTGACAATGTGTTTACCCAGAGCAATGTGAGCCCAAACATTTCAAACCAGAGCTGTCAAAAAAGAATGTGTTTGCAAACCAGCTGGAACAGAAAACGAACATGAGCAGGCAGATGATAAACCTTACCTAAAAAGGTCAACAGATAGTGAATGGAGGTGGTATTAGTAAAGGTTTCTACACTGTCCTAGCACTTTCACGCTGTTAGTTCCAAAGGGACTGGTGCCACATGTAGGGGGATCAAAACTTGAAAAGTCAGGATTATTGCATACTGCCCACCAGACAGCCATAGGCAAGCTAGAAGAAATGAAGTATGTGGTGGCAATTCAGAAAAGCAGGCTAAATCCTGAAGATCATGGTGCAGGAAGGGAGAGGCATAGAGCAGGTAAGCCATGACCCTAGGGTCCTATGAGCATGAGGTCCACATATCTCAGTCCAGTTACTTGTGCCCTGCTCAGGGGGCAGTGGTTGGGGAGGAGGATGGCAACTCCTCCCCAGGGCCATTCCAGACCATTAGAGTGCCACATTTGGAAAGGTTCTAATTCCTTGGAGGCTCAGATTATTCAACCACGCTATACTCTCCCTTTTGTTAATATCTGGAGGATTATTAGCTTTGCCTAAATAGATTTTTAAGTTTTTTTTTTCTCATTGTGAAATAAGTCATACAAAAGAGTATAATATCACACATATGTGCAGTTTAAAGAAGAATAAAAGTGGATTGTTCCCGTGCACAACACCCAGTTTTGGGTGTGGAATGCTGCCAGTCCCCAGAAGCTCCTCCTGCTGGGCCCTCCCTGTGGCTTTCTCCCTCTTTCTTCCATCTCAGAGCAGGCCACCACTTCATTCTTGTGCTTTCCTTTATAGTATCAATCCACTTGTGATGGATCCCTAGCCAGGAGACTGTGTAGTGTGCCTGCTTTTAAACTTCATGTGATGAAACCATAGTAACCATAAGCATCTCAGTTTGTTCTCTTTGCCCAGTAGTATTTTTAAAATTCACTTATACTACAGTGTGTAGCTGTAATTTATTCACATTTTCTGCTGTATAGGACTCCATTGTAGGATTACAACATGGTCATTTCTCTGTGCTATTATGTGTGGACTTCTGGGTTGTTTTCTTTCTTAGTTACTATAAACTGTTAGGAAGATCCTTGTACTTGTCTCCTGCACAGGTTGTGTAAGAATTCCCCTAGAGCCAAGGGTGGTGGCACACATCTATAATCCCACGGCTCTGGGGGCTGAGGCTGGAGGATCGCAAGTTCAAAGCCAACCAAGCAACTTAGCAAGACCCTATCTCAAAATAAAAAATAATAAGGGTTGGGGATGTGGCTCACTGGTTAAGTGCCTCTGGGTTCAATCCCTAGTACAAAAAATAAATAAATAAATAAAAATAATCCCCCTAGAGCAGAGCTACTTGAAGCGTGGCCTGCAGCAGACCTACTGCCAGCGCCTAAACTGTTGGTGCTCTACAACAAAATAGGGAGCTTGAGCCAGAGTGTAAAGCAACCACACCATTAAATACAGTGTTCAGATCGACTGGCCTTTTTTCCTAGCAGGACTCCCTTTTGCAGGAGCAGTTGATTTACATTCTGGCACAAGTTCCTCAATGCTTGCCACCACTGGGTACTGCAGAGCATGTCTTACCCTCTACCATTTCTGTTTACCTTCATCAACCAGGTGACTGTTCCCTAAACAGTGACTCTGGTCCCCACCCACCTCTCATTTTGCTCAATAGAAAATGTGTGAGATGAGCTGGGGCTGGGGCTCAGTGAGAGCGAGCACTTGCCCCACGTGTGCGAAGCCCTGGGTTCCATCCACAGTAACACACACACACACACACACACACACACACTCTCACACGCGTGCACACACACACACAGAAATGTGTCAATGAATGAACAGTTTGCTTTTCCCTTCCACACAGCTACCCCAGGTGCCACCATACTCTCTGGTGGAGATTCCAGGCAGCCTCTATCAGAAATCTGTTCCCTTTTCAACTCAAAAACACGTCTCAAAGAGCAAAGGAAATGCCCACCACCCAGAGGCTTGGGGTCTCTGACACACCAATCAATGATCTACCTACTCAATTTCTCAGTCACATGCTAGGTCTGAAGAATCTCAAAATTTGGTCTTTGTAAAATAATAATAATAATAAAATAGATATCCCTCTTGAATTACTTTTTTCAAGAAAGGATAAATTGGGTCTGAAAGACATCTGGCCACCTTTTGCAATCTGAAGATAGGAAGGGAGGGGAAAAAGAAAAAATCTAAGATGTAACAGGAATATGGAGGAATTAGCATGTTGAGAAAATAATCCTCATCTAGAAGGATAATAGGGGGCTGCAGGTGTAGCTCAGTGGTAAAACTTGTGCATGTACAAGGCCTTGGGTTCCATCCCCAGCACTAACAAAAAAACAAAACAAAAGAAGGCTAATAGGCCTCCCTTACTTAATATGCAATAAAACATCATATACTATCTTCTCAAATCTTTCTTTAAAACTCCAGCTTCATCTAATTTTTAATATATTTAAAATGTTCACTGAAGATCTAAAAGGCCATTGTTAATAATGCATCCTATTTGTGACACATCTTTTGACGCAAGCTGGTGTCACAACCCAGAGGCTTTGTAAATCAACTGCTCCTGCTCCTTTTCAATATGTTTTATTGCTTTCATTTCTCACAACCACCCTGTGGAGTCATAGGGCAGGCATTCCCACGTTGGAAGGTAGCTAAAAGCTCAGAGAAGTTAAGTGAATTACTCAAGTAAACACATCCAGATAGTGACAGAGCCCAAACTAGGAGTCAGAATCTCTGATGCTTCATCTGGTGCTTTTTTCTCTCCACTGTGCTACACGGCATCACTTCCCAGGTAATGCCAAAGACATTTCAAGTGGTATGAATTAGAATGTAAACCCAATAAGGTCACTACAGTGCCCTCAGTTTCATGATCAAAAACTGCCAGAATGACAGCCCCAGATGTCTTGTGCATCTTATTGCCAGAGCTCTATGAAGAGCAGAAAGAGTCCTATGGCCCTTTTAAGATTCTGCTTTCCAATTATGGATCCCAAAATCAACTAGTGGATTGAATAGTATTTCCAAATAGAATAGAAAATGCTTTCTGTGTCATGTGGCAAAGTTCAGTATTATGTCACAAAACCTTTGTTACTGTGTGACTATGTGTAATATAAAACATTTGCTTTTTTTAAAAAAAAAAAACTTAAGGTTCACTGTTAGAAATGTTCTGGAATCTCTGCTTTAAAGAATAACTTCTAGCCAAACTCCTAGCTGTTACAGTTCAATGCTTGCGTATTCCCTACAGGCATCAATTAATACCAAAGAAAACTTTTATTTTTTAATGTAGTAAACAAAATCTGTGGGCTATTTTAGTAAAGATCCAATTATCCAGAATACCCAGGGAATTTACTGTCCTGGTTAATTGAATCTCTTCATTAATGAGGACAAATTGAAAACCCTTGTCAATACACGGAGTCACAGAACAGTATAGGTGGAAGAGACCTTGGGATTCAGTTTCTCAGACTCCCCCGCTCTCCCATCCACAGGAACTCAGCCCCGGAGGGAGGCAGTGGCTTGCAAGACCCAGGCCCACCATTCTCCTGCTTAAATCTCTTGTGAGAAGGGGCTGAATCTCCCAGAAATCGTGCCTGTCCCTTGGGTGGCTTCTTAAAATGAAAGCCCAGTTTTCAGCTTATCTATTTTCATCTTATCTATTGCCATTTGCCTTTTCTCCTGGCTCAGGGCCTTTGGTTTCATAGAATTTAGAGCAAACATCAAAGATCTGCTGGTAGCATCAAAAGGTTGGAGAGATGGAGTCTTTTTCTCTCTCTTCTCTGATTTATTAGAATTCATTTTTCTTTGTTTGCTCTGATCTTGTTTCTTCACATACAGTATTGGCATTCCAGACCCAGGGCGGGAACCTTTTTTTAATATATTTTTTATATTGCCTGAAGCTGAGAGAGGCTGTTTTTATGCCTGCCGCTCTCTACCCATTGCTATTAACCTCGGTGTGCCACAGATCCTGCCTATAAGCTATTATTTAATGAGTTCTATCACGTTGAGAATAAACTCTGGGAAACTCAAGGAAACCGGAAGATGTAGCAGTGTCCTCTGGTGACATTCTCTGCTGTTGTCTGTGCACATTCATTCATTCACCTCATCGACACAAGCACCTACTGTGTGCGTATCAGGTACCATATCAGGCATTACACTCTGATGGGTGACAAAGAGGCAGATGGTAAACAAACAGGCATGTCTGGTGGCAACAAGATCAGAGTGGGTAATGGAGACAGGAGAATAGGGGGTGCTGGGGTGGGGGCTAACTGCCATATGGAGTGGCCAGGGAAGGCTTTGCTAATTCAGAGAGACTGGAGGAAGTGAGGCATGGCACTGTCTAGAAGGAGAGCGATCCTGGCAGAGGAAGGTCCTGGCAGCATTTTGTCGGATCACAAATACCTCCATCAAGCACTGAAGATTTCTGGCTCATTAAATCCCCCTCACTAGCCTGCAGTCCTAGAGGTTGTTACATGCTGATTCAGGGATGGCACAAATTGCATTGGCTTGTGCATCAGCAAGCATATGTGCCAATCACCAGGGGCCCTGAGATGAGAGTCGCAGAAGATTCCTATCCTAAGGATTAGTGACCAACCCAAAAATGACTGTCCTGGCGGGTCAGGACACGACTGAGAAAGGTTTTTGCTGCTCAGGAGGGAGGGAAGAGCCGGCAAGGCTTCCTGGAATGGAGGTGAGGATGGAATTCCCAGCAGAGGAAGAACAGACAGGAAGCCACAGAGGAAGGGAAGAGGGAGAGGCCACCAGGATCCTCGGTTCCTTTGGCCTGCTGGAAGGTGGGTGTCAAGAAATGACATGGATGTCACAACACAATTCCAATTTTTCATGGTGTGGCCAAAAGATCGGGGTGAGTGGGGGCCTATGTGGAGAGAGGCTGAGCAGAGGAAGATAGGAGCAAGAGGTCACCAAGTGCCATATTTCAATATTTACAGCAGAGGAATGATAGGACCAGACTTGCCTTTTACAAGGATTCTGCTGGTGAGAAGAGGGTCTCAGATTCCCCATCTGTACAGGTATCTTTGCCTTAAATGAGGCTTAGCTCATTTGGATAAAGGATTGGGTAAGAACAAGTGCCATTGCTGTCTCTGGCCGGGGCTGAAGTGACACAGCTGGAATCCCAAGAAGCTTCCTTGCCCTCCCTCCCCCACCCCTCAAAAAATATGGTCCTGTGACCCATTTGCCAGTGTCTGATTGTCCACCTCTAGAGGATTCCTTCTTCCTACGTTCTGAGTGAACCATCCACTCCCCAGAATTCCATTTGACAACAGGAACTTGGAGGGCAACCTGGATGCTGTTCCAGAGAGGAAAGCCTGTCCCGGAGGTAACATGAGGACACTGCTGTCCAAGGGTGGCCGCTGTGGAGGGGACAGGTTACAGAGAGCTGTGGTGAACCTAAACCTCAGCCGTATTCCCGTTTTCTTATTCATTTATTTGTTCATTTAAAAAGCATTTGTCAAACATCAGTCCATCCATCTTAGTTCTACTTCTGGGCTTAGCATTGAGCACAGCTTTGCTGAACAGGAAGCTCAGCCAGAGGGAGCAATGGCACTTGTTCTTATCCAATCCTTTATCCGAAGCTTAGCTGGTTAGCAAGCTCGAACCTCCCTCTAACAAACCTCAACAACAAGGAAGCGGGCCTGCGGGTCACCAGTTGATCCACGCTCGCTCAGAAGCGGGCAATGTGTTCACATCACACCTTTACCAGCAGGTTGGTATGAAATGAAACAGAATATTGACAAATGACAGTTTCAGGGAAGCATTACAAATATGAATGCAAAGCAGGGGGATAATTTTAAAATAGCTCATCTAAAAATAGTCTAATCCCACCCAGTGGCCAAACCCTATTAGGTTTCCCGTTCATTTGGGTTCACAGTTCGTCGGTAGCCTCCTTTGACTTTATGAGGACAGGTTCTTTATATGAAGCCACACCCTGGCCCTTCTTCTGAAGCTGAGCCCAGGAACTTGGAGCTTCAGGGACCAGGAAGAAAACATTAAACCTAGAGCTTTTGGGAGCTACAAAGGGCTTGGGAGTGATTTAGGAGGGAAGTTGATAAGTCTTTTAAATCCCACTTTTGATGTATCTCTCCGCAGACAAGCAAAGTTAGAGCCACAGTGGGTCATGTGTAGAATTTCCAGCATTTCCTCAGCATCTCTTATGTGCCAGGTTGTCATATAGCCAGGGATGGGGACCTTCAGGAGAATGAACAAGGCCCCAGATCTGGAGAAGCTCGGGGTCACACCCAGGTGTAACCCAGGCCAACAGTCCCCACAAGCAAACTCCACTTTGGGGGCTCGTCTGTGAGTCTGGCAAAGGCACAGGAACTGAGGGAAGACAGTCGGAATCAGACCCAGGTGGCCAACGTGGTAGACCAGTCTCATGTCTGCCACCGACCCCAGACCTTTCTACAGGAACTGTCCCCACTGATGAAGGGCTGGGCCCAGGACCCTGGGCTTTATTCCATCTGACCCTGAGCTCTTGCCTTCTCATCCACCTCTGTAACCAAGGAGTGGGGCTGTCCCTGGAGGCCCTGGGTGACAGAGGGCTGCACCATGCCCGCTCTCCTCCACGACAGCCAGAGCAGTGTGTGTGAAGCAGCTCACCCACTCGGACGTCACCAGAGCATCATATCATTTTTCACCCATTGCTTTTTCACCCGGGCTCTGTGGACTGTCCTTTTCTCCTGGCAATTTAGAGGAAGCCAGACAAGGGCATGAGTAGCCAAAGGTGAAAAGAAGTGATTGGGGGGGGGGGGGAGGAACAATGAGGAAGCCTGAGAAGGCAGGATGGAAGGGCAGGCGCAGGTGCAGCCTAGATGGTGGAAGAGCCTGGAATGAAGGTTGCCAAGGCCACCACAGTCCCCAAAGTCAGACAGTCCCTCTCCTCTGTGAGGCCCGATCCCATTCTGGCTCCTGTCTTCTGTATCGGTGAGATGTTCTGTATTGCTCCGTAGGGAGCATTAACAGACTTACAAAAAATGCTCCCGACTTGAGTGTGCTTGAAAATGCTTGTGTTCTGCAAACCAATGAGGCAAAGGGCAACTTTGCAAGAAGTCCCCTGCCTCTGCTTAGCACAAAAAGCCCCAAGCGTGATGTGATTCCAAGGAGATCCGTAAGGCCTCCCTGCAAAAGACAAAGGGGCTCTGCTTTCCTGAGCCCTTTGCCCCTTTTGGAGGATAGAGGGTGAACCCATAGCTGTTTCCACGAGAGGCACTTATTTATTTATTTATTTTCCCACAATCAGTTTGCCAGCATCCAGAGACAGCAATGTAGTACAGCAGACGTTAAAGTAGAGCAGGACCACACAACCTGAGCCTCCCTAATTAGCTGTGAGTGAGATTGGCCAAGTCATTTAAGTCTGTGTCCTAGTTTTCTTGTCGGAAATAGAGGACAAATGATATTTGCCCTACCTGCCTTGAAGATTATGTGTGAAGATCATATGGGAAAATAGGCACAAGAAGCTTCAGAAATGCATGTGTAAGAGCTGCACAATTTCATGAAACATGAAAGTGGAAGGAGTAAGGGTAGCATCATCCACATCAACCAAAAGAGAAGTCCCTGTCACCCCTCTGCTGCCAAGTTTAATGACCTCAACACTAAAGAAGTCAAAAGATAAATGTCTGAATCCACCGCCCCCCACCACCAAAAAAAAAAAGCCACGGATTCCTGACAACCCCAAAGTCTCTGTTAATCCCCACTAGGACGTTAGCTGAACTGGAGACTGGCCCTGTAACAGTGGTCCACTTTATGCTTTGAATTTAGCCTTTGCTGCTCAGCCACTGCAACTTATTTTTTAAATGGACGTGTTTCTTTCTCTTCCTCTCTCCCAGCTCCTCCTTAATATCTCTCCTCCCTAATCTCAGGGGAAACAGTATTACCTTTCTTTTCCATTTTAGGCAGAGTTATCTGTCCTTGAGTACACACCCTCCATAGGAATAAAGTAATCCAGTCTTTGGGAATGGCACTAGAAGACCTCAGAAAAGACTATCTTCCAAATGAACAATTGAATCACAATGCCAACATATTGTGGAATGTAGCCTTTGAGTCACCTCTTTAAAAGCCCCCTGTTCCTGCTGATGGGCAGAAACACAGCCTTTGACATAGGAGTCTCTGTGTTTCTCCTTTTCTAGCAAAGTAATAAACCTTTTTTTTTTTTTCAAAACAATATCCTCATTATTGGATTGGCATCAGAGACCAGGACCCTCCTTTGTCCCCTCCATCTCCTCTCTATAGGTGATATAGAAGAGACAGATGCAAGGACACTTCTAGTTGCAAGTAACTACACAACCACCCAAAAGTGGCTTAAACAATAGTGAATTATGTACAAGTTCCAGTTCCAAAGTTTGTTAACTTAGTGGTGGAAGATCCAGCAAAGGCGGGCAGCGACCAAAGGAGGCAGATTTTAAAAGGCCAGCGAATGAGGCTTTATTTGAGATATCACTCCCTGGTGGAACTCGATCAGACGGACAGAGTGGACAGGAGAAAGGTCTGAGGAGAAACTGTGTGGGGCTGGGGATGTGGCTCAAGCGGTAGGGCGCTCACCTGGCATGCGTGCAGCCCAGGTTCGATCCTCAGCACCACGTACAAACAAAGATGTTGTGTCCGCCGAAAACTAAAAATAATAATAATAAATATTAAAATTCTAAAAAAAAAAAAAAGAAAAGAAAAAAGAAACTGTGTGAGAGCTTGACTGGAATGGACTTTTATGGGGCTTACAGCAGGAAGGGAAGGGCTTAGGACAGGAAAAGGTGTTTTTAAAGTTCCTTATCCCCGTTGGAGTTGGTCAGGGGAGTTGGCTGAACTCCAGGATTGGCCAGGGAGTCCTGCTGATTGACAGTCCTGCTGATTGTTAGTCAGGAGATCCCACTGATTGATAGGCATTTCTGTAGGCGCCTGATTGATGTTTCTTTCCAGCTTGGGCTGCTTTTTTCTAAGTCACTGCCACCGACCTGACAAGTGGCACATCAATGTCTTGAAAGACTCAGAACTTCAGATTCCCTTTCTGCCTTCTTTCATATGTCACCAGATGTCCTCAGACCTACTGCAAACTCTAACCACAACCAAAGCCAGGAGGGAAGATTTTTCTCAATAGTGTCTCTCTCTCTCTCTCTCTCTCTCTCTCTCTCTCTCTCTCTTTTAGTGCAGAAAATGTTTGGGAACGCTGCCCTCCTCCCACTCCCACAGTCCACATAGATCCAGCAACAGGAGAGGCTGGAAGAGTCCCAGCCTCTCTGGAGAGAGGCATCCCTGATTGCAAGGAGGAAGGAGAGGGACAGGCTGGCATGGGGGAGACAGCTACCGGGTTGATGAGAGGCTCTGGATGTAGGGAGTGATTTGGGTGCAAGGATATAGTTCCTTCTTGTTAAATGAAGCAGGAGGAATTTCTTCCAGAGTAGTAACTGGAAATATGAAATCACTGCAGGACCTAAGGAAATTCTACTGTCACCCCGAAGGATGGACCACCAAGTAAGCAGTGCTCTGATTTGGGGATTTATAACCAGGGATAACAGAAAAGTACTGTGAAGCAATTTATGGCTTGCCAACGTCTGTTGCTACTGCCTTTCTCCTTGTGCCATCTTCTTGTGGAGATAAAGTTATACTTTACAGTCCAGTGGCATGACCCACCTTCTTCATGGAAACCCTGCTGAGTTCCCAAGCAGTGTGGTCTGTTCCCCTCCTGAGCTCCCACAGCATTTTGTGTGTCCCTTCTCTAGGCTGCATCATCTGCTGGTATTTTCTAATTTTTGCATGTTCAGTTTTGGCAATTGAGGCCTTAAGTCAGTGAGGTATCCACTGGGAGCTAGTTCCCTGATCTATAAGATGAGATCCATGATACTCTTCGTGGTTAGAGCAAACAGATACAGTAGATCTGGGGGGCCCCCAGGACAAGCTCAGGATGCTAGTTCCCTCTCTCCTGCCTCCCAGAGGACCATTCTGCTCAGGAACAGTGGGATTTGTACTCTTTTCTGCTCTTTCAGAGAGGAACACAGTAGCAGTAGCCCCTGGAGGACATCTCTGTCTCCTACGTGTTGTGTTTGATTGCTGCACACACTGACCTCTGTAGGGGTCTGACCATTTGCAGAGAGGAGCAGCAGCAGGATTCGTGGCTTTGAAGAGACGAAGGACTCACACAGGTACGCCTAAGAGGGCCCACTGCAGTCCACTTGCCCTAGAACATCCAGATCGCTGCCTATTTTTAGGATCAGAGTTAATTTTCTGGCTTGATGTGAGCAGCCAGGATGGGGGAGGTCGTTAAAAGTAGATAGTGTTTCACTCTGAATATAAATCCCATAGAATTGAAAACACAGAGGACATATCTTGCACACCCATTTCCCTTGCACCATATTCACATAGTCAAAGGTAAAAATTCACCCAAGTATCCATCAGCAAATAAGTGCATGGACAAAAGATAGAGTATGCATACAACAGAACATGATTCAGCCTTAAAAAGAAATGAAGTTCTGTAATCCCAGCAACTTGGGAGGCTGAGCAAGAGGATCAGAAGTTCAAAGCCAGCCTCAGCAACTTAATGAGGCCCTAAGCAAGTTAGTGAGACCCTATCTCAAATGCAAAATAAAAAGGGTTGGGGATGTGGCTCAGTGGTAAAGCAACTCTGGGTTCAATCCCCAGTACCAAAAAAAAAAAAGAAAAAGAAAAAAGAAAGAAAGAAAAGAAATGAAGTTCTGATACATGCTATAATATGAATGAACCTTGAAAGTGTTATGCTAAATGAAATACAGCAGACACAAAAGGACAAATATTGTAGGTTTCCACTTTTATGAGATTCTTAGAATAGTCAAATTCATAGAGACAGATTAGAGCAGATCAGAGTGTACCAGGGGTGGAAGAGGAGTGGGCCATGAGGAATTTTTGCTTAATGGTTATGTAGTTGCTGTTAGGAATGATGAAAAAGCTGTGGAACTAGATAGCTGTGGTGGTTGCACAACCTTGTGAATGTAATTGATGCCAAGGAATTGTACTCTTAGAAATGGCTAGAATGGAAATGTTTATATTGTTAATTTTTTTAAAAATTAATCCTGTAATATACCACAAAAAGCTTATTAATTCAATTCTATTTCAGATGGGTCAATTATATGATAACGAGAATCATATCTCAATGAAACTCTTTTTTAAAAAACATAGATGTTTACTATAATTTTTTATTCTGAGTCAAGAGCTGTGTATATTTGAAGACAAAAAAAAAAAAATTACTGGACAAGGGTGCTACATTTTTAGCCACGATTTCCCTCCAGACTCTCATCTGGAGAGAAGTTGCCAGCGATGCATGGTTACCAGCAAAGTTTCTAGGTCAAATCCAGGTTTGCTGCAGAAGGATGCAATCCCCTAGAACTATGACCATGCCAGGTGGCAGTTACAGACACGCTCCCCTCCCCCACCTCCAGCTCAGGTAAGGCAGGGGTTGAACACAGCTCAAGGAGCAGAAAGGGCGGAGCCTAATCAACACATACATGAAAAAATTTTCAATGTCTCTAGCAATTAGAGAAATTAAAACTACTCTAAGATTTCATCTCACTCCAGTCAGAATGGCACCTATTAAGAATACAAACAACAACAAATGTTGGTGAGGATGTGGGAAAAAAGCATACCTGTACATTGCTGGTGGAACCGCAAATTGGGGAAACCAATATGGAAAGTGGTACAGAGATTCCTTGGAAAACTGGGAATGGAACCACCATTTGACCCAGCTATCCCTCTCCTCGGTCTGTACCCAAAGGACTTAAAAACAGCATACTACAGGGACACAGCCACATCAGCATTTATTGCACCACAATGTACAATAGCTAAATTGTGGAACCAACCTAGATGCCCTTTAGTAGATGAATGGATAAGGAAAATGTGGTATATATACACAATGGAATATTACTCAGCATGAAAAGAGAATAAAATCATGGCATTTGCAGGTAAATGGGTGGAGCTGGAGAATATAATGCTAAGTGAAGTTAGCCAATCCCAAAAAACCAAATGCTGAATGTTTTCTCTGCTGATTCATAATGGGGATGGTGGGGGAGAATGGGAGGGAGAAATAGATGAACTTTAGATAGGGCAAAGGAGATGGACGAAAGGGGACGGGGCACGGGGGTAGGAAAGATGGTGGAATGAGACTAACATCATTACCCTAAGTACATGTATGGAAACAACGAATGGTGTGACTCTACTTTGTGTACAACAAGAGACAGAAAAAATTGTGTTCTATTTGTGTAATATGAATTGAATTACATTCTGCTGTCACATATAACAAATTAAAATAAATAAAATTTTTAAAAAGATTTTAAAAAAAAATCCTGATTCAGGATGTGGCGTGGGCAGGAGGAAGGGCCACAGGAAGCCACCCGGCCCTCTCTGCCTACTGGATTCATTTTGCTGGGCTGGCTGCAGAGCAAAGATGCGAGACCAGAATGTTGTATGTGTCTACAACCTCTCGTTATTTTTTAAGCTCCACCACTGTAGAAGTAGTACGTGGCTCAGGTCCTAGGGTAGGTGCTTCTTTCTAACCCAAGTGTTCATGGAACAAACTCAATTTACCCTAAGTCATTCATTCATGAAGGAACCTGATTGGCATAGCGCAGGAGGCAGGAACTCAGAAGCCTCTAAGAGGCAGGTGTGGGACATCTGGGAGAAGGAAGCAAACCCCACAAGAACTGGTCAACTGGCCAAGGGAGAGCCTGGCAGTTCACTGCCACCACGAGGCTCCAGCCATTTACTGCCATGTGGGAAAGTGGCCTTGTGTTGTCAGCCTTTCTGAAGTTTAAAGAGAAGCCAGAAAAAACTTTCTTAGGTGAAATTTCTAACTATTTAGTTCATTGTTGGCAACTATCTCATTTTTTTAAAAAAGAAAGAAAATGAAAGCCAGTTTCCTGGCCTAACAGTACATATCTGCAGGCTATTACAGCTGAGTTTTGACATCTGTTTAAACATAATCATTGTGATCAGAAACTGACACTGGGCTGATAGCATGGAAACCGATACCTGCACGTGGGCCAGAGGAACGAACACACAGCATCAGGCCACCTGCTTCAACTTACTACTGCTGGATTAAAAAATGTACTGCCATTTATTTTGATTTAGTGGGGATTTTTCAACCATCTTGTTTCAATCTCACATTGGGTATCCCAACAATGACTATGACGGGGATGGTCAAAGAACACACCAAGAGGACAAGGGGATCCTTCCAAGGGCAGCATCGAGTAACTCAATGTAGAGGATCTGCCTCTTTGGGGATCACACTCAGGACTACTGACCCTGCCCATCCCCAGAATGCAGGCAAAGGGCTTCAGTGTCAGATAGATGTGGTTACCAGTTTAACCTCAGGCAGCTGTGAGTTCATAAACCATAAGGCCTCATCCCATCAAATGCTGAACCTGTTCCTCCCTGCCTCACACATCTTCCCCAGGCTTCACCTTTGCTTAGCAGGTCCAATTTAAAAAAAAAAAAAAATCTTGATTAGAGATAGATTTGTAGCACAAGCCAAAACTCAGCTTCATATTCAATAGTTGACTCACTTCTTAAGAACAGGCTATTTTTTAAGATAAATTTTATAAGTTTTCAAAATAATACTGGTCGTTGGCATTTTTTCTTTATACAAGAAAGGCAGGGGTGTAGGTAGAGACCAACCGGGACATATATAGGCAGGTGAGCAGTCACCCAAGCAAGGCAAAAGGCTCAAGGGGAGCTCCTGCTACCAGGGAGCAAGAGAAAAAGAGAGAGAGGGGAGAAGGAGAGAAAGAGAGAGAGAGAGCGCACAAGCGCCCTATGTGAGGATCCAGGTAGAGGAGAGCTAAATAAATTGTTCTAAGCTTTCATGGGATTCTGTGCAGTTTAGTTAAAGCCAACTCATATGGTTCAAAGACTATCACAGACAGTATACTTCTAATAGAAAGTAAATGAAACACAGCAATTTATAATTGCTATAATATAAAAAATCTCAGATAATTTAATATAGGGAAATCTCATAGTTTAAGCACACACACATCATGCATTATGGTAAATCTGTCTTTCACCTGCTTGGTTCAGGACGTTTTGAGATGTACTTATATCCCTCACCTTTTCTTCCCCCCATGGGCAACCTTTTACTGCCCTATTTGGTCAAAGGAGTGGCCTTGACCCTATTCAAAAATCTTTTGAGCCTTGCCCTGAAGGATTCATGTGTCCCATAAAGAAGATTATCTTTGGGTTCCGTTGTTTGCTGGAATTGTTTTTCCGTGTCTGAGAAGTTGTTGAAGTGACAGCTTCCTGTGTCCACTGGCTCTGTCTCCTGGGCACAGCCAAGGTGAATACAGCCTAATGACTACAGCGGATGCCATGGCAGATATCCCAGGTTGGAGACAAGAGGCTGCGAGGGGAAGATGACATTCCAAATAGCGCAGCAGGCATTTGGAGGTTTGTCCCAGGAAATTCTGGAGGACATGCAGATTGCTGCCAGCTGCAGTAGCTTTGGGGCCTTGTGGATGGACAGCCTGAGAGGGGACAGAAGGCCGAGGAATCAGGTCAAGTTCTACCCAGGAAGCAGTCTGCAATAGTGGCCTATGGTCCTCAACCCTGCTGTCTGAAAAATGGGTAGATTCCTGTCAAAATATTTATAAAGACAATTATTTTCCCTAGTGTTCTTGTCTTGCTCAATTCCCAAGTCCAGGGACAAGGTGTGCTGTCTGGATGTCAGAAAGCGAAGATTCCATTCTTTCATCATCCTTATTTTTAGTCATGGGGACAAGGGAGTTGAATTACTATGCTATCATCCCCTTGGGCTGAAATCCATCTGCTCCTAAGCAAGAAAAGTTAGGGCTGCTTTTTTTTCTCCCATAACCCTATTTGGGGGGAATAAGTATACTCCGAAAGCTACTTTTAAATAATTTGGATTTGCTAACCTGTGAGTGATTGTGTTATTTTCCTCGCTCTAGCTTCATCTTCTCCATCATCATTGCTCTCCATATCATTTCATTTCCCCCCACCTGCACACCTACCACCTAGGGAATGTTGTTTTTAAAAGTCATCTTTCCTTTAATAGAGAACTGCGCAGAGCCAGAGCCACAAGGAGACGCTGGGGGAGGTGAAGCATTGTGCTCGTCATGGAATCTGGAGAGCAAGCTGGGGGTTTGGGAATTCGACAGTCAGCAAAGGGGCAGGTCCCTTTTTTGGAGACCCGTCAGTCCTCCAGATCAGATCAGAATACACTCCTGATCTGCCTGCTGTCTTCCTGCGGTGGCTTTGACCTTTCCAGCAGGGCGTGTCACAGTGGCAAGCTTCCCATTGGCTCACTGAGCCTCATTCGAAATCAGATGAGTAATTATGTCTTTCTGGCTTCCCAGCCATTCTGATGAGCCTACTTTGCCTAACCAGAGCCAGCAGGAACTGCCTCAAACTCTCTGCATCTCTCTCCACCTAACCTAAAAAGCTTGTTTGACAAGAAGGTAAATGTTAATTACTCAAAGTAGCTCTCTGTGTGGAATCAGGGTTCTGCCATCCGCCCCCCCCCCTCCTCTTGCCTCTGACCCATCTTTCTTCTTCCTTGTCAATTTGTGTGATAATTATGCCTTGGTTTTGAATCAACTTATTTCTTTTCAGTTAGTGTCACACCCTTGAGATCTGAGAAAGGACTTCAGAGATGAGATGGGGTGGGAGCTGGGGGTAGGGCAGGCTGGAGTGCTGGCCTGAGGTCAAGAAGATGAAAATGCTTCCCAAGAAAGGGATCCTGCCCGGATCCCCTCACCAGCTCCCTTCCCATGAGAAAAGAGAGGACAGAGCCAGATGAATCTGCTGCATGGTAGAAATGACCCAACTTGGCTCTCATGAGCAGACTTGATGAATGTTGGCGGAAGGTATGAGCCTGACACCTTGCTCACACCCATCCTACATCTCCTTTCTAGATCAGTACCTCTCAAAGAGTTTTAATCACAGATTCTCCACTTGATCCAAAATGTAGGCAGAATTCCACTGTTCAGAGCCCATAAAAGCTGAGTAGCTGGGGGCAAGGGACTTGATGTAGGGGTGTAAGAAATGGGTTTCCTTCTTTCTACTCTTTGTCCCTCTAGTACCCCACACCAGACATCCAAAAACCATTGCTCCCCTAGCCCACACCACCTCCTTTGAACAGAAGGACTCTGTAATCTTAGCCTCCCCGGCCTCCCATCCCCCTTACCCAGCCAGAAAGCAAGACAGATGTTCCCAAGTCACTGAGCTGAAATTCAAATCAGAGACATTCCTAGGGGCTGTTTACTTGGTGTCCCATGCTTAACAGGTTCTTGTGTGACCTTTGGCTGAATCCTGCCTCTGATGGGCCAGCAGACCATGCCAGGAAGTGGACCTGGCACTGGGTGGAGGTAGACACGTCGTATCTGATACTTTGCCACCTGCCTGATGATTTCCCATGTGGCTCCCTCTTGCAGACAGATTCCTGGCTCTGTTGTTTGGGGTTTCCTCATGCTCCTCACTCTTGCTATATGAGTCTCACCAGAGAAGCATCTCAAATTTCACAATAGGGATTTGGGGGAGGAAAGAAGATATGGAAATGTTGATTGCCAAGAAAATCCTGTTTTCTTGTGAAAAGACTGGGCAGCACTTAGGAAGCTTCCAGCAGAGCTGCATCCCTTTCACTTAACCTAAGAAGCTTGTTCAACTAGAGAGCCAAAGACACCTTGTCATCTTGACATCTTGACATCTCCTGGAGGCAGTGGAGGGGGAAGTGAACAGGACTTGAAATCTGCAGCCAGGCTCTGCTTCCAGATCTGCCATGAGTGCTTCCAGTGACCTGTGCAAATGCCTTGATTTTCTAAACATGGCCTATATTTTCAACCCCATGAAAAGATGGTCTCCAAGGTCTCTTCCAGCTCTTCCTTTATGTTTAACAACACAAAAGCACTGAGAGGCAAATTCCATTCTATTTTGCAAGCAGATCATGATGGGTAAGGCCTGGGTCATAAATCACCTGGGTCATAAATTGGGTCTCCAGCATTACTGCTCATTTCTAAACCAACACATAGGTTTAGCTCCACGTGATCAATGAGGCAAACATTTCCTCATCATTAGGAGCCCTGAGTAATTCATTACTAACTAACAAGGTAACCTTGAGAAAGACTGCTTAAATTCCTTACCATCTAACGGGGAGAAAGTTCAATCTGCCTACCTTCGAGGGCTATTGAACAATGAAATCAAAATAACTGTGTATGTGAATATTGGAATATACAAGGTACTAGGTCAATCGTTGTCCTGAAAACACATAGCGAAGGGTATAAAACAACTGAAATTAAGAGCACTGGCTCTGGAATTGATTGGGTTCAGATCATGGCTCAGCCAATTCCTGAAAAGATGACCAGGAACAAATTACTTAGCCCCTCTGTGTGTCAGTTTTCTCATCTATAAAGTAAGAATATTGATTCATAGGGTTGTGAATTATAGAAAAGTATTACTTAGCATATAGTAAATGCTCAAATAAATGTCTCCTATTATAGAGAACACCACATTCTTCTGGTCAGAGTACATTCATGGATTCCCAGAGCCCTCTTATGCACATGGAAATGAATTGCTTACTTTGGACTTTGGCAGTCTTGAAGGGAAGCCGGGGGTTCAGCATCCCGGCTCTAGCAGAGGTGGTGCTGGATTTCCTATTCGGCCCCAGTTGACTATAAGTCCTCATGCAGCTCCCCCAAAAAGAAAGACTATCAGAGTGATCTGTCTTACAACTGTTTGGATTGCTTCTGTGAGATATTCCAGAAGCAACACTTACTCCTTGATTCCTGGTTGTACAGCCTACTCCAGAGGAGAACATGAGCGCGCGCGCACACACACACACACACACGCACACACACACACACACACGTTGCAGAATCAGAAGGAGAAATTGAAGAAACAACTTCTCAGGATTCAAAGAGCTCTCCTTGGAAAGTATGGAAGATTATTTTTGCTTCAGATATCTTTAAAGAATGTTTCCTTTGCCTTTAATTTTCCTAGCTGGAAACATAAAGATCCCCCTCCTTGAATCAAGAGGAAGTGGGCACTTGTTAAAGGAATTTTATTTCCATAATGCAGTCTATTTTCTTCAGAAAAGCTCTTGACTAGAAGCAGTTGTTCTTGATCCCTTTGTTTGCCCCCAAGCTGGAGAGGGCATGCATCCAGCCTGCAATGCCCTTGCTCTGCCATTGTGGAGAGCGTCACCTGAGCCCATGAGTGCCCGCCCCCAAGGGGCTGACCAGACTGCTTGGCAAAGAGATGGGGGAGAGAAGTGGTTTTAGCCACCCATCAACTCCGTTGCTCCTCTAGTGACTCTAATTCACTGTCCTGAGATGCTCCTTTGCAGAACCGTGCCTAGAAGGGTGCCCTCCAGAGCAGGAGGACTGGAAAAGAAAGTGGCTTCGGATTCTGAGTGACTTCAGTGTTTGGTCAGCTGCTGGCTGGATTTCCACGCTTGACCGCAGCATCTCGTCAATGACACATTCACGTCCAGCCAGAATGTAATCCTTGGCTCTGAGTCTGGATTTCCTAACACCAGATGTGAGCTGTGAATGGCATGCAGCAGGGACCGTTTCCTGGTATTTGCTCAGCTGGCATGGAGGCCTTGTTCCTTAAATCAGATCCCGAGCCAGACCTTGGACTCTGTCACCCCAGTTTCCACAATTGGGCCACAAGTAAGTCCTAGGGCAAGAATTAGCATGATCCATTCTCAACTCTTCCCAAGGACACCAGTGGACAACCCCAGGAAGCCTCTGGGTTAGGAAAAATCTGACAGAGCACTTGTATCGTGTTATCCTGCTCACATGGTCCCCAGCATATGACTTAGGTCAGATTCCTTAAGGAAAGAATTTCTCTCTTTATACTTTCCTGAGAGGATTGGGCATTGAGGTTTTCTCTGTGGAGGTCAAAATTATTTGCAGACTTTATCTTTTCTAACCTTAATTTTTTTTTCCATTTAACATCTTTTCTGAAGTGGAGTCTATGTGAGGTAAGATACTGTTATGGGGAATCCTATGGTAAGGCTGAGCTGAGGCCCATGGAATCCCACGAGCCTAGTTTCCAGTTTCCTTCAACAAATATTTGAGCTATATAACACTGAAATAGCCTGCTAAGGAATGCACACGTTTTTCTCACTAAAACACAGCTGTACTAGCAACACTTGGTCATCAATAGTTGGGCTGTAGTGTTCAGAGTCCAGTTAAGACCGTCAGAAACCATAAATACAGAACAGGCTATGGAACCGCACCCCAAATAAAAACAATGCCAAATTGCAAAAGCAATTGTTTTTAATCATAAAGGCAGGAAATCAAGGCTCTGATTTTTCCCGTGACAAATATTTCAATACCAAATGATCTCTACCGCTCCCATCTTCCTAGCCCCACACCTTCCTTCCACCAAATTGTTCATCTCCCATGGAGGAGTTGGCCAGGGTGGGGGAATGACGTTTGAGTGACAGATGTGAGGGTGTTGGCCAGAAACCCAGAGCTCCACCCCAGGGGAGAGATTTGCTTACACAAAGTGGTCTCAAGTAGGCCAAAGCCACAAGTTGGGGGAGGATGAGTATTCTCTAGAGGAGCCAAGGCCCATGCTGTCTCAGAGTGGCAGAGTCTAACTGGGGAAGGGAACCCAAGCTGTTGCAGCCTAGGATTGAGTAATATTAGAGTGAAATCAAAGGGCAGACTTGGAGCCCCCAAAGAAAAACTACTTAATTCATCCAAGAAATTAAGGACAAAAGCAGTAACTCAGTTTCCATAGAGAAATGTGTTTGTGTTCACAAGAAAGAGAGAGGGAAACTCATTCAAAGAAAGACATTGATTTTTTAAAATTCTGTTTTAGAAGCCAGTAGATTCAAAGTGGAGGTTGGGGCCTTTGAGGGGGGGGGGGCGGCAGGAAACTAGAAGACATTTGGAAATAACTAATATTTTCCACTGATACAAGCTGAAGTTTCTGCACTCTGAATCCCATAGTCTTAGGTGGACTGTACCCTGATGTGGGTCTTCAATTGGCTGTGCACCAAGGAGTTGGATGTGATAGGTAACTGTGCCAGAGGGACATTATAAAAGCCAATGGTGGGGAGGCTCTGAGTCCCAGGACACCCCCTCTGGAAAAGCCATTTCTCCTCGATAGTCAAAGGGCAATGAAAAGTGTCCAGAAGTCTTCTATTTGTAATTGCCCTAAGACCAAGTTTTCACACAGTACCTTTTGTGTCTATTTTTTATTATTTATTTATTTATTTATCTAGTAGTTTCTTCCATTGTTAAAAAAAAACAGTGGTTCTCAAAGCAGGGATCCTGGATCGGCAGCAGCAGCAGCAGCATCACTTGGGAGCTTGTTAGAAAGACAAATGCTCTGCCTGACCCCAAGCAGACAGAAGTAGAAACTGCAGATGGACCCAATAGTTTGTATTTCAACCAGGTATCTAGTAATGCTGATTTGAGTTTGCTTGAGAATCACTGCTAAAGCAAAATAGCAGGCCCACTGAGTTATGAGTCTTAAACATCTCACCTTTTTGCTATTTATTGGCCTATTTTTGGCTTTTATATTTGAACTTCCTTTGCAGAAATAGACAAGGTTTCTGTCATGTAGCTCAATGCTTCTTGGGGTTATTGCACATATTATTGAATCAACTCTTTTAACCTTGGAGGGAGGAGGAGGCATCACAGGGCCAAAGTGTAATTTGATCAGCTCATTCTGCCTTCTTTTTCTAGGTTGAAGAAAGTGCAAAAAAGTAGACAGATGTGGGAAGATGGGACTCAGGGGACATTTGGGTCCCTTTGAGCTGTCTGAATTGGCAAGGTAATTGAGAAGTCTCCCTAAGACCTGCACCAGCTGGTTCTTGCCTTTGGAAACAAGAGCTCAGAGGGTAACATGTGACAGGCCAGCAACAGCTAAGATTGCTCACATGCTCCCCTGTTTCCTTTTCATCTTCAAATATAGTTATTCTAGCATTTCTCAACACTGCTTCTCCTTCCATTTGCAGGGCAAAAAGGGGGGTTTGCAGCACTGGAGTCTCAGTTACACCGGTCCTCACTGGCCCCCTTGGCCTCCCTCTCCCCAGTTTACACATTCTAACCAACTCTGTTCCAGGCCTGCCAAGACGTTCCAGGACAAAGGCAATTTCTTCCTGCAGTTGCCTGGCTCCAGTTGTCAATCGGGGTACTCAAGACCAAGAACAGGTATCTGTTAGGGAGGCCAAGAGATGTGTGATCCCAGCAGCTTCTGGCATGTGGAGAGGAGGAGGGGAGACAGCTCACTGCACCAGAGAAGCTGGGTTATGTAAGCAAAGCACATGGGTTTGCGCTCAGCTATTCACCTGTTGCTAATTAGTACACTGCCTGTCAGGAACTGAGCGAGGGGGAAAAAATCTGCCTGCTTACGCAAGCTCACCGCCGTAGGAGTGAAGACACACAGAGGCAATCGAGAAGGGCTCAGGCCAACAAAAAGAAAATGTACTGGATCATGGAGTATGTTAGGTGCTGGGGATACTAAAATGAATAGACCAGGGTCCCTGCTCACCAGAAAGGAATTCATGGTCAAGTACAGAGATGTGAGCAAGTAAACAGTGGTGTACGATCTATGTGATACATACAGTGAGACCATCTTTCATGTACATATATCCTGCAGAAGCACTTTGAGTGGTGAGACAGACAGACCCAATTCTCCCACGTTATCTCAACATTCCTTTCAGAAGGGCTTCTTTCCAGGCAGTGAGAACAATGGGTATAAAAGCTGGGGAGCGGGACTGGGGTTCCCTAATTTCAACATGGTAAAATAAAGCTGATTGCAGTGGTAGGAACAGAGCTGGAAAGGCAGCTTTCTGCCAGTGGGGCCACTCACAAAGACCAAAGTCTGAGAACCAGAGGAAAGAGTAGGGAGGGAGAGATCAGGATGAATGGACAAGGAAGGAGGGAAAAGGGAGCTTAAGGAGATCATCCAGCCCCCAGCTGGCAGGGAGTCTGGACTGTGCCAGCCAGTAGGGGTGACGCTTGGGGACACTGGCCCAGCTCAGAGGGCAGGTGTGTGCGGCACGGGTGTATGTGGAAGCGTGGGTGTGCTCTGCAAGAGTAGAACTGTAGCCCAGGAACTTTAAAGCCCTCAAATGGCCTTCTGCATCAGGGAGGAGGGGGCACTAAATGGAAGGAGAGAGAGAAAATCTAGAGGGAAGAACTGAACTAGAGTGAAAAGGAAATTTTAATAGAGCCCTGTTGGTCATGGTGGCACATGCCTATAATCCCAGCAGCTCTGGAGGCTGGGGCTGGAGGATTACAAGTTCCAAGCCAGCCTCAGCAAAAGTGAGGTGCTAAGCAACTCAGTGAGACCCTGTCTCTAAATAAAATACAAAACAGGGCTGGGGATGTGGCTCGGTGGCAAGTGCCCCTGAGTTCAATCCCTGGTACCAAACACACACACACACACACACACACACACACACACACACACACACACACACACACACAGCCCTGAGAGACAAAAAGGATATAAAAATAGAAAAGTTTACAGAGCCAAAAAAAAAAAAAAAATTCAGTGCGAGTATGTTTTGTTTTGTTTTCTTTGTCTCCATTGACAATAAAATATCCCCTCAAATGTTGGGCTCTGTCCTCTGCTCTCTTGTCAGTATCACTCTCTTGCCCAATTATCTGAGCCACGACTCCAATTTCATGCACAACCTTGATCTCCAGGCCAGTCTCCCTCCAGCAGACAAGTGCTTATTGGCTAAACCCCCAGGGATACTTCAAACCTAGCACGTCCAAAACTGAATATCCTATCAAATATCCCCAGATTCTCTCCAATGCACCCTAGCTCAGGGAATGGTTCTCAGCTCATTTTGAAGCCTGACCTGGAAATCCATCTCTCAGCTCTGCCTTCTAGTCAAATTATTTCCTAAATCGCTCTTGAACCTGCTCACCTTATATTCATTTGCTATTGCTGTTATAACAAATTGTCACAAACTGGGTGGCTTAAAACAACACAAATTTATTATCCTACAGTTTGGAAGGCCAGAAGTCCTAAAGTAAGGTGTCAGTTAGGCTGTGTTCCTTCTAGAGACTGTAAGGAGAATGTCTCTTGCAGCTTCCAGCTTCTAGAGGTCACCTGCATTCTTTGACTTGTTCAGTTCAAAGCCAGCAGCAGAGAATCATCAAATTTCTGTTTGGCCCTGATCTTCTGTTTTTTAGGCTCATCCAGAGAAACTAATAATAATAACAATAATTAATATCCTTATCTCCAGAATCCTAACTTAGTCCCATTTGCAAAGTCTCTTTTGCCCAATGGGGTAGCATGCTCACAGGTTCTAGGGATTAGGAAATGGAGCCCTTTGAGGGACCATTGTTCTCCCTACCATCCAGCTCTTCCCAGCAACACTGCCACCATCATTTCTCATCACCAATACATGCCCAATTGCATAGGAGAATCACAAAGTGTGTAATGAGGGGGAATAAGGAAAGAGAGAGGAGAAAAGAGACAGGGAAAGAGGGAGGCCTCCTCTTCCAGTGGACTCCTGGAGGGGCAGAATGCCCTTCATTCCCAGTCCCTCACCGAGTATCCCATCCCCAGGATCCCCTGTCCAGACCATTCTTGGCCTTGCTAATTCCTTCTACCCTTGCTCTTGGGCACCGAATCTTTCTTTGCTCTTACTATTTCCTCTGTCTGGAAGCTTCTCTCTCTACTTCCTAATAGCAGCTTCTCCTCTCCAACTCCTACACAAGGCATTTGATCTTCATGTCTGAGATGAGATGTCACCTCCCCAGAAAGCATTTTCCAGCTTCCAGGTGGAGATCTCCAGTGGTCCCAGTGAGTGCCATCACACCCTGCCCTTATCTGTCTGAGCCCTTTTCTCCTCCTGTTATAATTGCCTGTTCACATGTCCGTCTTCTTTGCTCTTCAAGCACCTTGAGAATGAGATCCAAATCTGCTTTGCTGTTCCACTAGTATATTGCAAGGCTCAATAAATATTTCCAGAGTAGGATTAAAATAATTAATAAATAAATAAATAAATAAATAAATAAATAAATAAATAAATAAAATGGCCCTCCTTTTTACTGAAAAATCTTTGGGACCAAACTTGATCAAGGTGACTTTCTTTTTTTCCAGCCCTAGCCCCAGGTTCTACTTTTTCACCTTTTACCTATTGTCGGGCTTGGCTGGAGAGTGTGGTGACTAATTTAGCAGACAGAGGCTTTCCTATGGAAAGGGAAGGGATGGTTACACAGTTCATTGTTTGTCAGTTGGTCTCGGATCAGGAAGGCAACTGGGGATAAGGCCCTGGCAGAGCGGCCTGGAAGGTTTCCAAAGTGAGGATTCAGAAGTGAGGTTTCCCCTTCTCAGGTCACATCAGCAGTAAGGCTGCACTCCACTGTCTATAATGTCACCACTGGCTACAGACAGATGCCTGAGACGTAATAAGCATTCCAGGACCGCCACATGAGGCAGCAGCTGAACATCAGTCATCCTCATGCTGGGTCAAAGGGTGGGGCCAGTGTGGCAGGTCCCAGCGCAGCTGCATACTTGGGGACAAGGTTCCCTCCCCTGCATACTTCCAAAGACCAGGCAAATATTTAGGAGAGTTCCACCAAACATCCAGCCCCTTCAACAGGTGTCAGGACTGATGAGGAAAAAAAAAAAAAAAAAAACTGTTAACAAATGACTTTTCCATCTGTTTTTAGTAGATGAAGGATTTACAAGAACCTAATTTGTCTCCTTCAGAAGTTAGCGCAGCCAATACAAATCATGTCAAAAACACTTGGCCAACTTTGTGGCTATCACCTAAAAGATAAACAAGCATCCCCTTCTCCTTCTCTCTCTTTTACTTCTTATAATAAATAAAATAAATATTAATGGACTTGTCACAGCCAAATGTTGTTTTTTTTTTTTTTACTTTCCTTCCATGTGGAAAGTTTTCCTTTGGTTTGTTTATTTCCACAGAGTTATATTACTCTGTTGTGTGTTTATTGCACGATTTATCCAATCTTTGTGTTGTTGTTGTTGTTAAACATTTAAGTTGTTTGGGATTTTTTTTTCCTTTCAAAAAATTCTATAGCGTATTCTTCTACATATCCCTATGTACATATAAAACTTATAAGAGAGTCTCTTAAGTGGAATTGATGGGTAAGTATTTCCACAGCTTTACTAGATGAGTTATCACTAAATTACTATTAAAAAAATGGTTATATAAAAGACATTAGAATGAATCAGACCTAATTTTCCTATGTTCATACATGAATACACAACTAGTGTAACTCCATATCATGTACAACCACAAAAATGGGATAGTATACTCCATGTATATATGTCAAAATACCCTCTACTGTCATGTGTAACTAAAAACGAACAAATAAAAATGTTTTAAAATGATTGCATCAATTTACACTCTCACCAACAGCATATGTGTTCCTGTTGCCTCATATCTTTTCCAATTTTCACAAATGTTTCTGGTTTTTTATTCTTAGGTATATAATGATATCTCACTTTGATGTAATTTTCTTTCTGTGACTACTATACTAGTAAGAATGTACATCTTTTAGGGTATTTATTGGCCTTTGGGGTTTCTTCTTCTGTGAATCATCTGTTCGTATCTTTTGCCTAATTTTGAGTTGTTCATCTTTTTCTTATCAATCTTTAGTTTGTTTTAAATACATTTAATCTCAGATTGATTTCTGGTCCTTTATAACTCTTGTTTCTCTTATAAATGTTAGCTGTAAATAGTTTTGCTTTCTAACTTTGGTTGGCACATTAAAATGCAAATTGATTTTTGTATAATGATCTATCTAATAAACTGCTGCATTCTCCTATAAATGTTATGAGGCTCTTTTTTGGCACATCTTTAGAAATTTTTGATACTTCTGTACCCAGGGAGATTCCATCAGCCAGCACACACTCGTGGTTATCTAGCCAATCCAATCCACGCAGGAGTGAATCTATTCGCCAACTCCCTGGCTGAACCGCTACAGCTTGTTCCTGAACATACTGACATATGCGACAGCAACGCCCCCTTCTGGAGGCCTGCCAGCAAGACAGAACTCTCCTGGGAGGTGGCTGCAGTGCTTGTTGAGATAAGGCTGCGTGGCCTAGCTTGAGGTCAGCTTTACTGTTACAAAACAGAATGATCTCCAGGCAAAGGGCTCTGAGCCAGCAGGTTAGACAAGGGGCTGCCTGGTTGACCTGATTGGAGGATTGTGTGTCTTGCTTGGCCACATCCACAATCCTTCCACTCCGCCTATTTGGAAAGGCCTTGGGGACATCAGAAAGCAGGCCAGAAGAGGAAGCTGCACTGCCTGAAGAAAGGGAGTTACAGAGAAGCCTGCCCCTTGCCCTCCAAACACTGCACTGAGCTCTCAAGCTGCTCCCCAGCTAGATTTCCACTTGAAGCGTCCGTCTGGCCTGATTGCTAAAGGGTAATTGGGCAAAGAGCCCCGTGAAAGGCCAGGAAGATGTGTTCTGTGGATTGTCAGATTTGGGGTCACCCTAAGTGATGGTGAAGTGGGGGGGGGAGGATGAGGAACTGATGCTCATTTATTGAGCACAGGCTGGTCTTGGGTCCCAGCTGTCCCCACAGAATGGTCCTGAGGCAAGGTGATTTTTCCCTATTACCTCTTCTCTCGTCTCTCCAGAGCATACAGGGACCTGATGGCTCCATGCAAAGGTCTAGGTTCTATTTCCACATCCATCAAAGCTGAACACCAGTAGGGCAGAGTGAAAAGTGAATGTACCCCGAGTCAGACAGGTCTGGGTGGAACTCGGGCATGGCCTCCTGAACTCTTCTAAGCTTTGGTTTCTTCCTCTAAGGGAGAAGAAAATATCATCCTTGAAGGGTTGTTGAGATGACTGAGTCTAAATTAAATCATGTACCTCACACCTGAGTGGCTGCCTGATAAAACTGTTTTGGGAAGGACAGTGGGGAAACTGCTGAGTGACTTTTCTAGTTTAATGGGGCATTGGGTACTTGCCAATCTCACTTCTTTTCCACTGAACCAAGAAATGTGAATTCCCCTGAAATGAGAGACAGCCAGTAAGTACCATGCTGTGTGAGCAAGATAGAATTTATGAAGATGTGTTCGCTCATTTTATGCTTAGGACAACCTTATGGATACAGCAGATACTGTGGCCAGGCTTCAAATGAAGAAACCAAGACAAGTGCTAGATACAGACCAGCACAAGAAGTTGTGTGTGTGTGCCTCCTGGGAGCCTTTGCTGATCTGGACCCCCGGGTCATTACTTTTCTCCTGTCCTGAAACCTAGTCTCAAGCCTTAGGTAAGCACACAGTTTTTAACCTGGCTCCTGGGCTGTCCCAACCACATGTTTTTCAAGGATAAATTAATCATTTCAATTGCCTGGAGCAATAGTTCGCTGACCCACACGATCCTTCCAGTCTCCAGTGCTTTCCTGCTAACAAGAATTGCCTGGAAAGCTATTGTTTTTATTGTTCTTGCTTTTTATAGGAACTGCCATTCTGTGTAACATCCACGAGCTGGAAAGTGCAATCAGATAACGGTAGAGAGGAAACAAAGGTAAATGAGAAGAAAAGAGAGCAAAAGAGGCATTTTAGAGGCATCAGCAAATCATTAGACAAAAAAAAAAATGATTGTTCTTATTCTATTGTGTTTAGTTTAGCAATCTGTGTATACCTTTGTATTGCTCCCTCCATGGATTTGTAAGGTTCTGGAGGCGGGTATCTGTATCTGTCTGCATTCCATCTTCTATAGCACCTGGTCTGGCGTCTGGCATATAAAAAACTGACCCACCAGGTGCGGTGGTGTATGTTTGCAACCACAGCTACTCAAGAGGCTGAGGCAAGAGAATCACAAGTTTAAGGCTCGTCTGGGAAACTTAGTGACATCCAACCTCAAAATAAAAGGGTAGGGGATATAACTCAGTGGAAAGTACTTGCCTAGCTGTATGAGGTCCTGTGTTCAAGCCCCAGTACCACAAAAAAAAAAAAAAAAATCTAAACACTGACCCATAGGAGGAACAACTACCAGTGGCCCATCTCCCCAGAAATGCCTTTTCCTCTGGTACTCTGTCATGTCTCACAATGAGAGTCTCCATCCCTGGAAGGTACTTTCAATGAGGGTAACCAGTTCCTACCCAATGTCTCCAGAGCAGCACAGGATACCATAGAAGAGATATTTGAAGAAGAAAATTAAAGGAAAAGGTGACACACAAGACACCTCATGTTTCATAGAAATAGGCTCCTGGGACATGAAACATAGTTTCAGAAATCAGGATTCCTGAGAAAATAAATTGCTCACACCATCATTCTGCCAGGACTTGTTTGTTAGCATCTGGTTCTATGCCGCAGCCTGGGCCTCAAGGCAAAGAACACCTTGTTCTTTTGTGAGTCAAGCTGATGACTTGGATCTCAGTCCTTTGATCCCCATTAAAACTGGGTTGGACCACTACAGATCCTGAGGAAACCCAGTGCTGTTCAGACCAGGGGATGCCCCAAGCCTCATTCCACCACGGAGGCCAAGAGGCTACTGTTGTATTTGTTTCTTATTTGTCTCACTGTTTGCATCATTTATTTATTCAGTCAACCCATTCATTTACATACTTTTCTGTTGTGTTACAAGACGGATTTAAGGTGAAACCAAAATTTATCCAGATGAGTCATTTCGGTCATCAATTGCATTTAATAATTTAATTCACCAAATAATTTTAGAGACAAAAATATGTGAAAAAAAAAACATCAGAAAGTATCTTATAGTCTAGGTACAGCAGTGAACAAGTAATCAGACAGTTATAATTGCACAACAGTCGCCTTATAATTTTCGTAGTCATTGGTAAATATTCTTACTGTCAGTGAATTTCATTTTCATAGTTGAGTATATTTTATGTATACCATTCCTCAACACCCAAAAATTGCTCCCCAGATTAAAGCTGGTGCAGTGGCAGCCCTCTAGCTGCCCACCCAGGTTTGCTGCCCAACAGCCTGCTGCTCCCAGCCAGGAAGCAGTCATCGGGACTGAGCTCTCCCTTTATAAGTGAAAGAACTCATAAAACAAACAGAAAAATCACAATGAATGTTAAAGCAATTCTTACACAATTCTTAATGCAACTTGCAAATTATAAGCTAGTGTGGAGAAGCATCTAAATTTGCAAGTATTCCATGCAGGCTCTAGTTTTGTTTAGCTTGGATCATCCACTTTGGAATTCGATCTAATAAATTCCTGTTAAGGATTAACTAGGATGGAGGAGGTTTGCATGTCCCAGGACCTCCAGCGAGAGACAGATGTTTCTAGGTCAGGACCTGCTGTGCCTGGCTCTGGGTGAGAGTCCCTTGTTTCACCCGTCTCAATCCTGAGTGCAAGCCTGGGTCTCTCCTTTCATTGAGGAGCTCTTGGGAACCTAGGTCCCTCTCTGGGCTTATGCAGAAAGAGATCCTGGTTCTCTTCACCTTCCAGAGGACTGTAGGAGACTCTCTGGGCCTCTCGGAACCAGAATTTCCTCCCTGGAGAAATAGGAATTCTAGCCTTGCCTCTTTTCTCCAGGCTGGCTGACAGGTTGAGGGCCTTGTGAAGCTTACATCACTGGGTAGAGCAGAAGGGATTTGTACTCACTGGTTCATCTGCTGGAATGACCTGTTTCCTGTGCTCTGGGTTCACCTGTGTCCAGGCTGCATACTGTATGATTCCAACTGTATGACATTCTGAAAAGACAAAACTATGGGAGATGATAAGATGATCAGTGGTTATCAAGAGTTGGGGAGAGAAGGAGGGATGAATAGGCAGAGCAGAGGATTTTTAGAAAGTGAATATATACTGTATATGATGGTATAATGGTGACAGCATGCCATTTTTAATTTGTTCAAACCCAATGAATGTACAGTACCAGAGTGAAATCCAATGTAAACTGTGGACTTTGGATGATAATGATGTATGCTCATCAAGTATGATGAGGGCACATTCTGGTGGGGGAGGTTATGCATGTGTGGAGGCAAGAGATATATGAGAAATTTCTGAACCTACTCAATTGTACTGTGGACTCAAACTGCTATATATATATATATATATATATATATATATATATATATATATATATTTTATAAATATATATATATATTTTAAATATGCAGAGGAGAAATGAAAAGCCCCTGAAATCCCATTGAGAGAATAAGGAGGCCCTCATCCCCACCCCTGATCCCTGCCAAGGTTTTCATTCATGGCATAAGCTAATTTCAAAAGATATTTCCACTAGTGCCCCATTTCAGGAGCTGCTAACTACCTCTGAAGTTTGTGAGACATTTTTCCTGCAACTCCACCCTACCCCACAAAATGCCAGACCCTGACTACCATTTAGCTTTCCTGGGGCAGAACAGTGAGCACCTCCACCAATGGCCCTAATAAAGCCTCATCACTTGGTCCTGTCTGCCTCTTTGCAATTTCTATCTTCAATTGACCAAAAGTACCTTGAGTTAATCAGCAACATCACTATCTACAGAAGTGGTCTCCAAACTGCTGAGACCACACAGCCCACAGGGAAAACAAGTTTGCACACAGACCTCTAATGAATGTATATTTATTTATAAATTTTTCAAAAATAGTGGTAGGGGCCAGGGGTAGAGCTCAGTGGTAGAGCACTTGCCTAGCACACAGGAGGCCCTGGGTTTGACCTTCAGCACTGCAAAACAACAACAAGAAAAACAGAGGTGGGATTGTAGAACAACATTTTTTATACAGAATGTATAGGAGCTAGACAAATAAGGACTATAGTACTTCTATTATTCAGAGATTGTCTTTTCCCGGGTAAAAACTGACATGAGTCGGGCTAGTCAAGAAATTTTATCTTTTCTCTGGTTACTGATATGATTTCACAGGACACAGCGATCACCTCCCCTCTGAAAGTCTTCTGAGAACACATTCCTAAGTAGGGAGGGCTGCTCCACAGGCACCACAGCTCATGTTTTGCTTGTTTTTTGGTTTTGTTTGGCCTTGTTTTATGTTAAATGACCCTCCCACTTCTTCTCCCCATTTGCTGGAATACCAGCAGCCCACATGGGCACAGTAATGTTTGAAATGGAACACTGGCATTCCAAATCTAGATTATCACCTAAAGAGAAGAAACAGACCTCTGTGTAGACTGATTTAAGAATGAAGCTAATCTAGGTGCTGAGGTCTGGATTGAAATCCCTGCAAGTGATATTTGAGACCATCCAGCCAATCCCTGAATTTAACAGATGAAGAGATGGAGACCTGACCATCGGCTCCACTTCATCCTTAATGTTAGGAACAAACCAAGACCAAGAACCACCTCCCTCCTCTCCCTAGAGATCAAGGTTAATGGGCAGCACTTACACCTGAAACTTTAAACTTCTTTGGGACATGTTACAATTTATTCTTTCATTCTCTTCTGAAGGTGTCACATTAGACAAATGAGGGGAAAATCATGTCAGAGAGGTAAATGATTTTCCTGTGTTCACAAAGTTAACACCTAGGACCTAAGTTGCCAAGCACCCAGTTTTAACAGTAAACAAAACAGTACTATACATTGCAAAATCAGAGTTCTGTACTAATTAAGGAAGCTGATGATTTATGAGGAAGCATGTTGAGTGTTATAGTTATACACACAGTAGCTCAAAGTGAAGAAAAATCTCTGATCTGAAAGAGAACAGAATAATCTATCTCAGTAGTTCTCAAACTGTGATCCCCAGACCAACACCATCAGCACCACCTCAGGCCTCCTTAGAATGCAAATTCCCAGGCTTACTCCAGACCAACTGCACCAGAAGCCCTGGGAGTGGGGCTCACAGGCTGTGGTTATGTTGCATGTTCAAGTTTGAGGATGTGCATTCTAGAGCAGAATTCTCAAATTTTGGTCCTGGGACCCTTAGCTTTAGGATTTCCACAGAGAGCTTCTGAGATAGGTGATACGGAAATGCAAGAAAAAAAGTCTAACATTTCCCAAACTGGCCTACTGTTAAGTTTTACTGGGGCCCTCTCAAAAAGAACAGTCACCTGAATTGGAGGGTATGGCTCAGTGGTAGAGCTTGCTAGTATAGATAAGGCCCTGGTTTTGAATTCCCAGTTCCACAAACAACAACAAAAATAAAGGACCAATTACCCAGCCTTTGCCCCCAAGGAATTCAGAATCTGAGCAGGAGAGAATAGTTGAAAAAGCTAGGCTCAGATTCTGAAGCAACTCCTTGGGGAGTGTGACTCACTCATCCAAAAGCACCTGATAATTATTGCACTAGGCTCCATAAACCAATGGTTTACCTATAATGTGCCCCCAAAACCAACACCACCAATATCTAAGAGACATCTGAAACTACACATTCAGTTGGGATGGAGGAAAGCCTGTCAACAAATGAAGGAAGAAGAGGGACAAGAAGGAAAGGAAGAAGGAGGAGAAGGGGGAGGGGAAGAAGGAGGAGGTTTCAAGGAAAACTAATAAAAGATGATTCTGCCCCTTGGACCCTAGGGAGGGAGCCTGGCTTGATGGTTAAGTACATGGGCTTTTTTTTTTTTTTTTTACACCTTGAAAACAGGTAGAGTTATTACCTGAGGTACACAAATAAAATAATTAAGCCCTTCTACCAGTTTTGTGCTATTTAACATCTTACATATCCTCATTTCCTTCTTTAGTTTCCTCTTCACTAAAATGGGAATATCATCTAACTCACAAGGATATTGTGAGGATTAAAGAAAATATTGTTTGGGCTGGGCTGTGGCTCAGCGGTAGTACATTTGCCTGGTATGTGTGAGGCACTGGGTTCGATTTCCAGCACTACATATAAATAAAGGTCTATCAGCAACTAAAAAAATAAAACTAAAAAATTTTTTAATATTGTTTTTTATATATGACAGCAGAATGCATAACAATTCTTATTACACATATAGAGCAGAATTTTTTATATCTCTGGTTGTATACAAAGTATATTCACACCAATTTGTGTCTTCATACATGTACTTTGGATAATAATGATCATCACATTCCACCATCATTTCTAACCCCATGTCCTCCCTTTCCCCTCCAACTCCTCTGCCCTATCTAAAGTTTGTCTATTCCTCCCATGCTCCCTCTCCCTATCCCACTATGAATCAGCCTCCTTATATCAAAAAAAAAAATTCAGAATTTATTTTTTTTGGAATTGGCTAACTTCACTTAGCATTATCTTCTCTAACTCCATCCATTTACCTGCAAATGCCATGATTTTATTCTCTTTTATTGCTGAGTAAAATTCCATTGAAGTACATGGGCATTTGAGGCTATTTAATTTCAGCACCAGTTCTATCCCTTTCTAACAAGCAGCCCATCTGGCCTATTTGAGCCTCAGTCTCCACATCTATAAATAAAGTTAATAACGGTATTATTACAGAAAACAGACTGCCACAAACAGCACTCAGAGAGGAGGATAACTCCAAACTTTTTTATGTGGGCGGGCCCAAAGATCAGACTCCAAATTCTGAGCGCTCATCACCAGATGTTCACAACATTTCTAGACTATCTAGTGTTATACCTTTTCTAATATAAATGATAGGTAGTTGTGCGTGGGTTTCAGGTGGGAAGAGTAGAGTGCCATTAAGGGGAAGAACTGGTTCCTTTTACAAGGCCTTCCATAAATCTCTGGCCTTGGGCCCGAGCCTTCAAAGGGGTGTTTACACTTCAAAGCAAAGTAGTTAGACCCTAGGGGAAGTCATTGACAGTCCAAAAGTTAGGAGATGACTGAAGCTGACTAGAAAGGGCAAGGGAATTTTCCCTTCCCCAGGCACTAATTCTCATGACAGTGTTCCTAGTTTATTCTGCATCCAGGCTTGGGTTAGGTACCCATTACAGTATCTTCCCCAAAGAACTGTGAGTAGCAAGTGTAGTGAAGTTGTTGGTGTCTCCCAGGTACCAATGGCCAGTGTGGTCACAGAGAACAAGAAACATCCAGTCAGTGGGAACCATTGTGATTCTAAACACCTCCTTTGGGCAGAATTCATGCCAACTTTTTTTTTTTAATCTAATTAATCCTAACTTTGTCAGAGGAAAGGCTGTACCCTTGCAGACCTTTCCTATGATGATGAGTCCTGTTCTTTAAATCTACTTTAAAATCAGACCAGACACCAACAAAAGATGCTTACACAGTTCTCCTTATTCCACAAATGAATGAGGAGATCAGGCAAGGAATCTGCTTCTGCCATGATGGGACCCAGCAGCCCACATGGGCACAGTAAATGTCCATGCCTCCTGGTGAAGTTTAAACTGGGTGAGTCTTAATCCCAGGTGCACCCCTGCTTGAAGCTGGGCCACACAGGTTCCCCTACCACCACCCCTGAGGTTACCCTGCATCTCTTGCTGCTCCTAAGCCTGGTTGCTTTTTCCCACTTCAACTCACTACTACTCTGGGGGGAAAAAAAAACAGGCAAGTTGATTGGAAAAGAGATGAGGTTGACACAAAATTTATTTTCTCAGGGAAAACTGAGAAAGGGCAGGACAGAGCTAAGAGCTGAAACAGGCAATAGACTATTAATTGGTTAAGGGGTTACTCTACACCCGTGGTTCTCAAACTTGAGTGTGCATCAAAACCACCTAGAGGGCATCTTCTAATGAAGATGGCTGGGCCCCCCTCCAGTTCTAATTAGCAGGTTTGGGGTGGGCGTGAGAATTTACTTTTCTACCTAGTTCAGGTGATATTGATCTTCTGGTTCTAGGGGCATATTCGGAAGACCACTATTCTACATTTTGAAGAAATAAATGATGACTTATCAGAAGCTTTATATTATCATAGAAACATCAGATTGAAAGATATTCTTCCTCAATGGCTAATTGTAGTGGGGGATGAAAGGAAGCATAAAATATCACTTAAAAGGCATCAAATAATACCTATGATTATGCCATATTTGATCAGAGTACTGGTCCCAATCATTGGTTCACAGTATTCTGCTTATTGCTTATAAACATGATTTTTTTAAAAAAAATTTATTTCATGGCATTTGAATGAGCTATTGAGCCAAAACATCAGGGATGATGTGTCTAGAGCTACATAGGAAACTCAAATGGAAGATCTCTGGTCTTCTCTCATTTAACCTGGTAACATTAATTAAATTAGTTCATTAACACTTCAGTGCTGAGATGGTGAGGCACAAAGAAGTACTAGAGGTAGGGTGATGGCTAAAATCAGCCCCAGCAGAACATGAGATGGGGAAGCAGCCTGAAGACTTGGGTCTGAGGTTGGTTATGGAACATCAGAATGCTGGAACACCAGGAGACCCTGCAATAAGGTGATGGGAGATATCAGCATACCTGCCTTTGTGTACCACCATCTTGATTATCAAAGGGATTGTGAGAGGCACTACAGAGGACTAAAGGTGAGAGAAAAATAGTTCCTGACTGTTCCAAAGGGAAATCAGCATAGGAGAGACAGTAATGACTTGGCTCCTGACCAGCCATGTGTGCCCTGTTTAATTCACAAGAGCCTTACCTCTCTCCCTTGTGCGCTGCCCCAGTTCTCTTCCTGTCGCAGGAAGGTGTGCTGTCTGTGTAGGACATTCCACAAGGAAGCCGTGTCACTTATTTATGGGAGGACGTGGTGCAGGTCTGTGAAAGGAGAAGACAGCTTAGCTTGACCTCAGATAGAAATATGTCCCTTGAAATTCGAGATGCCTTCTGCTAATTCCCATGGAGCCTGGTGTCAGGTAACTGAGGACAAGATTGTAAACACAGCTGCTTCTGTCCCTTCCTTTTCTGCAGGCAGCGTCTGGGGGTTACTCTTTCCCAGGAGCAGCCTCCTTGAGCCTAGAAGCCAGTTCTCGGTATAGACACCTTGATATTCCATTGTGCAAGCTCAAAAGAGTCTTCCAGGTGAGTCCAGTGCCTCAGTAGACAATGATGCATTCTACGAGGGGGACCAAGCCTGGCGCATGCCTGTAATCCCAGCTACTCTGGAGACTGAGGCAGAGGGATTGTAAGTTTGAAGCTAACCAGGGCAACTGAGTGAATTCCCATCTCAAAATAAAAAAATAAAAAAGTCTTGGGATGTAGCTCAATGGTAAAGCCTCCCTAGGTTCAATTCCCAGTTACACACACACACACACACACACACACACACACACACAGGAGAACAATTAAAGTGATAGGTATGGTGAGGGGCTCAAACACAGAAGAGTGAGGCCTACACCAATAGAGGCTCTCGAACATATTAAAGGAACTAATTTTTGCAGCATTCTGACCATAAGTCAAGCCATTTGCCTGTGTTGTTTCATCTTCAGTACGACCGGCTAAGATGCAAAAGTAGGCTCAGAACCAAGTTCTTTACCCAAGATCACCCAGCCAGTAGTGACAGAGCCAGGGTTCCAACTGACTTGAGAGCCCTTGCCCTGTTCACCCACCATGTAACCCACTAAGGGTAAACACAAGAGTCTGTAATTAGGAGAGAAAGGGCAATGTTCAGGCACTCCCCAGTTCTACAGCATGACAGTTTTAGGTTAGACACAGTGGGAGCTGTTAAAAACAGGCATAGATTATCCCAGGGAGTTAAAGAAATCCCTCTGGGGAAACTTGGAGTAACGTTTCCTTGTCCAGGAGTGGCAGACCTCAAAATGTGGAAGGACCCTTCGCAATTAGGGGTAGCCCAGAGGAAAGGCATGGATGTGAGGCCTACAGAAGTGGCGAAGTCCCCCCAAAAAGAGAGAATCTCAAAGTCTCTCATCCCCCACCAATTTACACACACAAAATAAAAAAAAGAGTAACTGAGGGTTGGAGGTGTAGCTCAAGGGTAAAGTGTTTGCTTAGCATGTTGAGGCCCTGGGTTCAAACCCCAGCACCACAAAATAAAGAAACAAATAACTGAAAAGTAAGGTTTTGTTTGTTTTACTTTTACTCTAGCACTCAAAGAAATGAGGCTCAAGTGTACAACAGGTGGTCAGGTGGCTGTTTTGGAGAAGGAGGAAGATATGTACCTGGATCTAAGCAGGAGCCCCTCTAAGCCTGAGGCATCGGGCAGCTGTGTGTTCCCTTCTGTGGAGGGCAGGTGGGCTGTGTCCTGTTGTAGACTCACAGGGCCTCAGACCATGGACACCAGCCACAAACAGAATGATTAAATAGAGCAAAATCAAATCCAAACCTTGACAGCGTCTATGCCTGTCCACTTCAGCATCGGCAAGCTGCAGCATCCTTAAGCAGTTCACCCCCAGAAAGGGGCTCCCTGGGGAAGGTCCCTGAGGGTAACTGGGTCCTCAGAGAATCAGAGAAGTTCCCTGCCCCTAGCCACTGAAAAGAGCCTCACCACTCAACAGGAGCAGAAACCTTTGCTCTCCTGCCTCAGTGAACACAGCCAGTCGTTCAAGGCATCTCCTCTTTGACTGGTCTTGCCTACCTTGTCCCCCAAACTCCCTCAGGGCTTCCCATTCCCCCTTCACTACACTCTGCTTCCTTGGATACACCTCTGTTTTCTACTGTCATCCTAAATCCTGTTCATCCAAACCTTTGCCAGCTACTCTTCCAACAGAGGACTAATAACCAGAATGTATAAACCACTAAAAACACTTACCACCCAAATCCAATCATTAAGTGGGCAAATGAACTAAACAGACATTTCTCAAAAGAAGAAAAAACAAATGGTCAAACAAATATGAGAAAAAATGTTCCAAATCTTTAGCCATCAGAGAAATGCAAACCAGAACTATTCCAGTTTCACGTCACTCCCATCAGAATAGCATCTGTCAAGAATTTCAGATGATAACAAATGTTGGCAAGGATATGAAGAAAAAGGAACACTTATACAATGTTGATGGGGTTGTAAATTAGTACAACTACTAAGGAAATCAGTATGGAGGTTCCTCAAAAGACTAGAAAAGGAGTCACCACAAGACCCAGCTGTACCATTCCTTGGTATTTATCCAAAAGAACTAAAGCCAGGATACTTTAGAGATACATAAATACCCACGTTTATCCCGGCACAATTCACAATAGCTAAATTATGGAATCAGCCTAGGTGTTCATCAACAGATGAATGGGTAAAGAAAATGTTGTATATATACACAATGGGGTTTTATTCAGCCATAAAGAAGAACAAAATTATATCCTATGAGGAAAATGAGTAGAACTTGAGAGCATTATGTGAAACAAAATAAGCCAGACTCAGAAAGTCAAGAGTCATGTGTTTTCTCTCATAAGGAGAAACTAGAGAAAAAAAAAAAAAAAACAAAACATTTTGGCCAGGCACAGTGGGGCACGCCTGTAATCTCAGCAGCTCAGGAGGCTGAGCCAAAGAGGATTGCAAGTTCAAAGCCAGCCTCAGCAAAAGCAAGGTGCTAAACAACTCAGACCTTGTCTCTAAATAAAATACTAAAAAGGGCTCGGGGTGTGGCTCAGTAGCCAAGTGCCCCTGGGTTCAATCCCTGGGACTTCAGCCAACAAAAATTGTGAAGGAGGTGATGTTATGAAATTAGAAGGGAAACCAGTAGAGGAAAGGAATCAGGGGGAGGGAAAGGAGAGGTACCAGGAAATTAAATTGATCAAATTATGTTATGTACATGTACAGATATGGAATAATGAATCCCACTATTATGTATAATTGTAATGTACCAATAAAAAATTGATTTAAAAAATTTAATAAATAAATGAATCCTATTCGTACTTCAAGGACTAACTGAAAGACACATTCCCCCTGAAGCCTCTCAGGTCACCAGCTCACCAAGATCTCTCTTTCCTATTAATTTTCCCCCTCCTAATCTGCCACCATACTTAACTTTCTCCATAACATCCATGCCCCTCAAGTTTACTTGACTTGACCTTTTAGATGTCTGTCCAGATGACCGTGCTTTATTTATTTATTCATTTATTCCAACACATAGCATGATTCAGGGAGCACAGCAGATTCTCAAACACTTACTGTTTGAGTTCCTAAGTATGAATGATGGACAAACTTCTTTTAAAAAAAAAAATAAATAAAAAACGAACCTTCAGTGGGGCTTCATCATATTTGCATTACATGTTCTCAGAAACAAATGCCCCAGGCTTCACAGGGCACGTCTGCTTATATGGGGAAAACAACCAAACAGAACATAGAAAAAATTCATAATTTCACCATCTAGAGTCAACCAGTGTTTAAAATTTAGGATAGATCTTTCCAAACTTTTAAATGGAGAGATTACAGATGGATGGACAGATAGCTATTTTTTATAGGAGCTCCATTGAGAGATAAATTCACATGCTTTACAATTGGACGGACACATCATGGAAAAGAAAAAATTAGATCCATTCCTCACACTAAACATGCTAATTTCAAATGAATCGAAGATATAAATGTAAAAATGACACCATACAAATAATGAGAAAAAGTGAAATATTTTATAACCTAAGAGAAGCAAAATCATTCCTAACTATAACTAATAAAAGTAATGAAATATTAATAAATTTGGCTCCATGGTAATATAAAAACACCCTAAATAAAATCAAAAGTCAGACAAAATATGGGAGAAATAGTTGCAAATTGTAAAACAGACAAAGTCTAAAAAGAATTTCTCAGAAGAAAAGCTGCAATAACCCAATAGAAAATATATGAAGAAGCATTTTGCAGAAAAAGAAAAGCAAACGATAATAACTTCACCACTGCTCACATTAAGGGGTCTCAAATTTAAAGTATGCTGAGAAACCATTTCTTATCTTTTGCGTAAGCAAAAATGCAAAAGCTTGACAATATGCTCTGTTGGCAAGACTCTGGGAAACAGTCATTCTCCTAAATTGCCAATGAGATTTCAAAATGGTACAATTTCTGTGGAGGAGGATTTTGTAATGTCTAGCAAAACTACATGTGCTTTTCCCCTTTGACCCAACAACCACAGTTCTAGGAGTTTAACCCAAATATAGCTACCAGAATTGTGAAATGACATGTGCTCAAGGTTGTTCACTGCAGCACTATCTGTAATAGCAAAGGCTGGAAACAAATTTTCACCAGTAGGGGACTGATTGAATAAATAATAGAGAATACACACAATGAATTGCTGTGCAGCTATAAAAAGAATAAGAATGGTCCCCAGAGCAGACTGATAGGTGAGAAATATGCCAGAAGAGTACAGCATGCTATCTTTCTTTATTAGAAAGGAAAGAGGAATATGAGAATGTATACATATAAACAACCAGAGGGTAAAACTAAACTTTTTTTTTTTTAATTAGCTCTATGATGAGGAAGAGGCTGACAGCTGAATGGAGAAGAGAGACATGGAAGTTAAACTTCTCTGCTTATATCTTTTTTATAGCTTTTACTTTCAGCCATGTGAATATTTTAGAGTACTGGAAAATCAAAATCGTATTTAGAAAAGGCAGCCCCCTTCAATAAAAATCAAATGGAGACAAACGAAGCTAACACTATATCAAGTTGATTTCATAATCACAGTGAGAAGAATAATTTCAAGTGACTTTAAAACATAGTATTTCAACTGAACACCCCTAGTGGGATAGAGCCTAGGGACAAAAAGAGCACAAAGAACTCTAAAGCCATGTTTATCAGTCTTCCTAGTTATTCAATGGGACAAGTGACCCAGTTTCTTCAACAAATAAAATGTACAAAAATTAAAATGAAGCGATTCTTTTATGGCTTAGAAAAGACCTAAACCAAAGGCAACTGTAAAAAGAGTTTTGAAATAACAAAGAAGATTGAATTCCGGTATTAGCATATTATCAAGAAATTATTAATTTTGAGTATGATTTTATTGAGTTATACTATTTAAAGTTTATTTTATATTATGGTTATGATTTATTATGATGATTTATTTTATTGGGTATTACAGTTACATTTTGTTTTATCTTGTTTTAACCTTTTCTCACTTAGAGTCAGGTTTCTCCCTCTATGTTTATTATGTATCTACTGATTGATTTTAAAATTTATTTTTAATTTTTAAGTTAGCCATTAAGCATGGTTCCCTGGCATCTAGCAACAGAAGCTAAGTTGTGACTTTAAGAGCCCCTACAGATATTTCTAGGGCCAGGACCCTAAGCCTGATATGGCACACCTAAGTCTGAGTTTCTCAGAAAGTGCAAGTGAAGAATTGAAGCCTTAGAGGTAATGACCTTTGTAACAAATATTCTGGTTGATCAAGTGGGTTGAAATGGAACAACTTTCTTGGCATGTAAAACACCACTCGAGGCCAACAGCGTGGGTTCTAGAGATTTAATTCCAGCTCTAATACTTCTTATCCTAAGGCCCTGGTCAGTTATTAACCTCCCTATGCCTCATTTTCCCTCTTTGCAAAAAAGGATACGAACACCTACCACATAGGACTGCTATGAGCCTAAGTTAAAAACATGCAAAGTGCTTAGAACAGTGACCTGTACATATGAAACACAAAGTTATTAAATACAATACCTCTTGGGTTTTATTTATTTATTTATTTATTAAAGAGAGAGTGAGAGAGAGAGAGAGAGAGAGAATTTTTTAATATTTATTTTTTAGTTTTTGGCAGACATAACATCTTTGTTTGTATGTGGTGCTGAGGATCAAACCCCGGCCACACGCATAACAGGCGAGGGAGCTACCGCTTGAGCCACATCCCCAGACCACCTCTTGGGTTTTAGCATCTAATTTTAGAATAAATTTGTGAGCCATGTATATTGCTTTTTTTAGTTTTCCAAGAGAAATAAAGTTTATTGGGAGTCATTTAGAATTATTTTTGCACCTTCAAGCCATTAACATGTTAATGAGGAATAACAAAGCAAAAGATCCTGGTTTCCAGTGTTCTTTCTGCAATGATGCGCCCTCTTCTGGGAGACTCTAGATGGTGACCACTGGGATCTGAAAAGGTGAAGAGGGCAGGCTGTCCTAAGGGGAGACCAGGCCAGGTGCCAAATGGCCTCAAGACACCTCCTCCCTTGGGCCAGGCTAGGCACCCTTCTTTGCCTTTTTACTTACGGGAGGTAACCATTTGCCAAGGGCACACTCATCAAATTGAAGTTGCCATCATTTTTACCTCCCCTGCAGGAAGGCGCTTGTTGGGAGTGGAGCTAACCCCCAATCACAGTGCCTGGCACCCAGCAGTGTTGATAACTGAACTAGTGCCCCGATGAAAGGCCCGCAGTTCCACTTAGGCGCACATATCCAAAAGAATTGAAAGGAGGATTCTGAACAGATATTTGCACATTCCTCCTCCTCATAGCAGCACTAGTCATAATTAGAGATGGAAGCAACCCTGTTGTCCATCAACAGGTGAATGGATAAGCCAAATGCAATATATCCACACAGTGGACTATTGTTCTGCTTATGGCTGAAGAAGGAAATTCTGACACATTCTACCTCAAGGATGAACTTTGAGAACATTAACATTATGCCAAGTGAAATAAGCCAATCACTAAAGGGCAAATACTACCTAAAACTGAAAGCAAAATGGTGTTTGCTGGGAGGTGAGAGGAAGGAGAAATGAGAAATTGTTTCGTGGATCCATCTTCCACACCCCTCAGGAGCCCCATACTGGACCTTCTCTCCTGGTAGTATATCCCTTCCCCCACCATCTCCCTCCCATCCTCTTCTCCCTGCCCCTCACCCCAAGGGCAGGGCAACAGGTCAGAGGGCTAAGCAAACAACCCTTTTGAACACAGCTCCCTTCTTGCAAACACTTCTCTTTTGTCTTAAATTCCCTGAGATCCCTCACCCCATTCTTTGGATTCAAGAATGTAAGTAAATTTCCCCTCTGTGGAAACCAGTCCACCCTTCCCTGTCAATCCTCTATACCAGCTGCTGACTGGAGGGAGAGGCTTCTGACTCCCTCTAAAAGGGGAGAGGCATCTGGCTGACTCTACCATCTGGGGATTTACTGATGGCTCTCTGAATTGACAGACCATGGGTCCTCACCTTTAAATCCTCACTGAAACTAGTCCTATTGTGACTAGCAGGTGTCAGAGGAGAGATCACTTTCCATTTTCAATAATAGGGAATCAGAAAATTTGGTGGAGGGGCAGCAGGGATATTTGAACTGACCCTCAAAGAGTAGGTCAGATTTGGCCAAGTAAAGATTAATGGTCAGGGGAGAGGGAGGGGGAAGTAGAGGCAAAGGTCCAGAGTCAAGAAGTGGCAGGACCTGTAGGTAATGCTATTGAGCTGCATCAGACGTGCCTGAAGGAGAATCCTAGGGATGAGGTGGGAACGTGCTCACATATGCCCAGGGTTCTGTTTCGCATTGCATTTGGCTCAGTCTGAGCTCAGTCTGTCCCATGATACTTTGAGGAGATGAAGGCAGCTGTGCAGCCATTCTCAAGCCTGGTGTTTGGGTTAGCACAGGCAGATTAAGCTGAGAGCCCTAAAGTTCACTGCAGCTGGCAAGGTGCTGTTTGGAATGCTGTCCGTCTAGAAAGTAGAGTGCCTTTGTGTAATAAAACTAGTAAAATTCTTCTGCAGCTGACCGCATTATCCCGTAAGCTTTGTGCAGATAAGCCAGCTGCTTCTCCAGGCATTCTGAGCACTCCAGAGGATCAGTCCAGCCTCCCTGGAATTCCCATGACTGCACAGTACAGTCACAGCAAAGGCAGGTCTACTCGAGGAAACAGGAAGCAGTAGTTTAGCTCTGGTCATTCACTTTCCATGTGACACTGGACAAGTTACTTAGTCCCTGAACCTCAAATTCATCAGAAAAAAATGGGTGAATACTGTCTGCCCCTGATATAGGTTCAAATCAGAAAAGTAATGTGCATAAACATGCAATGAAACATCAGGTGGCACACACACAAAAGGAACAGTGACAATGATATGCACCTTTCTTTGCAGAAGGCAGCATTTCTACTCCTCTCAAGACCCAAGAGCAAAAGGAAGCAGAAAGCATTTATGTTCCCAGGAGGACAGAGGCTATGAAGGGATGTGATAAATAATAGCATTGACTTAAAAATAAATATCAGTGCCACAAAAACACAGCTTCCAGACCCCAGATGTTTTGGGTCTGTCCTTTCTGTTCCACTTCTCTGCTCTTCATTTCTATGGTATCTATCACCATGGTATCTAGGTTCTCAGATCAACTCATTATACTTAAAACGGAGACATGTGGGAAGCCTATTATTCCTCTCCCAAAGCCTTATCCCTGAGTTGAGCTTGAACTCAATAAGGTGGAACAGGCTCCTTGGATGACGGAATCTTGAGAATTACATGGGAGGAAAAAAGCAAGCACCAAATAACTATCAAATGCCCACAGGGTGAAGGTCTTATTAGCTGCCTGGAGATCCTGAGTAATCTGCTCCTTGCCCTCAAGGACTTACAGCCTCTAAAGCAACAGCCAACTCTTTACACATAGGACTAGCATAGGACATTTAATCACACCAGAGTTTGTCCTTGCAAAGGTGATAGCTCGTCTCCAGAATAATAACAGCTCACTTCCATAGCAAATTCAGTCTCATTTCATACTGCACCATGGTCAAACCAAACTAGCAGAGAAAAGTGAGCACTAAGGAAATGTGTTAAGGGGAAGGACTAACGGAGGCAGACAGAGCTAAACAGATCTAACTCATCACAGAAAGTCAGCCCCATTTGACCCAGGATTCTCAAAAATCTCAGATAATGTCCAGAGAGGTCAGATCTTGGTTCTACTGCTCATTCTGCTACCACTTCAATGGATAATCTAAAATAATTACTTAATCTTATCTGATAAATGCGCAGTCTTTGAAGCTGGCTGCATGAGCCACAAATCAGGACACTATTAGACAAACATTTTTTTCTTTTTTTTTTTTTTTTTGTGGTGCTGAGGATTGAACCCAGGGCCTTCTGCATGTGAGGCAAGCACTCTACCAACTGAGCTATATCCCCAGCCCTATAGACAAACATTTTAATGCTATTTGTAGAAAACAAGAGGCCTTCTAGGAAGTGTGGAATGAACATAAGTCTCCTGGAGTTTCTGGGACATATAATTGTTTATAGATGCAGCCACTGACAAAATATTGAGAACAGAACTATCCCAGATAGCCTGGGGCAAGGGATTGTAGAAATGGGCAGCCTTCTACCTAAAATGAGCCTTCCCCGTGCACTGCCACATGTTCAGCAACACCTTTTTAAATATCTCCAGTGAACTAGTTTTAAAATGAACATATTTTATTTCTTTACAAACCCTTGTGTTGAGGGCTGACTTTCAATAGATCCCAGCAAGGAACCAGCTCTGCTCTGAACAAAACCCCCGACCCAGGAGCAGGGTTAGGGCCAGGTTCCCCACAGAGGTGCATTTGGTGGTGGGTGAGAGGACAGCCCTTTTCTGGCCACACCCCGTTTCCCAGGACCAAGGGCTCTGGGTACTGGTGGACGTGAGGCAGCCCACCCACTGGGGAGCTACTTTTAATATTGAGGCAAACACCTGCTTCCTAGCAACTTATTTGTCCATCTCAATTTTTTTTAATATTTATTTTTTTTAGTTTTCGGCCGACACAACATCTTTATTTGTATGTGGTGCTCAGGATCAACCAAGCGCCGCGTGCATGCCAGGCAAGTACGCTACTGCTTGAGCCACATCCCCAGCCCCCGTGTCCATCTCAATTTTGCTGTTTACTCCCATATAAAATAAATAGTGTCTCTTCCACAAACATTGTAAATATTTAAAGGGACATTGGTCCTTGAAAATCTTCATTATTCTAAACCAAACACCCCTAGTTTCTTCTATTGTTTCTTGGTTTCCAGGCCTGTGATCCAGGATGCCCTTTAACCGAATTCTAGCAGATCATGCATCTCTCTGTCATGGCACAGTGTAGCCACAAAGGGACCTAAAGGCTCCCTTAATCCACCCTAGCTGAGAAGGCAGCAAATGCCTAGCCAAGGGTACAGAATTGGACATTCTCTGGCCTCTTCCACTCTCCTTCTTATCTATGCCTTGCAAGCATACACCTCTGGTCTTGTCAAAATATAACAGAAGCTGCCCCCTGAGTGGAGAAGGCACCTGAACTTATTAGCAGGACCAAGATGAGGCCTAGCAAAAGAGATACTTTGTGGTTGGCCTAGAGAGAATGCTATAGGCTATTTACCCAGGCCTTCTCACGGAGGGGTGGGGGGCGGGTCAAAGGAGGCCAGCATGGCTTTTTGCCTGCCTTTGGCTGGACTTACATTTAAGGAGAAAAGAAAACTTGAAGCTCTTCCAGCAAGGAGGGCTGGCAACATTTAACCACCTCCATTTCCTTCCAACAAACTAATCTTAACATCCAACAAAGAGTAAGCATAGTACAATGAGTTTATTATAGCTCTTGGCCTGAGTGCTGTGCTTCTACTAAACCAAGCAAAACATTGCATTTTCCTTTTGAGCCAGTGTTTCTATTGGCTCCTGGTGAAACTACGGATTACAAGGAAAAACAAAATATTTCCTAAATTAAATGATACCTAGATCCTGCAAGGTTTAGGATCAGGAGATGTCAAAAAAGGAAGGTCTGATGATTCAAAGAGCCCTGACTTAATCCCTAGCCTTTAGGTTCTCTCACTTCAGTTAGCAAATCCACACCACACCAATACCCAATGTTTTTAGTCAACTCTTCTGCTCTGAGACTAAAAGACCCAACCAGAGAAACTGTAGAGGAGAAACATTTGAGGGCTCACAGTTTCAGAGGTCTTAGTCCATAAAGACCAGTTCCATTCCTTGGGACTCAAGGTGAGGCTGAACATCATGGAGGAAGAGTGTGGTGGAGGGAAGCAGCTCACTTGGTGATAAGGAATTAGAAAGAGAGAGACTACAGAATGGGGAAAAAAATCTTTACCACCCATACCTCAGATAGAGCACTAATCTCCAAGATATATAAAGAACTCAAAAAATTTAACACCAGCCAAGTGTGATGGCACATGCCTGTAATCCCAGTGGCTGGGGAGGCTGAGGCAGGAAGATCGCGAGTGCAAAGCCACCCTAAGTAAAAGTGAGGCACTAAACAAATATCAGTGAGACTCTGTCTCTAAATAAAATACAAAATAAGGCTGGGGATGTGGCTGAGTGGGCAAGCACCCCTGAGTTCAATCCCTAGGGCCCACCCCCAACCCCACCCCCACAAAAAAAAGCATAAAAAAAACACCCCACAAATAACCCAATCAATATATGGGCTAAGGAACTGAACAGACACTTCACAGAAGAAGAAATACAATCACTCAACAAACATATGAAAAGATGTTCATCATCTCTAGCACATAGAGAAATGAAAATCAAAACTACTCCAGTCAGAATGGCAATTATCAAGAATACAAGCAATATTAAGTGTTGGTGAGGATGTGGGGGAAAAGGTACACTCATTCACTGCTGGTGGGACTGCAAACTGGTGCAACTACTATGCAAAGCAGTATGGGGATACCTCAGAAAACTTGGAATGGAACCACCTTTGACCCAGCTATCTTAATCCTCAGTTTATACCCAAAGGTCTTAAAATCAGCATACTACAATGATGCAGCCACATCAATGTTTATAACAGTTCAATTCACAATAACTAAACTATGAAACCAACCTAGATGCCCTTCAAGAGATGAATGAATAAAGAAAATGTGGTACCTTTACACAATAGAATATTATTCAGCCTTAAAGAAGAATGAAATTATGGGATTTGCAGGTAAATGGATGAAACTCGAGAATATCATGCTAAGTGAAAATAAGCAGATCCCTAAAAACCAAAAACCAAATGTTTTCTCTGATAAGCAGATGCTGACCCATAGTGGGAGAGGGGAGGGAAGAATGAAGGAATTTTGGATTGTGCAGAGGGGAATAAGGGGAGGGGTTGGGCTGTGGGGATGGGAAGGGCGGTAGAATGAGACAGACATTATTACCCTATATACATAAATGATTACACTACTGGAGTGACTCTGCACCATATACAGCCAGAGGAATGAGAAATTGTGCTTCATTTGCACACAATGTGTCAAATGTATTCTACTGTCATGTATAACTAATTAGAACAAATTTAAATAAATAATAAGAACAAATTTAAATAAATATACTTATTTATTTAAAAATAAATTTAAATAAATAAGTATATATATATATATATATATATATATATATATATATATATTTTTTTTTTTTTTATTTTTCCTATAGCCCTGGCCCCAATGAACCACTTCCTTCAGCCATACCCCACCTTCTTCCAGCTTCCACTCAGTTAATCCCATCAGGGATGAATTCATGATTAGATTAAGGCTATAATCCAACTGTTTTTCCTTGCATTGTCTCACATGTGAGCATCTGGGAGACACCACATCTCAACCACAATACACTACAATAACTATGCTGTTAAAGTTGTACTCATAGTCCATTCAGGTTGCCATAAAAAATCATAGAGAGCATGGCTTATAAACAGCATAAATTTATAATTTTCTCACATTTCTAGAGGATGAGAAGTCCAAGATCAAGTACTGGGAATTTTCCTCATAGGCAGACATCTTCTCATGTAGCCTCACCTGCTGGAAGGAGACAAGCTAGCTCTCTGGAGTCTTTTTATAAGGGCATTGATCCCATTCATGAGGGCTCTATCCTCATGACCAATCACTTCTCAAAGGACCCCTCTGCGTCTGATACCATACCACCATGGACTTGCCAGATCTTATCAACGCCCCCCTGCTCCCGCCCTTGTAATGCTATCACCTTAGGGGTTAGAATTTCAACATAGAATCGGGGGAGGGGACACAAACAGACCATGGGATAGTCTGGGTGTAAACATTACTCCTTCTTTCACTCTTTGGGTTGCTCTAGGCTCTGCTAAGCCTCAGTGGCTTTCCCAGCATGAAGCTTGGCTCCAAAATAACTAATTTGTCCCCAGAGTTCACAGATCCTAAACCAATTCACTGACTACCTAAGAGAGCTACTCCCTTGCCCAAAAGATGTGGCATGAGTTTTTAGTACCCTCCTTGGCTTCCTCATTTCTACCTGGAGCAAAATATCTTCCATCCCAACCCCCAGCAATTCCCTCATTGGCAATCTTGGCATCCTCAACTTCCAGTCGAATGAGACCACTCATTCTCTGACTATCCAAGTTTTCTTGCTCAGATCAAAGATGTGAATTTGAGAAACGTTCTTCCTCCTTGGTGGAGTAACAAAACAAATGGCTTTACCCCTCAGATAGAACCTGGCTTCCTCGTGGAGAGATGTGCCCTTAAACACAATAACACAATTTTTACAAAGTAAACCAGTTGGCCAGTGCAGTCCTTGGTCCTGGAATCCTCCTTGGACTTGGATCCTTATTGCAGTATCATAAGACTGGTCTTTCCCTTGGAGGGGTGCCTTCTCTCCGAGACATCCAGGACCTGCCACATATGCTTGGGGGTGCTGGAACAGCATGTGACTTGTCGCCTGCATGCTGAGGAGGGCTCAGAGAAGAGCTTCCTTCAGGATGTGCTTAGTGGGATGGCAATGTAACCCACAGGAAAGGAAGGGAGCATTGCCATAGAGAGCTGCCCCGACCTCAGGTAGCCAATGAAATCCTGCAGGCTCACCTTGCACAAGTGGAGAGTTCCGCAGGCCTTACCCATCTTCTTGGCACCATGGGAGAAGGAAAGTTGGTAACTAGCCCCCTGCTCTGATGGGGGCTGCCCCTTCTGCACCAGGAACACTGTGCCCCCTGGCAGAGCCCAGAGATTCTCTTCCACGTCTACGTTTGTGCAGTCCTCCTCCAGCAGCAGAGCAAGGCTTGTCTGCAGCCTCGGGGTGCCAGGCTTTGCGGAGAAGGCCTCAGACCCCGCCCAGCCTCCACCCCTCTGGCTGGCCCTGCTCACTGACGACTTCTTAGCGCTGAGGCGCATCACACTTGTGTTCTTCACAGGCCCAGGATGGCTCATTGCAAGGGGAGGCGTGACATTAAATAAAGTAATTACAGCTTTAATATGGTTTCCGGCAAAAAGGAAGGCTACAAAAAAAATACACACCGGCTTATGTACATAAATACACCGATTTTAAGTACTTGGAGATGTAGAAGCGCCCATTTTTGAAGTCCGTAGGCAAAACGCCTCTTGTCAACGGAGTCCCCGCCTCATGGCAGATGGAGTTCTGGCTCGGCTACCAAGGAGGCAGGGGCGGGAGCTGGAGACCCGCCAGGCGCGGGCGGAGGGAGTCTCCATCGCGCTCCCGGCAATGCGCCCCCGGAGGCCTGCGACACGCGGAGAAGAAGAAGGACGCGTCTGCCTCGGGCTTGTGACTGCGAGGCCTCGGGACAGCCCTGCTTCGTCCCCGGGGAAGACCAGGCCAGTGGGCTCAGCGCCGCAGGAATGCGCAAGAGTCACCTGGGTACCGCGCGGCAGCCACGCCGCCCGCCCGCGAGCCTCACCGCCAGGGCGGCGGCCCCGCCGCGGAGGTCTCCGAGCTCCTGTGCGTGATCCGGCACCCGACCACTAGGTGGCGGCAGAGGCCGCCAGCGCGCGGCTTGTAGGCGGTCAGGGTTCTGAGGTTCAGAGGACCCAGGACCCAGAACTGCAGGAGGCTGGGGCACACCAGCTCGGTGCCCAAAATGCCCTGGCCCGGGGCCAGCGTGCACAGGCGCCTTCAGTAGTATTGCCAGGGAAAGTTGTTGGCCACAATAACACAGAACAGCATGGACACAGGTAGTAACACAGGGGGTTGTTTAAGGAGGAGCATGAGTTCTGGAGTCTAAAGGGCTGAGTTGGAATCCTGCTTGATGACCTTGTGCCCATTGTTTAACTTCCAATTAATACCACAGCCTCATCTGCAAATGCTGATAATTTATTTAGAACTTACATCATGGGATGATTGACAGAAACTAAATGAGATGATATACCACTTGTGTGTGTATTGATATGTATATATAAATTATGTGTATAAATAATAGTTACATGTACATATAATTATATAAATATAAAGTATAGCTAACATTGATGTGCTAGGCATATACATAATTTTATATATAATCATAACTTTCCCTTGCACTCAAAAAATAGAATGGCTGTGGGATGGTAATGTTTTTGGCTGAATTGCTAATTAAAAAAAAAAAAACATTTCATTCACAAAAGAAATTCGGTCACACTGTTGGGGTTTTGGGGATTAACATTTTATATGGAAATTTTTAATTGTTTATGAAAGTTGAGGGAACAGCATTATGAACTCCCCTAGGCCCATCACCCAGATTCAATCATTATCAACAGCTAGCCAATTCTATCTTGACTTTACCTCAAATCCACCTCCACCAGCCCACTGGATTAATTTAAAGCAAATCCCAGATCTTGAATGATTTCATTTGTGAATATTTGACCATTTTTCAGTATTTTTTAAGCTCAGTGTTTATCTCAAATTGCCTCTATGTACAATCTATTTTATTCATCAGCCCATAAATTTCCCATGACACTAAAAACCTTGTCCACACCAGCTTTTGACACAGAAATTGAAACTGAACATTGAAACAGTTATGAAAAGTTAGAACTGTAGTTTCTTTGCTGGAAAAGTATTTTCATTTCTTGTGGGATCAAGGAAGCGAATTTTGTAATTCATCTCTAGTTCACCCACAGTGAGATTATAGAGGGGTTCTGTATCCATGTTGACATGCTAGACTGAATTATTGCATGCAGGGAAGGAGATTTCTGCTAATTTGTCAGATCTCTGTGCTCAGAGCAGGAATGATCCGTTTTAAGAATGAAACCACTTCTCCCGACTATTGAAAGCTTTAGGATATACATCCAACACTTCAGGGATAATCCATTGTCTTCCTAAAAAGCTCCTTACATGGTGCCAATGTCACTTTCACACTGAAAATTCAACCAAATGTTTTTCCTTAAGTAATTTTGGAACCACATTAACATTTTAAATTATTGCACACACACAACCTGCCTCATATTCCTTACATTAAAGAGCCCTTTGGGACAAGAAAAAGATGGAAAACAAATAATAAGATTCTCATTCAACTATATGTTTTTGAAATCCAACACTGCCACTGTGTCCTTACACACTGACTGGTGGACAAGGCCAATGTGACTGGAGGCAGGACTAAGCTGGGGATATTTTTGAGCTTCTTTCCTAGTAAGATAACAGCAGTGTCAGATAATATTGATATTGCTGCAAATAGCACACTTTCACAAAAAAGATGTACAGTATTTAATCCTCACAACTGTGAAGTTGATAGCATACTCATTTTACAAAGTACATGAGAACTAAAATGCAAAGCAGTCTAGAAATACACAAATGCATATACATTTTACTCTAACTTGTAGTTTTTTAAAAAATTGTTATATATGACAACAGAATGCATTACAATTTATATTACACATATAGGGCACATTTTTCATATCTCTGGTGGTACACAAAGTATCTAATTTGTAGTTTTTAATAGACTGTATTCTCTCACTGGTAGATGAAACTTGGTGCTGTTTTCTTATTATATTTATAACTAGGCATCTGTCTTCCTCTTATTCTCAAAACAGGGAAAAAACCTGACAATGTGATATCAAGCAGAGAGACAGTCTAGGTCTATTACTTGATTCCGCATTTCTTCCATTCTCTCTTAGCAGCTTAAGAGTTATCAAGCACAATTATGCTTGTGACACTAGTGACCCCCTGATCAAACCCAGGGACTTGTACTTGCTAGGCAAGTGCTCTGCCACTCAACTATAACCCCAGCCCATTTTTAAAAATTTTTACTTTGAGTCAGGGTCTCGCTAAATTTCCCAGGCTGGCCTCAAACATGCTGTCCTAACAACCTGCCTCAGCCTCCTAATTAAATAGGATTAAGGGTGACCCCACCATGCCTGACTGGGTTAAGATTCTGATATTATTGCCACAGTCTTGCTCTCTTCTACAACATCTGCAGTTAACCAACATGTTTGGGGTTTTTTGCCTTATTTACAAACTACCTATGGTTTCATTTGCCTGTTTTTTTTTTTTCCATATAAATGCTCCAGGTACAAAGGCTTTTTTCTAAGTGAGACTCTGAAGACACAATGGGTACTATTAAATATAGAATTTATGAACTATCTTAGGTAGAACTGGTGAAAAAGAGTGGTTGTAAAACAGCTCTTGACAGCAATGTCACCATCATCTCCTCCTTGGAGTCATTTGCCCACCAACTGACGAGGAATGCCCTGTGCAGCCTAGTAGCCTACAAGTATCATGGAGAAGAGAGCTCAGCATCATCCTTCCCATTTGAAGCCAACCTCCTCTTGTGACTACAAAGCACTGGCAACAATCCACAAGTGGAGATGTTAGGACGCCTGGATTCATGGGTTAGAAATGGGTATCATTTTGCTGACTGCTGCAGTCTAAGGAAGGTCTGTTTCTCTTCTGTCCAAACCAGCCCAAACTGCATATCTAGAAATGTCCAGAACTTTCGCATTTCTTTTTTATTCCTTGTTGCGTTAAGATTCATTGCATAGGACATGCTGCAGTAGCAAACCTGTAGCATTGCCTGTGTCCAGCCAGAACAATTGTGTTGCTTATGACGGTGTAGAGCAATTTCTGTGTCAGTCAGCAAGAACCACAGGGGCTGTGGAGTCCCAGCACCTCCCAGGTCTGCCTAATTTCTTAGGTTCTCTTGCACTGCCATAGGGCTATCTTCCTAAAATTCCCATTCTCCTTGGGCCATTTCTCTCTCAGTAACCTACTATAGTTGTCTATTGCTTACTGGAAAAGAAAGTATCAACTGTCCTATGTACCCGGGTGCTGGGTGATTTTACACTGTAGTCAAGCCTGTGAGCTAAGTGATATTATCTCCATTGCTCAAATGCAGATTCTGTAGTTCAGAGAGGTTAAGAAACTTGTTTCAAGTCATACTCCTAAGCAAAAGAGTGAAGATAGATCCTGAAGTCCACATTTTTCCTCACACCAAGTGTGAATAGGATGGAATACAGATTGGTAAATCATCCTGGAATTCAAGCATTTCCTTATTTATCATCACCTCCTCAACATTCTCAGGCCCTCAAACACTTTCCAAAGAAATGCTCTACCACAGTCAGATCATTCCTGTAAGGTCCTTGTATACCTTGCTCCCTTGGGCAATGAAGAAATCCATATTTACCATCAAGTTCAAAGGGTACAGATATGTAAATGACTTTTTCACAACAAGTGGGAAGTAAACAGCAGGTGAAGTCTCTTGCCTTCAACCCCACTCCACCCATCCACCTCAGTTCCTGCCTCTTGTCAGTACCCTTCAGCCAGAACCCACCAGGAACACACCTGTAGTCTGACAAAGTTTGGTTTATTAATGACCTTTTGCAATGACAGAGATGCAGGCACTCAGTAAAAGTGTGTTAAAAAGGGTTCTCCACACTTGTTAGCTTGTGTTAGCTGACTCTGGGGAAGGTTTAAGGAAGTAGGAAATTGCTCTGGATTGGATATTGTCAAGAAGCAGGTATGATTCTGATGAGTATCTTAATTCTTATCTAGAAGGCAGGAGGAAGGAAAGAAGCTCACTGCTTTTCCAATTATATGGAAAAGTAGTAGTCACTTCTATTACCCAGGATAGGGAATGGGGGGTCAATTTTGTGGTTAGGATAACTTCTTTGTTTTGATCATGGTCCTACATGATCGTAGAGTGGCCTTGTTTCTGTCTTAATTCATGATGTCATGGAGTGGTTCTGTCTGGTGTTGATGTTCTGTGAAATTATATTTAACAAGAGTATATGTCAAAAACATAACCATACTCTTAATATTATGGCTTATTTTCATTTGACAATATATCTTCAATACCTTTCCAAGTTAATACATATAAATGTGTTCTATTTTATGGCTGCAAAAATATTCCATAGAATAGATGTACTTTATGAAGTCAATCCATCATTAATCATGAGTTATGGTTTTATCTTATGGGCTTTGTTTTGCTAATTGTTTAATCTTGGCCACTCTTGTTTTTGGTATAATCTCCTAATAACAAAGACCATGTCTTAAATACTAATTTCCCCCTAAAACCTAGCACATCACTGCCTATTCATGTCATGCAGTTGACATGACATAAAAATTCTTTTAATTTTGGAAATGCTCATCATGTTTTCTGATTTGCTAAAAGGAAGACAGTTCGTAGGATGAGAGGCTCATATTTGACACATTTATTGAACAGAAGGAGATAATTTCTAAAAATTTCCTAATCCCATATAGTCTAATTTTCTCCTTGTACTCAATCTCCCTCCCAATCCATGCATCATGTTCTTCCACAACAATACCCTTATTGTATTACCACAATTGTATTACTACAACAATCATTTAAATTCTATCTCTGCAACTTAAAATAATTTTCAAATTAGTTTCAGAGCAAGGCTGCCTAATCCACACCGTCAGTTTAAAGATGACAAAGTGAGGTCTGGAGGGATTAATAACTTGGCCAAAGTCACATGGCTACTGAACAGGGGAGCAGGAGGTAGGACGAGAGCTACTACTTGGCACAGTTCCTCCAGGGAGTGGGAATGACTGGGGCACAGCACATTAGCAATGGTAATGTTTTTTTTTTTGGTACCAGGGATTGAACTCAGGGGCACTCAACCACTGAGCAATATCACCAGCCCTATTTTGTATTTTATTTTGAGAGACAGGGTCTCGCTGAGTTGCTTAGCACCTTGCTTTTGCTGAGGCTGGCTTTGAACTTGCGATCCTCCTGCCTCAGCCTCCCAAGTCACTGGGATTACAGGCATGTGCCACCATGCCCAGCTTGGAAATGATATTTTTATTTGAGAAGAGTTTAATTTCTTTTCAGTCTTTGATGTGTAACTGATTAGTGTCACTTGCTACTCACCAGTCTAAAGAAGAAACTCTCTGCCAGACCCCAAGTCTATAACCTGCTTTCCGCCCAAGGTGTGCTCTTTTTTTTTTAAATTTTATTATTATTATTATTATCAGTTTTAGATGGACACAATATCTTCATTTTATTTTTATGTGGTGCTGAGAATCGAACCCAGTGCCTCACGCATGCCAGGCGAGCACGCTATCACTTGAGCCACATCCCGAGCCCCCCAACGTGTGCTCTTGCCCCAGAATGCCATTTACTGTGCATCCAGCAGCTGATTGAGACATGAATTCTCCTCTTTCCTTGTACTCCCACTCCATTCTTGGTATTCCAGTGTACCTTGGCTTGAAGTTGAGGCTGCTGGTTATATGAAGGTTATATATCCATCAGGCTCAGCCAGAGAGGAAACCTTTTGTCAGAAGTTGGCCCAGATTTGTAGGGCCTAAAACCTATAATTTTTTTTTGAGACCATCTTTAATGGGAAATAATATCTTTTTTTCCATTTATACAGAAATATACAAACATATTGCATGGTCCCCCTCTCTGTGTCTTAAGAAGGGCCAGGCCCTGAAAGCTGAGGAGGTCTGAAGCTGAATTTTCTTTAGTTTTAGAGTCAAATTTCCCCTGGGCCTTATATAGACTACAGTAGAACACACTTGGCGCACTCTTTCTCATCCCTTTCATGTAGATGGACAGAGCTGCTAAGACCCCTCTAAGAGTCTACATCAATTAGAAGTCCCAGACATTCAAGACAGTCTCTATTTGGATATTTTATCATGTATTAAATGATGCATATTTTAAAAAATATTATACATATGTGTGTATATATACATACACACACACACACACACACACACACACACACACATATATATATATATATAATTTGTAACTCTGTAGATGGACACAATACCTCTATTTTATTTATTTATTTTTATGTGGTACTGAGGATCAAACCCAGTGCCTCCCACATGCTATGTCAGTGCTCTACCACTGAGCCACAAACCTAACCTTGATGCATTTTGTCTATTCAAAAAATTAGGTAATTATGTTAAAAGAGTGGAAATGCAAAAAAAGAAAAAAAAAAGCAAGCAAAGCAAAATAAATAAAATCAAGCCCCAAATATAAGTATAAATAACAATGGAGCTGTTCCCTCTGTCCCTCTGGATGTTTTGCTTTCTATCTCAGAATGGAAAGAGCAAACTCAGGAAGGATGATAACAGCACCCAGCAGCTTCAGAGCACAGAAGAGTCTATCTGCTAAGAAAACAGCAGGAATCTTTAGAAGGAAGTTATCTTTCCTTATTGGGTAGCAATAATTATGCTGCCAAGCAAACCTTATCTTCTAAGACTCACATTAGATAAGAAATAAACTTTAGTGGCAATTCTGTCACAATTTAAAATGTGAATATGTTGTAACTGACAATTTCCAGTTCAGGGAGTATCACGAGCATATAATGGATGTTGAGAAACTATATACAAAAACCCATCAGCATGGGATGAATTAAATAAATTACCACTTCTTCTCATAATGATGCTGTACTGTAATGAAAAACAGTAGTAAAAAGGAGGTAATTTTCCTTTTTGACTGTGTCTTTTGTAATAAGCATGTCTTTTATAATCAGAAAAATCAAGGAAGCCATTTTCATTTTACTCATTTAGATGAAATTTAGAATAGTAGTAAACAATATGACCTTGGGAACCCAATTGACTGGGTTCAAATCCCAGTACCATCCCCTTGTTCAATCTTCAGAAAGTAGCTTGAAGCCTCTGTTCCTCAGGTTCTTCATCATTAAAAACAATTTAATAACAATACCTATCTCATAAGGCTGCTGGAAGGATTAAATAAATCTATATAAATAAAATGCTTAGCTGAGCATGATGGCACATGCTTAAGGAAGGCTGATGCAGGAGGATCACAAGTTCAAGACCAGCAATTTAGCAAGGCTCTCAGCAACTTAGAGAGACCGTGTCTCAAAATAAAAAGCAAAAAGAGCTGGGATTGTAGCTCAGTACCCTTAGGTTCAATTCCTAGTGCCTTCGTAAATAATGCTTAGAGTCTACCTGGCACACAACAGCTAATTGATACGTATTAGCTATTATTATTTCATTTTGGAAACACAAAAATTCTTTAGTGATTTCTGTTTAGACTGTGTCAAAATGTCTCTGATGTCAAAACAACTGATTTAAATGTCAATAGTCAAAGGAAAAAGACTAAAAAAGAGACAGGTTTAAATATTGGAAAGGAAGAGATGGCATAGAACTATTTGCAGATGATAGAATTGCCTACCTAAGAATCTTCAAGAGTTTCTGAACAATTACCAGGACTTTGGCTAGGCATGGTGGCATAGGCCTATAATTCCAGTGACTTGGAAGGCTGAGCCAGGAGGATTGCAAGTTCTATTGCAAGTCTCTGTTTCAAAAAATAAAAAGGACTGGGAATATAGCTCAGTGGTAAAATGTCCCTGGGTTCAATATCTAGTATATACCAGGACTAATAAGAAATATACACTATACACACACACAAAGACTAATAAGAAAAGTCAGTAGAATAAAGGAATAAAAAAATTCTGAATTCAATAGTCTTATATAATACTAGCAATAACTAGTTAAGAAAATATAATAAAAAACAAAGTTCCAAATATACATCTTATACATGTATTCCAAGAATAATAAATTTCACAAGAAACATAAACTCTACAAAAAGAAAACCACAAAACTATGCTGAAAGACTTAAAAGACTTGACTCTCCCACATAGAATCATTAAAACTATAAAAGATAAATTTATCTAATATTAAACCTAATGCAATTGTAATGAAAGTTCTAATAGGCTTCTTGTTATATACATTTGTCAAGTTGATCCTTAAATTATTTAAAAGAATAAGTACTCAAGAATAGACAAGACAAATGTGAAAAATAAGATGAATGAGAGTAGCTTACTCTGTCAGATATCAAAATAACTGTAGAGATAATCAATAAAATGGGTTAGAGAATACAAACCCAGACCCAAGCAGAGCAGAGTTATTCAGGACACTGGTTAAGACAATTAGTGTGTGTACATAAAATTTTTAACTTAGATTTCAATGTTACACAGTACATAAAAATAAATTCCCAAAGTTGATCAAAAAATCTGATATTTAAAAAAAGAAACTATTAAATATAGGGAAATATTCATAGAACCTTGGAATAAGTTTTGCCTTTCTAGTCAAAGAGTTATAATCTATAATTCTTATGATCTGTTTTTAAAATACTCATATACACATATAGATAGGCATATGGGAGTTGGGATTATAGTGGACTTTCATCATCTGTTTGGATTTTGGAGGTTTTAAAATTTTGTATGATTATTTTTGAAATAAAAAACAGGCTAACAAAAACCAGTGCTGTAATTTGTGTCTGTAATGACCACCTAAGTCCTGTGTGTTAAAAGCTTGGTCCCCAGAGTGGTACAGTTGGGAGGTGGAGAAAACTTTAAGTGGTAGGGTGTAGTGAGAAGTCTTCAGGTCATTGTGGGGCATGCTCTGGAAGGGATCCTAGCCCCTTCTTCCTCTCTTTCACTTTGGGCCCATGAGATGAGCAACTTTGCTCTGCCACACAACTTTGCTCTCTCCACCAGTAAGTATATGCCACCTTGCCACAGATCCAAAAGCAATAGGCTGTAGACTGAACCTCCAAAACAGCAGGCCAAAACAAACCTTTTCTCTATACAAGTTGATTATCTCATGTATTTTTATAGTGATGGAAATCTGACTAATAAAAAAGACAAACAAAAAGTATATCACGTACCCTGATGCAATATATGAAAACACTCTCAGAAGATACTGGCATAGGCAGCAAGGTATATAAAATGCATCAAAATTTCTGGAGTATCAAAATTTGTCAGTCTTAAAGTTGTCACTACGTGGATATAATTCTTGATGCACTTTAGATTGTGAGTGGTTCTCACAATAAGTCATTCAGAATTGGCCCAACATTCCAGGAAATGTTGGACCAATCTACAGAGCAGTAAGATATGATCCAAAAACTAGGGTTTTCCTATCTTTATATTTTACTTTTGTTTTAGTGCCGTGACAATGTGCTTTCATATTTAAACTGTGGTCAATAAAAGCCTTCAGTTGTCCTTCTCATTCCTAGTGACTTTTTTTTTTTTTTTTTTTTTTTTTGTGGTGCTGGGGATCAAACCCAGGACTTTGTGCATGTGAGGCAAGCACCCTATCAACTGGGCTATCTGCAGCCCCCCCTAGTGACATTCTGATGAAATCAAAATCATGGTGAAGCCTGGTATTAATCTTAAAAACTCCTCACCATTCTAATGTGCAACCAGGATTGAAAACCACTGCTGTATGATGCTAGTTCACTGTTGTGAACTGTCTGTTATTGGGCAGATTAGCCTAGTTTATCACTACTTATAAAAAGGAAGTTACAACATGTGATTCAAGGGAGAGTGTGTCCTTCTCTTAAATTTCCCTGGTCTTTATGCTGGGTGAAAGGGGCGTAAACTGCATTTTTATTAGTACCAGTAGAGGTCACTGTGCTCAAAGAAAAATACTAATCTAAAAAATAAATTCTATTCAAGAAATGTGAAGCAATATTTAACAGAACTATTAAGTTATGCCCAGTAGTAAAGTAATTCCAGGCTTAGCCTCTGTGTACAATTGTTGCTTCAAAATATCTGAAGGTTCTATTATTAGGTACATACATAAGGTTATAACAGTCTTATCTTGCTAATATGTTGATCCTTTGATCATTTATGAAGCATAATTTTAAAGCTACCTAATGCTATCAATACAGGAATGGATAAATGGTAATCCATACAATGGAAAAAAAAGGATGAGGTCAAATAATACATACAATATCCTGCTTTTGTAAAACCCAAACCATATATATATATAAACAACAGTGAGTTCTGGGAAATAAAATATGTGTGGGAGTGGAGAATATTTAACTTTTTAATGATTGGTACAGTTTGAATTGCCAAAGACAAAACTCTTCCTTTTGCAATTGAAAAAATTTAAGGCACTAAAATGAGGATGGCTGGAAGTCACTATCTTCTTGAAAAAAAAAAAAAAAAAGAATCAAATTTACAGAAAAGTTGCACGGATAGCTCCAAAATAGCACCAAATACTCCCATACACCGTTCAAAGGTCCCATTCAAATTTTGCCACTTGTCTCAGTAATGCACTTCCTAGCAAAAGGATCCAACCTGGGCTGGGAATGTAGGTCAGTGATAGAGCATTTGCTTAACATGTACAAGGCCTTGGGTTTCATCCCCAGTGACCTGATTTTTACATCATATAAACAGGCCCTTTGAGAGAGGAGATGCATTTCTGAAAGTCATTATACTTGTTCCAAGGCTTCTAACATGCTGATAATGTATATTTCCTCAAATTAGACTATTTAGGTATTATTCGGTTGCCCACTAGTTGCCATTTCCACACATTCATCTGTCAAAAGATTCATAAAGGGATCAAAGCCCTGCAAAATTCCTTAGACATGTCTGCCACTGTTTAATTTCCATAACCTTTTTTTTTTTTTTTTTTTTTTTTTTTTTTTTTTTTTCTTAAAGAGAGAGTGAGACAGAGAGAGAGAGAGAGAGAGAGAGAGAGAGAGAGAGAGAATTTTAACATTTATTTATTTTTTCTTAGTTCTCGGCGGACACAACATCTTTGTTGGTATGTGGTGCTGCTGAGGATCGAACCCGGGCCGCACGCATGCTAGGCGAGCGCGCTACCGCTTGAGCCACATCCCCAGCCCCTCCATAACCTCTTGTCCACAAATGTTTTCAGCTCAGGAGGGAGACCTTTGCTCATGGCGTCTTCATGGTAGGCTCAGATGCTTTGAAATGGAATCGTCCTGTAGTTTTTTATGTCGTACTTTTTGTAAACTACCAGTATTTATTTTATTTGGCATATGCTACTGAGTTATTCTGCCAGCTATCCATTATTTTTTTTAAATATTGATTTTTTTAGTTGTAGTTGGACACAATACCTTCATTTTTATGTGGTGATGAGGATCTATCCCAGGGCCTCCCATGTGCTAGGTAAGCACTCTACCACTGAGCCACACCTCAGCCCATTATCCAGTATTTATTGACACTAAACTTCATCTTTCAAGGTTGGATTGTCATTGTTCACTGAATGGTCACAGTAGCTCAACCTACATGGTATGCCATTTAGTCCTTTTTTTAAAATATTTTATTTTTTAGTTTTCGGCGGACACAACATCTTTGTTTGTATGTGGTGCTGAGGATCAAACCCGGGCTGCACGCATGCCAGGCGAGCACGCTACCGCTTGAGCCACATCCCCAGCCCGCCATTTAGTCTTTATAGTAATGTTTGTGGAATTATTTAAATATTCTTTTTCTTTTTTTCCCCTAATTGCCAATTAGGTTTCAATGAACAGCCTTGTCTGAATTTCTTTATTTCTTTATGTTAGTATTTTTACAAAACATTTCTAATGTGGAATTGTTAGATCATGAATTTTAAAGTTTGTCAGTACAGATGGATTCTGCTAAATTTCCTTCCAAAAAAGTTGTATTTATGTTTCTACCAATTGTGATGGAGAGGAAATTCTCCATTTATCAACACTGTATATTATGAATCTTAGATTTTTTTTCCTCTGTCATAGGAAAAATTGGGGAGTTTCTTTCTTTTTAAAATATTGTGCCAGTAGAACATGCACTGAGTTTCTTATTTATGTTTCGTGCTGGGGATTAAATGCAGGCCTTGCACATGCTAGATAAGCACTTTGCCACCAAGCCACATCCCCAGTCCTTGCACTGGGTTTCTTATCAAAGGATTTGGAGATGTGTTTTAGATCTGCTACTTTCTAGCAGTATGCCTTTCTCCAGCTAATAACTTCTTCACAAGGACTTTAACACCTATCTTACAGGGAAGTAAGGATCAGATGAAAGAATCCATTCAAACACTTCCACAGCCATTCCAATGAAGTGAGAATGAAGAATTAGTAGAGGATAATCCTGGCAAAGTGCTAACAGAATTTAATTGTCCAGAGGTTGTAGGAGTTCTAGAGTGATCTAATTAGGCCTCCATACCTGTTCAAATCCAGCCAGGAAGAGAAATAGAACAAAGCTCCAGGCTCCCAGCATTGGTTATTCAGTGCTCTGGCCAGTTTGAGCATTTGTTGTCCACCCTTTCAATACCCTTCATCATAGTCATAGGGAGGGCCTGGGCCTGAGGAGAAAAGAACTTGACAAGTGGCCCAGCTTGACATCCTGCCCTACAGATATATATTCATCTCACAAAGTCTAATCCCTTTGTCTCATAGGTGACAAAACAGGCCAAGTAAAATTAGTAGTACCAAAGATAGTGCTCAGTGCTCCCAGCTCTGTCATGGTGCAATTTTTAAAAAAATTTAATTTGTTGTATATGACAGCAGAGTGCAATTCAATTCATATTACACAAAAAGAGCACAATTTTTCATGTCTCTGTACACAAAGTAGAATCACACCATTCGTGTTTTCATACATGTACTTAGGGGGTAATGATGTCCGTCCGTCTCATTCCACCATCTTTTCTATCCCCATGCCACTTCCATTCTTCTCCCTCCCCTTTGCCCTATCTAAAGTTCATCTATTCCTCCCATGCTCCCCATCCCATGCCATCCTCATTGTGAATCAGCATCCTTATTTCAGAGAAGACATTTTGGCGTATGGTTTTTTGGGATTGGCTTACTTCACTTAGCATTATATTCTCCAACTCCGTCCTTTTACCTGCAAATGTATTGATTTTACTCTTCTAAGGCTGAATAATATTCCATTGTGTATATTTACCACATTTTCCCTATCCATTCATCTACTGAAGGGCATCTAGGTTGGATCCACAATTTAGTTATTGTGAATTGTGCTGCTATGAACATTGATGTGACTATGTCCCTGTAATGTGCTGTCGTTAAGTCCTTTAGGTATAAATCTAGGAGTGGGATAGCTGGGTCAAATGGTGGTTCCGCTCCCAGTTTTCCAAGGAATCTCCATAATGTTTTTTAGACTGGTTGCACCAATTTGCAGTCCCACCAGCAATGTAAAAGTGTGCCCTTTCCCCACATCCTTACCAACACTTATTGTTGTTTGTATTCTTAATAGCTGCCATTCTGACTGGAGTGAGTAGTTTTAATTTGCATTGCTCTAATTGCTAGAGATGTTGAACATTTTTTCATATATTTGTTGACTGATTGTATATCATCTTCTGAGAAGTGTCTATCCAGTTCCTTGGCCCATTTATTGATTGGGTTTTTTGTTTTGGGGGGCTTAAAATTTTTAAAAAAATATTTTTTTAGATATACATGAACAAAATGTCTTTATATTTTGTTTATTTTTATGTGGTGCTGAGGTTTGAACCCAGTGCCTCACACATTTAAGGCAAGCACTCTGCCCCTGAGCCCCAGTCCCAGCCCAAGATTTAAAAAATATATACATGTGGATATATATATATTTTAAAGTATATATCTATATTTTAAGTTGTTGATAGACATTTATTTATTTATTTATTTATTTATTTATTTATTGTGCTGAGAATCGAACCTAGTGCCACATGCATGTCAGGCAGTGCATTACCACTGAGCCCCAACCCCAGCCCCTAAAGATTAGCGCTCTACCTGATGTGCATGTGGTAAAAACTTGCTCCCATTCTGTAGGTATTCTATTCCCTACATTCATTGTTTCTTTTGCTGAGAAGAAACTTCTGAGTTCGAATTCATCCCATTTATTGATTCTTGGTTTTAATTCTTAAGCTATAGGAGTCTTATTAAGAAAGTCAGGGCCTAATCCAACATGATGGAGATTTGGGCGTATTTTTTCTTTTATTAGGTGTAGGGTCTCTGGTTTAATTCCTAGGTCCTTGATCCCCTTGAGTTTTGTGCATTGTGAAAGATAAGGGCTTAATTTCATTTTGTTGCATATGGATTTTCAGTTTTCCCAGCACCATTTGTTGAAGAGGCTATCTTTTTTTCCAATGTATTTTTGGTGCTTTTGTTTAATATAAGATAATGTATTTATGTAGGTTTGTTTCTGTGTCCTCTATTCTGTACCATTGGTCTACATGTTTATCTTGGTGCCAATACCATGCCATTTTTGCTACTTTAGCTCTATAGTATAGTTTAAGGTCTGGTATAGCGATGCCACCTACTTCACTCTTCTTGATAAGGATTGCTTTAGCTATTCTGGTTCTCTTAGTTTTCCAGATGAATTTCTTGACTGCATTTTCCATGAGGAATGTCATTGGTATTTTGATTGAAATTGCATTAAATCTGCATAGTGCTTTTAGTAGTATGGTCATTTTGACAATATTAATTCTGCCTATCCAAGAACAAGGGAGATCTTTCCATCTTCTAAGGTCTCCTTTAATTTCTTTCTTTAGCATTCTGAACTTTTCATTGTACAGGTCTTTCATTTCTTTCATTAAGTTGATTCCCAAGTATTTTATTTTTCTTTGAGGCTATTATAAATGGGGTAGTTTTCCTCATTTCTTTTTCAGACGATTGGTCACTGTATACAGAAATACCTTTGATTTATGGGTGTTGATTTTATATCCTGTTACTTTGCTGAATTCATTTATTAGTTCTAAAAAGTTTTCTGGTGGAATTTTGGGTCTTCTATGTATAGAATCATATTGTTGGCAAATAGTGCTAATTTGAATTCTTTTCCTATCCATATCCATTTAATTTCTTTAATCTGTCTTATTGCTCTGGCTAGTGTTTTAAGAACTATGTTAAATAGAAGTGGTGAAAGAGGGCATCCCTGTCTTGTTCCAGTTTTTAGAGAGAATGCTTTCAATTTTCATGGTGCAATTTTACATTACACATTTATTAGTCTCTCTCGTGAAAGGACACATTGCCTCACACATTCAAGGCAAGCACTTTGCCCCTGAGCCCCAGCCCCAGCCCCAGCCCCAGCCAAAGTTTTCAAAAAAATATATACATGTATATGTATAAGTATATATATGTATTTTTTTGAGTTGTTGATAGACCTTTATTTATTTATGTATGTATTTATTTATTAATATGTGGTGCTGAGAATCGAACCTAGTGCCTCATGCATGTCAGGCATCATGAATGCTTTAAAAGACCTAGCATACAGAGTAGGTATTCAGAAAATCCATGCTGAAGTGAATTTAAAAATTGTATCTTTGATTTATTATTGGTTTCAGAGAAAGAGGAGGTATGGAAAGCTCAATAGTTTGCCAGCTTTCTCTGGGAAAATGCTGGGGCGCCTATTGGAGAACATAGAATCCAGAACACACACCATATACTTGTTCCATTCCCCAAAGTCCATGCCTGACAAAGAAGAATGAAACAACTGGAGTCTTCTGGGGATGACTTCATTTCAACTGATTGTAGTAAACAATAGTATAAAATATATTTCTTTAAAAAGCACCAGCCCACACCCGTCATTCATGATTTGATTATTCAGGAAAAGAATCTCCAGCCTCATCTACATAAACACAACACTGCTTCCAGTATAAATGTTAACTCCAAAGGCAGGGAGTCTAAATGATGGATTCTTTATGGGTATTTGAATGGTTTCTTACAAAAGGGAATCTCAGAAGAAAGGCTGGCTCCTAACAGAGCAGGGACCAGATCCCTTTTTAACCCTTCAGTGACTCCTGGAATGCTCTGGCAGACTGGGATAGGTAAAGAAGGGGACTTTAATTTGCATGAACTAAATTTAAGTCCTACTTAAACTTTTTACCAGCTTGCGGTGGGTCACTCAACCTCTGTGCCTCAGCTCCCTCACTTGTCAATTACCTCCTACAGAGGCTCCATCTGCTGGCATGGTGAACCAGCTCATATGACCTTGGAAAACTGTAGAGTGCTACCCAAGAGTAAAGCAATTTGATGTAAAGGAGGAGGAGGAGACAGAAAAGCAATGAGAGCAACATCACAGAAACAAAGATGAGAGATGGAACCTACAACAGTGTATAAGAGTCCCTGGACACCACTTCTGGGCTAAGTTCAGGCCTTAGATGATGACATTGATGGTTGGGTTCACTTGCCCTTTGAACTGCACAGAGAATAAAGCTTGGCATTAGACATGGTCCAGAGCCAGTCACTGGAAAAGGAAATCAATATTCAGACCAATTATTGTGACAGCCACCATTTGTATGATTTAGCACGTGATCACTTTTAAATCCTCTAAATCTTCACCTTGTCTCTGGACAGGAGACAGGCTGCTGAGGGGGCCCAGGCATGGGCATGGACTAGGATGTATCTTCACACTTCCTCAAGCCACAGAAAACTTGAACCAGGTGGTATGGTTGTACTCCTCCCCAGGACTCAGCAGCACAGGAGGGAAGTGGGGCTGTGAAGGGAAGACAACACAGTTACACCTCACTAGCCAGGGTTGTGCCATTTGCCATTCAGGGTGTGCTTCTAGACCAGGGCTCTGTGGGTCAGTGCCAGTGTGGAAACAGTAGTATTGGTTTTCGATGAGATAAAGAACCATTCTGAACCAGAATGAAAATCTAAATCACCAAGCACAATTTTTCAAAGCAAGACTTTCTTGCTGGAGGAAGTAGTTGGTTTATGTTATGGTTTGGATGTAACGTGTTCCCCAAAGCTCATGTGTGACAATGCAAGAAGGTTCAGAGGAGAAATGATTGGGTTGTGAGAGTCTTAATCCAATCATTAAATTAATCCCCTGATAAGGATTAACTGAGTGGCAACTGAAGTGGTAGGGTGTGGCTGGAGGAGGTGGGAATTGGGGATATGGCTTTGGGGTGGTATATATTTGTATTTGGCAAGTGGAGCTCTTTCTCTCTGCTTCCTGATCTTCCACACTCTTCCACCATGATATCCTACCTCACCTTGAGCCAAGGAATGGAGCCTGATGTCTATGGATTGAGGCTTCTGAAACCATGAGACCCTAAATAAACTTTTCCTCCTCTACAGTTGTTCTGGTCTGATTCTTTTAGTCACAGCAACAACAACAAAAAAAGCTGACTAAAACAGTTTACAGCCAGGCAGGGTAGCACATGCCTGTAATCCCAGTGGCACGGGAGGCTGAAACAGGAGATCATGAGTTCAAAGCCAGCCCCTGCAATTTAGCGAGGCCCTAAACTACTCAGTGAGATGCTATCTCTAAGTAAACTACAAAAAAGGGTTGGGATGTGGGTTAGTATTTAAGCACCCCTAATATGGGATGTGGCTTAGTTTTTAAGCGCCCCTGAGCTCAATCCCTGATACCAAAAACAACAAAAAAAGTTTATATTCTGATGCAAGGTGAGAGCTCCTTATTATAGGCTGGCACTTTGAGGAGAATTGCTTCAAATGATAGATAAAAAAGTTATAAAGAATCTAATAGGATGAAATGTAGGCTCTGCTTAAAAGTGTGGTTGCAGAACGTGGTTATTGACAAACATTATAGGGGCTGGGGTTGTGGCTCAGTGGCAGAGCACTCGCCTTGCACATATGAGGCACTGGGTTCGATCCTCAGCACCACATAAAAATAAAGAGATCATGTCCATCTACTACTAAAAAAATTTTAATAAAAAAATTATACTGAATAAAGGTTTCAAAGATAAAAAGTTTAAGCTTTTTAAAAACATGTAAATGCCACATCAGCAGCTTTCTTTGGGTTTTCTGTTTGGAATGACAGAGAAGAAAACAAACATGGACTTTTGAATCATACAGCTTGATTTGAGGGCTGTGACCTTGGACTCAATACCACTCTATCAAGGCAGCCTGGGGCTTTACCTGGTTGACTGCATCAGGCCAATTCTGGGTCTCAAGACAGAAGCCAGAGTGCTTAGGATAGATGGCTCCATTCTTGCCCTTCAGCGTGCCATTCAGGAAGTTGCCCGTGTAAAACTGGACACCAGGCTGGGTGGTGTATACTTCTAGTACCCTCCCGCTTCCAGCATGATACACCCTGGGGATAAAGACAAGCCACATGTGAGTCCAGAGCAGAAAAGCAGACAGAGAGGGGTAGAAATGGAATCCTCTTTGGGACAGGAATCAGACCCAGCCACAGAGAGGGGCAAGATGTATGGAGGAGAGACAGGTAGGAAGGAAGAATATGATGGAAATTCTTACAGCCTGAGAATGGGGCATGAGAAGGTGGTTTCAAGGATCCTCCATGGCAACTTTTCACTCTGAGCTTGGCTTCTTTGGGGAATGGCAAAACGGATTGACCCCAGCCAGCTGAGGTAGGGTGGAAAGAGAGGAACCAGGCTGGAAAGAAGCAGTAGGGGCTCTAGGACCTCATGCATGTTGGACAAGTGCTCTCCCACTGAACCATATCCCCAGCACATAAGGCTGAGATTCTTTTTCACGGAATCAGGCTCTCTGCTTGGCCTGGAGAGACAACCAGCCACGTCTTTTATAAAAGAGAAGAGATGTTTTTATGAATTAAACTATTCCCTTCCCAGGGGCTGGAGCAGGCTGGTTTTAGGTCTCTTCTGTAACAGTTTTGCTAGGGGCTGTGGGTTTCTTCTGATAAACTGTGTCCTTTATAAACAACAACCAGGCCTCTATAGGGGTGAGGTCCTTTCTGGTTCGATACTTGCTGTTGATGAATTAGAGATAAAAGCTTGAGTCTTAAGGCACAATACGTGCATGAAATAGTTAAGACATCCACACAACTTGCTGTCAAACAAGAGGCTCAGGGAAACATGTTTGGGGAAAAAGGGGGGCAAGATTTGAATCAACAGGGAGAAGGCAGGGGGTTCTTTGGGTGGGGGCAGTGAGGAGAGACATACCCAGGAAGAAGGTGGTTCAAACAGATAGAACACAGGGGGCCTTGGTGCTGGGGCTTGGAGGTGGAGAAGATTTGTATAGTTCTTTCTGTCTGTATTATAGAATTTGAATCATTTTCTCTGCTTTCTTTAAAATCCATTGATTCTACAAACTTGTATGGATTATTGCCAGTGAAATGGTACAAGGAACTGGGAATTCAGTGAGAAGGAAAGAGCATGCACACAGGCATCTTAGCAGACTGGAGACTGAGGTGGTAAGAGCTGTGAGAGAAGGGGAGCCTCCAAGTATACACAGGGGTGGGCAGGACATGAGTCACAGATGATCAAGTACAAAGGGCTCTGGAAGGTCAAGGAAGGCAATGGGGACTTCAATCAGGAAGCTTTAGGGCTTCTAACAGAAAATGGGCCTTAAAGAACAGGCAGAGAAGGGGAGAGATGAGATGCCACCCAAGTAGGGGATACAGGGATGACGGCAGGCCAGGGAGGATGAATTCACCAAATTCATGGGAGCTTTGAAAAGATGGGGGATGTGGTGTTTGGTCCTCTGTCATGTTGTAAATGCTATCAATATGGTCAGGCAAAAGGCTCCTCAAAGAATTGGTGTCTCTTCTTCCCTCAGAGGCAGGAAGTGAAAAGGACCTGACCTTGCACAGAAATGCTTTTCTTTAGAGCTCTTCAGACAGAAATTATGGTCAAAGCCACCGAGGCGGAACTCTTGCAGATGTTTTCCAAGCTGCACTGGCTTTCTTAGGTCGAATGCAGTTCCTTGCACTGGCGCAACATCTCCTGGTAGAAAGAGAACAAAGGTGATTAATGCTCAGATCAAGCCTTATATACAGCACCCAAAAGACCCACTGGCTCTACCCTCTCAGGCTTCATTTCAATTCATAAAGGAGACGAAAGCCCAGATCCCAAGGAGAATCAATTATTCGATTTCCTTGATTAGAATATGCTATTGATTATAAAATGCAATAGATACAATATTCAGAGTCATTCAAGTATAAAATGTACAAGAAATAAGGAAACATGTTAATTTCCATGAAAGGTTAAGTTACATAAAGGTGATGGCTGTGTTAACCTTTAACCCAATCACCTCATTGATTCTCTTTTTTCTTCCTTCTCTCTTTTCTCTTTTTTTCCTGTTTCTTTTCCCTTTCCTTCCTTTTTGTGTGGTACTAGAGATCAAATACAGGGCTAGCAAGCACTGTACCACTGAGCTACACCTCCAGATGATGTTTCTTCACTGCTAAAATATCTCCAGTCTCCTAACCAAGCATTAGCACCTGGCAGGGCAGACCAGACACTAAAAAAATCCTGCAATAGTGATTTTTAAACCATTTGTGGCCATTATTGGTTAAAGGGACACTGGCAATTACCTTGTCCAAATCACCTCCCTGATCAGTCTATAAACACTCTAAACTGTAGCAGAAGATGTTAATAAACCTGGAGCAAATGGATCAAGTAGGATAGTCCAAGGCAAACTGGGATGTAGACCACTCTATCATCTGCCAAGTTAAATTCAGTACTTTGATGGAAGCTTTTCTCCAGGAGTGATTCCTGGGGCAGTCAGTCTGGCAAGCGCTGCCTCAGTGTGTGTGAGCCAGGTTCCTCCAACTGTCAGAGCACTGGAGTTTTTCTTATGAAGGTGGGCCATCCTGGAGCCTCTTCACAATGATGTGAGTAGGTGGACAGTCCTGAGGGAGGATACTGCTATATAGGGATCTTCAGCTCTTAAAGGGCAAAGCATAGAAGGGACTGGGATAGGACTCCAGTTTGGGTGATTGTCACATGACCAATGCCCAGAACACCCCTTCATGGTGTTCCACAACTCAATAGCATTGGAACCTGTAGGTTCTCCACTCTTTTGGTCTAAACTGCTCAGGTAACAGATAAGGAAACCGAGACTCATACAACCTGATATCATTATCAACAACCTAGATGTTGACACAACATAGTTCCTCAACTTAAGACTCTTACATTCATATTTTAAAATTTTCAGCCATGCCCTGGTTTAAGGTAGAGATTTTCTTTCTTTATGACACATAAAATAATGGCAACTTTATAAACAATGGCATCTTAGAATTGATAATATGTAAAAGTTGTTTGTTATATCTTCCATCCTACTAAAAGCACTAAACAAGTAATCAGGGATTTGAGGAAAGAAAGAGAAAGTGGGATTATCTTGAGTCATTTCAATGGGAGATTCAAGGGAGAGAGAATTTCTCAACACAAAGTCCTCTATACACGTTTGCCAAAACACAGTATGGGTTTGTACATTCTTCTGAAAATATATTTTACTTTTTAACCTTTCATTCTTTTCCTAACTTCTTGAAAAAAAATTTTTTTTTTGTGGTGCTGGGGATTGGAACCCAGGGCCTTGTGCATGCAAAGCAAGCACTCTACCAACTGAGATATATCCCCAGGCCCTTTTTCTAACTTTTGGTTCTCCCCAGATGCGAGACTGAGCCATCTCAAACAGCCCTGAGCCTGGGCCTTTCATCAATGCAATGAAATTGGACCACTGACTTTCAACTACCCACCCTCTCTTCCTGCAGAATTCTTTATTTCAGAGAGAATCTTTGAGGACACTCAATATACTAAACACATTTTTTTTTTATGTCCAGGTACGCATATGTGTATATTTATGTGCCAGAGTTCTAATTGAAGCCAAGGCAGGCTCTGAATAGTGTAGGGGAAAAAAACCCAGGACAAAATGACAGCAGAGGTCCACCTTGTCCCATAAAATCCTAGCCCACCCTGGAGTAGCCCACGGTTAGGTCCTAGAATATTGCATCAAGCACAAAGAGTCCCTAATTTCTCTTCAGCAAGCCAAACACTCCAGACATTTTTTTTTCTTTTTTTGGTGTGTGGGGGTGGTACCGGGATTGAACCCAGGGGCACTTAACCACTGAGCTACATCACTAGCCCTCTCCATATTTTATTTTAAGACAGGGTCTCATCAAGTTGTTCAGTAAGTGCTTAGGCTGGCTTTGAACTTAAGATTCTCCTGCCTCAGCCTCTGGAGCCACTGAGATTATGGGCATGTGTCACTACGCCTGGTACTCTAGCCATTCTTGAAGAGGAGAAAAGAAAGGGGCTCCATTATAGATCCTATGTGTGAAATATGAAGACTTCCACAGCCTTAGTTGGTTTGCATCATAATGCTACCTTTGAAGAATTTGTTTTTAGATGCAGGCAAACTAGTTACCATGGATTATGTGTCACTACCGAAGGTACAAGAGATGACTTTGGACCTAAGATGAATGTTAAGATTTTAATGATTATTTATTAGTTTATATTAGAAATACATTTTTATACTTCAGATGGTAATTGCAAGAATATTATTACTTGGAATGCGACTAAGTTAAAAAGTAAGTAAACTTAAAAGCAAATCTTAATACTAATTGCACTTAGACCACGTCTAATAGCCTCATAATAGCCTCAAAGTGGGAATGCTGATCCCAAGTCTAGTCATAAACCCTGAGAAAGATTCAAGAACTGTTGTAGAATATCTACTCATTTTTCTTAAAATAATAATTAACCAACAAGAATATAAAATGAAATGTGGCTCTCATTTCTTATATGTAACTAGTGACTAGATTGGTTATTGAAATCCTTGGCAAATTGGTCATCAGTTTCCACTTTTTATTTTAATTTGAAAAATATTTGGGCTGGGGATGTGGCTCAAGCGGTAGCGCGCTCGCCTGGCATGCGTGCGGCCCGGGTTCGATCCTCAGCACCACATACCAACAAAGATGTTGTGTCCGCCGAGAACTAAAAAATAAATATTAAAAAGAAAAGAAAAGAAAAGAAAAATGTTCTTGGAAAATTTGAGTTCCTTAAATAGTGTCACTGTGTAGAATAAAATGATCTTTCCGGAAAAAAAAATCATTTTTAAGGAAAAGTTTTCTAATAAAATACAGTAAGTCACAAAGTATAGGGCTGGGGATGTGGCTCAATCGGTAGCGCGCTCGCCTGGCATGCGTGCAGCCCGGGTTCGATCCTCAGCACCACATACAAACAGAGATGTTGTGTCTGCCGGAAAAAAAAACTAAAATAAATAAATAAATTCTCTCTCTCTCTCTCTCTCTCTCTCTCTCTCTCTCTCTCTCTCTCTCTCTCTCTCTCCCTCTCCTCTCTCTTTAGAAAAAAAAAAGGCACAAAGTATAAAGAAAGTTCAACAAGGGAAGAGAATAGCACTGCATTCACCTATTGACAAGCTGGTGTCCTCTGAGTGATCTTATCAAGCTGAGTGGTATACAGGAGGGAGGCCTGGTGTTGGGGGAGGTAGATGATGGTGGCTGATCTCTGGCAGGCAGAACCTGCAGTGAACAAGGGGTGAAGTCAAGGGAAAGTGAGTTACAGCTGATTTGAACCTGTCTGGGAAGTAACACACGGAAGACCTAGTGGATCTTTAAAATAGCTCTGTAGAGAGTTGACAGAGCTTCATTTTCCTGTATCCAAGGACTGCACATTTTATATTTGGTATCCCTTATGGCATTTAGAAATTTGATTTTTTGTAAGTAGGGTTCAGTAAGTATTTGTTAGCCAATCATTGTTGAGCATTTTGCACATATTTCTAGTAAAATAAAAATGCAACATCTGTAGACTCTAGATTTTATGGCCATATGTAGCCTTTGCATACACTTGTGACCTATGAATTGGTAGCTTTTGAAAACACAACAGTAACATTAAAATTTTACTTCATGTTTGTTACTGTTTAATTGAAATTTGTACTTTCTCTAGGCGGAATTGGCATGTGTTATTATATAGTTTAAAACACATGACTTAGGGAAAAAGGAATATGTGTTTTGTAGAAAAATCCCCAGATATTTTGTGTAATTCTTTGTTACCTGAAAAAAATACTGGTATCATGCTACATGTGATTAAATTTTTAGCAACAAGAGTTATATATGGGTGGTCAACAGTGGCTAGACTTTTAATGATTATAAATAAAGATTATTGGTTGTCTTGATTGAAAAAAAAAAAAAAGAAAGGGGCTCCATTTCTGATCCTTAAACCATGATGCAGTTTAGTCCTTTTTAAAATTTTATTGTCCCAGACTTGTATTATATACACTAAAGGTAAGTACAGACGTTAGGTGATTGACATAATCTTTTGGGGTGAGGATTACTTTTTCCTTTCATGTGTTCAGATGGGGATACTTTAGGAACTTGGTGCCTACTATATTTAGGAGAAAGACTTAGCATGCAAAGTGAGGCCATAATCTTAGAAGGCCTAGAAAAATCAGGAGCTTGTACCTTACTCTTTATTTAATTAAGTAGGTAAAATAGACTTAGCTTTTGATTCTGGTTTTGAAGATTCCTAATTGCTGTGAGGAAACACTAATCTTTGAGCAAAAGAAGACATACTTCAACTCAGAGATGCAACCTTTCTGGTGTGTGATGATTGGAGTCTTGCAGTTCACAGCTTTGGGAGTGCCCAGGGTATCAAGCACCTGAGTGAGACACTGATGCTCAGGTGATACACCGTGGCATATGGTGTCCACTGTTCAACCAAGGGAATTTGGGAAGCATATAAAAGAATCTTTTCTATCACAATCAGCTTCAGGAAAAAATTAAGAAATATAGAATTATTTTTGGGAAATGTAAAAAGTATCTATTTCCTTGCCTAGATTCTTCTTTTACAAAAAAAAATTTGAATAAGTAATATTTACATGTGTGATCAACTTAAATGGTGACAAATGTAAAAGATACAAACCTAAAATATTACATAATGAAAGAATTCTCATCTTTATTTGCCACATATTCCACTCCTTCCACAGAAGCAATTACTGTTACTGTTTTTTATGCACCCTTCCAGAAAACAAGATATCCAAAACAAGAAGCTGGGGTTGTGGTCAGTGGTAGAGCACATGCCTAGCATGTGTGAGGCACTGGGTTTAACTCTCAGCACCACATAAAAGTAAATGAATAAAATAAAGGTTCATCAATGTTTGAAAAAGAAAAAAAAATCTAAAACAAGATATTTTAGTGTACACAGACACACACACACACACACACACACACACACACACACACTCACACACCTGGTAGCCCATTTCCACCTTGATCTTTTAATTCAATATATTTTAGAGGTTGTTTCTAAAGTTATTCCAATAATTTTATATCTGTTTTATTAGATAACTATGCACCCATATTTTTCTCTATTTTTGCTATCATAATTTGTCTACCTAATATTTCTTTTCAGGGGCCATAACTGCCAATTTGATTTTCCTAGAAAAGTATCTATTTCATCTATATTACTCTGATACTTATTCATAAAGAGTTTAGCATAGTAATAATTTATGGTTCTTTTAATCTCATCTGTAGTAATTTTCCTATATTCATTTCTTGCTTTTGTGTATTGAATTGATTAGCTAATACTTTATCAGTTTTTTAAAAATATTTTTTTCAGTTATACATGGGCACAATACCTTTATTTTGTTTATTTATTTTTATATGGTGCTGAGGATTGAACTCAGTGCCTCACATATGTGAGGCAAGTGCTCTGTCACTGAGCCACAACCCCAGACCAATTTTTTTTTTTTTTAGTGGTGCTGGGAATCAAAACCACAGCCTTTCCCATGCCCTGGATTTGATCCCAAGCACTGCAATACATACATACATACATGTATACATACACACTATTCTGACTTTCAAATGAAAGTTGCCTGGTTTACTTTCATGTTTTATTTTCAGCCTTCACTTGGTTTGTATACAGCATTTTATTGGGTTTTGTCTGGGGATTCAATCCATAATCCTGTTTAATAGGGACATTTAGTGGAATTAACACAACATACATTTGTTCTAAGTGTTCTTAGTTTTGTCTTACTGTATAGTATGCTTCCTTATGTATAGTTTATAATTTCCAGTTGTTGCTTTAAAAGCTTATTATGTGGTCTGTGTTTACTTGTATCTGTGTTTCTGATAATTTAGAAGGTTTTTATTTTTGTTTTGTGGTTTCAACTGTACACTGTATATCAGTGGCTTCAGTATAATGCACCTAATCTTTTTTGGTAGAATATGCTCTGGCTTCTCCTTCCTCCCCTTTTCTCCTCTTTGCTACCTTGGCTAGGTGTCGGACACTGAACTGAAGGTATTCGAATGAAGGCCACTTGCTTCCCAGTAGATGGCGCTAGAGACCCGAGAGAAAGACCCAGCTGAGTTGTCTGTCCTCTAAACTCTGATCAGTTCTGGGAGATGGGGTTCTCTTTTTGGATCTCTAAGGCCAAAGGCCAAATCCTATATGGCAGTGATCCACATCGGTGCTTTTGTCCTATAAAGTGCGCGACCAGCCACCTTCCAGATTGACAAAAGGCAACAATGACTGTGACACAATTAGATTTGGAGAAGGGAACAGCTATTCTCATGGGCTTAGGAGATTTGAATTTTACCTACCCATATTTTGAGTAGTAACTTATTCCCTAACCTTATATAGTGTTCATAATATCTGATTCTTCTTAAAGCCATACTCGAGTCAAGATCTCACCCTTGAGACTGACCTAGTGTGGCTGCCCCAGGTCAGTTATATTGCTTATGAATATTTCCCTTTCAGGTATGACTATAAGTAAAAGGCTATAAGGAACAAAGAAAGTCATGGAATTTTCATGAAGGAAGACACAGGGGATATTTGCCCATGTTAAATCTACCAATCACTGTTTGCCTCAGCTTCTCCCCCTTAAAACAAAGCTGCTATTATTGGCTACCTTTCACATTACAAAGAAATATTTGATAAATATTGTTCTTGCACATCTTCAGGAAAGTAGCATAAATAAATAAACGATACAACTGACACTAGGATTCCTGTATGTATACACATGGATGTATAACCAATGTGATCCTGCAATCTGTACACGTGGAAAAATGAGAATTCATACCTTATTTGAATCAAATGTATGATATGTCAAGATCACTGTATTGTCTTGAGCAACTATTAAAAAATTAAATAAATAAATAAACGAGCCAGATGTCAGGTAACATATATATTACACAGCAGAGGCTAGAGAGGGCAAGACTTAAAACTTTAGAGAATGCAGCCAGGGTTGTGGCTCAGTGGTAGAGTGCTTGCTTAGCATGCGTGAGGCACTGGGTTCAAACCCCAGCATTACATAAAAATAAAAACAAGTTAAAAAAGAAAATTTTAGAGAAGCCCTGACTTAAAATTAGAAACTTTGGCTAATTCTAAAATAAAATTTTTGCTAAATGAGAAGAAAAAAATAGATAGTCCCCATTTATTTTCTTCAGTTACACTCCCTCTTGTGCTTAATGGTCAGGTTATGTGGAAAACGTTGAATTTGTCCCTCAGATTCACCATGTCTTTGGGCCCTTTATCATAACTAGAGTGCCCTTTCTGTGTCCCTACCCATATTCTGGCAGAGTCCAATTGTTCACTTAGGGGTAGTCTATAATAGCATCTCCTCAGGGAAGGATTCTAACCTCCATGGTCAGAACTAATCCTTTTTTGTATTTTGTTCCCATCAGATTTACAATACACTTTCCCCAAACATCCATCACATTGTGGTAAAATGATAGGATTAGAGCAAGCTCTGTCTATAAGGAACTGAATTTCTAAAGGGCAGGCATTCTGGGCTGTTTAACTTTGTCCCCTCTGGCCATGAAGCAGAGCCTTTCCTTGATTGAAAAACTGATAAATGAATGATTCAGAGGAAGAAAAAACAGGCAATTATGAAGTGGTAACATCCTGTGACAAAGTCAGAATGAAAGATCTAGAAAGGCCCTTGGGAATTGCCTCATCCTGAGTCTTCACTCTGCAGATGAAGAGGCTGAGACCCCAGGCAGCAAAAGGGACTTGCCAGAGGTCACACATCTCCAGCACACGGAAGCCTCCAGGCCTTTCTACCCCACAGTATCTGCCTTGTGACAGCCCCTTCTATCTCTAAGCCCCTAAGCACTCTTGATTTTTCTAAGATATTGGAAAATGGATGTGCAGTTCTTCTAACTTTTTGGTTAATCTGCATATGTGAGTTTGTGCTTTATGCTAAGAATAGAAAGAGATGTCAAAATAGCTCTCTGAGCAAGGCTGAGTGTACAGAAAAGGAGGCGGAAATGGAAAGGGTGCCCTCAGAGAGGATGTCACATCGTTAGACTCTAGTTTGGAAACCACTAGAAAGCCAGGATGTTGGCCAAGAGGCATTGTGTTCTCAGGAGGACTTCTTATCTTTCTGAAGGTTGCTGGTGTGTAAGGTCTGAGCAGCAAAGCCTGGCAGATAGTAGGCCCTGGCCCAAAGATGTCGGGGTACAGCGCAGCGGTGGGGAGGGCTAAAGGCAGCATTTCTGCTTCCTTGTTTTAGGGAGAGTCTGACTGCAGGCAGCAGTAAGGACCCACTGGAGGCTATTTTCATGGCAGGTGGGTGTTGGGGTTGGGTTTGTTGCGCTGAGCATATGCAAAAGGGTGGTTCTGTGATGGATTCCTGATCCAGGCTGGGTGCGGGGAGGGAAGTGAGGTCACGAAGGGGTGAGGGACAGTGAAAGGGGTGGAAGGATCAAAGGGCTATAGGGTCTTCTGGCATTGAAGAGTTACTGGAGTTGAAAGACACCTAACATAGTGACCATGGAGGGCTGCATGCAATGAGAGGTGATGACAAATCAAAGGTCTGGCCCTAGGACCACAGACGGGGTGGGTCGACGAGCAGGATGGAGGACAAGCTGGTTGGAAGACAGGATCTCAGGAGGCTGAGAAGTCAGGATGTCACAATATGGTTAATGAAGTGATTAAAATTATGACAAGAAATGAGAGGAAGTGATGGGGCAGGGGCATCTATAGGTCACTTCAATGAAGAGAGTTCACTTGAATGACACTCTGGTGACTACAGCTGCCTCATTTTTGCAAAAAGAGGAAGTGGCTCTGATCAGGACTTTCTAAGGGTAACCATTTGTGGTTGGTTTTTTTTTTTTTTTTTTTTAAGAGAGAGAGAGAGAAAGAGAGAAATTTTTAATACTTAATTTTTAGTTTTCGGCGGACACAACATCTTTGTTTGTATGTGGTGCTGAGGATTGAACCCGGGCTGCACGCATGCCAGGCGAGCGCGCTACCACTTGAGCCACATCCCCAGCCCACCATTTGTGTTGTTGAGTTAAAATTACCTCTACTCAAAGTGAAGGAAAAACTCAGTGCTTTCGTGAAACCCATCTGCCTTGATTCTTATCTCTTATCTCACATAAGGGATTCAGACACACATTCTATTATGAGGAATTTGGCCCCTTTTTCCATGACTGCTTGTGGCAGGTTGCATTTTTTTTGAAGAGAGCCACACCAGTCTATATCCCATCCCATGTGCATACACTCCTTATAATTGCGATCCCAACCCTCCTTCACTGAGAGATGGAGTCTTTCCTCTCTTGTAAAGTGGTGGTTAGAAATTGCCTCAACAGAATGTGGCACAAGTGATTTCTGAAAAGAGATTATAGAACACAAAGTGGTATCAGCCCTCTTTCAAAGACATTCGCCCTTGGAGTCCAGACAACACGTGTGGCTGGCTGTTCTGGCTGAGAGTCCCAACTAGGCCCTCCACCAACAGCCAATGCCAGCTGCCAATCATGAGAGTGAAGGAGTCTTCTTAGGATTCCAGTCCCTGTTCTAAATGAAGTTACTAAATGAAGTGTTAGTTTCATGATCACCTCTTATTACTGAAGTAACAATCCTGACAGGAAGCAAATCTCTCCCCTCCTCCCCTTTCACATGGTCAGAAATGCCTTTAAGCAATTGTGCATTAAAAACCCTACTCCTTGTGATTACTTTTGGATGGGAAAAAACAAAGACAAATTTGTTAATCCATCAGTTTTTTTAGTATTTTCTATGTCTAGGGTTCAGCTTAGGTCAGGAAGCCTGGAATCTGATTTAAAATAAAAACTTATAGGAGGATGTGACAAATGCAGTAAGAGAGGGATTCATAGGCTCTGAGGGGGCAGGAAAGGCTTTCCAGAGGTGTGACAGGAACTAAGCAGATAAGGCCCAGGAAAGAACAACAGAGGAATGGATTCCTGCCACCTGTGAAGTTACATTTGGGGCAAGACTCATTCATATTATACGCACCCTACAGGTTCCTACCTCTAACTTAATTGCGGGGGGGGGGGGGGGGGGGGCCACTTAGGAAGTAGGGTAAAGAGTAAATTGATTCTTTTGAACTCCTGATCAAACCTGGTCTACAGTGAAATGGATTTGTGTACCACCTGGGCATGAAGACTTTCTTAATTGTCTGACAGAATAGTCCCTTAGAGTGAATTTTAATTCAAAGCCTTTAACTTTCCATGATCTAAAATAGTTCTTTTCCCTGCCTGGTACTCCTGTAGTGCTGGGCTCTCTGATAAGGAAAATTGATGGCCACTCTGAGGGTCACTGCATCTCCACGTTCATTCATTTTTAGGCCCTTCCTTCTGAGCAGATCTTCTTTTTATCTCATCTTCGCACAACTTAATATACAAGTGCAGGAACAGAACCATAGCCCTGCTGACTCCTCAACACAGGTAAGTCTTGCTGATAATTAAAAATTACTTTGACAGCCAGGTGTGGTGGCACATGCCTGTAATCCCAGTCACTTGGGAGGCTGACACAGAGGATCATAAGTTTGAGACCAGCCTCAGCAACTTAGTTAGGCCCTAAGCAATTTAGTAAGACCCTGTCTCAAAATAAAAAATTAAAAAGGATGGGAATGTGACTCAGTGGTAAAGCATTTAAGCATTCCTGGTTCAACTGTTGGTATATCTCCCCCCCACCCCCTGCCCACCACCTGCCCCCCCCCCAAAAAAAATTACTTTGAGAAAGAGAGAAATAAAGGAAAAGAAAATATGGCATAGATTTTCTAGAAAACTATGGGGGGATAGGTGGTAGAAATGTTCTCCAAAGATTTTCCCCCTTTACAAAAAGAAATTTAAGTGTATTTAAAAATTGTTTTCTCTGATTTGTCCTGTATTTTGCTTTACAAATCTATGTAAAATATCTTTGGGTTTAAACAAAGTAACTGACCTTGGGTAAGTTCCTATTCTTCTGTAAGACCCAACTTCCTCCATTTATAAGATGGATCTAATATTGGTGTTACCTGGCATACAGTTAGCTTGTTCTTATTCTCTATTACACACAGATACACTCCATTAGTGTAGAAAACAGGCATTAACAATAGCATCAATCATTCAAGGAAAAGGAAGGTGCATTCCTTCTTCTGGGGTCATTATATTTTTATTAAAGTGTATTGTGTTCTAAATTCTATTCTGGAGGCAGAAGGAGGAGGATTGCAAGTTCAAGGCCAGCCTGGGCAAGTTAGCAAGACCCTGTCTTAAAATTTAAAAAGGGCTGGGGATGTAGCTCAATGGTAGAGCACTTGTCTAGCATGTACAAGGCCCTAGGTTCAGCGCCTAGCACTAAGAGGGGAAAAACAAAACTATTCAGAGTTTCTTCTTCTTCTTCTTCCTCTTCTTTTTTTTTTTTTTTTTTTTTTGTGGTCCTAAGAATCCAACCCAGGGCCATGTGCATGCTAGACAAGCACTCTACCACTGAGTCACATCCCTAACCCTTGTTTTCTTTTTTGAAGCTTCTTCTTTTAGTGATTTTAAAATCTACAACAATGGTTTTAAAACTGGTTTCTGAGTCATGAACTTCTATGAGAATATTGTAAACATTATTGGCTCTTTCTCCAGTAAAACATGTATGTACATACAGACCAAATGTTCCCAGAACTTTGAACCCATCCACACATCCCTGGTTAAGAATCCCTGACAGGCAGGCTGGAGAATAGTCTGACTGTACCCTGTATATCACACAGTTGCCCTCTCATGATCTGATGCTGAAATGCACAGGTGGAATGTTCCAGTCACATAACCATTTGTTTGGTTAAGAAATGTGGTCTGGGAGTCTCCTGGCAGAGTGTACCTAGAGCGATGTACTGCATAGTCCACCAGGGGCACCTCCTGGGATACTTAGGATTCCTCCATTTTCTTGCAGCATGTACAACAAATGTGTGAAAGGCACAGAAGCTTGTCTTTTTTTTTTTTAATTGGTTGTTCAAAACATTACAAAGCTCATGACATATCATCTTTCATACATTTGATTCAAGTGAGTTATGAACTCCCATTTTTACCCCAAATACAAATTGCAGAATCACATCAGTTACACATTCACATTTTTACATAATGCCATATTAGTGACTGTTGTATTCTGTTCCTTGCATCTGGCTCTGCCTGCATCAGGAAGTTGCTAGGAGATTAAGTTGAGTCAGTGTAGAAAAACTGCTTAGCGCAGTGATGATGATGATGGTGGTGGTGATGGTGATGGTGGTGGTGACAGTGACAGCCAACGCCTACAGAAGGCTAGGTTCCTATCCAGTCTTATTCCAGAGTTTATGTTTTTTATTATCATGTTATAGATACTAATTTTCGTAAATGTTAAATATAATTGTTATAATTATTACCCACCAGGGAGAGATGTAGTTGAGCCACAGCGTGTGTGAAAATGATTTTTTTTAGGATATAACTTGGCAGTATGTTTGACAGAAATCACAGAAAGAATGTTTACAGTAAGGTGGTAACAGTCCTGGGTTACTTTGTGCCACATGGGCATCTCAGGTAGAAAGACCTAAAGATATATAGCAGAACCAGAGGGAAATGTCTAGAGGTGTCAAACCATAGCATAAGAAGAATAATAGCCAATGCACCTGAGATGTTTTGCCTGAATAAAAGATGCAGGAATGACGTGACAGCCGCCTCTAGGCTCTCAAGCCTCTTCTGCAGGGACCTAAGGACCAGTTCCCAGAATGAGGCCCCTGGGATGAGCTCTAGGTAGATGGATTTCATCTTAATATTAGAAAAGCCTTCCTCATGCTGACCCGTGATGGACCACGAACATCCTGTCCCAGAGGCACCCAAGTGTCTGTGGAACCCAGAGGTCTGCAGTTCAGATACTGGAAAGATAGGTGGTAGCTACCAACTACCACATTCCAGGAAGTACTCTGTTGGCTCAGGTGACAAAAATAATAAAGCAGGCTGTTCCCTTTGGGGGACTCTGTGATATTTTGGCTATTTCTCTTTTCTCTCTTTTTAAAAATAAAAAATTCAGCTTCTCTTATTTAAGGAGACTACTGGCTGACAGCAGCTCATTGCAGAATGACTTACTGAGCTACCACGGAGCTAACCCCCATAAACTGCTTTTTGTATTTTATCTTGAGACATAGCCATGCTAAATTGCCCAGAATGGCCTTGAACTTGTGATTCTCCTACCTCAGCCTCTCCAGTAGTGAGTAGCTGGGAGTCCATGGGGTGTGTCACCACACCTGATTTGTAGAACAGCTTTTGAGAGAGCTTCTGAGAGAGCCCAGAGTGTGAAGTCCTGGAGGGAGGAGGGGAATTAATACCTTAATTCACTACTAATTCCCCTCCTCCCTCCAAGGAGGCAGGATAGAAGGCAGGGTGGTTGGGGAAAGGAGCAAAAGCGGAGAAACAGGTGCTAAAATGGGAATGCCATCGAAGTTCTCTTAAGGCTAGTTGGAGCTTTTTAGAGCCTATTTATAGCTACTCCGAGTGGGAACTGAAGTTCAATAGTACTTGCATCACCTGGGTGCTTGTCAGAAACAAGAACCCCAGGGCTCCACTAGAGAGCAAGGAGGCGAAATCTGCATTTTAACAAGTTCCCCAGGAGATTGGTGTGCACATCAAAACTGAAGAGCACCGATATGGAGGTCATCCAAGGGAGACCCAGGCTCAGATGGGCTGCTATGTTCCTCTCTGAAAAAGAAGAGTGGGCAGGAACACTGGGACAACAGGAAGCGCCAGGCACTGGAGTCTGGTCTCCATGGGGATGGCCCAGCTGTGCTTCCAGCCCAGCTGCTCCAATTATGTCTGTCTCTTTATCTAGTCAGGTTCAGAACAGTCAGTCGGATTTGCATAAAGAAGCCCGCAGTAATGGGGCTCGTGGGCACAGGTACTCATCTGACATCTAATTAAGCCATCTTGGTAAATCATCTCTAGAATGCCAGTTATTATTTTAGGAAACAACAGAAAGAGAATGATAATTAAAAGAAACACTCTGGATGGGAATTTTTACTTCATTCCAGGGGTTGGCAAGTAAAGCACCTTGGGATTTCTTTCTTTCTTTTTTTTTTTTTTGTAAAGATAACATTTCTATACATTTTCATAGTTCACACAACCTCAAAGCTTGTCTGCAGTTTTTCCCCCCTTTCCTCTGCTGGCCTTTGAGTTTTGTGGCTTTATTCAACTACTGTTTTTTTTTTTTTTTTCTTTCTTTCCACTGAGCACTTTCTGATTTTATTTTAACTTGCAGGGGGGAAGGTATTGTTTCTGGATATGACACAATATCCAAAGCATAAACTGCTAAACCGAACCACAGGTTATTCATTTTCAGGCAAAAAGGCCACTTTTACACTTCACAGTTAGACCCACGGAAGGCATTTTCGTGACAGTATTTTTTCCACCATGTTTCCTCTTCAGATGGCCTCGGAAATTTGCCATCCACTAAGAGGTTCACCCTTCTGTTGCCAACGTCTGTGGCCTCCTGGCCTTCATGCTTCATTCCTCCCAGGTCTGCTCCTCTTGGAGACTGTCAGGTCCCTGGTGTCATTCCCTGCCACATGTCCTTCTGTCTCTCACCCCCTTCACTACCTTCTAAGGGTGCACTGTGTATGACCTGAGCCACGGGTAGTGGCACTCACTGATCAGCCTTACACCCTGACTCTTGCCCTTCCTATTCCCCTGACTCGCCTTCTCAGTTCTGACTCCGTGCTGCTGAGAGACACTGGAGAAAACTCACAGAAGCACTGACAGAAGCCATCACAAATCCATGGTCTCAGTTTTTAAGTGGATTCTCGGCCCACTCAACCATTTTGCTTGCCCTCTGTCCTTAAAGGAAACCTCTTAACTTGCATCTGCATCCCCATACAGGGAAGCACTCTCTTTTCTTCCTGTGCCAGCTACCCGAGAGCAGGTTCAACACCAATCCCTTCCATTAACTCAGGTCCCTGGTTCAGGTACAAGCACAGGAACCACAATACCTGGGCCCAGGCCTCGGTGTTCCAGAAAGTTGTCTTAGTTGGGAACCTCTCACTGGTCTGTATCCTCTCTCTCCTCACTTTCTGTCATTCCTCAAACTGTCCCCATCCAGCTTCTGCCCTGACCACACTGTCAAATGGGGTCAGACTACAATCACAAACTTTCCCCAGGCCTCCTGGGACTTGACCTTCCTAGAGCCTTGACAGTGTTGGCCACTCCAAGTCTCCTACACACCTTTCTGTTAGCTCGATGACCAGCAGCCCCTCACCATCTCCCTCGGCAGTACCTTTACTGGGGGCTTCCTTGCACCTTAAATATTGGAAGTGGTTTCCTAGGGTTCCCCTGGGCTTGGTCCTTAGATTGCTGCTTTCCTGGATCGACATTTCCTTTTGGGAAAGCCACGTGGCTCAATCTACAAAGTGCACTCTGCCCATTTGTATCTCCAGCTCTCTTTCCTCTCCTACCATCATATTCACCTGTCCAGCCGCCGGCTGTATGTCACCACCTGGGCGTCCCATGGCTTCCTTAACCTTCTGTGTTCTTGAGGCCAAATCCACGGCTCTCCTGGCACCTCTCCCCAGCCTGCCCACTGACCCGATGCCACCTCCTCTTCTTCCTTCTCCATTTACCACTTGATTTCTTTATTTCTCTTGCACAGGGCTGCCCTAGAAACCAGCAGCGATCAGATAGCTTTCCTCCTTCCTCATCTCCAACATTCAACTCAGATCTGATTTTTACCTCCTGAATTTTATAACAAGCCCCCCCCATCCCAACTTACACCATGTTTCTGTCCTCCCCAGTTCACACTTGAACTATGAGCACAACCTCTTACCTGTCTGCAGTCCAGCCCCGCCCTAACAGCTGCTGGAGTGGTATTTCTAAAAGGCCAGTCCTGCCAAGTCAGTTCCCTGGCTTCAAACCCTTCAAAGACCTCCATGATCTAAAGATAAAGTCCCAGTTCCTTAGCAAGACACAGGCCAATGGAGACCACCCTCTGCAGGGCTGAGCAAGCGAGGCAGGCGCAGGGGCAAATGTTAAGGTGACAAATGCTCTCAGGTGCCGACCTTGAAAAGGGGTGCCGACCTTAAATTCTGTACCCTAGTGCGTGCACTGCCCTACTGCCTCTCTAACATTCTGGCTTCACAGTCCACCCCCTTCCACATTCCAGGCTTTGGTGCTTTCAGTCTCCTTGCTACAGTATCTTCACAGACACTCAGAAGCTTCTCACAACTCAGTGATCTTGAGAGAGCCTCCTCCTAACCTCACCTCTATGCCTCCCAAGCCCTGTGGGCATAGAGGTGTATCTCTACTACAGATCTGACCACCTAGATCCTGCTGCTTCCTGGAAGCTTCTCCAGGGCAGAGAGTGTTCCATTTTCTTTTTAGGTGTGTCCAGTGCTTCAGGCAGCATGTAAGAGTCAGCAGGTATCCAGGGAATGCTATCTGAACTGAAAAAGTCTGCTCTGGAACTCCCTTGAGGCAGATCCATCGTCCAAGGCCCCCAGCTACCACTCGGCCTCTTCCGAATGGGGTGACCTCTGAGGATTGTGGTGCACTAGGAGTGAAACAGAGCCAGCACTCGTCCAGAGCTGGGGTGAGGAAGGGGTGAATGTTAAACCAGTTCTCCAGGATGGTGGTCAGAACACTAGCAAATGATTCCCCTCCTGACAAATTCATTCGATGTGAGCCTGCAATTTTCACAGGAATTCTAACAGCCTGGACAAGTGCTAATTTCTGAGCTTTCCTTCTGCCAGATCGCCACCAGGCTGGTTCATGTTTGCCAATCTTGTAGCAGTGATATGTTCTCTAACAGGGGACATGAGTAGCTGTGGGAGTTATTCTAGGGGTTCATAAAACTGTTCTTGGGACCATTTTATGAGAAGAACTCAGTAATGTACCTCCTTGGAGAGTATCATCAGTACCAGGAGAGAGATGTGGAGTTTCTACACCAAACCTCTTTGAATACTCTTTAGGAGGGACCTGTCATAGAATAAGCAGCTTTGAATAAAATCCAATGTCACAGTTTAATCTTTTTAGGGTCAATCAAGCACTCTTGTAGCCTAAAATTTGGATGAGGACAGGGCCTGTAGTATACATATGGCTGTATATTTTTCACTCAGGCAAAACTTACTCAGTTTTTTCAGTATTTCTTCCCCAGGGCTGGCAGAGTACCGGCACACAGTAGGTACTGTGACATCCTGTAGGTACAGACTGGAAAATGAAGTAGTGAGGGGCAGATTGGAGCTGGAAGGGCTTGTCCCCAGAACTGCAGAGCTGAGGGTGACAACCAGAACATGTCACTTGCAGAGTGGCCCTGGTGTGCCTGCTTGCCCTACACCCCACATACTGATGTCCAAACCAATGGCTGGTGGACATGTGGAGGCCATTTCATGAACCGAATCAAGTAGAAACAGAAAAGGTGGCCTCTAACTCCAAACTGAGAACTACTGTCACTCCTCTTGGTGGGACTTGGGGAAGCTGCTTTTCTGGGTTTGCCGTTCTCCTCTAGCTAGCCTTCTAGTTCCCTTCAGGAAATTCAGTGATGATGAATCAGCAAACGAAACAAAACACCAAATCCACCCTGAAACTCCCCCAAAGGAAAACACTACTGTTCTTCTCGAAAAAGATGACACTTTATATACGCTAATGCATAGTATATATAATGCAGCCATAGACTGTCATTACCTGATAGGAAAAAGGACAAGAAAACCCCTGTGCAGACCAAGATGATGTGGCCAACTCACACAGGGTTTTCCATAGAACTTAGGAGTGCCTGGGCACCCCCTTTTTTGGAGAGCTACTAGGGACTGAACCCTGGGCCACATGCATGCTAGGTAAGTGCTCTACCGCTGAGCCCTCCTCCTCTCCCCTCCTGGGTCCCTAAAGCTCTTTTATCATCTTTCCAAACACACAGGGTCCTGGTCAGGGGCCTGGTTACAGGTTCCATGTGCTCTTTTGAGTCATTTTTAGAAATGGACAGGATCTAAAGTCCAACTCATGTGATTCCCATCTAATCAAATTTTACAGATTCTGTTGATAAGGCCAAAGAGTTTTTATGAATAATTAGAGGACATGGCTGGTAGAGAACAGAACTAAAAATCGTACCTGGTTTTCTGAATCCCAGATCTCACACCATATCACATTAATATATTGTATTTAAAACAACGGCAAAGGAGGAGGAAGAGTGGAGTGAGTAGCCATGAGGGGAGGAAGCAGTAGCTGTTTCTAAGATATGTAGATTTGCTTGCTCTTGGTTTCATTTTTGTGTTTAGCACAGATTAGTTTTCCAACTTCAAAAGTGACCAAGCCCAAAGCTCTCCTCTTTGGATCTGCAACTAAATCCTGATAGATCATCCAAGGAAAACTCGTAGAGGGGCAGGGAGGGAAACTTGGGCATGTGATGAGTGCTAAATGGCTTATGTCATTATAAAACCAAGCACAAGGGCTGGGGATGTAGCTCAGTGGTAAAGTGCTTGTCTCTAATGCACGAGGCCCTGACAAAACAAAATCCCTAGACAAGAATCTATCATTTTCAGACTGGGTTACAGCTCAGCATTAAAGCACTTGCCTAGCACAGGTGAGGCCTGGGGTTCTGATCTTCAGCATCACATAAAAAAACAAATAAATAAAACAAAGATCAAATTCTTAAAAACAAAACAAAACTATTGTTTCCAGTAAGTGTGGGAAAGATTTCCAAGGAGAAGGTATGAGTCTTGAAGGACAAGTGGGGGTTTATGCAGCAAAGAAGGGGATAATTGGGGCTGGGGCTGGGGCTCAGTGGCTGAGCGCTGGCTTCACATGTGTGAGGCACAGGGTTAGATCCTCAGCACCACATGCAAAAATAAATAAAGCAAAGATATTAAAAAAAAAGAAGGGGATAATTGTGGTCCCTCTAGGATGGGGGTTGGGGGGTTGTGAGTGAGGCATGGTGAGAAATGGCCTGGAGAAGCAGCTGGGGTCTGGCCTGAAAAATCATCTAAAAGGTTCTAAGCTGCTGATTGATTCAGAGTCAGATTTGCATTTTAGATAGATATCTTTAGGAACCAGATGGAAGATAGATCTTGAGATTTTTTTTTTCAGTTAGAGAGTGATCATTTAGATTCATTCATTCATTTATTCATCCAAATTTATGAAGCCCACTGATCTAGACAAGAAAAGATCTCATCAACCAAGATGGTGTCACTGGAGGTGGAATCATATAATCAATAAGACATACTGAGGCGACATTTGAGAAGTACGTAGGAGTTAAAAATCAGCAGGACCTGATGACTAATGATGTGGAGGAGGGTAAAAAGGAAAGAGAAGCATATCCATGGATGGTTGAAATGAACACCGTGTCCAATATTTTAGGATTATGTAATATCGAAAGGAATTGTCTGTCAGGAGCCCACATGCTAATGCACGAAGATCAAAACAATCTTCATCTGCAGCATCTTTGAAACAGGAGAATTACTTTGGAGTTTGTTATTTCTCCAGGGTAGAGACATAGACTTGCTCTAGGGAAGTAATTGTATCATCAACCAAATTCTAGGCGGAACTGAGAGAGGCTGAAATAAAATAGAAAACTCTTGCTGGGTCTGTCTCCACAGACTCACGGTAAGCCTTTCCTACCAGAATTCTAATTTTGTTAAAATGGGGTTGCTTTCATGTAATTTTAGAGTGAGCTTTGAAAAATGGAGAGCAGCAAGAATAGCAGGTGAACACAGATGGGTTGGGGGACAGAGTGGATTGGGCAAATTTTTATAAAAATACAAGGTATCTTCTCTTAAAAAAAAAAAAAAGAGAGAGAGTAAGAGAAGATTTTACTAATGTTACTGTGAGAAGCCAAAGACCTGATCAAAGCATTTTTTGGGGGGTGGGGGGTGTACCAGGAATTCAACCCAGGGTCCCAGGTGTGCTTAACCACCAAGCCACATCCATAGCACTTTTTAATTTTATTTTGAGCCAGGGTATCACAAAGTTGGTTAGGACCTTGCTGATTCACTGAGGCTGGCCTCAAACTTGTTATCCTCCTGCCTTAACCTCCTGAGTTGCTGGGACTATAGGCATTTTTGCTTTTTTGATCCTCATGTATAAATAAAGAACAGCAAGATTAAACAAAAAGTGATATGTTTTAAAGAGGCAGGTGTGGTGGTGCACGCCTCAAAAAAAAAAATCTTTTTAACACTGCACTGTGTTATATACGTGGCTACATCTTGCTGGGCAGATTGCCCAGCTTGCCTCTTGCTCTCACCATTCTGTAAGGTGAAAGGGTGAAAAGTAGTATTTACAAACCTAGGAACAAATTAATCCTTGGAGAAATCTGGATTGATTTTTCTCACCTGTTCACTTTGGTTTCTGCTCGTTGCCACAGGGCGAGGCGTGAGAATCATGTCCTGAGTGGAATGCCTGACATGTGGCTCAGAGACCTGGCACTGAGTGTTCTCTGTCCTGACCATCCATTGTACATCTGTCTTTCTGGTAAACGGCTTCTAGGAGTTTCACTTCTGGGAACCCATAGGGAGCGCCCTGATTACAAGAAACACAACAAACACACTGAAGTGGACCTGAGATGCCCAGTGGGAGCCTGTCCTCATGCTGTGGCCCTTGTGCTGCAGAGGAGCAAATGCTTTAGAGCAGCAATGCTTTTGTGTTTTGTTAAATAGCTAAAAACAATGGCTCTGAAGAAGTAAAGCTGAACTGAAATTGAGCAGCAAGCTTTGCTCCTGGTCTAGGGTTAAAATGAGTCTCGGCCTTGGAGAGGCCTTCAGCTGGTACTGCTCTGGGTCATATCTGAGGCACCTGTGAGCAAGGACCACGTGTTCACTGCAGACTCCAAAGTGCCAGGAATGGCATCCAGAGAAGCAGCTTTAGAAGGTGATGAGTTTCATTCAAAATATTTTTTGTTCTTATTTTGATCCCTTCCCCGCAGCCTCAGTATGAAGGACTGAAGCCTCCAGGGCTGACAAAATGGCAGGAGTTTCCGGTGGGGAAACAGGGGCGACTTTAAATTACTTGGCTGAGTCCCTTTGAAGGCTGCAGATACCTCTACCTTGTGGAGGCTTTTCCATGGGGCTTGGGGAAAAGGGTAGCTTTTTAATTTAGGAGAGTAGAATAAGGAGAGAAGGAAGAAGGCACTCATTGTCTGCTACCATGTCCCTTTCCTTTCTGTGTGATGACACTCAATTAGTAAGCAGGTAACAAACAAAAGGAAAAAATAGGACTTCACCCCTCCTCAAAAACACCCCAGCAGGAGCCAATCCCTTTTACTGAATACCCTGGCTATGGTATTATAGTTAACTGTAAAATACAAGAAGCTACGTTCTTATGATGATGGGTTTTCCCATCACCTGAAAAATCATGTACTGAGAGCGCCTCAGTGTACTAACCAGGGTAAAATCACCTTCTGAGTTTAGATCTGCATCAGCATCTCCCACAAGACTAGCAGCTCAGGTTACACCTTGTATGAAGGGCAAAATAGTTAAAACATAAGTATAAATTAATAGCCACAAAAGGGAAAGGATGCTGTGTGTGTGTGTGTGTGTGTGTGTGTGTGTGTGTGTATGGGGGGGGCTATTAAAACATTTTTGTGTGAAGCACAATCTTAGGAGGACCCCCAGAGGACTTGCAAACACTCAGTAGGATCAAATCAGATGAATCTATAGACATTGTTATTTGTCAGATTACATTACACTAAATTCAAGAAATGTAGATGATATGATGATTAAAATATTGCCCCCAGCTTCCCTCACATCCACTACAAATGCTTCTGCATGTGCCACTTTTTCAGATTTTGTTGTTACCTGTTAAAGAGTTTTGGGTGCTCAGCCTTTTTTCTGCTACAATGATAATAAGAGTTTTCTCTCCAGGAGTTCTGGGCAAAATTAATGAAAATTTTTATGGCCCAAGAAGAGAGAAAAACAAACATCCAAGCAAGGATCTGGGGTGCAGAGCAGAGGATTAGGAGAGTGAGCAAAATAACCGATTTGTGAATAAGAGCCACTCATATGCAAGAAGACCAAAGTTGTTAATGATTTTTTTACTGCTGACTTCTAAGGGCTTCACCACAACAGATCAGCAGCCCCAGGAAAGCCAGGGAGAGCAGAGGGTCTGAAGTGAACTTGTTACCCGGTGTCCCTGCTGGGCAAATAAGTCCCCCAGTAAGTGAATTCTCCACATAACTGAAAGCTATCCTGTAACTGGTAAAGCTTTTCTTTTACTATGTTTGTGAATTGTCTATCAAATGATTTTCCTGTCATCTTCAACAGAAATGACACACACACACACACACACCACATACTTAAGAAAGTAAACTTTCAATATGATCATAGTAAGATTCTGCAGATAAGAAAACCAGGAACCAGGAAGACCAGGGATGCATTGCCAAACACAGTTGGTTGCAGCTCTGGGGCTACTGAGGGGCACAGAGAACAGTTTTGAGCTTCCATTTACCTGCCTCGGAGTTGTTCTTTTTCTGATTCCCTCCTTGTGGGGCTGACAAAGCCAGACACTTAAACTCATGCTTTTAACTTCAGGAAAATTCTTCCCTCGCCCTCTCCCTTTTTAAAATAAAATGTGAACAAACTTGTGTGTTTTGTTCTCTTTGCAGCAAACTAGAAATAAGTCGAACAGAAGGAAAAACAGGGAACAATTGTGAGAGAAGCTGTGACGTTTCTTGTACAAAGGTGACAAAAGAAATGAGAATTGACAACTATTAAAAGTTTTTTTTTTTTTTTTTTTTTTGCTTATTTCTCATTTCTTGACTATATGGTGGTCTTGGGTATCTATAGAGTCAAGAAATTAATTTATTTTCTTTCTTTCCTTTCTTACCCTTCCTCATCATCCCAAATCTTTTTTATTTTTTTAATACTGAAGATTGAACCTAGGCCCTGGCTTAAGTTAGGTAAGGGTTCTACCTCTGAGCTACCTCCTCAGCCCTTTCAGTTTTTATCTTTTTTAAATTTTAAGACAGGGTTTTACTAAACTGCCCAGACTGGCCTGAAACTTACAATCTTCCTGCTACAGCCTTCCAAGTAGCTGATAAATATAGACGTGCACCACCACACCTGACCCAAACCTTCTTGACATTTAACATGGGAGTATGGTTTTGGGGTGTTTGTTTGTTTTGCTGTGCTGAGGATTAGATTTAGAGTCTCGTGCATGCTAGGCAAGGATTGTATCGCTGAGCTATGGCCCTAGCCCAAGAGCCCAAGTTCTAATGTCAGACTACTTGGTGTGAATCTCAGTTTTCCACCATTTGTTAACTGGGTGATTCTCTGTATTAGTCCAGTTTCTTATTGTTATAACAAAATACCCTGAGGCTTTGTACTTACAAAGAAAAGAGGATTATTTAGCTCAGTTTGGGAGGCTCAAAGTCCAAGGTCAGGGGGCCCCATCTGTTTGGCCTCTGGTGAGGGCCTCCTTGGCTATCTCACAACATGGCAGAGAAGCAGGAAGGAAACTGGCTGCGTGCAGAAGAGGCCAGTTGGATGAGGCGACTTCCCTGTACAACAATTCTCTTTCAGGGGAACAAACTCATTCTGAGAGACTGCTATTCGTCCCTTCTGAGGGCGGTGTCCTATGACCTCATTATCTTGCATGAGGCCCCACCTCCTATACCCTGCCTTCTGGGGACCAAACCTTTAGCACGTGAGCCTTTGGGGAATGCAGTCAAACCATAACCTAACCACATCTCACTGAGTTATTTAAATTCCTTGTTCAACAGTTTACACATCTGTTAAATAAGAAAATGAACACAATCCACCCAACAGGATTGCAGTAGGAATTATTTATAGTGTTCCTTTGAAATACTAACTATTAGTGTCATAAACCTTCATCTCATCTCACAAGTTATTATCTCAATTCAACAAAACTACAATCTCTACATCGCTAGATACTGCACTTGGATCCAGAAGTCTTAATGGAGTGTGGCTGGTCTAACAGGTTCCTAAGTGCATCACAAGAAAGTGGCCTTGTGTGTTCAGTCCACGTCTGGCTGAATACCAGGAAGTTGGACAGTGCATTTGGTCCCACCTTTCAGTCTGTTCTGTGTAGGCTGACCTTGAATTCCAGGTCAGCCTGGGATCACCATGGGCCAACCTCGGCACTTCAGCAGATCTGATGTGGTCCATCTAACCTATGCCATGCTGAGCGTGGTGTAGCCTGCTGCTTCAGAAGCAGCACTCCCCTGGGACAGTCCTGCTGTTTCCTGAACTTCCCAGATCTACTCCACTTTATCCAGAATACCTTTCTTTCCTCACTGCCTAACAAACTCTCACTTGACCTTCCAGATTGTATTTAACTCTCCCAGGAGCACAGGGAAGGCAGTTCTGGTTTTTGTTTTTGTTTTGATCCCTGGGGATCAAACCCAGGGCCTCTACCCCTAAGCCACAACCCAGTCCTGGAAAGGCATTTTTGGATGCCCAAATGATGGACAGGCCCTTTGTAGTGATTTCAGAATTAGTAAGTAGCACCTGGGCACAAGAGTGCATGCCTGTAATCCCAGTGGCTTGGGAGGCTAAGGCAGGAGGATTGTAGATTCAAAGTGAGCCTTAGCACATCTCAAAATAAAAAATAAAAAGGACTGGGATCCTAATTAGAATAAGTTATATCAATGTATGTATGATATGTCAAAATATACTCATTGTGCTGTATACCTAAAAAGAAAAAAAAAAAAGACTCGGGATGTAGTTCAGTGATAGAGTGCTCTGGGTTCAATCCTCCCAACTGAAAAAAAAAGAATTAAACCACTTGCTCAGGTTTTTTGGTCAATCTTAAGAGTCAGATGAAATCTGGGCTCCTAGAGATTTTGTTCTCAACTGAAAATGGGCTAGATGTGAATTCTTTCATCACTGAGGTGCCAAGTAGCAGTTACCACCCATTTTTGGAGGCTATTCCAAAGGAATCTTATAATTTTCGTTTGAGTATTATGGGGCAAGCAGACATAACATGTAGAACTGGTGAACATATGGACAGATAGCAGAGAATTATCATTTTTCATGAGCTCTGAAGTTACTGCAACTTATTTGTTATCATGATAGAACTCTAATGGACTGTAAAGCTCAACTGTAGCCCCCACAATGATCTTTTAAAACCCTGGCAGATAATCTTTACATAGCATGAATTGTGCATTTTTGCACTTTTCATATGATCAAAACAACAGGATAGAGCATAAGAAGATTTTATAAATATAGACAAATAAATATGCACTTGTTTCAAAACCTGCATTTATAAGCTACTTAGTTCACTTTCTTCCTTATCAGTCCATTATAGCAGTCAGGTTATTTTTTTCCTTATAATTGATGATATACAGTTGTAATGCAATAATTCTGCATCCAGGAAAAAGTGGGACAACTTTACTGGGGAATCAAATGGATCAAATTATGCAAAATAAAATCTCACTATTATGTATAATTATAATGCACCAATTTTTTTAAAAAAGATGGGCCAGCTTACTCATGCTCATCTATTGAGTCATTTAAATATCAAAAGATGACACATATTACCAAGACAAACATAAAGGCCTTTAAACCCTGTCTTGGAGCAGGAAAACACTCAAAACTGTGATGACAAAAATTTTAACTCATCTATCTCAATTTCTCATTATTATTCCAATTAGTTTTATGGTCACTGTATTTATGGAAGTTTCTCACTGCTGCTGTTAACTCAAGTCACTGTTGAGTACACAGGCTCACATGTTTATCTTTTTCCTTATAAAAATGTTAAACCAGCAGCCATAAATACAACTTCTTTGTTTTAAAGAGGCTAAACTAAAACAAAAGTCCTTACCTGGTGTAGGGCAGGTATACTGTAAACTCGAAGTACTTTCTTACACAGATTGTTTTTAACTTAAATTTTGAAAGAATTTTAATTCACAGAAATGTGGTAAAAATAGTACATCGAGGGAAGCCTATCGAGCATAAACATGATGCAAATATCAAAAACTAAGAAATTAACACTGGAATAAGCTTATTAACTGAACGATAGGATTTGTTAGGATTTTACCAGTTTCTCCACTAATGTCCTGTCTTGGTCTCGGAATCTAATCTGTGACACTATGTTACATAAAAATGTTTAAATTCACTAACCTGTAGGAATCATGGTTTCATTCACAGGCAAGTAAGCATCAGCTTCTATGGTGACTTCATGGTCATATATATTTGGAGACCCCTGGGAGGGAAAAGGAAAAAGGAAAAAAAAGACTTACTGTTTAGTCTTTTACGTATTTACCAAGACAAACATAAAAGCCATATTTGCTTTGTAACATTTCTTGTAAAATTGACAAAAACTTTAGAAATCCAGTTGACCAATGATACTGACTAAACAGGATCATCTAGTGTAGGTGCACTGGGGCCTCCAAACAACCACGGACACACGTGAGAGAAGCTTTCAACGTGTGACCCCAGCATGCATTTTCTTTTCTAAGTGGAACGTGAAGGTGAGAAGTCAGGGAGACCACAGTGGCTAGGAAGCCTTTTGGTTCCCACTTTTTAATGGAGGGGTTTCTGCTACTCTGTCAGACAGCAGGCACAGGGAGGAGAAAGGATCACTCACCCAGAAAGCAAGTCCTGGGTGGTCAAGGCACTGCCTCCAGGCCCACTAGAGGGGGTCACCTGTCACCCCTCTCCCAGCTCCCATCTAGAGGCTCCACTCCCTGCCACATGACAGAAGCCCCAAAATCAAAATTCTGTTGCCTTTGAGAGAGTCAAAGGCTAGTACAGGCCAGGCAAGGTGGTGCACACCTGTAATCCCAGCTACTCCAGAGTCTGAGGCAGGAGAATCATAAATTTAAGACCAGCCTGAGCAACTTCTGAGAACCTGTCTCCAAATAAAATAAATAAATAATAAAAATGGCTGCAGAAGTAGCTCAGGGTGCAAGGTCCTGGGTTTGATCCCTAGTACTGCAAAAAAAAAAAAAAAAGGCTAGTACAGGAAACCTGAGTCAGTGGTCAGAAGGCTTAGAATCTAGTTTCCACTCACTAGGGAAGTCATGTAACCTCTGGAATACTCTCTCTCTCTCTCTCTCTCTCAACTCTGTGTGTGTGTGTGTGTGTGTTTGTGTGTGTGTAAAATTGCGATTATGATGATCCCACTTTTTGTAGGATTTTTGTGAGGCACAGTTTAGTAAGGGCTACTTGCAAATCAGAAAATAAATTTATACATGTATGTTTTTAATGCAAAGGATTATTTTTTATTATCCATAGTAACATATTTTAAAGCTCTTGGGAAAGAGGAACCAAGAGAGGGCTTTTGCTTAGTGAAGCTCAACAATCAGCCTTCCCACCCTCTCCACCACAACAAACAATTATCTGCCCCAAAATGTCAGTGGCTGAGAAACCCTGAGCAAAGCTAAACTGAAGCTGCTGCTGAGTTGCAGAGAGGTAAGCAGAGGGGCAGAGGGGCGGAGGGCTGCAGGCTAAAGGGATGCAGATTCTATGGAGAGAAAGATTCAGGCCACACAATCAGATGGAGTCATTTTAAGGCGAAAGAACAAGATTTAGGGACCATGAGATTCCATGTTGAAATTGGCAAAAACTGGCTTAATGACACTGCTGGAAGGTTCTGCTTCTGAAGAACTGATATCCCCTGGGAGAGAAAATGGGTTTGTGCTGGGCTGGGGTCGGAGGAAATGGGGACAATATGAGGACAGAGAGCTCTCTGCTGCTCTTGCTTCCTCTCTTAGCCACTTTTTTGGTTCCTGTTCTGACTTGAGAAGACAGGTCCAAAATGGGAAGTGGCGTGTACCCAGGTCCAGTGTAGCTCAAGACATCAGGGTGTCTCTCCTGGATAGAGGCTCCTCCCTACTGCCATGCTCTTTTACCAGGGTGGTGCTGGCACCCAGGAGACCTTTAGGACTAAAGGGAGGGAAGATGAGAATGGGAATTTAGAACTATTTCCCCAGCCCTATTTGTTCAATGTTCAGTTCAACAGGAGGGTTTTGTTTTGCTTCGTTTTTCAGTGCCGGGGTTTGAAACCAGGCCCTTGCATATGCCAAACAAGCACTCTACCACTGACCTACCTCCAGCCCTAACTTGGAAGGTTTTATTCAGTCCAGGCAGCAGCAAGGAAGGTTGAGTACAAAGCCATGAGGGTATTAGATTGACATCTACAGCCCACATAGAGGACTGAAGAGTCCCAGGAAAGGACAGCCAGACCAAAAGAACACCTCCATCCTTTCTTTGCATATATGAGGCTTGAGAGACATAACCTCTCCTACGCCAGCCATCCAGTGAGCAAAGCCTGCAGGAGATGACTCCTGGCCTAGCATTTATCAGGTCTTCACTCAATTTCCACAGGTGCCTGCCTCCTTCCATTCTTTTTTTTTAAAGATAAATGCTCATTTATAACCAGGATGCTATTCTGATTTCTATGAGCATAGATGAGTTGTATGTGTTCTAGAACCTCCCATAAATAGAATCCTATGGTAGATATTCTTTTGTGTCTCATAAGGTTTTTGAGATCACTCATGTTATTGGATCAGTAATTTGGTCCTTTTTACTGTTGATAATATTCTACTCTACCATTATGTCACCATTTGTTTACCCATTCTCCTGATGGGTAGATGGACTTGTGGATTGTTTATAGTGTTTCACTATCATGAACAAGGCTCCTTAGGAGTTTCCTTTTCTCTTTTTCTTTTTTGTTTTGTTGTTTTTAAAGCAATGGGCAGGAGGAAATGAATTAACAAAAAAAGTCACATTGCAAAAAAATGGATGAGTCTGACTTTATAGGAAGAGGCTGGGAGGAGCAGGAAAAGAATGCTCACTGTGCTCCCAGTGGCCTCTGGGTCACCAAGTAGCACTAATATCCCTTCCTTAAAGAGAAGCATGATTCAGTTCACTTCTGGCCTGGAAAACTCCAATGATCTGCTCTGGTGGAATATTACTGTTAGACCCATTTCCGTTCAAGGCTGATGAACACTTGGCAAGAAATGTTGACTCACAAACAGATCTTGAGCTCCATCTCTGAGTTCAGTGTTTTGGTGAACTTTGCTCGATTAATACCAGTTTGTAACATTAGCCATTTACAAAGCCCATCACAACTTGCATAGAGATTTTAAAACCTTTTCTGTTCATTGCCACAGTTTCTGCCTTAATTCATCTTTTAATGTGCCTAGCAGGAGTAACAGACACTGTTGACTACTGCCCAGAAGTCATAGCGCCTTTCCCTTCACCTATACCCTCCTTTTCTCCTGGGAGAAACTTGACTTGTTGATTTATTCTATGTTAAGTCATAGATTCAGGCAAGGAACCTTTTCCCGAGCCCTAGACGCCAAATTTTGGTTGGTCTAGATCAATCATGGCAGTCTCAGATTCCCGTTGGCAGAGAATGAGTCACACTTTTGGCCAATGAAATGTGAGTCTTCCAGGAGCTTCTAGAAAAGGTTGTACTTGTTCTTAGAAAAGAAACATTAGAGATATGAAAAAGGTAAACATCCTCTTTTGTCTCAGGGGGTGACTGTATGAGGAGGTGACTCCTGGAGCTGTAGCAACCACCCTGTGACTGAGGGGGAAAAACCTGAAGACAAAAACCAAAACACTGGGTTGGGGTTGTGGCTCAGTGGTACAGCGCTTGCCTGGCATGTGTGAAGCATTGGGTTCGATTCTCAGCACCACATATAAGTAAATAAAGGTCCAACAACAACTAAAAAAAAAAAAAGCCAAGACACTGAGGAGATAGAACGGAAAAATGGAAGAACTTGGTTCCTTGATGACGTTATCTACCTAGTCACACCAGAACCACAGCTATTGCTTTTCATCTCAAGTTCCACTAGGCCTGCTTTCAGAGGTCTTTAGGTTAAGTTTCAAACGGTTCTCACATCCTACCTCTCAGACCCCCCAACACACAAACTAGAAGTAGCAAGCCAATGCTTGGGCCCCAAAATAGAATAAAAATACCATTTGTTAGATTTAGATAACAAAAAAAGTGAACAGATGTAACATGAGCTGGCTACTTTGTTCATTTATTATTTTTGTGTTAGGTGCTAGGAATTGAACCCAGAGCCTGTCCATGCTAGGCAAGTGCTCTACCAGTGAACCATATCCCAGCTAATTACTTTAAATATCTTGTTTTGAAGTATTTCCCTGGAGAGGGCTTGACATATGATAATGCTTCCCAGGATAGGGCAAGGGATGTTCTGAATATGCAGCGGCTCTTGACCCCAGGCCTGGTGACCATCCATTCCTACCCAAGTGCCCCAAAGGCTGGTGCCCTTAATGCTGAGGCTGGTGGTTGTAGATTTGAGCTGCACTTACTAAGACAGTCTAAGAAGAGAGATTTATATTGACTGCTCTTCTGGGTGGGGTCTCTGATCTAGGAAAGTATTCATCCTCTGCAAAGAGATTCAGAAATATCTGTCACTCCAAGTCCCTGCAGGATTAGAAAGGTGACAAATGCAAAGGGCCTTAGTAAACCTTAAATCCCATTTTATCTCCTTCACTGGAAGAACACTGGCAGATGGAATACTTCATGTGTAATTTCTCTTTCTATTTCTGAATCAATTCATTTAGATCATTCCCAAGGTTATAAAATAATATGTCCTAAGCCTATCAAAATTCAGAAAACAGAAAAATCATCACAATTTACTCTCTACCTAAAACAATATCATGTGTTTTGTTTTGTTTTTCTTTCTCTATTTCTGCCCTTTCTGAACCCATTTTAAAAAGTAGATGCTCTTACAAATGGGTATTTTTGTTTTGCTCTTAGCTTTTGGTTTAGTTTTCAGATTTCAGGAAGGATGATGGATGTACTAGAGAAAAGATCAAACAAGGGAAGTTCCATATTTCTTATTTTTAAAGGGAAAACTTTGGAAATTTTATCAGAACCAATTACCTGTGTTATTTAAAAAAATTATCCACTCCACCCCCCCTAAAAATCAGTAGCAAATTCCTAAAAGTTGGGGAGGACAGAAATGTAAGCTAATAGTTGTTGGCTGTACATAGGCTTGAAGGAAATCATGCCCACATGATTCAAGTTGAGTGGACCGTGATTTCTTCAGATAATGAGGAAGTAACAGATAGAATCTACAGAGTTGGGCTCAGCCTGTTTTCTGCCTCCTGTGATCGCCTCCTCAATAAGCTGAAGTGTTCCCTTTTGAAGGAAATGAGGTGCTTTAGAGGGGATCGCTCAAGGGCACTGCCAGTGGCTCTCTACCACGAGTAGGGAGACATTTTAAGAGTCCTCCTCCTGGGGCTTATCCCTGTGCTGGGTTGATTTCAATGTCTTTACTGACAACTTCATAAAGTGCTTCTGACAGGGGCTGATAAATAATAGGTAGCTACTATTACGAAATTAAGAACATGCCTCTTATTCTAAAAAAAACAAAAACAAAAACAAAAAAACCTCCAGGTCTTCTAAATCCAGGTCTAATGCTCTTTCTACTGTCCTGTGCAGGGCATGACTGGCCACCAGAATCCCTGGAAGGAGCTGGTGGGCTGCACAGTGGGAGAGTACAAATATTAAAGGGGCTGGTTTAAGTATAATTCGGAGGATTATATCTGCTTCCTTAAATGGAAGTCACTGGAGGGGGATGTAGGAGTACAATAAGGGAAGCAGATGTGAGCACATGCTGCAATCCGATGAGAGAAGTTCTTGAAATGGCCACGGGAACAGATACCCTTCTTGACAGTACGATGTATTCATTTCATCTTCTTCCTCTATGACTTCCATTTATTGAACACCTACTAGGAGCCAGATGCTCTCCTGGGCTCTTTTCATCATTGTCAGGACCAGAGTAAGTCCATACTGGGTTGGTCTCTCCAGTCACAGTCCCTGGTTATTCCACGAAGCAAGTTACAGCAGGAGAGAAGGAGCGAGGTCCCTTACCTGGCCGGCCAGGTTGAAGTAAGCATGGTTGGTCAGACTGACTGGTGTGGTCTGACTGGCTTGTGCTCTATAGTTGACCACGAGCTCCCCGCCATCCAGGGTGTAGGTCACCCAGACTTTTAACTCTCCAGGGAAGCCTTCCTCACCAGCTGGACTGATGCGGGAGAATTGGACGCCATTTGAGAGCACCTGAGGGGTCCAGAGGACCTAGAAAAAAGTGTTTTCAAAGCTGCTTATTTGCTTCAATCCCAAGTTAAATGCCACATTTCAATATTTAAGGATAACTGATTCCAGAAAGGGAGTTCATCAATCATTAAGGCTTGGATTAGTAGCCTGGATTTGAACTCATCTAAATCTCTGATTTGTACAGAAAAGAGGCATTTTTTTTCCTGTTTACCTACTCCCATTCCTTATACTCTTTTTTTTGGGGGGAGGGATTATCAGGGATTGAACTCAGGAGCACTTGATCACTAAGCCACATCCCCACCTTATTTTTCATATTTTTTATTTAGAGACAGAGTCTCACTGAGTTGCTTAGCACCTCACCTTTGCTGAGGTTGGCTTTGAACTCACAGTCCTCCTGCCTCAGCCTCCAGAGCCGCTGGGATCACAGGCATGTGCCACCTTGCCTGGCTCCATTCCTTATACTCTTTCCTCTTAACCTTACATGTATGTATCTACAGTATTTTCCTCTTTGAATTTTTCTTGAATATATATTTATTTTAATCTTGGTGCTCCATTCTGGTGTTGTGTAGCAATACCTTTTTATAGATCTAAAAAATAACCTTAATAAATCAACCCCTCTCTCTGGTGTACTGTATACAAATATTAATGAAAAACACTCCAAGTTTCTCTTATTCCCTGGACAGAGTTTATAACAAATTGGGCACTTGTTCCATTAGGATTCAGTTCCAGCCCACAAGTCAGGAGTCATGGTTTTGGAGCCAGATCTGTTCCTAGTTCACTGTGTAAATTTGGGCATCTATCACTTCCATAAAATTAAGGAGCTAGAAAAATTACCTTGAAGGTTTTCTCTGTGTTCTAGCAAATACAATTCTAAGAATGGCAAGAAAAATATGAAGAGAAAAAAAGAATCTTGAATTAACATAGAGGTTCCTCTTCACTTTGCCTGAAAGGCCCCAAGATCACACTTTCAGGGAAGGGAAAACCAGCATTTATCAAGTGTTCGTTATGAAGAAAGACACCTAGCCAGAAACTTTACAGACGTTATCTCATCTGTCTACTTCAAGTAGTGCCATCATTCTCATTGAGTGAGCACACACTGAGGCTCAGGAAGGGTAAACTGCTGGCCCCAGGTCATGCAGCTGGTAAATGATAGTGGATTGGACCCAGCCCAAGCCTGTTCCCTATGTTACAATAGCAGCATGAGTTGACCAGAGTCCTGGTCCTTTAGGGAGCTCTGGGATCACTACTAGTAAAGAGCTTATTGCACACAGGAGACCTCCAATCTGTGGAGTATTCACCAGTCACTGATGCCTTACATAAATCACCTTGCAAGGAACTTTTTGGTTGAACTAAACGAAATGACTGTCCCTGTAGGTCAAAACTGTTGAACACTGGCAATCTCTTATAGTTCCAACTAATATTATCCCCACTTTACAGATGAACAAATTAAGTTCAATGGAGTTAACCTGCCTGTTTCTCCCCATACATTCCAGAGGTGTAGAATAGAACCCTTTAATACAGCATAGTTTAAAAAGAAAAAATATTGTTTAAAATCATACATGTAATTAGTGACAGAGCTAGGATTCCAACTCAGGTCTGGCTACCTACATAATTTCACATCTTAGTTTCAATGAACAGCTTTATTCAAATCTCCATTTTCAACAGAAGAGTCAAACTCTCACTCCAAACACAGTTAAAAGATAATGACCTTCTGCATCAGAGGAATGGCCCTGCAGCCCAGGCTCTGCCCATTCACTCTTGCCTGGGTCTGGCTCTCACAGGTGTTCTGTCTGCCAGGAAGGGGAGCCCAGCAGGGATGGAGTTCTCTACCTTCATCTACAATGAGAGCAGCTGGCGTTGACACAAATTCACTGAGCTCAGTAAAAAATTTAATTTATATCCTAATTATCTCTCAGAAATATTGAACTTTCAAGACTTAAAATAGGAAGACTGTTATATGTGTAATTAAAAAAATATAAGAAGAATTCCCCAAATGGAAAATTCTAGGAATTAAAAAATCTGAAATAAAATGTTCTTATCTTGCTACCCAGATTTTCTTCTTTAGGGAAAGGAAAGAATGGAAAGATTTTGGTGTAAACAAATATTTTCAGTTATGTGTAATTCCCATTCATGGAAGAATTTCTCTGACCATATAGTTACTAACTCTCCAGAAACTCTAAATCTGCAGACTTTCTTATACTATTTCAAATCCTGTCAGGTTATTTAATTTTCATCTTTTAAACAATTGTGCTTAAATGCACAGAAAAACATACACCCCCAACCTAAACTATTCATTCAGTAATTGTTGAAATCCAATACACTTAAAATAAAGTCCATCGGATACTGCTAACGATACCTATCTAAAAACTTACTACTGAGAAACTTTCAGTGGCTCCATAAGTATTCTCAGCTTTTTCCCACCCACCTCAGGGCCCCAGTGTAGCCATTCTGTCTAATACCCACAGACTGAATGAAACGTTACCTGTTCTTCAAAAGCTGTTCAAGTCCCACCTCCATAACTATTCATTTGTTCATGTTCAGCTCTTCTAGTATAATGTTAGCATCTATGTTGTGGTGCCTGTGGAAGCTCAGCTGTTAATAGTTATGTAAGGGTCCATCTGCCTCATTATACTGTGAACCTCAGGAATCCCCAGCCTATTATGCTCCGTGGTTCACTAAAGGGGCCCACTGCACTGGATTGGGCTATGGTTTGAATGTGTCTTCCAAAAGTTCATATGTTTAAAACGTAATTCCCAAACTCATGCTAATGGTATTTGGAGATGCAGCCTTTGGCAGGTAGTTAGGATTAGAGGAGGTCATGAGAGAAGTAACCTCCGATGGCATCAATGGTTTTGTTTGAAAAGGAAGAAAGACCCAAACTGGTACAGTTGCTCATTCTTGCCACGAGATGCCCTCTCCCATGTGAAGACACAGCAAGAAGGCCCTCACTAGAGGCTGGCACCATACTCTTGGACTCCCCAGTTTCCAGAACTATGAGGGAGAAAAAAAAACCTTTGTCTTTATACATGACCCAGTTTTTGTATTTAGTCAAAGCAACAGAAAATGGAGTAAGACAGATATGCATTCTTACTATTCTTCTGTGTTAATAAAGGGAATACATATGAAGCAACACTGCAGAAAATACCACAGTGGAACAGAAGGAGAAGAGCAAGGTGCTGTTCTGAGGGTCCTCTCAAGATCCCTTTAGGAACCCGGCCCAGCTTCTTCTAGATGGGGTTTACTCATGGACCTGGCATGTTCTAGAGGATCTCTGCCCTCTGCTCTTCACTGAAGAAAGGGAAGCCAACGGGATAGTCTGGTTCTTGGCTACAGAGAGGAAGCTGGAGGGAGAGGGGAAAACTTAGAGCAACCAACTTCCTTCAGCAGGAGAAGTGGAGGCCAGAGGCAGAAAAAAGGAAATCATGGCCTTTAGTTACCACACATCTTACTTCCTATCTTCTCTTTCTCCACTCTAGCAAACAACCTGGGTGGTATAATTTAAAGGAGAGCTCTCTGAAATTTTTTCCCTCAGAGACTAAAATGAGATTGGAGGACTCTGAAGCAGGAGGCCAGGAACTCTGATCTCAGGGAGTAGCTTGATCCCTTTGCTTTCCAAGGATTGGAGTTTTTATTTAGGGGACGGAGTTTTTATTTAGAAAGGGGGATCTGGAGGAGCCTAAGGTAATTTCAAGGCACAAAGCACTTCAGTGAAAGGGCATTTCCGGGTGTGGTGCCACACTGCACAGGAAGGGTGCACACAAGAGGAACAGGGAGGAGTATTGGATTGGGGGTCCCCACAGTGGCCATGGAGGACACCAGCAGCTCTAGTATAGGAATGAGAGCTTGGAGCCAGGCAGACCTGGCTGTCCCCTTTAGGAATCATGTGCCTTTCACAATCTCAGATTTCTCATTTGAGTGATGATTCAGGCCTCTTGGAAAGGTTGGAGACAACATATGTGAAGGCCTATGCAGTAGAGGGTAGGTATTTATTATTAACCCACATTTCTTCAACCTGATTCCCTGATCCCAACACTGCAAGAAAGTTGTTCCACATCTTTCCTAAGTCAGGGGTCGTGGTCCTTTCACTCAAGGATCCCTGCTTGTGACAGTCAGATGAACTAGAGAAGGACGGATCCTGGATGTGGCCATTTGCATCTGCTCCCCCAAACCCTGGGAACAGCCTTTTTCCTGGATTGCTTTACCATGCACATGTCCCAGGGCCTAGGATTCTGCTTGGCAACAGAAGACATGCTTGTGGGTACTCTGGGAAGTGGACCAAGAAAGGACTCTGCCACATGCCCTGGACTCACCTTGTCAAACCCTTTGAGTCCTCCATGCAGACTGTTGGGCCCATTGTTAATGGCCAGGTGATACTCCTTCCCATCCAATGTAAATGTTCCTTTGGCAATTCGGTTGGCCACCCTTCCAACCACTGCTCCAAAGTAGGGCTGCTTTTGGAGGTACCCTGAAAGGACAAGGATGACAGTGTTTTTTAAAACTTCAAACAGAAGAGGTGTCTTACACTGCTGCCTGTCACTTTCTTCTTGAGGAAGCCGCAACTACCTACAAGTTGGCCATATCAAAGCCTTCATGAAAGCATAGAAAAATGGTATTTTTTTCACACCTGACATTTTCCTGTTCCAGAAGTAATACATATTCATTACAAAAAGTTTTAAAGAATTTTATAACACACAAAGAAGAAATTTAAATCCTCCTTAATCTTATCACTTGAGAGAACCACTGTTAATATTCATATATATATCCTTCTGTCTTTCAGTGTAGTGTACATATGCACTTGCTTCTTTTCATAAACTGGGATCTTAGTGGAAATGTTGCTTTATAATCTGCTATTTTCTGAGTCAATTAATTTTCTTAATTAAAAATTGGACTTTTGTGTAGTCTTGAGAGAAAACTATCTAATTCTTCTTTCTCTTTTCATGTTTTTGTAAAATCATATAATTAGTACATGTAAATATCTTTAATGAGAGTTAAATAATACCCAAAGACATAGAGTAGGATTGCCAGAGGAAATACAGGATGCCTAGGTAAATTTGAATTTCAAACAAAGAATGAATAATTATTTAACAGTATTTAAGTATGTTCATAGTATTAGTGTGGATGAGACAGTATAAGTTGTTTATCTGAAATTTAAATCAGACTTCTTATATTTTCATTTGCTAAATCTGGCAAACTTAATAGTGGAAAACATTTTAAAAGCCTTTCTTAACTTCTCTTCCTTCCTAATATCAATCACTGTTAACAGTTGGGAATGTACAATTTTTTCAAAAATTGAATTAACTACATATAAGCATACATGCAAGAACACAAACACATGTATATTCTATACAGTTATAATTCAGTTATATACATTGTTCTGTAACTTTTCACTTATAAAATATCTTAAGGTTTCTCCATGTTACTGCCTTTTTTTTTTTTTTTTTTTTTTTTTTTTGGTGGTGGTGGGGTTATAAAAAGCAAAGCACCATAGGTGTAGTTACAACTTTGAACAAGGGCATATTCCAATAAAAGTACTTAAAGTACTCTTCTTAAAGTTTTTCTCTTCTTAAAGTTTACTTTTCTTAAAGTTTTTTTTAAGTTCTTCTGTGGTTTTCCATGGAAGAGATTAAGATTTGGAGACAGTTTGTTTTTCCATTTTCACCAAAATTCCTTTCTGTTCTACTTCTCACTCAAATGCACTCTGGATTCCAATCTCCTTCCCTGGGGTACTCTGTATCCTCCATGTCTAGTTAGGATTAGCAAAGAATGCAATTCAAACATATGACCTCTTTTTTCACACCTGGAGGGGCTCTCGGATACAGACCCTGAATCAGCCAGTGGCTGGTCACTGTTCCCATTACGCAACTGGTTGGGCACAAGTTAATCATTCTCTTCCAGGTCCTCATTAATCCATGGTGCCTCAGAATCTTGTAAATGAACTATTATAACAGTGGACACTTAGTCCTTTCTAAGTCCCAGACACTTTCTCAGGGCTCTACATTTAATTCATTTCATCCTCAGAACATTTCTCTTAAGTAGATACTATTATTGCCGCAATTTACTGATGTGGAAACCGAGGACAGAAAAGTTTAGTAACTTGCTCTAAAACACTAGTTAGCAGAGGAATCAAGACTTGAATCCAAGTAGTCTGGCTCCTAATTCATACTTTTAAGCATTGCCTTCCATTGGTCCCTTCCAGGACCCCCCAACAAAATATCAAAGTGTATAAATGCTCAATTCCTCATATATGATGGGGTAGCATTTGCATAAAACCTATTCACATCCTGTTTCTTCAGTACTGGGGATCGAGTTACACCCTCAACCCTTTTAATTTTTATTTTGACACAAGGTCTCACTAATTTGCAGAGGCTGGCCTAGAACTTGCAATTCTCCTGCCTCAGCCTCCTGAGTATCTTGGATTACAGATGTGTGCTACTGCACCCAGCTCCCCCCATATACTTTAAATCTTCTCTAGGTTATATATAATCCCTAATACAATGCAAAGGCCATATAAATAGTTTTTGTACTTTATTATTATTTAGGGAATGACAAGAAAAAAAGGCTAAACACATTTAGTACTACTGCAGTTTTCTCCCAAATATTTTTGATCTGTGGTTGGTTGAGTTCACTGATGCAAATCCATGGATACAGAGGGCCAACTGTATTTAGCAAGCACCAGGCATCCTGGTTGGCCCATCTAACCACCATCTCTAGGCACTGGTGGGGTTCATTGCTCCGTCAGTTCCCACCTTCTCCCCCCTTCCACTTTCTGAAGCTGTAGCTTTCAAACCCCTTAACAGTGGTTAAACAAAAGGAGTCCCAAAAGGCAAATAACCTCTTCTTGGTTTTATTTCATCTTCTCTTTAGATAGAAAAGGGGATAATCCCTCTCCTGCCCACCATCAGGGGTCATGGCTGACACCTCTATAACAAAAGACAGGTTGACAAGAGGAAAGCATATTTGATTATAGTTTCACGTGACACAGGAACCTTCAGATTGAAGACTCAGATCCAGGGTGAACTAAGCATTTATATTCTTAGGAGAGATGATGCACGGACAGCCATTTAGAAATAGAACTGAACAAAAAGGGTATTTTCTGAAAATCATGGCAGACCCTGCAAGGCCTGTCAGCTCAGATTCTTCTTGGCCTGTCTGAACAGCAATCCTTCCTCCCATCTACGAACCAAGACCCTTTCTAGAACAGGGGTCCTAGGACCTACAATTGAACAAGAGGTCAGAGAATTTTTTTTATGGCTGACTCTTAGAGAGAAAGTGTGCGTGTGTCAGGGGGAGGGTTAGAGTAATAATTCTAGCTTCTATCTTGACTTTGGGGAAAAGGGGGTTCTAGTTTTTATGACCTGCCTTGGGGAAGAGTAATCCTAGCTTCTATGGCTTGCCTCAAGAGAAGGCCAGAGGGAAACTTTGCTTTGAGGTTGCTTCTGCAGACATCAATTTGGGATGTCTGAGCCCAATAAAGTTTTAAAATGTAAAGAAAAGCAGATTGTCTAAACAAACAAACAAACATACAACAACTGACTGTGGCCATTTTTAGTCCGATCTCAATTTTTTCCACAAGTGTACCCAGAGCCCCCATCCTCCACCAGAGGTATACTAGGCTTTGGAGACAAACAGTAAAGCTCCTGCCACACCGGCTGGCAAGATTCCCTCAGAAGCCACGACTCCTGGCAACAGTCCATCAGCCTGTGGAGATGAGAAGTACCTGCCAGTTCCTTGGTTTAGATTAATAGTTTTTAAGAATTAATCCATTAGGGCACTAAGGTTGTGGCTCAGCAGTAGAGCGCTCATCTATGCAGGTAGGGGGCCCTGGGTTCTATCCTCAGCACCACATAAAAATAAAGTAAAGGTATTGTGTCCAACTACAACTAAAAAATAAATACTAAAAAAAAAAAAAAAAAAGAATTGATCCATGAGGACTGAGAAACCACTTATCCAAGCTGTCTCTGAAAAAACCTTAACAGAACAAATAGATTTCATACTATTTTCAAATGTAATTAAGCATTTGTATCAAATCAGTTTTATGGAAAAATGAAAATCCCCAAATTCTGAATAAGGAATGACTAAAAAGTTATTTTGCATTGCAGAAAATTCTGTTTTAAGTGAAAAGTTCAAAGTTCCTAGGTCAAGCCAAGAATACTAATTTAATCAAATCAGCTGCTGACATGGGAGAAAGAGGATTGGGAAAGTCAGCTCCTTTTCCTGGGCAAGGCACTGGCCAGAAAAAAATCAATAATTGCTTAAGCCTGGTATATAGCCCTTTCCACTCCTGTGACCTCCCAAGATCCCCAACTATGACACCCACCTCAAAAATCCCAAACCTTCACCAGAGTGCCCTAAAGTCTGAAATAAATTAATCACTACTCTCCCTCAAAACAGCCCAGCATGGTGGTGCAAAACTTATAACTCCTGCTCAGAAGGCTGAGTCAGGAGTATTGCAAATTCAAGGCCAATCTGGCCAACATGGTAAAACCCATCTCAAAAAAAAGTACATCTATATCCATATCTATATACACATATAATAACATATAAATATATACATGCATTTAACTGTATATGCATACATTATAATATGTAATATACAATATATCACATATTATAACATCATTACTATAAATATTATTTATTTATAATATTATAAATATTAGTATGATAATTATACAATAACAATATTATGTGTATAATAACATAATATTGTATAGTATATAATTTAATTATTATATATACATATATTAAATATATATGCACATATGCATATGTATTTAATTAATTTTTTAAAACTCCAAACAACATTTATTACTTGAATGACTCTCTTTTGGTCAGATGAGGAAAATAACTGAACTTTAATTGACAAGCATTCTAATTATCCCAAACATGTTATATATTTTTAAAAGGCTGTTGGTTGCCCCAGCTGAAGTTCCACATAATTTTTTGCAGATTTAACAAAATGAAATAGAAAGTTCTAGTCCTATGATGTAAGCTATTTAGGGGCAAAGGAAAGAAAGCAGACACATATCATAGATAATAGTGCACTGAATCATCATAATCCATTTGTTTTAGGGGAGGCACTGCTCTGAAGAGGTTAAAAATAAAAGCTTGACCAAGATGTTACACAACATTAAGAGACAAAGTGGGGAGTCCTCAATGCTCCCATAAAGGTACTCTTAGGCATCTGAAATATTAAACTGCAGGCTCTAACCTGATTGCTTTTATCCCCACCTCCTCTGCTGAACCCAGGTTTCTAAAAGCATTTTTGTTTGGTTATTTATTTATGAAGTTCTGGGGATCCAACCCAGGCCTCACATGTGCTGGGCAAGTGCCATAATGACTCATGGCAGCAATAGATGGCTGTTTGGTAGTAACTGGGGGGAAATGAAAGAAAGGAATCTCATGAATTTTATGGGTAAGCTGTTTATCCATGTGGCTTACCAGCAAACATGCTCATAACAGGCTTGAAAGGAGTCATAAGGACTGTAGGTGGGACACAGATAAAAAAGATTTTTAAAGAAAAGAAATGGTAGGCAAAACTCACAGAAGGCATACTGGTTTTTTCCTAGGTCATACATAAAAGATCGGATAATTTATTCTTTAGAATCCTTCAGAAGAAAGATCTCATTTTCCCAGAGAGAAATCGAGCCATTCTGACCTCTGGTTATGGCTGTCATCCAAGCATTTATATAATCTATCTGGGAAACTGGAGAGTGTTCACATCCAACCTGGCAGTTACAAAAGGACTATGTCTCATCAAATTACCCATGCTTAGCTCTCCCTTGTAGCTCAAAACACTTTTGGAACATGATAATGTCAAGACAATACCTTGCTCTGTCAAATCTTATTACTTTAAATTATTTACCTGTATGTTTATATGTACTTACATAATCAGACATTTTAAAAGAGTATAAAGAAGGTCCTTTCCTACACCTTAACTATCCAAGGTCCTTTCTTAAGGACAACCACTGTGGCTAGTTTTCTTTTAGGGATGCTCTACCACTAAACTAAATTGAAACCCCTTTTTACTTTTTACTTTGAGACAGGGTCTCACTAAATTCCCTAGGCTGTCCGTGAACTTGAGATCCTCTTGCCTTAGCCTCCCGTGTAGCTGGGATTACAAGGATGCATCACTACGTTGAGGTTAGTAGTTTCCTAATATGGGTTTTAATAAATTAGAATTAACCAAAATAGTAGCAGAGATCCATTTCTTACTTTCTGATTGAGGCAATATGCTTCCTTTTATGACATATGTGAAGTCTTATCTTTGGCAATACTAAAAGACAAGCCTTATAAAGGGAACTAAGGTCTACTTATGGTAACCTTGAAGATGGCTGAACATATCAGAAAGTGTAATTTAATATACTGAGGGTGTTTTCCCTTTATATTATCTTTTGAAAATAGTTTTCTTTCCTTTTAAAATAATTAAATTATCTAAATTATAGCACAGGAATGAAAATGTCCATCTTGGACCAGCACCAAGAAGAATATTTGAAATGCTTTGATTTAAATTGGCATTCTGTGAAGCTGTGGTGCCTTCTGCTGAGAAAATGCCACTGAACATTCTCAACATATGTTGGTACTAGGGAGGGCAATAAAACACCGGCTAGATCACTATAATCTAGGGGAGCTAACGGGCTTTCTTCCTTTTAAGAACATTTGAGAACATTTGGGAAGGATTCTTTCACTGAGACTCCCACAAGGTTTACAGTCTCACACAGGATTATGTGAATGTCTTTGCACTTCCACACCTATCAAGAAACTGGTGCTTCCTGGGTGTCATGTCTTCCGGAAGCTTGTCATCACAGCTCACATTCCATATGAATTCCAAAGATCTTTGTGCTTTTAGATTCTTGTGACTCTTAGAACTAAAAATTGCAGGAAATAAGAGAGGTGTGCATATGTCTGCAGGGGGTGGACAGTACCTTTCTGAATGGTGATAAGGGATGGTGCCCACATCTTTTTATCCCCAGTTTTTTTCCGTGGATCAGGAATTCCAGGTTAAATATCCAGTTCTCCTTTGACTCCCCTGAACAATTTTGCATGAGTCAAGTAAACTCTTTGAGTTGTGTGTGGTGGGCAAACTGTGATCCCAGCTACCTGGGAGGCTGAGACATGAGGATTTGGAGTTTGAAGCTAGCCTGGACAATTTAAGGAGATCCTATCTCAAAATTAAAATAAAAAGGTCAGAGATATAGCTCAGTGGTATAGCTCTTGCCTAGAATGTGTGAGGCCTACCTAGTACTGAAACAAACAAACAAAAAACAGATGCAATCTTTTGTGGTTCTATCTGCAGCCTATAGCAGAGACAAGTGACTCGGCAAAGTGATTTTAGAGAATCCTCTTTGGTCACTTGCCTGCCCTCTTGCCTTCTAATTCTGAAGATGTGTGGAAGGGAAGTGACGCTGATCTATCTCATATCCCCTTACCTTCCTGCAGTCAGCCTCCTGTACCAGATCCTCAATTAAGTTGCTGCTAAAGAAGCATTTTTGTTTGTTTATTGGAGGTTCTGGGGATCTAACCCAGGCCTCAAAGATTTTTAAAGATAAGAAATGGTATGCAAAACTCACAGAAGGCATTACTGGTTTTTTCCTAGGTCATACCTAAAAGATCATATAAAGAAAACTGTGGGGCTCGAGGGCTGGTGAAGACAAGCAGAGGTGATCAACAGGACCTTCAGCAATATTCTTACAATAAATTTTGATAAGGAAACTGAGAGTAAAGTTTTATGCTAAGTGGAAAACAAAACTCTCAGGAGTTTTCCTGTTGACCCCAAACCATGAGCCAAGTTAAACATCTAAATAACCCAACGGATAGAGAGACACACCAAAAGGGAAACCTCAAACCTCTTCTCCTGCAGAATTTGTCCACACCCAACAGCCAGCAGAGCTTATTAATTCTCAGTTTCCATTCGCCAATTTCATTTCAGACCTCATTTTCTGTTTGGTTACACTGCAGTGCCAAGAGATAGAACCATGTACCCATTCTCTTGCTGCAATCCAACTGCAGTTGTAATCATACATTTATGGAGTTATTTGGGTTAAAAAACATCTCCTTAGCTAAACAGCAAGCTCTGTGAAGGGGGTGGGCGTGGGGGCTTGTCTGTGTTGTCGAATGTGTTACCAGAGTTTTAAAATGCATGAATTAACACATGATCCTAATTGCCCAGAGACCCCAAAGGGGGAAAGTCCATCTAGTTAGAGGTGATCTTCTCCCTTTCAGTCAGTACATGCTTATTGAGCGGCAAGCAGGGTGGGCTGGGCTGGGCATCATAACCAAAACAGCCAAGCTCTCTGCTGAGCCTACACTCAGCTTACGTTACGGAGCATTTCTGGGACAATCAATCTTCAAAGAGAATCTGATGAAGAGTAAGTAGTAGACGCAAGTCTGTGATTTTCCTTCTTCTGAAAAGAGCAGAACCGGAAGAAGAAGGAGCCACGCCCCCCTGTTGCCAGCAGTTCAAAGTTTGCTCCAGGATTGCTGGAGTTTGGTCTTAACTTTTTGCCTTAACTGAGGCAAAGCCTGAATGGATAACCAGCAGCCAAGAAACCAAGTCCTTTAGCTGCTCTACTTGGAATCATTCTGGGTTTTCATTTTTCCCCCCAAGCTCTGGATCGCCACACTGCCCTGTTAGCCAACCCACGCACTCCCCAGTTAGATCGTCCCAAGATCACTCAGGGACTTTGACCTCAGTCCCTCGCTCACAGGCGGCCGAACGTTCGGGGTGCGTGAAGGGTGGTCCTGATCATCCCCTCGGCCCGGGATTGGTGGAACCCACCTTCCAACTCGGCAAAGCCAAGAATCACGTCGGAGGCTTTCCCCTGCCTGTCTTTGACCTCCAGAGCGGTGATGGTGCAGCCCCAGGAAATGATGTCCACTTTCAACAGGTCTGACTGCAGCTGGAACTTCTCCACCGTCCCTCCTCCGGAGGGCAGCTCTCCAAACACTGTTCTGGTCACCGAAACCATGGTGAAAGTTCGCGGCGTGCAGCTACTCCCGGCTCTTAAAACTCCTGCAGCCGAGTTGAGGAGCTTACTGCAGGAGGGGCGGGACTCCGCTCAGCTTCCTTGCCTGGATTTAGGGAGTGACCACTCCTGCCACAAATATCCTCTGGGGCTTTTCCATACCCTTCCTTTGCCTGAGGGGACAGAAAGGCAAGCCAAGCATTTACTGACCCTGGCTGCACTGCATGTTGGGAATGGTAGTCTTTGGGAGGTGAAATTGCATTTTGGAGCCTGTAGTCTTTCAAAACTCAAATCTTGAGTTCGCTGTGTCCCATCCCCTTCTCCTACACACTTTTTCAGAGTGCAATGATCTGGTCATTATTGTTGATGGCTGATTGTCAGACAAAGTACTGGAAAATGCAGAGAGCAGACTTAGGGACAAAGAGGCAGATCTTGGGGGAAAATTCTGGTTAACACTTTGATGCAGAACAAACAGTACAGAGGTAATTTAGAGGGGGTAGATCATTGCAGGCTTCTTAGCACACTGATTGAAGATCTGCCCTTTTTGTAGCACAGGATGAAGCCCTAGACATGGTCCTGATGGAGTCACTGCTGAGGATCCCCCTCAGACTGCTGGCAGGCACTAGCAACCTAGACATGGTCTGGTAGAGGGGTTAGGCCCTTCTTTGGAGGTGATCAGAGATAGCTTCAGACTTTCTTTTCTTCAAGGAGGAGCCATGGGTAGATACCCATTTTGTTTCTGAAGTCCAAAGTTCCTTTAGGAAAGGATTAAGGAAACATGTCATTATTGTAGTCCCTATAAAGGTCAAGTACTGTACCTTTGTTGAATCCTTTACAAGTAGGATGAAGTCCTTAAGTATATACAGATGGGAGAGGAAAGACACTGAGGTCATTGAATTATTTTCTTGCTTTAGTGGGCCTCATAATTAAAGGCAGATTCCTAGGCCCATTCCTGCAATTTCTGATTCTGGGAACCTAGGACAAGATTCAGGAATTCTCATTTTTTCCCAACCCTCCGGTAATGCTAATGCAGATTATCTGGGTCCAGACTTGAAATATTGCTTTAAGGTCTGATAACTAACTGAGACATTTTCTGCCAAATTAGGCTCTGATGGCAGAGGACTAAACCCTAAAGGACTATGAGATGAAATACAGGCATGTCTGTATTTCTTTGCTAAATGTAGCAACTCCAGAAGAGTGTTGGCCCTGGAAAGGAGGGGGATACTAGGAGCCTAGAGACATGTTTTGTTCAATCCCTCTGCATACCTATCCCTAGTGCTTTGCCCTGCATTTGACCTGGTTCCTGGGTGCTTCAGACAGTGTCCAACTACACTGTGGTGAGTGCAGAAATCATCTGTGATCAGGAAACAGGGGAACTGGGATCATGTTCCTGTAATCAGATGCTAATAAAACATAATAACTATCTCACATCCTTTTCTGCCTGTGTAGCTTGAAGGAATATTTAGCATTCTTGCCGCAAAGTCTCAATTCTTCATCACTAAACAAGAATTCTAATAGCAAAGGAAAAAAAAAAGAAAAAAAGACTTTTCAACAGGCTTCAGTCAAGCACAACCTATAATAACAAGAATACCCAAACAAGTCAAATTACAGACCGCACCACACTCATACAATAACCGATGGGCGCTCTTGCATGCTGCTTCATCAGAAATTCTCATAAACTCTGCAAGTCTCATCAGCCCACTTACCATTTGTGCCTGACTCATACACAAGCCCTTTTGGTAATGCTGTGTGAGCAAGTATGTCTTACAATCTCTTCTGTGAGCAGGAAGATGGCATTTTTTTCTTGGCCTCCTGTTCTCAATGTTCTGCAAGCTCATGCTGTCACAGAATGAAAGAAATTTGTTTGAGTGGCCAGCTTTGAGTGTCGCCAGGGGAGGTCTTGTTGCTTGACTTGGTAGAAAAGGAAACATATCAGGATTTCTTAACTTCATTTTTGTTTCACTTTCAAGTGAACCAAGGCTCGGACCCCACCCCCACCTCCTCATTCTACACAGAAACTGCAAGGTCTGCTGTTTCTGGGACTTCTTAGCCCCCCCCCCCCCATTCATAGAGATGTTGCTGAAGCCTTAAGCCATTGACAGGCTGTTACAGAGAGGAAATTCTCTAAGATTCGATAACAAAAACCAATATACAGTTTGTCTATAAGAGACCTGGAATAGGTTACTGTGCATCTGTTCTCTTTCTCATTCCTCTAAACTCCATGATATTTCAGTTCTCTTCATTGGGCACTTTGTATTCACCATCTGAACTCATTTCTTATCTTTTGTTGTCATTTCTTATGTTTTGTTGTCATTGTTTACTCAACTATTGGCTTCTTGACTTGATATTTTTACTTAAATAATTTTTTGTAACCCAAACTCATTGTATTTGGTTTTAGATGAAAATCACTTGTATCAGGAAGCCAGGAATGCCTAGAAGAATCAAGTTCATGGGAGGAAGAATTCAATTCAATTTATCAATTTTGGAGCAGCTACCAGGGAATGTATTGTGAGGGACACATGAGAAGTGTTTTAGGAAGATGGACTCAGTTTGGCTATATGGCATGTTGTTCATTTGTCAACTATTCTATGAGTATGTGATGGACATTGTGCTAAGTGCTAGTTATACCTTTATAAGTAAAAACATGATTTTTGCATTCAAATAACTTATAATTTAATGTGATATAATATATTAAATTAATTTAATTTAATGTGATATAATCCTCATCTTTATCCCCACAAATACTTCAGTAAAAATCTTCAGATTTCACTATTAACTAATGCTGGATGAAACAAAGTAGCTCTGGGCCTAGCTTCAGGTTTTGTAATTTCAGGATGGCTCAAAGATGGCAAGTCATATTGGGATTATTTTAGAATTTTCCTAGCACCAAGCACAGTGACTGTTACATATTAGATGCTCAATAAATAATTATTAAGATGAGGGGTATAGCTCAATGGTTAGAGTACTTGTTTAGCCTGCATAAGGCTCTGGGTTTGATCCTCAGCACTACAAAACTATTGAATGAATATACAATACATTAATCTGTACAAATAATATTGTGAAGAATTGGCTGTTGTATCAGAAGACCTGAGTTCAAGAGACACCAGCACTTACTGGCTTGGCAATTAGCTCAACCACTCTGAATCTTAGGTCCCTCATCTATAAAATGGGAATAATATCACATGATCAATCCATCCAATTATTTCTAATTGAATAGTAGTAAACTAAAGTGCTAAAATTTTACTGGGCACTGTGTTAAGCACCCCTGACTCAGGCACTATTAACTGATACCGAAACTGACACTTAGGTAAAGAAACTTGTTCAAGGTCACATGATTAGTAAGTCAGGAAACCCAGACTTGATCCTTGGTAGCTTGACTGCAGAGATAGGAGCACTAACCCACTTCCTTATCTGCTGTCTGGTATTGTGATCAGGTGAGAACTTGGATTCCAAAGCACTTTGTTTATTCTAGTACTTTATAGTAATGTAATATGTTCATCTTCTAATTGTAAGGTAATTGTAAATTTTAAAAAATTGGTTTCTTACCTCGTGCAGTGGCACATATCTGTAATCCCAGCTACGTAAGGCAGGAAGTTGACAAGATCAAGATCAACTACTGCAATTTGGAGGGAGGGTATCTCAAAATAAAAAAATAAAAAGCTCTGGGGATATAGCTCAGTGGTAAAACACCCCTGGGTTCAGTTCTCAGCACTGAAAATAATTTAAAACAAACAAACAAAACACACAGAAAAACAAAGAGGGCTTTACCATTGAGCTACATTTCCAGTCATTTTTATTTTATATTTTGAGATAGATTCTAAGTTGGCCAGGCTGGCCTCCAACTTATGATCCTTCTAAGTTGCTAGAATTACAAGTAGCTTGTGCTACTGCACCAAGCATGGTTTCTTGAATTAGTTCATGTTGGGCTCACGAGGTTATTACATTTACTTACTTAAGAAAAGAAGGGTCCAAGGAGAAGAGTTAGTCCTTAGCACCCACAAGTCCTAAAACAAGGCACTCATCACCTCTGGACCTACTTCATATTAATTTATTTATTATCATAGGTTACTGTGGTTTGAATGTGCCTCCCAAAAAGCTGTGTTAGAAGATTAATACCGGTACAACAGTGTTGGGAGGTAGGGCCTAATGGGAGGTATTTAGGTCCCAAGGGCTCCACCTTCACAAATAGATTCATGCTGATTCTAAAAAGGCCTGAGGCTATGGGTTTAATCTTTGTCTCTCATCTTGCCTTCTCTAGCCCTTCCACTTTCCATCATGGGATGATGCAGCAAAAAGTTCCTCACCAGATGCCAGCCCCTTCTTCTAGGACTCCCCATTCTCCAAAACATGAGAAGTTAATTTCTATTGCTTAAAAAGTATTCAGTGTATGGTGTTTTGTTATCTCTTCACAAAATGTACTAAGACGCATCTCCTGCCAAAAAAATGGAAGCTCAAAGAGAATGGAAAATGATTCCCCGCTGAAAGCCACTGCTTGAGGTCACAAATATCCAGTCATCTGCTCCTAGAAAATAGATCCAATGCCACAATGAATAAGAAAGAGTTTGCTTAAGATTTGTGGGAAAGCAGGAAAGAAGTAAAATCACACAGCACTCAGGAACTTGAAAATATTTTGAAAGGATCTTCTTTTCTCCCAGAGTTCCTCTCCCCAACCAATTGCCTCATAAGTCCCCTGCTCTTTTGCACAGCTTAATAAATATCCCTTCTAAAAATCATTTCAGAACCTTGCTTTGCATTTGCCATCCAGTAACACAGCAGTTCTGTCCTTAGTTCAAATGTAATCATATGATCCCTTATGTGTATTTCTTAGGGTCTCAGTTTATCCTACCACCATTTTTAATGGATTCTTGCCTGTATTCCCAGAAAATTATCATGCCTATACAAAGAGATGTGTTCAGGACACACATATGTATGTACACACACACCCCTCCAGGACACACTGAAGCATGAAGTACTCTCCAGCCAGTCATAGTGGGTTATGATTTACAGAGGCCCACACTTTGCTAGTTGTCAAATATTTTGAATGTCATGGCCATGTATAGCCTCTTTGAAAACATAAGCAGCTGAAAGAATTAAAAATAACTATCTGAGATGAGCAAGAGTAATAGCTGGGTAAAGGTAGAAAAAGAGACTATTTTATAATTATTTTAATAGTACTTGTTTTTCAATTATGTGTATGCATTAATTTTGACATAAAAATAATTTGGAAAATAACCAAATTTGAATATGACATATGATTGCTGATAAAACAAAATTATATTATACTTAACTCTTCTGTTAACTGTCTTTTGTTACTCCACTACAGAATTTGGATTTTTTTCTTTTTTCTTTCTTTCTTTATTTTTAAATTATGATGGACCTTTTTGTTTTATTTATTTATTTTTATGTGGTGCTGAGAATTGAATCCAGTGCCTCACACAATACTAGGCAAGTACTCTACCACTGAGCCACAAGCCCAGCCTGAGTTTGGATTTTTTTTTTGTACCATTTTTTGTAGACTAACTTGATCCTTATAATAACTGCAAAGTATTCCACTCAGTAGTTGTACCACTATTCATCTTTTATTAATAGACATTCAGGTTGTTACCAGCATTTGGGATTATAAGAAATTTGATCATGGATGCCCAAATATATATTGTTTTATGTAGTTAGACAGGAATAGAGGTAAAATAGATTCCTACTAGAATTCCTACTGGATCAAAGGGAGAATCTGGAATTTATTAATTTTAAGTTAAAATTTGTTTCTGTTTCATCTTTTTTCTTTTGAAGAAAATTATAAGAATGAAAAACATACTCTATACATATATTTGCCAATTTTTAAGATTAACTTGAATTCTTTCCTCTTGCTAATTATATTACTATTCTTCTTATCCTCCTTATTCTTTGCCATTTAGAGTAAGTAAAAGAAGTCATAACCCTTCACCCCTAAAATATAATAAGCATTTATTGTCTAAGAACAAGGGTATTCTCTTGCCTAATCACAGTATGATTATAAAATTTTAGAAATATAATATTAAATATATAATTATCTATTCGTAGTATTTTCAAGTTTGGTCATTCTCCTCAATAATGTCTTTTATAGTGACTTTTTTATATAGCTAAGGATCCAATCCACGTTTGTGCATTACAGTTTACTGAATTGATGTTTTGATCTTCTTTAACTCTAGAACAGCTCCTAGGTGCTCAGTACGTCATATCATTTTCTGCTACTTCATAAACCTTAACCAATCATTTTAGCATCTATTAAAAATTCATGAATCTGTTACTGCTATGGAAGAAGGTAAGCTGTTAATATATTCAAAGAATATCATATATGTATGCACATGTATGTGCTACATGATTTACTTATTTTGGATCTAATTCTTACAATAGCTGTAAAAATGATCTCCATTATCTAAGTGAAAATGTATCCTCCTGAATTTAAATCACTATTCCAGGGTTATTTAGTTCAGTAAATTATAGAGCTGTGAATTGAACCCATAGCACTATATCATCCTGCCTCTCTGGTAGGCATCAATATATATATATATATATAATGACCCTGTTAGTGCTTTGAAACAATATTGATTGACTTTTTTTTAGTTTGAGTCAGTGATGTTGCCTTTGGGCTTTTTTTACTCCTATTCTTTGTTATGATAATAGATATTTAACCAATTTTATAAGTGGCTTCTAAGCAAGTCCCTCATTCAGTCCTCTCTGATTTGATTATAGCATCTAACTCTTCCTATTTATAGAAATTCTGGAGCAACAACTAGGCTAAGCATATTCTTTGCTTTTATACAGATGGGATAGTCACTTGTAGGTGTCCTTTTTGACAACAATACTTTCAAGAGTCAGTATTCTTTTAGTTCCAAAAGTTATAAACCAACTCCAACTTGATTTAGGCAAGAAGGGAAACTTATTGGCTAACAAAGTGAAAAGTCCTGTGGTTAGGCATGGATGGATCTAGGCTAAAACTGTATCAGTAGGACTTGTTTTTTCTTGCCCTCTTGGTTTTGTTCTCTGATACATTGGCCTTAATTTCAGAATTGTTCTTTTTACCTAATGATTTCAGCATCCCTAGGTTTATATTATCCTATGTTTGCAATCTCAGTATAAAACAAGATTTCCACTTCTAATAGTAGCAACAGAAGTCCTCAAATTGAACATCGTTGGGCAGACTTGGATGCTTTTCTAAACCAATTACCTGGTGCTTCATAGGATAGAATCAGCTTCATCCAACAATATGGATTGGGAGGTGGGGGGGGGGAGTGATTCCCTAAGGCAAAGTGTGAATTGCTATTTCCAAAGTGAGAATGGGTGCTGAGAATGCAGAAACAAGTTAACAATGCCTTTGATATTTGTTAACCAGGGGACCACAAATGATATGGTCTTTTTTAATTCTCATATAACCCTTGCCTAAGAGGTTCCAAGTTGCATACATTTATCACTGCTTAATTTCCAAAAAAAGAATGATGGAGCTAAGAATTGTGAACATGTTGGAAGTAAGAAAAAAAAACACAAGAAATTATTGTAGAGAAATTAAGCACTAAAAATATTTTGACACATCCGTATCTCATGGAAGAGCTTTCAACATTTTGTCAGTGGTTCATTTGCAGGTTATTGACACATCCTCACATTTACTCTTGTTTCATCTTTGATCTCCTGATTAACGTGGTAGTGATGCAAACTTGTTTGAGCCTTTCTCAATATTTTCAGTTATTCTGCTGTTTTACAAAGGATATGAGCTGCCAAACACATAAAGAAGAATTCTCAGAACCGGAAGGTCAAATCATCTGTTCTCCAAGTACATTTGGATTCTATTTCTTATAATATAGAATTTTATATTGAGGTATTGGTGAATATAACACTTGGAAGAAAATAATGTTTAAGCAACTAAAAGAAACAGGCCTTCAAATGTGGAGAATTCACTTGCATAATTTTAACAGCTTGATTCAAGTTAACAATGCCTTTGATATTTGCTAACCACAGGAACCATGAATGATATGAATGACACTTTCCCAAGAGGTCCCAAGTAGCATACATTTATCATTGTTTAATTTCCTGGTTTTAAATGGATTCTATTTGGCTTCATTTGAGTATCAACCTAGGTACATGTATGACTGCACATACCATGCGACACTACATTGTGTACAAACAAGAAATGAAAGTTGTGCTGTAATTGTGTACAATGAATCAAAATGCATTCTGCTGTCATATATACCTAATTAAAATAAATAAAAAATAAACATTCAAAAAGATGTAATAAGCATGATTTTTTGTCAAATAAGAACTTTGAAAAGTTATTCTTTTATTAGATTAGATTTAGCTACTTGTAATAGAAATCCAAAATAACAGGGGCTAAAGAGAGATGCAATTTGGGGCTGGGGATGTGGCTCAAACGATAACGCGCTTGCCTGGAGTGCGCAGGGTGCTAGGTTTGATCCTCAGCACCACATAAAAATAAAATAAAGATGTTGTGTCCACTGAAAAAAACTAAAAAATAAATATTAAAAAACTCTCTCTCTCAAAAAAAGAGAGAGATGCAATTTGATTTCTCTCAAAAATAATCTAGAGGTAGTTAGATCTGGTGAATCCGACCCTACATGCAAGCTCATAAATTACTGGTTCATGGATGCTGGAAGAAGATACAAGACTCCTGAATCTGAAACAAAGGATTTTATTACTCAATGCATAGTGAGAAATATACTCATCATATTGGTACTATCTCCCCTTGTCCCCCAAGATCCATGTGGAAGGGCTAAGGTGGAACACATAATAGGTTAGCATTACAGTTGTAATCTACCATTTTTATGGTGAGTGGTAAGAAAGCCAATTCTTTTGTCTAGTAAAAGATGTTACCTCATACCTCATTGCAAATATAACCCTGATAAATGGCTGACTAAAGAGTGGTCAAAATTTTTCATTTTTTTTTGGTATATCCAAAAAGTTGTTCAGGGATATCCAGGACGCTAGCAGATCAACTCTCTCCGCAGGTGGTCCAAGACTGGTATGGCAGCTCTGCTTAATGTCATCTGGGATGTCATTTAAGTTCCTTCTAACTTGTTGTACAGCCATCCATAGAATATAATCTGAAGTACATTTGGTTAACAAAGCGTACCTCCATGTCTACAGTCAGAGCAGCAGAATGGAAAGAGAGGACCTGGGAGAAGGAATGTTGGAGAAAGGGCCTGACCCCTCCTTAAGGATATATCCTGAGAGTTCCATACATCATTCCCCCTCATACTTGTTGGCCAGAACTTGTTAAAATAATCATTTTAAACTGCAGAGTAAGGTTGAAAATGTATAACCTTTATTTTAGGCATTCTATTAATATAGTATGAAGGAGAAAATTGGGGAATAAGCAGTACTCTGCTACACTCTATCAAAAGTTGAGAGTATTTAAATACATGTTTTCTTGGAAACTTGGAGGATTGACATTCCTTCTGTCCTTCATACATAATGAGAACCTGTGACAGATGATGATTCACTTCTGCATGTTGGGCTAGAGACCTGGAGAATCAAAGAGGGTAAGCCTGAAAGAACCTAGATAGAGTCATTATGCCTAGAAGGTAGTAGTACAGTGGGGGAACCACTTTGGTGATGAGCCTGTCAACAGAAAAATCCAAGCCACATGAGATTTGTCCCCAACCTTCACAGAATTGGATAGCATGAAGGACATGGAAAACCCAAGGTGGTCAGCCCAGAACTTGGCTGTCTGTGTCTTGGAAGGAGAGATTGAGACTGAAATGGAGGAAGGGCTTTCAAGGAGTCATCTCTCTCCCAGCACAGGTACAGTAAGGAATTTCCTTATCCAGAGTGACTGGGAGCAACCTGGGATACCACCCAAGTATTACGTAGCTGAGGTCTTCAGGGATGAACTTGCAGCTGGCAGGTGCTTTCCACTAGTTCATGGGAGTTCTGTAATATAGCTTTCTAGTCCCAGGAAAACTTTTCCCTGGAAAACATAAAACTTTGCTCAAAGTAGAAGCACTTGACTGGCTAATCCCACTTGAACTTCTACAGCACATTGGGCCTCAAGTTATATCCCTTGATTTTGTGCCATCTTCTACCAAGTTAACCACATCTCTCTCCCTGCAGGGAGGTGAGACAATCATTCAATCCACTTCTATAGTCTGGATTTTATGTGTCTCCCAAATGTTCATGTGGTAAAGGTTTGGTCCCCAGTGAGGTACTATTGGGAGACAGTGGAACTTTTAAGAGGTGGGGCCTAGTGGGAGGTCTTCAGGTCACTGAGGGTATACCCTTGAAGGGATATGGGGGGGCCTTGCTCCTTCCTCTTCCTCTGTTTTGCTTTCTGGCCATAAAGTGAGCAGTTTTGCACCACCATGCACTTCAGCCATGGTGTACTTCCCTGCCTCAGACCCAAAAGCAACAGTATAGTTTTGAAATCTCCAAAACTATGAGCCAAAATAAAACTTTTCTCTTTATAAGTTAATTATCTCAAGTATTTATTATACTGGTAAGAAGCTGACTAATACAACCAGGTTAACTTTGTTCTAAGTGGGATCCAAGCAGTGGGAGTTCCTACTAAGATACACCACATATAAAAACAGAAAAGGAAGGAGACCTCTTTGAATGGTTTCGGTTATGTCATTAGGGATCCCAGAATTTTTTTTTTTTGGGGGGGGGCTACCAGGGATTGAACTCAGGTGCACTCAACCATTGAGCCACATCCCCAGCCCAATTTTGTCTCTCATTAAGAGACAAGAGTCTCACTGAGTTGCTTAGGGTCTTACTTTTGCTGAGGTTGACTTTGAACTCGTGATTCTCCTGCCTCAGCCTTGTGAGCAGCTGGGATTATAGGTGTGCTCCACCCCGCCCAGCTGCAAGATGGTTTTAATGTGTCACTCCACAATTCATGTTGAAATTTACCCCCATTGTGGTAGTATTAAGAGATGAGATCTTTGGAGAGATAATTGAGGATAAGTGCCTTACAAGAGAGCCAAAGAGAATATCTTAGGCCATTTTGCCCTTTGATCTCTTTTGTAACGTGAGAATACATTCTGTAATGTAAAGCAGAGACCCAGCCCTCACCAGACACAAAACTTATAGGCACCTTGATCTTTGGACTTCTCAATTTCCAGAAGTGTGAGAAGTAAATTTCTGTTGTTTAGGAGTTATGCAGTCTCCAGTATTTTTGTTATAGCAGCATTAATGGACTAAGTCAGGTAGCATTGATTGGTGAGATTGTGTGTCCTCTTTAGAAGGAAAGAAAGGAGAGTGATAGTAAAGAGTGAGGAGATAGAATTTAACAATAAACACCAGGACAGCAGCATGGCTGCAACATCAAGCACAAGGGTCAGGATAACAAGCCTTTTTGGCTTGTTTTCCTGGGCTCCTAGGGCCTGGGCTTCTCGGGCACATTTGAGTGAAAATGGTTGAGTTTATTATAGCAATGTTGGGGGGCTCTAGGAAAGGCTTGACTACTGATAAATAGCTAAGAGGAACTAGGATAAAGAATCTAGTTAGATAAGAGGGGTCTGGAAGACAAGCTCAAAGGCCACAGGCAGCTCAGACAAAGTCTAGCCAGAGTCAAGGCTGTCAGTCAGTGTGTAAAATTAGACTATTAAAGGGCTGCACTCTCTTCTACAGTCAAGATCCTTTCACCAAGCATGGTATGGATTATAATCCAAAGTCTGGGTCAGAAGGCGGGCAAATCTGGTCCTCCCTGAGGTAAGCTTAAACAGAGAAATGGAAGCCCCATTTCTACTCCTCTTCAAAAGGCTTGCACTGAATTTAGGTCAGAGAATTGCAGCGGAATTACCATTTCTCGGCTTAACCACATTCTATGAAGTTAAACATGCTTTTACAAAGGCCAGGTGAGGTCAGGAGGAGAGGAAATGTGACAGGGCCTCTGTGGAGTGCTTTATCTTTTCTGACATCAATTGTGTGTCATTTCTCGCTACACTAACCAATTCTACGAGCCAATTGTGTGTCCAGTCATTTGTTAGGGCTCAGAAAATAATATTTCAAAGTATGGAATATCATTTGGATATCAGAAGCAGATCTCAAAAAAGCAAAGTCTCTCTCTTTGACCTACTTCTGCCCTGTCTCCCACTCTCCTCTCTCTTCCTCAAGGTAAGGCATGGAAACGAGAACCTCTTTTCCCCCAAGTAATCCATAAAGCCTGAAAATATTACTCCAATCTTCCCTTACCTTTCTGTCTTGGAACTGGTCAGAAAGAAACTCTGACAAAGTTGTCTGATGATAGATCAGACATTTCAGAAGGGGTTCTACCCCATGCCCAGATGGAAGAAATGCTTTCCAGAGAGGCCTAAGAATCTAACAGACAGGCCTCGCTGGGTTTCCCCACTTAGACCATACTTCTTTTTTCTATTTTAATAAAAAGCCCCACAGCATTTATTTTCATCTGATAATAATATAAAGGTAATCAAAATAATATGAACAAATGTTTTATAACTATACTCCCAGCAAAGGTTACCTGAAAATACTAACACTGTGAGCACAAAGTTGTTTTTTCTGGTGATCAGCCTCCATCCTGAAGATACTGCTGCCCTCCTTCATTATAAAACATCCTATTGGCATGTAAAAGACACTTTTATCACTGAGCAGTGATAAGAGAAGCAGATCTTCTTTGGGATCCTGAATATTCTGCCTCAGGTTGTACTCTCAGGAAAAGGAATCAGAATTCACATGGATCAGTGTCTACTGTGTGTCCGGTGACATGCAGTGTTACTCATTTTTATGTGGTCTTATGGTTTGGATCTGGAATGTCCTCCAAAGGCTCATGTGTTGAAGGCCTACCTCGTCCCCAGTGCAGCAATGTTCAGAGGTGGGCTCTTGGGAAGTGATTGGATCATGAGGACTGTGATTATGCACTGATAGTAGATTATGCACTGATAGCTGATGGACTAATGGGAGTGTGTGAAAACTGAAGGTAGGTGGGGCATGGAGAAAGTAGGTCACTGGGACATAGCGTTGGGGACTATATATCTTGTCCTGAACCCCTTTGTCTCTCTCAGCTGGGCTGCCATGAGCTGAGCAGGTTTCATTTGCTACTTCCTTCTGTCATGATGTTCTTCTAGGCCTCAGGCCCAAAGCAATGGAGCCAACTGACCATGGACCAAAACCTCAAGACTCTGTGAAATGAAATAAATCTCCATCGAGTTGTTTTTCTCAGGTATCTGCCACAGCAACAAAAAGCTGACTGACACTTGTGGTTTATCTGTGGGGGTAACAATGCTTGTCATTTCATAGCTGAGAAAATTGAGACTCAGAAAAGACCAGGGCCAAAGAGACACAGCTGGCACTCAAAGTCAGGCCAGTCTGGCTTCAACACCTACCTCAAAACAGTACATAATGAAATGGGAACATATGGAGCTGCAGTGACTTGGTTGTGAGCTGAGTTGCTGCAGCCACAGTGTGGTGTCGATCCTTCCACAAGCACTGCCACCGGAATAGCCATGCTGGCAGGTAACTGTATGAGGCTAAAAGTGGAAAGCTTCAGCTCACAGGCCCCACTCACTGAGCTCTATCTCAGAACCGCACCCCCCCCCCGGAAATCACCAATTCTGCCCCATGTTCCTTTGCCATATTGCAAAGTGTGCTGATCTTAGTTCCCTGAGGTAGAGCCCAGCCAAAGCTTCTTTATATCTTATACTGTATCTACCTTGCTGATCCTTTCTATTTTTCTTTTCTTTTTTACTGTGCTGAAGATGGAACCCAGGGGCAGCTCTCCCAGTGAGCTATACCCCAGCCTTTTTTATTTTTTGAGATAGGGTTTCACTAAATTGTCCAGGCTGGCCTTAAACTTGCCATCCTCCTGCCTCTGCCTCTTAAGTAGCTGAAATTACAGGCCTGTGTCACTGCAGCTAGAATTTAGAAGTTTTTGTTGTTTTGCTTTTTTTGACTCTCACATGGGGAGTGTGTCACGAATGGTTCTATGATTCTAAGTCCTGCTTACAAGTCTAGTTCGGATCTCCCTAGTGGGAGAGTTGGGGTGGAGGGAGAGTGACTGAAATAAGATGTCAGCCAGGACTTTTTGAGTCAGACAAGATCACATCCAATGGGAACACTGAGGAAACAAATAGGAGAAGGAATACAACAATCAGCAGTCAGAACATTGAGAGTCGGTCAGAGGGAAGTTGAACAGGTGATGGAAAGTGGTTCAGGGATGAGTCACTGAGTGAACAGCTTGACCGGCATACCTGGAGTGTGTCATGAAGCAAGTACCGGAGCTCAGGGAAACGTGCACTTGGCAGGACTGTGTTCCGCTTCCACATAGGTTCTTTGTCCATCCCAGGTGGAGCTGGCAGTGTGACATGACATTGCTGGACGGGACAGCACAGGAAGGTAGTGGTGTTGCCAGAGGAAACTGGCCAAGCCATCACTAAGGTGGTGGTGTGCCCTTGAGTCCATGCATGGCCTGGTCTTTCGCCTTTGAAGCAGGAAACTCAGTTTTGTCTTTACGCCAGGATTTGTCTATGTTACATAGAATTTATATTGTGTTGGATGTGTTAAGTAATCTAGAAGTGATTTAAAATATAAGGGAACATTGCATAGGTTAAAAGCAAATACTATACCATTTTATATGAGAGACTTGAGTGTGGGAATAAAGGACAGGAAAAAAAAGTCTATACGTGTTCAATACAGATGCAGAATACCTCCCCTTTCTAATGCAGAATTTTTTTCCAAATATTTTTGATACACAATTGGTTGAATCCACAATGCAGAACAGGCTGCTATGGAAGACTGCTTGTATTTCTTTAGAAGGGATTGTCCTCTTCCAGGTTCTGGAATAATCTTACCTCCCCCCTTTCTAATGTTGAAAAACAGATGATCATGAATTAGATGAATTAACAATCTAGGGACATTTGACAAGCATGGGTTGGAGCCAAGAGCAGGCAAGAAGCAGGCCCAAGGAATTGGACGTGTCTCACAAGTGGGAGTTCTCTGATGACCAGATTGCTAATGCCCACAGGATTCAGAGCCCCCCTGGACAGTGCTGGATATAATCAGCTGATGTTTGTATTTTCAACTCTGCTTTTTCTAAGCTTCTGTATCAAGTTATAAATTTTCTTTGCTACAATTTTTTTTAGTACAGAAAAAGTGGATTTTCCTATTATTTTGTCCTCAACTAATTCAGTTTTCTCTTGAGCCCCTATTCGCTTGGTTAGTTGGGGATGAAGATAGTGGAGGCTGGTTAAATCATGATAATCTGGTAACTGGAATGATTCTTTTAGGGATTTTCAGTTTCTTTTGAATAAAAGTACTGTAACTTTCAAATAACCCCTTCCCTCTTCCTGATCCTTTTCCTAACACAGTGAGCAGATGTATGGAGGAAGGAGGGAGAGGGTGGCCTGTGAGTATTTGTCACAGCAGGAAGAGTGTGGTCCTCTGCCTTCTCTGCTCCCTTCTCCACTGTGTGCTCTGCTGGCTTTTCTGACCCGCAGCCAGCAGCGGTTCTCACATGATCCCTAACATCCTTGGCCATGTTTCTATGTCCCTTGCATATCTGGCTCCCTGTCAGCCCTGACGGTAGACCTTGAGCCTCTTTGCCTCCACTGATTCCCTGTCCTGGTGGTCAGTCACAGCATCTGTAATAGGATCTTTGTTTAGACTTTATCTTCTCTATTACACTGCAGTAGTCTTCAAATAGCCACTCTACCTATGAGCTCCTTCAATCTCTATTTCTCACAGTTGCAGAGCCTCTTCCTAAAATACCTATATAATCATGTGACTCTTTTCATTATAAGCCTTTCGGGGCTTCCTGTGTTGTATAGGATAAACTGGAACCTGCTGAGTCTGGTTATATACGACTTTAAACAACTTGTCACCAATTGCCTTTCCAGGGTCGTCTTCGTTTCTCCTGCCTTACACATATGCCCATCCAACACAAATGCTCTCTGATGTTTCTGAGTCTGTGTGCTATATTATCTGTCTGGATTTCTTCTCTTTGCATTCCTTCAGGCCTAACTCTGTGAAATGCTTTTCTGTGAAGCAATTTTTTTCTTTTTTTCCCACCTATGCACAAATCTCTGGTATGGTGCAGATGATAAGTAATGTAAAATATTGTAAATTTAAAATTCAAGAAAAAACTGTTTCTTCAATAAACTGTAATTAAAAACCCAATTAGCTATAAGTGGTCTCTTCTTGCACAAGAAGCAGTCCCTGAACCTTAAAATAAATCCCCATGGGCATTGACATATTTTAATAATTTTAACATATGAAAGTGTTATAATTGGCTTGTTGGAGTGCTTCTGGTTGCAAGTAACTGGGATACCTGTTCACAACAGCAAGTAGCAGTAGGTTAACAAAAGAGTTCTATTTTCTTACATAATGGGACAAAATTTTATGTGATAGGAAATCCCGAAGTCCAGCATTGGTACAATTATTAAGAAATGCTCATAAGGACCAGGGCTCTTTCAGTCTTTCTGCTTTGCCCTTCTGAACTTTATGGATTTTATCCTCATACTTGTCACCTCATGTCACCAATTGGTTGTTGCATTTCTAGGCCTTACATCAGTTTTCTAGACAAGAAGAAGGGGGAAGGCTGGGGATATGGTTTAAGCGGTAGCGCGCTCGCCTGGCATGCATGTGGCCCAGGTTCAATCCTCAGCACCACATACAAACAAAGATGTTGTGTCCGCCGAGAACTAAAAAATAAAAATATTTAAAAATTCTCTCTCTCTCTCTCTCTCTCTCTCTCTCTCTCTCTCTCTCTCTCTCAAAAGAAAAAGAAAATCAATTTCCACTTAAAAAAAAAAAGTAGAAGAAGCGGGAGAGGCAACAGGGGAAAAAGGAACAGAAGGGTCCTGTGGATGTATCTAATCTTCTTCATCCACAAAGAGATACCTAGGAGCGTTCTGCTTCACCACGTGAGCCAGGACAGAAGCCTATAGCCACCTCTCACAGTCAGAAAGGAAATTGAGTATTTTGCTCTATAGTGGGGGGGGAGAGAAAGAGAGAGAGAGAGAGAGAGAGAGAGAGAGAGAGAGAGAGAGAGAGAGAGAGAGAGAGAGAGAGAGGAGAGAGAGGAAACAAGGCAATGTAAATGGCTTGGGTTGCCAAACTCCAATGTCCATCACGGGGCAGTATTGGGTTAGATTAATCATTAGGCAAATAGCAAAGAAGGACTTTAATGGGACGCAGGGAGAGAGAATGATAGAATATTTTAGATTAAAAAACTCAAGTCTGTCTGTGGTTTCCTGCCTAAATGCTTCAGTTAACAGATTGCTCAAATCCAAGAGAAGACCTCTGTTCTTTATGGCCCTCTTCTCCTTTTAAATCTCTCCTTCATAATAGATTTTAAAAACATCTTTGTTGAGATATAATTTACATACCATAAAATCTGCCCATTTAAAGTGTACAACTCAAAGGTTTTAATGTATTCACAGGGTAGAACAAAGTAACCCCCTTAACCCATAAGAAACACTCCCACCCCCACACCACCTCCCCAGGCCTAGACAACCATTGATTTTATTTCTGCTGGAGAACAATGTTTTAAAAAGCCTGACTTTCTGCTGGGAGGCTAATAGAAAACATGACACCACTGAGCTTCAGAGTGGTACTTAGATTTACATGTGTCGTGAAAGGTGATTCATCTCTGCTTGTAGAATTTTCTGTGAAGGGGCTGATTTCATCTTGCATTCCCTCGAAGCAGAACTTCTAGACACCTTATCCCTTTCTTCATTTTGTCCTCAATAATCATTCTGTTTTCTAAATCTTGGCTGTCTCATGTTTCAGCCTTCCTGTAAGGTAAGTGAGACTGATAGAGATATAAAGTAGGTCTAAAGTTACAAAACCTTCAAAATCAAATCCAAAGTCTGATTAGAGGGAAGGCTTTAATGTAAAACAAAACAAACTCAGCAGGTCCAAACAAGCTGCTAAGGGACAGTGTCAACTGGTGTCTCTATAGCCCAGGCTCATTCTGAGTGTTATTGCAAGAGATAATCTGCTGAAATAAAATTCAGCAAATAGGCCTAAGACCCAGAGTGATTGCTTTCATTGTTGCAACATTCCCTCTAACTGTCATATCCTGCTCTGCTTTGTACCTGTGAGTGTATCTAGATAAAAGATAAAGCAGGAAATGAGGCAGTTACTTAGTACCATCAAACAACTAGAACCAAAGACTTCCAGTCCAAGGCCTCATCAGAGATTTGAGAAGCTGTGGAGGGGGAAAAATCCTGCCAGGTAATACCAAAAAAGAAAACTGTGCCTAAACAGAAGTAAGGGAACATCAAAACAAGCTGGTTTGGGGGATTGAGTTAACATACTACTTAAAGTGGAGATTTTACCCTGAGAATTAGAGATTTTGATTGTCATTCATTTGGTTTCAATCACAAACTACTGTTTTTTACATTTAGCTATATTTTTTCTCTTTTGCTGCAACAGAAAGACACATTGTACCTGTTTCCCATTAAAAATAATCTATGATCAGGTATGGTGATGGCGCCTATAACCTCAGCTACTTCAGAGGCTGAGGCAGGTGGATTGAAAGTTAGAGGCCAGCCTTGGCAACTTAGTAAGTCCCTGTCTCAAATAAAATAAAATAAAATAAAATAGGGGCTGGAAATATAACTCAGTTGGTAGAGTGCTTGCCTCACATGCACAAAACCCTGGGTTCAATCCTCAGCACCACACACACACAAAAAGAGTTGGGGGTGTAGTTCAGTGGTGAAGCACACCTGGGCTCAATCCTCAGTACCATAAATAAATAAAACAAACATCAGAGACACAATTGGCCTTTCTGTGTATCTGTCTTCTACTGTGTTCCTACCTTTCCCCCAAAAGAACCAGATTCATGCCTTTGGTTCATGCCTGTTCTCAGACATGTTTTTGTAATTTTGACACAAATTCATATAATGCCTAAACAAAATTGTTTGTGTGCATATTTTTAACTTTTTAAAATGAGGGAAATACTACTGCTTTGCCTCTTTGGGAAGTTAAACAGCGGAACAGCTACTTAAGTGTCATCTGTGGCACCAGGTTCAGGAATCAAGATGCCAGCAAGGTTCATGTGATTGTATAGGCAAATCATAGTTATTCAGTGCTGCAATGTCAGTTACACAAATAAAGCACATTGTTTGGACTTATTGTTAATACCTTGGTAGGTCATTTTCAAATGTAGTTAAGCATTCTAGATGTGATTTGGAGTAAAAAATCTTTGCCTTTGTATGTTGAAATTCTGTCCCTAGGTTTAAATGCAAATATAAATTTACTTATACAAGAAGAATATGCTATTATTAACTACTATTGTGAAAGCTGTGAATTTTATGTGTATAATTAATAAAAATCTTACTTGTTAAATTAGTAAATAGATGGACAGTTAATACAAATATTAAGAGGGCATTAGCTAGACAATTTAAGGGAGAACAGTTGATTTTTATCAAGCCAATAAATTCTTATAAAATAACAATACAACTTAGAATAATAGAGGTTAGATTATATCACATTTTAGATCATTGTATAATTGTGGGTAACTGCATCCAAAGCAAATAATCTTGAAGAGCTCTGTTTCCCATCTTTTTTATTGACGTATTATAATTATACATAATAGTGGGATTCAGTGTCATGTATTCATACATGCATGTATATGACCATATGATTTGGTCAATATTGTTCCCTAGTATTTCCCCTTTCCATCCCGCCTACCTTCCTCTGACCCTTTTCCTCTACTCTATTGATCTTCCTTCAATTGTGATGAGGTCCCTTTCCCTCTTCTTTTCTCTTTTTTTCTGTTAGCTTTCACATACAAGGGAAAACATACCATCCTTGACATTCTGAATTTGGTTTATTTTCCTTAACCATAATATGCTTTCAAGTCTCATTCTAATTTTCAGTTTTTATATTCCAACTCTATCATGAATTATTCAAGGAAATTACTTGAGAATCTTTTTCAATGAGCAATTAATTTTTGATTGTTGGAATTTTATTAAGTGCAGACCAATTATACAGAACAATGGTGTTTGTTGTGGCATGTTGTACATGCACATCACAGTTTGGCCATTTCAGCTCTCATATTCCCCTCCCCTCCATCCCCTTCTTCTCTAATAGTCTCTCTGCTACTCTTTTTCTTCCCTAGATTTCACATAAAATGAGAGAAAACGTGATAAGTCATTTTTCTCTTTTGAGTTTGACTTGTTTCGCTTAACAAAAGGATCTTGGGATTCTGTCCATATTCATGCAAATGGCATGTTTTCATTCTTCTTTTTCCCTGAATAATACTCCACTGTGTACGAATACCAACTTTTCCTTATCTATTGATGGGACCTAACATGAAGGAATCCTTTTCTTTTTATGAGGATAATTAAATTTAGAGTAGAATGTCAATTTTCCTTCTTAAAATTTAAACAAGGAAAATCATATACACCTATCTAAAATAAATTACTTTTTGATTCAAACATAATATATATGAAGAAGAAGAAATAGGGAAAAACTAGATGACCCACAAGTAAGTTGCTTCTCTGCAGACGTCAGCTGCAAGTGAATGTTAATTTAGTAACATACGGGGGCAGATGGTGACTGCAAAAGCAAAATAGTCACCTGAGACTGCTCAAGAAATGGTCCTGGTTTTGGGAACGGGACCCCCAGACCAGGGACAGGGTGGTTGGAGGAGGAGCTAGCGGGATGGGGGAGCGCCCCACCCTGACTACACCTAGACAGGGACCTCGCCCTGCTGCAGCTGGCCACACAGGTGATCTGGAGAGACTGCAACCCACCACCTCTGGCCTCATCTTCTCCATGCGACCCGGTTGCCCACTTTGTCGCCTCCACCCGGGGCCCGCCCATTTCACTCCCTGGCAAGTTGGGGCTACGCTCCCAGCCCCTGCCTTCCCCGCCAGCGGCGCTGCCCCCAACACTGCTGGGCTGGGCATCTGGCCATCGCCTCGACAGACGCGTCTCTGCTGATCCCCCGGACCTTCCAAGGACCAAGGAGAGGCTAGAAGAGGTCAGTGATGAACTTTTCTAGAGAAAGAGCATCACGAAGACCGCAGTTCAAACAAGGCCGGTCCCAGACCACGCTTCTATTGGAAATAGTAGGGACAGTTTTGTACTGAGCAGAAGTGGAAGGGTCAGCAAAATCTCAGGGGCCATAAGCCACACTCACTGCCTTTAACTAGCAGCAAGCAGAACCCTAACAGCGGATTCCACTGAGTTTGAATCTAGAACCTTTAGAGCTTCTATTCTGGGACCTAAAGTAAAGATGTGCTTTTGGAAGCATTTCAAGAAGACAGCAAAAGTTTGGAGACAAGAATATATGATTTGAGTAGTATAGTAACATAATTTATTTGTCTTTTTATATGGAATTTTAATTGTTCCTCACTAATGATAGAGAAACTGATATGAAACTCTAGGAAGAAAAATATGTTTATATCATAAGTGTTTGATGGAATTCATACAACAGTTTGATGTATTTAAAACTGTCTCTTGGCATGTATACCGTTCTATGTACTCAGACTGCCCAAATGTAGTCTTCAACAAGCTCTGAACAACTGTACAGCCAGCCGTTCGTTCTTTGCTGTTGTCATTGTGCACCAGGTTATTTACACTGCCAGTGCAGGAATTTGGGGACCAGATCTGAGACCAAGAAGAAGGAAGAGGTTTATGATACATAGTGCTTAATTGTGGGTCAGTTTCCTTTAGATGGATATATCCACCACCTGAAAGTCTATTCCATGACAGATACAGGTCAGGGTCACTCATAAAAATATGCCCCAACTGGCTTTTTACTGCAAGTCCCTGATTGTAATGTCAGAAAGGAGATGAAGACAATCAAACTGGTCCCACCATCATGAGCACATCTATAAAATGGTATGAATGAAGTGTGGTGTCAGGAGGAAAGTGTTGAGTGCATGTAATAATGTTTGTGTAACCATGCTGCTGTTGACTACCTCCTTGCCTACAGACTGAACAGATAGTGGTGAATCTAGGAGATAAATTTTTTCTTTCTTTTTTTTTTTTGTGTGTGTGTGTATGTATATGGCTTGGGACCTGTTTAAGAGCAATTTGATGCAGTGGTTGCCATGGTAAATGTTTTTCCTAAGAACTAAGTAATTGTTTGAAACTGTTATAATTTACCATTATTTAGTTTCAGAGTGATTTGAAATGCTTTCACTTTCCCCTCTCATTTAAACATTTTATCTTTATCAGAATTCCTTTTTTTATCTTGTCTTGGGGACAAAAAAAAAAAAAAACATACCTCATTAAGGATAATAGTGGAATTATATTCATTCTCCTCCAAAGAAAATCCTGGATGTGTTTTCTATTGTTTTTGGCCTGTAAGACATAAGACATCTGACACTGGATTCACATTTTAGGATCTTTTAAACCGGGCAACAGACCTCAGTCTTCAAGAGTTCAGGAAAAAAGGGCAATTGAACTGCTTACCATGGAGGAGGTATTTGTGAATGCTTATAATATAGATGTGTTCAATGACATCATAATGCAACCATCCATCACTCAAACTCTAAAATTAGACAAATTTATTTTTTCTGTATTTTACATTGGTACATTATAATTATTAATAATGGTGGGATTTGTTTCTACCTATTCATACATGCATACGATATAGAAATATAATTTAGTCAATATCCTTCCCCAGTATTTCCCCTTCCTCTCTTCTTCTCCCTCCCCCTTGTGCCTTTCCTCTACTCTAATGATTTCCCTTTGATTTTCATGAGATCTCACCTGCCCCCAATTTTTATTTTCCTTTTTCCTCACTAACTTCCACATATGAGAGAAAACATATGACGCTTGACTTTCTGAATTTGGCTTATTTCACTTAATGTAATGTTCTCAAGTTCTACGAATTTTCCTTCAAATGACCTAATCTTATTTATCTTTATGGCTGAATAAAATGTCATTGTGTGGGGCTGGGGTATAGCTCAGAGCACTTGCCTAGCATGTGTGAGGCACTAGGTTTGATCCTCAGCACCACATAAAAAAAATAATAAATAAATTAAATAAAGGCATGCTGTATGTCCATCTGCAACTATTAAAAATTTTTTAAATGTCATTGGGTATAATGCCATGTTTTCTTTTAATCCATTAATCCATTGAAGGACACCTAGGCTGGTTCCGTGATTTGGTATTGTGAATTGTGCAGCTATAAATTTAGATATATGCATATTACTATAGTTTGCTGACTTAAATTCTAAAAGAAAAAATTTAGGTACAGTTTTACAGCATAGGTGAGTTCTTTAGCTGTGGTGGCAGCATTGATTGCCCTGTGTCCTGGGGCTTATGCTATTATTGACTCAGGGATCCCAAGATAGTGAAGTATCCTCCCCAAAAAAGGACTCAAACACAAAACTAACACCAAGAACTTAAGTGGATACAAACAGGATTGAGAAACATCAAGGAGGAGAATTTTTGTTGAAATTATACACTCAAAACAATATCTAACCCAGCTAAGCCAAAAATGTTCAGGGATATTTTAATCACATGGCCAGATATTTGCCCTATTCTTTTAGGATAATCTTTGCTTTTGTCCCTCAAAAATCTGGTTATTTTCTAAGGTGATATTATATGTTCTTTTTTTTTTTTCCGAACACCCTTCTTTTCTAGGATGCACAACAGTCTACCCATTACCTGGACACCCATTGGTCTCTCTTTCCTATTTTATTCCCTCTCTCCTCTTCCCTCCTTAATTTTGTCTTCCACCTGCCCTCTCTTTATCCCTCCATTTCTTTCTTCCTCCATTATTAGTTTTAGACCATCCCAAGGAAATCATCAAAGGTAGAAATATTCAAAATTCTTTTCCTCAAAATACTTTTGAGGTTCTGGGACTGACCTTGACTATGTGGCACATGTGACTGGCCTGGGTTTTGTGGGCTAGAGGTCCTAATAAGGGGCTCCCACCAGCTTCTCATAGTCTCTAAAATATCAGTATTTATGTTCATGTTGGTTTTCAGAAATCAGAATATTCCTTGGAAAGGCAAATCATCAAAATGATGACTTATTAGATAATTTTCCATGTTTGATATCTGTCAGGGAACAAGAGTTTTAAAAATTATGATAAGTTAGAAACGATAAGTTAGATAGGTTAAGATAAGTTAGAAAGGATACTGGGAGATCTGATGGCAGAAGGAAAGGAACTTCCCTGCACTTTTGCCTAGATGAGCCCCTACCATAATTAAGGGCAGTCTTTATGTACCCTCCCACTCCCAATCCCAGAATTTTTTAAACCTTCCTTTCTATTCTTCCTTCTTTCCTTCTTCCTAATGTATAAAGCTCAAAAGGTTTTGGCCCGAAAAAAAATAATAAAGAATTGACAAATGAGGGGAAAGTCACTTACACCACGTAGGAAATTTCCCCTAACAGAATTTTTTCAGTAAAATTTTCCTTTAGTGAGTCTTTATGTTAGGAAAAAAAAATGCCCTTTGGAAACTAGTTGAATTACCCTATTTTTAAAAAAATCTAACTAAACATTACTAAACTGTGGTTTCACTAAACAATGAAGTTTCCTAAAATGATATTATGTCTCACTAGCAGTGGCACCCGCTTAAACAAACTCTCCATGGATTGTCCTGCGTTGCTTGAAGGTTCAGGGCAAAACTCCTGCCAAATTTTGTAAGATAACAATCAAATACAGAAAGACCTTGATAGATCCTTTTCTTATTTTCGGAAACCCACATTCTGCTATGAGAAAGGTCAAACTCAGGGCAAAGCTACAGCTGGCTTCTTTATTGATCTTTTACAAGCTTTTCACCTGATAAAGGATGTAATGGGGTCAAAGGGGAAGTTGTTTTATCTTGAGATTTTACAATTTCATCATAAAGTACCTAATCCTTTGGGCCAATTATTTCTGGATTTCTATTATTTTGTTACTGATTAGTTGATGCTAAATTTAAAAAAAATTTTTTTTTGCCTTACTGGGGATTGAACTCAGTGGTACTGAGACCGGGCAAAAAGACAGTCAGTGTAGACAATGAATGATTGGGTCAAGAAGATGGGTCAAGGAAATAGAATGCTAGTACTTCTAGAGCACATCCCCCTCCTCTTCACCTGTTGTCAAGGTCCTCTGTCTCCAGGGAATTGTTCCTCCCAAGACGGGGTTGCTAAAGAGTACCCTCTTCCTGCCTTTCTGGGTGGATATGGAAAATAGGGAGTGGTACCCCCTGAACTTTTGGTCATGTAGGCAGGGGAGGAGGGGACAGGAGAAGAAAGGAAACCTGACATCTATAAAAGGGGCAGGACACTCCCCACACTCTGGGGGCACCAGCTCTGGACCCCCTCCTCTCCAGAGGAGTTCCCGTTCTCTCTATTCTATGCTTTAAATAAAACTTTTTGCTCTTGCCCCTGCATTTCTTGGGGGGGCTCTCTGGGAGTGTCCTGGAGGCCTGGAGGTAAGCTCCCCTATACCGCGCATCTTTCTGAGGTGCACCTCTCTGCCACTTTCTTTTCTTTCTGGAGGACAATAATGGGCATCTGTTGGCTAATTAAGTGCAGTTCATGCAAGCTGCCATTCTACAAAAATAGGGTGTCAGAGTTCATGTTCTAGGTGGCTACCAATCCCTGTCCTGCGCGTCAGGCATGTTGAGTTTTGCCAAAGCCATTTCTCACTATCCAATCCAGGCTTGGAGCATATCTGTCCTGACACAGTGTCTCTAATGCTGGTCTGCATTTGGATGCAAGGAGATGGACAAAGGGTTGGAACAACTTCAAGATTCTGGCTGGGGCCACTCTCCAATGAATCCTAAAGATTTCTCCCTGGACCTCTTCTCCGACTGCCCTTATGGGTGGTCGATCAAATGGCCCTGAGCAAAAGCCCCCGTGACATATACCTCTGCAGAAGCCAAACTACACTTTCCCACGTTCATTTCTCCCCTCCACTAACTGATAAGACTCCAGCCATAGAGACATAAGGAAATGCCTAGGTTCCCTTTGTTTGCATATTAAGCCTTTACAAGACAGAAGGGATTCCCATAGCTGTTTCTGTGCTCCTGTGTGCTCCCCAAGCTTCTTTGAATGCAAAAAGAGAGATTTATGCCCTCAGCCTTCTGAACATTCCTTTGGCCCACTAAGAGCATAAACTCTTTTTCTCTTTTTCCAGCCTTTTCCCCCTAGTGTTTTGTTGCTGCCAAACATGGTCTTCATACAAACTCTCTAATAGAGAATCATGGCCATCAGAGGAAATATAAATTTTAATATGCTCAGCCTGTTCTGTAAAAAGGAAGGAAATAATCTGAGGCTTCTATATGTAGGCCTAAGGACTTCCTTGTTTAAAAAACTCAAATTGTGCCAAACATGTAAATTAAATTCAACTATGAGCCTCCATTCTAAGTGAGGCCAAATTCTACACCCCCAAAAAAAGTTCATTAACACAGACAGATCAAGATTCATTACAAAAAGGGGTCCCATGTTCTCCCAGGGATTACAAATCACACGGTAAGGATGGATAATCTGAGGTTTGCATCATTTTCATGGCCACCCATGAAAAAGCCCACGGGTTATGACCACACACTGGTGATGTAGCAGTTAAATCCAGAGTTCATCCATGGAAGGAGGGATGGAAACCGGTGGCCACTAGAGGGTCCAGCACTGGGGAGACATCCTCTAGCCAAAGAGACAGTTCCTTGGTGCAGGCACTTATGGGTTCTGTTCTTTTTTGTGCAGTTCATGTTGTTGTTCAGAGGGGAACCTCGTCCTCAAAAGTATTGATGGGAGATTATGTCTCATAATTTTCTGCATCCAAACCTGGTCTAATTACCGACTGGGGAATGGAAAAATAATGGTTAAAATGCCCTACACATGAGGTTCTGCTCCAAACAAGCAGCTTCCCTTACTTAGCTTCTGCCAGATTTCTCTCTCTCCAAGGCCTGCATTTGAAAAGTAAATTGCAAAGGCTTACAAAGCTTGCAAGATTTCCAAGTCTTGCAGAGGACCAGTTTGAGCCAAAGGAAAGAAAGGAGTCACTTTTAAAAGTCATTGTGGGACCTAAATAGTTGGCTATTTTACCTGCTCTCCATTCTACCACCTACTTTCTTAATACAGCACAGGGAGGGAAAATGGAATGATCTCATAATACAAGTCTTCTTTACCTTGAAAATCTTTGCTTGAGGATTTCAGGACTCTTACATTCTTTGAATGCCTGAACTGATTCAAATCTGAGTGAACTCTGATCTAATAGAGATGTATGCTCCTTTTCTAGAGTAATTACATTTATATCATTTTTTAGGACTCCTGTTTTTAAAAATTCTATATTTTTGCACTCACAATTTTATGGTATATTCATAATATATTAATTAATATATTTTTCTGATCAGCTTATTTTATGTAACTATAGAGGATTTTTACACTGTCTTTGTTCAGAGGTCCACTTTTCAAGGGTTAGCTCTCAAATACATTGGAAAATCTCCTTTAAAAAAAAGTCCTAAGAGCTGTCGGTGGTGCACACCTGTAATCCCAGAATCGTGGGAGGCTGAGGCAGGAGGACTGAGCGGTCAAAGCCAGTCTCAGCAACGATGAGGCCCTAAGCAACTCAATGAGGCCCTGTCTCTCTAAATAACATACAAAAAATAGGGCTGGGATATGGCTGAGTGCCCTGAATGCCCCTGAGTTTAATCCTCAGTAACCTCCCCAACAACAACAAAAAAGTCCTAAGGACATAAACTTTGTGATGTTGGGAATAAATCTCATAGCCTTTGATTTTACTGACCACAATGGCAGACTTTACACCTAGCATTTCCAACGTATAGGCCTGCCCTATATTTAAGTCATAATGTAAAAGTCTGATAAGCTCTATCTATTTTAATTTCTAACAGGTTATATCTAATAGAGGCTAAAATAATTAAACATCTGTAGAATTTTCTCCTACCTGTGGGATCTATTTACAAAAAGTTAGAAGATCTTTTGTTTCCTGTCCATTTTTTGTATGTGTGTACACCTGTATATTGTATTATTGTGTCACATACGTGCTTGTGTCAATATATATTGAACACGGTATCAAAATTGACATTTAAATTTTATATATGAGTGCTCATTTATAAGAAATGAATCCAAATACCTTTTAGCTCACATGCCTTAAAAAAAAGGTTCATTTTAAATTAGGTAAATAGATGAGAGTAAAGATGTCTTTAAAATTACTAACTAAAGTTCTTCTAGGTGGTCAGACAATTAACAGTGTTGGTCTCTATAAAATATTTAGACTGTAATACCCATTGCTTCTAGGATTTTTCTTCAACAGGGAAGAAATGACTAATATTGTTAACTGTATTTGTCTGATATCTTGGTTTTCGCAGTTAATAATGAGTAAATTAGATTTAACACAAATGAGAGTATTCTGCATAAATGTGTTTGTTAAAGGAGACATCTGATTAATTTGCAAAGTAAAATGCTAAAACAACAACTGCTAAATATAAAATCAAGTACTTTGACTTCTTAAATTTCATAAGGTAATATATTTAAACATTATGTGTGTTTTCATAAATGGATAAGTGAAAAAGGTTTAATATCACTTTTTTTCTGTGTTTCACAAAAAAAAAAAAAACAAGGTGGCTAAGAGTTAAGATTCTATCAGATGTAATTTTATATACTAAGAACACTGGGTTTCAATTAAAGTACCATAAACACAAGGTATTTCATCTTATTAAGGTGGAGTAATTTGTCTAAATTCAGAAATTTTACATAAGGATTGTTTCTGAAAATAAATTTAAAAAGGGGTCAATAGCTAAGAAAGAAATAAAAGAAGGTTTTAGATATGGAAATATATTTTAGTATGGAAAATAGAAGAAAAAAGAAATGTTTCTGGATGAGAAATTCTTTGTATGGTAAAGCAAAAAGTTGTAGAATGTCTAAGTTGCAAAGGGTTTGTGGAGGGTAAATCTCAAAAAGTTTGTGTGTAACTAAGTTGGTTATACATAATTAATACAACCAATTAAAGTTATTTAAAGCTTTAAAGCTTTTTCCTAAGGTCAAATATTTCCTAAAGTACTGATATAAACCAAAGTTTAATCCTCTATGTTTTGAAGTAGTTTAATCTGCTTTTATCTATCAAGATAATTTCTTGTATCTGTTAAATTTATCATTTAGAGAAACTAGTCTTAAAGGAATTAGGATTTGTATGACTAGTTAAACAAAAACTGTTATTTTAGAGTATAAAACTATACTATAGATTCTAATTTTTTCTTTAAAAGCTAAACTTGGTTAATATAAGAACATCAGTATAATTGCTTGTTTGTATACTAAATGTATCTTTGTCTACTAAATGTATTCATGTCTTCCAAGTATGCAAAAGTCTTCAAAACATAAGATTTAGAAGAATATATTACCAAGCTGGTGTTCCTCAAACTGAAGTTTGAAGTAAAGATTTGGGGTTAAAAAAATTATGTTTCTTAGTTCATAGTTATTATACAAACTCAATGTTTTTGCTCTCTTTAATTTTATTTTGTATTTTCCTTATAAATGTTAGAACCATTGTCCGTTATTACATTGCAAAATATAACTTTTTTAAAAATTGTAGTTGTAGATGGACAGAATGCCTTTATTTTATTTATTTTTATGTAGTGCTAAGTATTGAACCCCAGTCCCTCACACATGCTAGGCAGGTGCTCTGCCACAGAACTATAGCCCCAGCTCAAAAAAATTGTAACTTCTACTATGACAGTCTGAGTTACTTTGAAACAATAGGACATCACCTATAGGAAAGACAGGATGTAAGGTTAACTTCCAGTACTAATACTGATTCCCAATTAAATGAAAGGGGAAATAACTACAAAGTTATAGACATTAAAGGTAAAACCCAGTACTCTTGGTTTAAAACTGATGAAACTGGATTGCTGGATGTTTAAAATCAAAACTTAGAGACTAAAGGAAGTAAAAAGGCCAAGAAGAAAATAGCCAATATTTGGTTCTTGCCCTCTGAGTCAGCTTGGACTCGGGGAACAGGGGACTTCTCTAAGTACTTTGTAACTCTGGGTCACATGATCTCCTGGATCAGGGGAATCAAAGAGACCCTGGAGAACAGAAAGCTGACCAGTGCACATGCTGCAAAGAGGAGAGTCATTGGAGAAGGAAATGTTCCTAATGCTTCCAAGGGAAGCCATGTGGTCAATAAGACCCTGACCTATTCTGGAAGATGGCACTAGAGGAACCAAGAGGCTACTGCTCACAAGTTCCCAAGAGTGCCCCCTGAGGAAACTCAGCTGACTCTTAACAATAGATAGGAACAAGGTCAATTTGACCAGCTTGGTCTTAAACACCTAGCAAAATAAGTTACAGCCAAAGAACAGCCATATATGGGCATTTAAAAGGAAATACTTGTATCTGTTAAATTTATCATTTAGAGAAACTAGTCTTAAAGGAATTAGGATTTGTATGACTGGTTAAACAACAACTGTCATTTTAGAATATAAAACTATACTCTAAATGTAATGTAACTTAAGATATATACTTGATTCAGCCCCACCAATAGTAAGATTAGAGGCTATGAAAGAGGGATTCCTAGACAGGAGTGCCTAATAACTATCAAGACTATCAGTGTCAACAGCTTTTATTAATCAATTTAGAGCCTACAAATCTTCCTAACCTCCTACATAGACAGACTTGATCTGTTTGCTAGCCCTATGTGACAGTAAATAAAGGGATCTTTACTAAACATAGAAGATATGCCAATAAAAATGTATTATACAAAAATCAAATGACATTAGATATCTTACATACATCTTATAGGGCATCTGTGACATTATTAAGACTGTATTGTGTTTTCATTCCTGACAACTCTGAGAATGTAACTAATATCCTTAATATCCCCAAAGAGGTCATTTCCTCACTAGCCTTGTCATGGGAACAATTTTTTAGCTCTTGCACCTCCTGGTAAAAATTCCTGGTTTCTATCCTCATCATGATATTCATTGACATGTCCCAGACTCTTTGTCATTTATTTTGTATTAAATGCATTCCAATACTCATGTCTTTTTGTTTCTCTCATAGAAGCACCCACCTCTTAGATGACTTTACAACTTGTTCTTTCCAAACCAGACTTTCACCACAGACCCCTCAACTGACCCACCCACAGCATTTCTAAAAGGGAAACCCAAACTGCTTGCCCCACATGACCCCCTCTCAACCTGAAGCAGCCAAAGTGGTTATTACCCATTTCCTCTTAGAGCAGTAAGAGTTCCCTTAATCAGAGAGGGGATTGTGACCAGGGCAAATGACAGTCAGTGTAGATAATGAGGCTGGGCACAGTGGCACATTCCTGTAATCCCAGCGGCTCAGGAGGCTGAGGCAGAAAGATCGAAAGTTCAAAGCCAGCCTCAGCAAAATCAAGGTGCTAAGCAACTTGATGAGACCCTGTCTCTAAATAATACAAAATATTATTTTGTATTATTTGCTGGGTGACAGGAGAGTTACAGGAGAGTTTGAAATAAACAAAGGACAGGAGAGTTTGAAGTAAACATGTTGTGATGAAGAAAGGTGCCTAAGCTAGAAAATGTGTGAAATAGATAAGGATACAAGGTAAACATGTTTTGAGGTATTTTAGCACAAAACAAGTGTGATTGTCTAAGATAAGCAAAGATGTAAGCAAGGTGTGATGTAATAGAGACGATCTGTTAAGATAGGATAAGAAATAGAAATTACGGAATAAACATGTTTTTGGTTTGAAGTGTTGTAAACAACTATAGTATTTAAAGGCCAGGAAGGCTGAGCTCTTTGGCCAGTTCAGACCCACTATGTGTGGGTCAACATCGAGCGAACTGTGTCCCGCCAGCCTCTCTTCCTGTGCCTCGTGTGATGTGATGCCCTTGGAGTGAATAAACCCAGCATTCGAAAAGGCATCTCGCGTGTGGCGGCTTCTTCCTTCAAGACACGGATGGTCGGCCAGGAGAGGTTACCTGGGGCAGGGGCGACTGTGACTTCAGGACCACCCGGAAGCGGTAGGGGGACCTCGACGTCGTCCCCTTGCTCGTGTCACTGGGGATGTGGCTTTTGGAGTGCCCTTGAGTTCAATTCCCATATACCCCCTCCAAAAAAAGTATAGATAGTGAAATATTGGATCAGGAAGATGGGGGTTGATTCAAAAGGAAACAGAATACCTAATACCTGCAGAACACTTCCTCCTCCTCCTCACCTGTTGCCAAGGTCACCTGCCTCCAGGGAATTGTTCTTCCCATCAAGAAGCTTTTAATGAGTACCCCCTTTCTGCCTTTCTAGTCAGATATGGAAAATACAGAGATATTCCTTCCCTGTATGGCTCTCTTCCTGCCCTTTTGGTCATGTAGGCAAAATAAGAGGAGAGGGGACGGAGAAGAAAGGAAAACTGAAATCTATAAAAGGGGGCACTTTCTCGCGGCATCAGCTCTGGACACTCTCCTTTCCAGAGGAGTCTCAGACTCTCTCTCTCTCTCTCTCTCTCTGCCCCCTATCTATCTATCTATCTCTCTCTCTCTCTCTCCTATTCTTTTAATAAAACTTTTTGCTCTTGATCCTGCATTTCTTGGGTGTTAAATCTTCAACACTAAGGAAACAGGACCCTATCCTGATTATCTAGACCAGCTTCAGTACTCTATTACTAAGCTACATCCCCAGTCCTTTTATTTATTAATTTTATGAAACAGGGTCTTTTGGATTTGAAATGCTTTTGATTTAACTGGGATTACTGGTCCAGTTGCTAAATCTTGTTACTTTAAAAAGTTATTGGTTATTCTGAGATTACATTTGAATTTTTTTTTTCTTTTTACAACTTGGCAGACTTATGCTTCCTTTGTAGATTCCAGAAGCCTATGTTTCCTTGCCTCACTTCCTGACCTTTACCACACTTCATTTTTTTTATAGTTTCTTTTTTGAGAGAGAGAGAGAAAATCTTAATATTTTTTAGTGTTCAGTGGACACAACATCTTTATTTTATTTTTATGTGGTGCTGAGGATGAAACCAGTGCCCCACGTAAGAGTGTGTTGCCGCTTGAGCCACATCCCCAGCCCACACTTCACCTTTTCAATGGAACACCTTTCCTGGAAGTGTAGAATTTCTATTGTATTTCCTTCCTCAGAGTCACAACATTGGGCCAGATTTTCCCAAGGCAAAAGTCTTTAATTTTTTTTTTTTTTTTATTACACAAGTTACAAAAACCCAAGTAAACTTGCATTGGGCAGTGAAGATATAGGAGGAAAGACAGGGAGTTGGCAGATTAAACTGCGTTCAGTTTAGTCTTCAGAAAAGGAATGGCAATGTACAGGGCTTCTTGCTTGGGATGTGGTGGCTTCATTTTTAAGACACAGACTTAAGTTGTTCAAACCACAGCACTAAATCAAGCTTGAGAATACTCCATATTAATCAGACAAAATTTAAGGAACCTGCCTTCCCAGACTTTAGCAAGAAACTAAAAGCTGGATTGTTGCCAGATAAAGCAGTGAGGTATGGGAAATGGAGACCAAAAGAGCAAACCCACAGCAGGAGTTGGGAGACTTGAACTGTCATCCAGCCAGGATTAATAGTTTTTATTAATTTTTTAACTACTAAGTTGATGTAAACTTTTTTTAAAAATACATATGTTTACTTACTAATTAAACTTCCTCTTGTTTTCATTTGTCTATTCATGACTCTTTTTATCATTTTTGGAACACATTTTTATTATTTACTGAATAAACTTATGTGAATTAAATATAATACTGACCCTTAACTCTATACTATTTATGCATTTCCAACTTGTTTTTGAACATGTGTTTAGAAATAACCCAGAGTACCTTTCAAATTAAAAATATAGGAGTTTCCATCATTTTTGAAAATTGGGAAAGTTCCTGTCATGAGTGCAATCTATGTCACTAACATAGACCAAACAGGTTTGTGTCTTTCCATAATGTCAACTTATTGAATAACAATAAATTCATGGGCTACACCACTTTCATCAGTGGCAGTTCACTAAATATTTGTGAGTCACCTGGTCGTAATAAGCCAGGCAACTACAAGTTCTTTTATTCCAATCTTAATTTCTAATATCTATAACACATCACAAATCATACTTTACACATGATATATATAAGTTGCAGGAAGGCTTAGGAAGAGTTGAGGCAACCACAGGAATTCAGGAGTCTGACCTGAGAGCAAAGGCAGAGCAATTATGAATGCAAAGAGTAACTGTAGGTGGTCAGATAAGATTAAGAACCATTTGAAAATCTTGTTCAGGGCACAGAGCTGTCAAAATCAAGGAACTTACTCTAGGCCAAGATCTGGACTGATTGCAGTCTCGAGTGTGTCTGCTTGGGATGGCAGCTTTTTGTGGCTTATATGGCAGAAACTGCACTCTGCTGAAGCTCAAGGACAGAGATTTGAAAGTTAATTGTGGTGATTTTCCTGGGCAAAGCTCATGGGAAGTGACCAGGTGATAAGGTTAGGGTACTACCACGTCTCATTTTGGGGTACTTCTCCTTTTATAGACCTGGAGTGAGGGGGTTGCTTCATTCAATGGTCTAGTGTGTTCGATAAGTGCATAGGTCTGGTTTTTCCAGTCTGAGTTGGATATGCCCATGTATTCATATGCTTCTGATTAATTTGATAAATTCACAGGTAGTCATTTTTATTAGCATGATTAATTTATCAGTTTGTGCCTTATTTTGTACCAGACAGATGGTGGTTTTTTACTTGTATAAGCAAGTTGTAGAGTCACTCCACCTCAGCACCTAGACTCAAAATAGAGTGGGTTATGGCAAACTACTGTTTTATACACTGGAGTAACACAGGTTTAGGCGCTGTGAAAACTGCTGCTCTATACATCATGAAGTAACTGAGCAGGGCCCAGCCTGCTCTCCAAATCCCAGGATGTTTAGTAGTGGCCATGATGGTAGCATTTATCATGGAATCCCAGGTTCCATGGAGCTGAACCAATGGTACTGGGTTCACCAATGTCTCCAAAGTCAGGAGTTGACTCCCAGTTCTTATCTAGAATTGTAATGGGGGATTTGCCATGTCCAGTTACTACTAATTGATGACTCCACAACCTCTATCAATTAATAGCTCTTCAGCAGGAGTAATGGAAATGAGATTGCCTTTACTTGCATGCGGTTCATCACCATGACCAGTTGTACCAGTGCCAGATGCCAATGTCTCGGCTTGGCACAGAATCACCAGGCACCACACACCTTGTAGATTCAAACAGCAATTCTTTATTCCGAACTCACACTGCCTCCACACAGGTCCAGGGGCAATCCCAATCTCCCGCACAATTCAAGTCCTAAATACTTTCTCTCCAGGAGAACTCAATGGGAACTCAGGCGGCAGGCACGCCCTACTCCCAGCAGGAAATATCTTCAACCTCCAACTTCCCTAAAACTCCTATTGTCACACCCTAAACCCAAGGTCGGGGATACTTCCTGCAAGATACACCCTAATCCTGGATCCACCCTGGTGATTGAGCAGGTGACCAGAGCAGGACTGCAGCGAGGTCCCATGATCGTCCCCAGGTGGTCCTGGAGTCAGGATCGCCTCTGCTCCCAGCCAAGGATCCGTGAAGTCGCTGCACATGATATGCCTTTTCGAATGCTCGGTTTATTCACACCAGGTTTCATCACATCACACGAGGCACAGGAACAGAGACTGGCGGGGCTCAGTTCACTCGATGTTGACCCACTGGCATCGTGGATCTGTACTGACCAAAGAGCTCAGCCTTCCTGGCCCTTAAATACTATAGTTGTTTACAACACTTCAAACCAAAACATGTTTACGTCGTGGCTTCTATCTCTTATCCTATCCTCACAGATTATGTTTACACTGCATCACAACACGCTTATCCTAAACTACCACACTTGTTTGTGCTAAAATACATCAAAACATGTTTTGTTGGGGTGCAGCGGAGCGTCGGAGGGGAGAAACCACACAAGAGACTCACTTCATGCAATCGCAGGGGGGAAGTTTATTGAGGATCCTGTTCCAGCGCGCTGGGACTCTGTGCCCACTCAAGAAGGGAGAGCGGCTCAGAGCCCAGAGCGGAGGTCAGGTGGAGCTTAAGTACACTTTTTGGAGAGGGTGGGGGGCTTTGCATACATCAGAACAAATCATCATAAGGCGCGGGAAAATTGAACAACAATTCTGAAACATGATTAGTACATACATTGGCGGGAACAATCTAGGCAGAGATGATTGGTCATTTCTAAGTGGGGTACACATTTAAACTGATTGGTTCTGGGGCCTAGATGCGTACGTGCCATGCTACCTAGAGCCCTTAGCTATTAAACAACCAGGGAATCAATGGAGACATTTACTAGGCAGTTCCCTCATTGTTCTAACAACTTTACAGGGATTACAAGTTCCGGGGATAGCAGAGGAATTGTAACAATAGACTTGTATGATTGTAACAATTGTCTTTTACTTTTTAACCCAATCCTTGCACTTTGGAAACTTTAGGATGCCTGGTCTTTTACACTTTAACTCAGGCTCTGCGGCTTAGAATCAGCTTGGAAATTTTACCTTTACAGTTTACCTTATGTCCTTATCTAACTCACACATATTTCTAACTTATGCACCCTTCTTCATCAAAACATGTTTACTTCAAATTCTCCTGCCAGCAGGGTCACCTTTCTTAAACACACAAGCAAGGTCACAGCAAATTTCCAAGGTAAGTCCATTTAACATGGGGTACGCTGGCAAGGATTTCGATGTGTTATTCCTACTTGGTAATGGCTCTCAGCATCCCAGCTCATAAAGAGTGGAATTCTACTGGTTAGAAGTACCTATGATGACATTTCCTTCCCAGGGCTCATACCAACACCTTGAAATTCAAGAAGACAGCCAGACATTTCAGTAATGCAGATTAATCTGGCTGGAGTTTACAAAAACTACTTCTGAAACAGGGTAAAGTATGTTTAGTCCATGAAATATTGGTCATTCACAAAAGATGACATTAACTCCTGCCAAGTTGGATTCTATTTATACTCCAGAAATTCCCTGACTTCAGAAGACGACTTGGATGACATTCAGGTGACTGTGTTTTGGTTTCCACAAGTATCTGTTTTCTATATATTATTACGATTTATATAATATGAGACTATCTTAAAACATGTGATGTCTAGAATAGGAAATTGGATGTATATTTGTTACCAATCTAAACTGTAGGTTCAGAAAGCTTTAGGCAAAGATGGGAGAAACTTTGGAAAATCTGTCATGATTGAAACAAAATGATGAATAAATAAAAGTGTTACAGAAAACAGGGATAGATGTGCTTTGTCATCTCCGTCTCTAGCCTTTGTATCACCCATCAAAACCTTAGGAACACTACTACAACCAGAAGTAGCCCTAGGATTTCTACCATGAAACCTCTTGCTAAAGCATTTAGTAATTTCTGATAAACATCCAAGAAGATGAAAGTCTTATATCCAAAGTAATGAAGTACTTATTTAGCTGGTAGTATAGTAATATCTAAGAATTCGACTACCAAGAAGAAGGTTGGTACATTAAAACAGAGTTATTAGAGTACTGCTGGATCTCCTGGGTTAGATGTATAACCACTCTTGGCATCATTGACTATCTCATGCTTCATTTAGAAGTTTTCTTTCAAGAATACATCTTATTTGTAGCTTGCACAGTAAATGATATTTATGATACATTTTGAAGAAATCTAAAACAAAATTCCTGTAAGTAGGATTTTGTCCTTTCCATGTAAGTTTAAGTACAAAAAAACTGATCATTGATTACTACAAACTAAATAATAGAATTGATGGGGAGGCTTTGTAATCATCATGAGAAGGTGGGTGAATTCCATGAAGACGAACTACAGCTGCTTCCACCAAGCATTAGATTAGAATTAGCAATTTGAATTAGTCTTTAGAGAGTATTTAGTAGTTTAATTTTCTTTGCATATTATCTCATTGTGAATTGTCATCTTTCAGTATTCTAAAACCAAAATATTATTTTAAAAATTGACTAAAGTTTCTTGATAAGACTTGTCAATCATGTTCTGAAAAAGTATGAAGACATTATTCAAACAAAATTGTGTATATAGAATATTATACAGCTTAATGACCAATAATAAACTTAACAGCTCTATTTTCCCCACTCAGCTTAAGACATAGCACATCATGATACTTTTGAAGATACCTGTGTGCATATCTCCAATCTTATCCTTCCCAACAATGGGATTACCAAAGCCTTGACTTTCATTTTTTTCTTTTCTTTATAGCTTGACCATATACATATGTATCCCTAAACGATATATTGCTTGATATTTCCTATTTTCAACTTTTGTGTAAATGTAACCATACTGTGTAAGCTTCTATGACTGGTTGCAACTTGTGTTTCATTAATATTGTCTTAAATATTATAGTTTTATGATAACTCTTAGTATTTAGTAGAGTAAATCTCTGTACTGTTACTGCAGATGTTTCTAGCTATACTTGACACTTTGCTCTTCCATATAAACACTAGAAGAAACCTGTAAGGTTCAATGAAAAAACCTGACAGGATAGTGATTCAGAATTGCATTGAATCTATAAATAAGCTTGAGAGAACTGACATCCCTATGATGCTGTATTTATGAAAAGATATCTTTCCATTTGTATTTGTGGTAGACAGTAAGACTCCCTAAAGACATCCACGTCCTACTGCCCACATCTATGGGCACATTGTGTTCCAACTAAACTATCCAGGTGGGGTAATCACAAGGTTCTTTTAAGAGGGAGGACAAGATGGTCAAAGAGAGGAGTTGTGACAAAAGAAGTAGGGGTTAGAGTGAGGCACTTGAAAGATGGAGGGAGGAGCCAGGAGCCAAGAAATGCAGGCATCCTGACAAATCTGGAAAAATCAGTGGAAAAGATTCTCCTCTTGAGCTTGTGGAAGGAATGCAGCTATGTCAACTTTATTTTAACCCACAGGACCATTTCAGACTCAGACCTCCACAACAGTACGATAATAAACTTGTATTGTTTGAAAACACTGAGTTTGGGCTGGGGATATGCCCTGTGGTAGAGAGTGCTTGTCTAGCAGGTGCAAAGCCCTGGGTTCCCATCCCCAGAACTGCAACAAATAAACCAGTTATTAAGTTTGTGGTAATTTGTTATAGCAGAAATAGGAAACAGTACCATATTGTTTTACATATAGTTATTACAAAATGCTTTACTAGATTATGTCTAGATACCTATAGTTTTAATTGCTATTTTAAATGGTATTTTTAAAATAAAATATATTATTTATCACATTTTATGGAAATATTGTTGGTATCTATGAATTGATTTTGTTACCAACAAACTTGCCAAATTTTTATTTATTCTAGTAAATGATCTATAGTCTATCATCTATCATGTCTGAGAAATAACAGTTTTATTTCTATTTTTACAATTCTTCTTTCTTGTCTCCTTGGGTTGAATATACCCCTAGAACAATATTTGATAGATATGATACCAGTGAGGGTATCATTTTTTATTCCTGATTTTAGTAGAGATAATTTTAATATATCACCTAGAGGGTTTTTGTTTATGGTGTGTGTGTGTGTGTGTGTGTGTGTGTTTGGCAGTGCTGGGGATTGAACCCAGGGTCTTGTGCATGTCAGGCACCTACACAGACCAAAACCCCTGCTCAGGAGCATTTTCTTTGAAGATAACTTTTTTCTCTTTGTGTTGTATTCTGAACAATATCTGAACCATGGTTTTCTAATTTACTGTTTCTCTTTGATCTATTTTTAATGTGTTAACTAGTCTACACAGTTTTTAGTTTCAATCATTAAAATATTTAATAAAATCATTAATACTTAAATTTTAGTTATTTGTTAAATCTGCTTTGTAACTTTTTACATTCTGCTCACATTTTCAATGGTAAGTATCTTTTATATACTTATAAATGTATAATTTATAACTTCAATATCAAAAGTTTTTGCAATCTGATTTTGCTGATTATTGTTTCTGATGTCTCTTGCATAACATAGTTCATTTCTTCGTGTGTTTTATGGTTTTGGGTTGTAAGGTTGGGTTCCTTGGAACATTGTGGGAATTCTTTAAGCTTTTTTTTTTAATATTTTTTTTAGTTGTAGATGGACACAATAACTATTTTATTTGTTTTTTTTCTTTAATGAGGTGCCAGGGATCAAACCCAGTGCATGCTAGGTAAGCGCTCTACCATTGAGCCACAACCCTGCCCCCTAAGCCTGATTTTAAAGTGTGCCCTATCACAGGAATTTCTTTGTACCTGCCCTGTGCTTGGGGGCATCGACAATCTAGGATCACTTAAGCTAAATTTTCAGATTGAGGTGTTTCAAGCCATATAAGCAGTGTGAATGTCTAGGATCCATGTGCCAGTACATCATTGGTGTTCAAGATTTCTCAGAGCTGAAATAGATACAGATCTTTCCACATGACTCTGCTGAGTGATTTTTTTCCCTTTCTAACTTCATGTGGGGATCTCTGCCATGTTTTTTTTTTTTTCTTTTTTGCATTGGATATTGAGTGGAGGGTCTCAAGCAAGTTGCCATACCCCAAGTCCTAGAGGTCTCTGCTTTGATCCTTCACCTTTGGAAAGACTCAGGCTTTTCTCCTATTGCTCTCATGATTTAGATTTATTGAAGATTAAGCACTGGATCAGCAGGGATCAGCAGATGCCCTTAGGGCAAACACTCAGTTACCTGTTACCTCTGTAGGTGCTTCTCTCCCTTTCCCCAGGGGACTTGCTTTATATTCCAGCCAGACCAACCTTGCGTTTAAAGAACATTTTGTTTGCTTGTTTTTAAAAAATAAATTATCCAGCATTTTGAAGTGGGTCTTTACCAGTTAGGCCACTGTATAGCTAACAGTGAAAGTCCTTGATCAGTGTTTGAATTTTCACCTAAAATCTCAATGTCTTAAATTGTGTTTAAATTAGTTAATATGTAAGATATATAAATAGTGTATAGAATATAGCACAGTGAATCTCCACCCAGCTTAATAAATAAAACATCACAACTACACTGTTTTCCGTGATCTTAACAATGTGGAAATCCTATAGGTGTTCAATTTCTTTTTGTTTTCCTTCTTCTTCTTCTTGCTTTTTTTTTTTTTTTTTAAGAATAATATGGTGGTTAAAAACCCTGGCTTTGCAGAAAAACCCAGATTCTAACTCAATCTTAAGCTCTGGAGTACACAACCTATAGGAATCTGCCCAGACAGCAGGACTCCTTCACTGAGAACTTCCTCCAGGAATGTGCCTACAGTCGTGCTTCTGGTATAGTGTGCCTGACTGGACATGTTTGGTTAGGTTAGAAGAGGAAACAACATTAATCAGATTCTGTCTCCTAATATTTGGAAATGTGACTACTTGGGTTTAGAACAAGTAAAGGCTATGACACAACTATGTTTGGCCATGCACCTATGGAGAAGCAGAGTGTGTGCTTGGAACACAGGAAAAAAATGAAATAGAAATTGTACAGAGAAAGAGGCAAGAGAATGAGAGAGAGAGACAGAGAGAGAGAGGGAGAGAGAGAGAAAGAGAGAGAGAGAGAGAGATTAATTAACTTTTAACCACAAAAGCACCCTCACACATTTGAATTTCGGGCACTCACAGTGACACCCATGGATTTCCATTTCCTGATTCTCATCCTTCTTGATGCTTGGTGTTCCTTTCTGACCCATGGGTTTCTTGTAATGTTCTAAAATTCCCTTTTCCCATTAGAGTTGGAGTTTAATTTAGCTCAAGTGGTTTTCTGTTGTTTTCATTGTAAGAAAATCTGATTCTAACAATCAATTTATTAGAATGTAACTTTAGGCAAGTTATTTAATCTCCTAGCCTCACTGCCCTCATTGGTACAACAGGACAGCAAGAAAACCTACTTGCTAAGGTTGCTGTAAGAACTATATGAGTTAACAAACGTAAACAGTTTAATAGATTGCTTGGCATGCAGTATGTTCTCAAACTTAAATGTTACTGTTATTATTACTAATTTTTTTCCAGTCAGGCTGCCACTAAGCTAAGTACAGGACTATAGTATCCACAGCCCCGTTGAGCTATGGCAGTGGGACAGGTTGCTGAGACCAAAGAAGAAATGAGGAGATGAAATGCGAGACACAAGCTTTATTGAAAAATGCTTCCAAGAAGGTCTAGTGGTGACAGGATGGACAAGTAGCACCTCTGTTTCTCACATTACCTCTAGTGCTTTGCCAGAAAGTAGCACTTCTGTCCCTTGTTGAGAGCCACTGCTGGAAGGGGCCCCAGCAAACTTCCAGCTGCCAGCAAACTTCCAGCTGCCAGCTGATTGGCTCACAGTGGCCCCAGCAAACTTCTAGCTGCCAACTGATTGGCTCCTCTGCGGTGATGCTCATTGGGCTGTTTCCCCGCTCTTTCAGACCACGGAGCTGCTCATTGGGGGGCTTTTTTTTGGCTCTGCCCACGCGACCCAGCCAATCTGCCTCAAGAGCAGGAGGAGTGGGGGAGGTTGAGAGGCTTGTGGGAAGCCTGTGGTGGCAGTTGGGCTCTGAAGGTTTTTCCTGAGGAGTTGTGTGGTTTGATGTGTGTGGTTCTAAAAATAAAGTTTGTTTCTTTTGACAAGTGGCTCCTGAATTGTGCCCAGCCAGACTTCGGCAGTCCCTCATGATGCTGTGGCAACAGGCAGGATGAGCACTTATCCTTTCTGCAGTGTGTTGCTCCATAGCAGTTACTGCAGAGAGGGAAGTTTTACAAGCTGGATTACAGAGGCAGTGATAACATTAGTTCACTTTGTCCTTTTGTATGACCAGCACCCTAGGAGCTTGGTGTGCATGCAAAACAGCAGTTTTCCACAGATAACACTGACTTGCCCTTATTCCCAGCATACATAAGGGAAAGCCAATACCTTCTGAGATAAATAGTATTTATCTGGATATTCCGGCCCGACTGGCTCTTATTGTTCCTTTAACTGGCCATGTTCTTAGGAACAGAGAGGAACACTTCAGGGACATGGTGTTTTTCTGTCCTCCTTTTCTCCAAGAATGACACAAGGACACTCTGTGATATCACCAAGAATCATAGAATATCACTTTAACATGATTGCCACATAGACTCAGAAACACTTCTTTTCATATTAACAGGAGAGATTTACTGGCTGCTAAAGGCTAAGAAGCTTGTATTCTCGTATTACTATAGTCACAAAATTGTAGGACCCTTGGCTCAGATGGTGTTACATGCAAGCAATCAGGTAATGATCATGGTAAATTAGTAGATTATGACAACATCTGTTTACCTAACACAACTTCCTATCTAGTTAACTAACAGTGGACCCACACAGGACTGTTATCAACAGCAAAAGGATGGAGGGAAAAAAATCTCATGAATAGTCCCAAGAAGACAGTTCTGTGAGCACCACCCTTTTAAAGATTTGACTCTCAGCATTATAAAACTGTCTTTCATGTTATATGATATATAAAAATCCTGAGAGTGTTTAAAACTATGTTGCTATGATGATGTAAAGTTGATAATGTTCTGTGGGACTCTATAGTTCTTAGATCCTCAAGAGATTAATTCAGAGTTCAGCTGGGCTAACTTGGGAATCAGTCCCTAGAGCTCAGTTGTATATGACAACAATTTAACCTTTTTCTTTTAAACATGAAAAAAAAAAATCAAGACAGCATTATATAATGGCAGTGTCAAATAAAACCATTGAGGGAAATTTTACCCATAATTCCACAACTAACTAATAAATCATTTTCATTTTTCCATATTTGGTCTTTGTATCTTTAATGGTTATTGACATATTCCTTTAAACAACAAATCACTAATCCTAATGCAAGTTGCTCTTGGGATATAAGAGATGCTTCCTTAGCATTTCGGAGATAGGACCTTATAAAAGCTTGGAGTCACTGTCTTAAAACTCTTGTGACATTTTTAATGTAGCAAGTTTTAAAAATCATAATTGTGTACATACCAGAAGCCACTAGTGAAATGTGCATGGACCCAATTGGAATGGAAGCCACTGGATAGGAATATCTGGTATCTGGGACCTCCCAGCAGCATCTCTGCTGGTTTGAGACTGCCCAGTACATGTGACTTTCTATTCAGCTCTGCCACAAGTTCCCCACAGCACCAGAGATGGGTATGGCTTGCTGAGATACCAATCAACCTGTTGACTGCAAGACACCATGAAGCAAGACTCCACTCGCTGAAATCTTATCCCTGCCTTTGAGGTACTCTTCCTTAATTAAAGGACCAAACCATTTTCTTTCTTTTTTTTAATTTTGTTTTGTTTTATTTATAGATGAACACAATACCTTTATTTATTTATTTTTATGTGGTGCTGAAGATTGAACCCAGTGCCTCACATGTACAAGGCAAGTGCTCTAACACTGAGCCACAACCCCAGCCCAGACAGAGCCATTTTCTAATCATTCAGTTCCAGCTCCTGTGTGGACTTGAAGGAGCTATCAGGAGCTCCCCTTTTTGAACCTATTTTCTAGCTCTGTCTCTTATTTCTTCACTAATTATTTCAGACTTTCCTGCTCACAACCTTCTGAGCAGGAAACTACCGTGGCGGGGTGCTGGCCACACCACAATATAATCTAGAATAAATAAAATATGTACATAATCTCTCAGAGGACGAATGAGGACTGTGGTTTTCTCATATTCTCTGACATGCCTAGTACGTGAGTTGTACATGAAGGACAATTAGTAAATAATTCTTGAGGAGCCAATAGAGCTGATCAAGATGAGTGGGTGGCTGGTAGGGACTGAAAACAGAATGGGAAAAAGCGAGGCTCTTTAAAACGTCCTGCTTCGAACCTGTGTCTCACTTTGTCTTCTAAACACAGTCTGTCCTCACCACCTCATTCCCTGCCTTAAAACTTCCATCAAAAGAATATAGAAGCAGTTACCTGTGGCAGAGGTCAGGCAGGGTCCGTTTACAAACATCCATGACAAACATACTTTTTACAAGCAGGAGGAGCAAACAAATACTCTGCAAAGTATTTTCTTTCATTATATCTTTTTTTTTTTTTTTTAAAGAGAGAGTGAGAGAGAGAGGGGGACAGAGAGAGAGAGAGAGAGAGAGAGAGAGAGAGAGAGAATTTTAATATTTATTTATTTTTTCTTAGTTCTCGGCGGACACAACATCTTTGTTGGTATGTGGTGCTGAGGATCGAACCCGGGCCGCACGCATGCCAGGTGAGCGTGCTACCGCTTGAGCCACATCCCCAGCCCCTATATCTTATTTTTAAAATCCTACACATTCAACTACAGCTGTTGAGGATTGTTTTAATGTGTGTACAAATAAGCAGATTAACAGATCTGTTTGTTTACTTTCACCTTTCCTTTTCATTATATTTAATAATTCTGTTCAGGATAATGTAAATTGTTCAAAAAATTGTTTTCTTAGTACCTGTTGAAATGTTACATAATATTTTTTTTAGCATCATTGTCAGAATTCCTATCTTCATCCCAGTGCTGGTAAAAACAAAGATGAAACCAAACTATAGTTTCTTCGATAGTTATCACAACAAACTGTATAAACTGATGCATCAATGAATAATAACTCAACAAGTAATGCTCATTCAAGGAGTCAATTTATTTTGGGAGGAAATGGACATATTGATAGATTCCTCCGCTTTGAACTGCTTGCAGAACTTGCCTGGACTGTATATCACTTGTATGCATTGTGAACTATCTGTTAATGCAGCAAATTATGGTAGTGCTGGTGTATCTTTGCTGATGTGTCACCAGTGATGCAATTTCTCCTAAGGAGCCGTCAATTGGCTTGGTGTCGTGGCATTTCTGTATCCTCCTCCCTTCTACTAGTGATTGTCTAATTTTGGGGGCCAAAAGAGGTGAGGCAAAGAACCTCACCCCCCCACTGGTGCATAGGCCTATCCACAAGTAAGGCTATATGCTGGACCGGTAGTCAGTGACGGGTATGATTCAATTGCAGTGGTATCAACCTAAGACAGGAGGCTGACGCCTAGAGGTCAGTTTTCCGATGACGAGTAAGAACCATATGTTGAATTGGACAAACCTAACAGACACGGTCCCTAGCCACATTGCTTGTTGCTTAATTAAACAGAAGGGGGGAGATGCTAAGAGCCACAGCCAAGTAATATGATGCATGGCATTTTTGGTTGAAAGGTGACACCAGCAAGCCATTGAGATGATATGATTATGTTAAGATCTGCATTTATATGGATATTGGACTCCTGCTCTCCACTTCAGCCTGCTATGAGACTCCTGGAGAGTTCCCATTGGTTGGGGAAGTGCGGTAGGAGGGAATTCCGGAGGAAGGACTTCTTGTTGGGGTCTGGGAGAACGCCGCGTGGGTTGGTCGGCAATCTTCCCGGGAGCATACGGGGCATTGGTGGCAGTTTCAAAAATAAAGTTTGTTCCTGCTTGAGTGGCTCGTGATTTTGTGCCCAGCCAGACTGCGGCATATGACTAATAATACTCTTTTACTGATTGTAAAAAGTGGAAATACTATAACATTGAATAGGAACTGGGAGCAGTTCTATTTTTTGTGGCAAAATCCCTTGTGTGTCTGACACTTTGTAGTTTTCTTCTGCAAAGAAATAGAAAGTGGAATAGGGAAGTAAAGAGAAAAGAAGTAAAGAGATTCACTCACTAATAAATATTTACTGGGCCCTATTATCTCCCAGGCACTATTCTAGGCCTTGTTAATACAAATAAAACAAAAGATTTCTGCAATTGAGTTCCAGCAGGATACAGCTGAATGAGATTTCACCACAGCCTGTTTGTTGAAGAAGAGAATGGAGCTATTGATGCACAATTTTCACATTTGAACCTACATATGCTTCTTGTAGCTACATTTGGAATTTACGTAGATATTAACTGCATATATTCACCTTTGAAAGTTCTTATGACAAGCATGGTTGTGCTATTCTTAATGTTATTGGTGAGTCAATGTTCACCCTATACAATAAAGTGTGTAGAAATTCAAAGCTAAAGTCAGAGGCAGGAAATGAGACTGGAAAATGTTATATGAATGTAATTATCTTCACCTCATACTTTGTGCTATACAGATTCTTCCTAGGCATTATTACAGGACAAACAGTTAAGTGATGTCAGAAATAGACTAAACTCTATAGTTTGGAAGATAAAGACAATAGAACCTCCACTGTTGATTTTCAGGTCTTTACTCTGATACACTGCCACCTAAAAATCAATTATGACTTTATGCTAGGTACCAAATTCCATGAAAGTGTACAGCCCAGCATGCAATACGGTTTGAAGCTGTGATCCATACCGCTAGTTAACTATTAGGTGACTTTTTTTTCTTTTGGTTGGATGACCCTAATTCTGTTTGGGCAGCAATGGCTTAACCAGGCATAGATTTCTCAGTCCAATGTGAGGCCCTGTGACATGATTCTGGCCAGTAAGGCAATTCAGTGGAGACAGATATGTTGGCACCAACCTTGACTCCATCTTTCCCTCTGTAGACTTGAACAGGATGTAATTCCTAAAATTCCAATGGATATTTCCAACTTCTAGTTCTGTGACAAAAATAAACTGCTAGTTATTTCAACCATAGCCTGATTTTCTGTTACTTGTGGTTGAACAGAATTCTAATTGATATGAGAGTGTGCACATGGTAAGGCTAACTCTTCTGATCAAACAGCCTCATGAACAGGAATTATGACCAAGTTGGTTCTTTCTCATGTCAAGAACTTTCTGGCTTATGAGATCGAATTTCATTTTTCTCTGCTTTGGGGTCTGATTTCTGTGCTGCAGACTTTCTTCGAATACCTGGAATGCTTGACCAGCCATTAAATTTTTAGACTGACTCACACTGAAGCTCCTTGGAAACTCCAGGTGCTTTGGCAAGGAGTGTTGCTGAAAGGACTTTTCTTTTTCTCTAGAATAACTGGGAGATTAACCAGCCTTATAATTGGGGAACCTAAAATATCATAGTATAAAGGTCTTTTTTCCTGAGAATGTCTGGTTTCTCCAGAGAGGAATCTCATTGATTGGATGGGAAGGGCATAGGTGAATGCTTGGTTACTGGGATTCTGGGAGCAGGAAAACAACATGCCTCAAACCTCCATGGTTCAGTATATCTAAAAAGAGCAACAACAAAACCCTCTATGGTTTCAGCATGTAGTCTCCTACATAAGACTCCGGTTTTCATCTCTATGACTTGTCTTTGCTTTCTCTGTGGGTTAGTATCCAAGTCCAGAGTCTAGTCAGAGTCTAGTTTAGTTAAAATATGTATGAATTTCCCTTCTGTTGTGGAGCAGTGAGCCAAGAAGGGAATACTTATCAGCTGCTTAAGAGAGTGCTTGGGACAGGAGGTCCAACTATTTTCCACACCGTCCTCCAATCCCATTAATTTTGGAGTCATACTTCATGTCTACCTTTTGCAGTTCTTGCTTCCTGTTCAGAGAGGGAGTCTATAATGTAGAGGAAAGAAAAGCTTCCAGAAGAAGTTCAGAGAGGGAGTCTATTATTTAGAGGGAAGAAAAGCAACCTAGGTTGGTTTGTAGAAAGAAATTGAGTTAAATTAAAAATTTTAGGGCCAAATGAACATGTCTTCCAGAAATATTGGTAAGAGACACACACAAGGAAAGAAATGGGTAGGAACTGCAAAACGTCCATAGACATATGAACACAGAGCAAAGAGAGCAAGAATACAGTGGGAAATCAACTTGGTGTGCTTTAAATTTCATTCAAGTCACGTTGAGTTGGTTTGCCCCCTTCTAGTGGTTCTGGCAATGGAACACCCTCTTGATGATAATGACAAGACCACATGCAAATGAAGCAAGCAACAATTAGGGGCAAAGTGATTGTAATCAAGGTAACTGAACCTTGGGGGACTATCCAGAAAGGAGTTCTGGAAGTGATTTTGATCACAGAAAAATAGTAATATCATAGGGAAAAGAATTTCTGTGAAATTCTTCTGTGAAAAAGATAATTTAGACCCAGCTGGCTTGAGAATGATTGTAGGTACCTCCTACCTGTTGTCTGTCTCCCTAACTTTGGGTCAAAGTTAAAAAGGTAATAAGTCAAGTGCTTGCATATTCTTACTGTCTTATCAGTTGTTTCAAAGCTGCCTGGAAGAAACCTCAGGAACAGAAAATGGTGGAGGATTTTATTCTAGATGAGCTGGGTAAATTGATATATATTTAAACAATTAAGCCTACTGCTTCTGAGTGGATGGTAGAAGGAAAACATAAATGGCAAAACATAAAAATAAAAGGTGACATCAGTGTGGAGCTGACTTCAGACATAGCTGGACCAAAGGTCTCAAGTAATAGCATTAAGTATGTTTGCCTTTTCCCTGGCTCTGATAACCACTTGCAGCTTCCTTCTGTCCCATATTCCTAGCTTGGCACACCCATAAAGACTACAGTCTTTCCCAATAGCTCTAACAAACAAGAAACTTCTGGGGGTAATTCTGATAATGTTCTGCTTGATCACATACATATCTCTGAAGTAATCAATGAAGCCAGGAAATGGGGAACTCTGGTGGGTTCTCTTGGGTCACTTGCCCACTCTTGTGATGATTGCCTTGTGTCCCTTGTGGAGATTTCAGCCTCATTTGATACATGGGGATTGGGTTTCTCATGGGAGAGAAGAGTTCTATCTTAAGCAATGTAGGGATCAGACTGTTAAAAAAATGAGAGTTATCTGTTGTAGGCTCATTTACCGTGGATGGACTAGAATCTTGCCTTTGTGTGCCGGCCAGCATGGTTCCTGACAGAATAACACATCATTCGATACAAAACAATTTTAACTTTCAGAATCAACACAGAACCATTTGTTCTATGCAGTGGTAAGTAAATTTCTTGGAGTAATGATCATGGTACCTGCAGAAGTGGTGTTATCACAGGCTTACTCTTTAGGCTTCATGAATACCAGCTTGAAAATCTGATGGCTGTGGGGCTGGGGTGTAGCTCAGCGGCAAAGTGCTTGCCTAGCATGTGCAAGGCCCTAGGTTTGACCCTCAGAACCACAAAAGAAAAACAAATCTGGGAGATGTGAAGGCCTTGGATAATGGTAAAGGATGTCCCTGTTAGCTGCAGTGCCCAGCCTACACTGTGCTAGCTTTCGTCTTAATGCCCTTCAATATCAGAACATTTTAGTACAGCTTATTGGAACTTTCCATCCACCAGGAAAGAATTGGCTGGTGACTGATTATGTAATTATACCTAAATAATACATGAGAAAATAAGGATTTGTTTTATACTTTACGTAACATTTCAGTCAACTTTTCTGAAATATTTTTTCCATAGTTTTATTAGTGCACTAGGGTTGGGCATAGTGGTGGGGTTAGTTGTTACATATTCATACAGGTATGCAACATAATCATACACTTAGGTCAATGTCATTCCCCAATATTTCTCTTTTCCTTTTCCTCCTTCCTCTTCCTGGTCTCTTTACCTCACTTTACTGATCTCCCTCCAGTTCTCTGAAATATTTATTTGATCAAGTAGTGACATCTATGATAGATAAATCTGGGAATTGGTGGAGTGTTTTTTATAAATCAGATGTGATCTGAATGTTCCACTAACTAGTCAACCCATCAGAACCAAAAGGTCACATTAACAATGAATGTTTTACCTCAGAGACTTCAATAATGTCCCTTCACCAAATCTTCACCTGGTCACCTGGGAATTGTGATTAGATTTTTTTGCATGCTCTTAGAATAAGTCTGCTACTGTTCTGTGGTGGTCAGGTGTCCAGGTGGGAGTCCCCTGCTCCAACCATGTTTGATGCAGGCACTGACCCTGTAATTTCTGACCTCGTAATTTCTGCTTTGCTTCTCCATATTGCAAAGCTCTTGCTGTACTTGCTTTGCTCTGCCCATACAGAAAGGAAGTTAATGCCCCCAGCCCTCTCCATCCTTAACTACCTGGGCCTCAAAAGAACACTGTCTGCAAGGAGTTTGACAACATAAGCATGAAAGAGTTTCTTCAACTTTTAACTGCTTTTCTCCAAGACTTAATGGGTCCATAGAACAAAACTAGTTGGGGTTAGCATAGAGATGGAAGGGTAATAGGCCAGGTCTTCCAGCCATGAGCTAGCTATGCCATTAACATGGAGCAAACATGTTTGTGTCTTTCCACATGTCATAATTTATTGAATAACAATAAATTCACAGTCTATACCTCTTTCATTGGTTGCATTTCACTGAACCTGATCAGCTGGGTCACTTGATGACCAAAAGCCCAGTTTAATCTTAACTACATCACACATCACATTTTATACAAATATGTGGAGTGGGTGGGGAAGAAAGGGAGAGAGAGAGAACAGAAAGGCTAAGAAAGGATTAGGGTAGCTGCAGGGGCTCAGGAGCCTGAACTGAGAGCAAAAACAGAGAATAGACACCAAATGCAGGGTCACTGCAGGTGGTCAGATAAGATGAAGAACTTGTTCAGAGTACAGAGCTGTCAAAGCACAGAACTAATTCTAGGCCAGGGTCTGGACTCTCAGGAGTTTCAGAATGTCACTTTGAGATGTCAGATTGGAGTGGGCTGGTATGTGGTCGACATGGGTGGAGAAACATGAAGCCAGAGGACAGAAAATCAGAGGCTCATTGTTGCAGTGATTTTTTCCCGGGCAGGCTTGTGACAAGTGACCAGGTAACAGAATCAGTGCACCTCTGTGTCTAGTCTCAGGTTGCTCCTCCTTTTATGGGTCTCAGATGAGGGAGTGGCTTCATTTGGTGGTCTGGTGTGTTTGATAAGTTCATGGGCCTGGGTTTTCTGTTATGAGATGGATATGCCACACATTCCTGTGCTTCTGATTAATTCCATAAGTTCACAGGTGGTCATTTTTATTAGCACAATTAATTTATCAGTTTGTGCCTTGTGGTTTTGCCAGGCAGGTGGTGGTTCTTTACTTGGACAAGGTGAACAGTCAATCTACCCTAGCACTTGCACTCAAATGGAGTATCTTATGGAAAACTCCTGCTTTATAAAATGGAACAACTCAGGGCTAGGTGCAGTCTGAAAACTACTGTTCTTTACATCATGGAGTAACTCCGGGCAGGGCACAGCCTGCTCCCCACACTTCCTCTCCACTGTCTCCAGATTCCTGCTCATAATCTTCTCCCTTTTCCTTTCCTCCTTAGTCCACAAATTCCTAATGCCTCTAGGCATATCTCTTCAAGTCAAACATCAAACAGCTCTGTCCTTGTTTATTGATTCAAATATGTGCCCCAGAACAGAAGACGGTGTGTGTCAACCATTCACACGTGCCCCTCTGCCAAGGTTCAGCCCCACCGGGTCACTTGCTTCTCAGAATAACATTATTCAGACTTGCAAAACAAGTTCACCTTTTTGAATGGAGCAAGGAACATAAAGGTTATATGTCAACAATGGTTCTACACTTTCCCATTCCAACAATGTTAGAGTAGCCTACATTCTCTTTTTTTTCCTGTGTTACATACTTCTATTACTCAGCACATGTTCATAATTGAGGTTCTGATTCTTGTACTCACATCCATTAGAGAAGAGAATGAACACTGTGTTCTGGAAATATTACATGCCATAATCCTTAATACTTTTTTTTAAAAATAGAATTGGGACTTGTCAAATGTTTTAAGTAACTTTCTCATTGATGCCAAACATACATTTAGCTTACTCAAATCTAGTGTTGGTTATCAGTGATGAAATAAATTATGAATTTATTTTCTTGCATAAAATTTCCTTCAGAATTGGTGATAATTCTGAATTTGGGCAGGTTCCAAGAAGCATTCAGCAGAATGGGAATCATGTCCAATATTAATGAGTCACTCTGTTCTTCTCTCTCTGGATCACATACCAGTTTTTGGTTTTATGGTTTTTAAAAAATGATTTCAGAATCATCTAAATAAAATTTGATGATATTATAGTGGGAAGATAAAAAATCATTTTTAATAATGAAAACATGTAGCAATCTTTAAAGATTAAAACTCCTCAGAAGAGTTCATGAATCATAACAGTAGTCAGATTTTAACTCACCTAATATTATTGCAAATAATAGAAGGAGATTTCTTAAAAGTTTCAATAATTTTATCATCTTAGCTAAAATGTTCTTTTAAATTTTTCCTAATTTCCTTCCAGCTTTGTCCATATACACGTACATTTTACATAGATGAAGTGGAAGTGTGAAAACATTTTTGACTGATAGGTATAGGTGGTGCTACTGGAAACTAGGGGGTAGAGTCCAAAGGCTGTGAAACATTCTACATTGTACAGCTCTTAGCAAGAGATTATCTGGTAAAAAATGTCATTGGTGCCATAACCCTTATATAAACACACACACACACACACACACACACACACACACACTCACAGACACACACAAATGTTTTTGTGTTGTTATTAAAAATTATTGTTTATTACAAGGATCTTATAATTATTTCTTAGTACATCTAATCTAGTTGATAATTTAATGATTCCTCTACCTTTCATATCATAGATGATGTTATGCTTATGGTTTCCACAACAGTCTGGAATAAACAAATTCTTCTAAGTAAAATTTCTTTGACAAAGTTTTTTATTATTTGTATGGTTCTTATAGTTGGTGTAGCACAGGCAGGCCTTAATAAACACTAACTTTGGCAAAACACATCAATTATAAACAGTTTATCACAATTAAGTCTGCCTGTGATTATATTTCTAATGCTATAATTTTCTAAGTGAAAATATGGTGCTAGAGGAGGATTATAGCTATCTGTTTTTATTGATGATGATGATGATGATGATGATATTAAATTGGACATTGAACCCCGGGTCATTGTACCACTGATCTATATCTTTTTTATTTTGAGACAGGGTCTAAGTTGCCCAGGTTGGCCTCACATTTGGAATCCTCCTGCCTTAGCCTCCTGAGTAGCTACGATTACACACCTGGCCAGTTTTAGCTTTTTGAATAGATACTGTGATTTCAGACACAGGAAGGACATATTTTTACCCCTCATTTATGTTACCCATGCTGTTTGAAATGTCATGTAACACTGAGGGGGAGAAGATGTAACAATTGCCTTAGCCTTCTTTAATATAAGAGCACCTTGTGTCAGTCCCCACCTCAGGGTCAGGTTAAAAATGCGTATTATGTTTGTTGAAAGGAAAGAGAGGAGTAGGAATAGAAAAACACACAGTGACTAACAGAATGTATTGACTTCACTGGGGCAGATGACAACATAAGAAACTTTGTGTTCCCCCCAAATCACTACACTGAAATTGATTCTTATAGTTTTTATTATACCTAATGATCTAAAGACTTTTTCTTTTGCTATCAGACTCTGCTAGAAATATCTGCTAGGGGTGGTAAAATAACAAGAGTCTGGGGGCACAGGGTCTGGCTCTTTCATTCAGGATGAAAAAGCTACTCTTTTTTTTTTTTTTTACCCCTAAGACTATTTAATTAATGCTTAAATTCTCTGCATGTTATGTGTAAAAATGTCATATTCAGATACACATGCACGATGAGAGGAGTGGGTGGGATTTGTTCTAATGAAAAAGAACAAATTTATTCTAGCTTCTTTAGCTAGAAGCACTAGTTGTTTTATTTAACAGGGATTCAAAGAAATTAATAAACCAATGAATTAGACAATGAATTTTTAATAATTAGGGAATATGTGTATATGATACAAAAATGGAAAATATGAGACTATATAGAAGCCAAGCTGTGGTTTCCCAGCAATCCAGATCCACTCCCTGGAGGCTTACCATAGACATGTTACCTGCACACTAGAAACTGTCATAACCAAGAGATCTCAAAATAAGTTGTGCAAGCAAAGCAGAAGTTTGTCTCTATTATGTAGCATCTGGGAGTGTGTGGTCTAGGTGGGGTGTGGTCACATTCCATAGAAAGCATCCAGGTACCTGGCCATGCCTTACAGTGTTGTGCATGGTAGAAGCTATTTCAACACACATCAGTACTCCAGCTTGTAGAAAGGAGAAAGAGAATGTGAAGAGCAAGTGAATTGTTTTTCAAACAACTTAAGCAAATGCACCATCTTTCCTACTCATACTCTATTGGCCACACATAACTGCAAGGGAGGTAGGGAAATGTAGTCTCTAGATGGGTGGCTTTATGACTAGCCGAGATTCCATGATTTAGCAGAATGGGGGGTCAGATTTTATAGGTGTAGAAGGCTAAGAATGAGAATCAATTATTTATTAATGTATAAATGATGTTAACTGGATTATCAATCATTGAATCTGTCTCCAAACTGAACTATGATGCCTGGCATATCACAACTAGATCCCTCTAAAATGTAAGAAAGTAAATAAAGACAACAGCTATTTATGGAAACCTTGTGCTTCATTTCATTTCTAGAGCTCTTGTCTTCTTTAACTCATTCTGTTCTGATTTATATTTGAATCTTTAAGATAGAGGCTGGATAATCTGGAGCCAGTAGGCAAGCTTCCTTCTTTGCTACAATACCAGGTACAGACAGAGTTGTGAAGTAGGTGAAATTTGTCTTTGGCAATCTCTGTTTTCTTCCTCCTTCTTCCCTCTTCTGAGGGCTTCCTTCTTTTCCTTCTCTGAAAGTAGCCTTGCGATGCCTTTACCTTTCAGAGCCCCACAACAAAAGTTCTATGTCTAAACTGCAAATGTACAAGGTATTCATGCAGAAACATTTGCAAACATTTTGTAAAATTTCCTTCTTTCCTGCAGAAAAGTTGCAACTATGGAAACAGTCAAGTAGTTTAACTTTGTCCTCCCTTTGGTCATTCTGGTGTCATTGGCAGAACAGCTGAAGCCATCTTAGAGACTTTGCTTTCAAGCTGAGATTAAACTCTCTCTTAACAGTAGATAGGAACAAGGTCAATTGGACTAGCTTGGTCTTAAACTCCTCGAAAAACAAGTTACAATAGAATATGTGATCTACTTAAACCAAACACTCAGTTTCTTTAGGTGAACACAGAGGATAAGGAGGATTCATTCACTCAACAGCCATTTCGTTCTTCTTCAACTACTTTCCTGCGCGATAGAGATTCATAAGCCAATATTGTATTCCCTCAAGACTTTTGCAGCTCTCCATTATGTAAATACTTAGGTTCCAACTATAAATGTCTATGTATAGTCTGGAAGGCTATTTCTTCTGATAGGCATGTGAAAGGGTGTTTTTGTTCTGTAACACTGGTATCAGAGATCCCAGTGTTCTTACCAGCTTTGTGAATACAAGGAAGCAAGGATGGTACATCCATGTTGCCTGTGCAGTTGGTACAATGTGATTCTGGAGCTGGCCTTGGAAGTGGCAGCTTCTGGACCATGGTGGCTTCCAGGCTATGGCTATGGCCTTATAGTGCTGCAGCTGTTGGCTTCTCAATGAGGAAGAGTGCAGCTCTTCTGGTTCTAGTTCTGAGGCATGGTTTTGAGAGTTACTCCATCAACATTTTCAATTCTTCTTTAAGTGCTTTAATTCTTGCTTAAACCAACTGGGGTGGTTCTTTGCAACTAAACTTCTACTGATATTGTCTATTCTGTTTTCAAAACCACTCATATATTCATTGATATTTTAGCAAATATTTATTGATTGAAGGACTTTTATTAAGAGGTGATGAGGTACATTTTTTTCCAGAGTCATAAAACAATAATTGTAGTTCACACAAATTATAGATTATTTAAAAATAGATACATGCAAATAGGGCAGAAAAACTGAGTTCCAATTCCAATATCATCATCACAGATAGTTTATATGATTTTACTAGTTATAGTGAAAAGTGGAAGAGAATTTATGAGACAAAAAAATTAGCCCCTTTAAGCTTTATCTGCCAAATGGAGATAGTAAAACCTGCCCTGTCTACTGTGTACCCTATATGGTATCTGTGAGAATCAAGCAAGATAATACATGTGACACTGTTTTGTACATAGAAAAGACTACACAATTCTGATTATTTATAATTAGTAATAATAGTAACTCTATCCCACAAAGTTTTTGACACCAAGTGGTTATTATAGCATCTTTACTTTTAAATTTATGTGTTTATTTTATGGTAGCATCTTTCAAGAAAACAACTTTTGTTTGCCTAATTCCTCAGTTCAGTGTAAATACTGAGTTTCTTATAATGCTGTGATTAAAGTTAAGTCAAAGAGTAACCTACTTGCTTTGTAAAGGAATTTTGATAATATCCACAGTAGGATATCTTTTGTTAAAATATTTCTGTCATATTTATTACAATGGGTTGACTTAAAATTTTAAATCATATACATTTAAAGTACACAAAAGGAGACATATCTGTTTAGTTATTTGAAAAATGGAATTATATTTTTAAAATAATGTCATTTAAATTAAGGTGAGGAGTAAATCAAATTGGCTTCTCAATGAGGAAGAGTGCAGCTCTTTTGGTTCTAGTTCTGAGGCATGGTTTTGAGAGTTACTCCATCAAAAATTTCAATTCTTCTTTAAGTGCTTTAATTCTTGCTTAAACCAACTGGGGTGGTTCTTTGCAACTAAGACACCTGCAGACACATAATTTGCTAAGTTTACATCCTTTGTTTCATGTGTTTCTTTTGGAGCTAGATAAAAAGAAAGTTAATTTAGATCAACAAACATCTTGTCAGTGCCTAGTGTGTACCAAGCAATGTTCTAGGTGCTGAAGATACAAAGATGAAGGAGCTACATAATTCCCTGTGCTATAGTCCAGTTTAACTCTGTCCAATGTGGCCACCACTTATATATGTGGCTCTTGATCATTAGTGTGATCCAGACACAGAACTGGAAATTTTATTTAAATTTCATTGCTTTATATAATCACAAATGACTGGTGACCACTATATTGTACAGCAGAGGTCAAGGTTAAACCAATAGCTGACTTGTGGCTAGTAAAGAGAAGCTGCACAAGTAATGTGCTTTTGTCCAGTTTTTAAGTAAAAATGGCCTATTGATTTTCTGGTTTTAGGGGTGAGGATGAAGAAAGTTTTGCACTGGTTTGGGATATAAACAGGAACAAGGGAAACGATTATACAACTTTGTAAAATATGATCTGTTTCATTTAAATGTCCCCTGACATTCAGAATGCAAAGACATTGCCCAGATAGGAAAAGGTCCAAAGCTGAGATCTACATAACCTAGGTTATGTGCTACATTTAGCATCTTTTTTATTTTATAGTAGTATCAAGATCAAAGACTAGGAAAGAGGAATAAGTTTTAAATCAATTTATTTTTTAAAATCAAAAGTACTATCAATTCACATGAGTCAGGGAGAGAAGTGAAAACAATTTAAATATCACTTCTAAGACTAAGACTAAATTCTTATCTGTTACCAAGGGTAACAGATAAGAATTTATCTTATCTGTTAAGAAATGTTATCTGTTACTATCTGGTGTGTGAGCACTGCTAAGAACAATCAATTTTATTTTTTTAGATATTTTACAACTTTAAAAAATAGGCCAAATGTTGTGAAGGTTGGGGCCCCCAAACAAGATGTATATGCAGTTCTCAAAGGTTATGCAGTTGTGGTTACACTTGACTACACTGCTGAGTTAATAGTGCTCAAGGCACTTCCTGCCGGGTGCATCCTCCCGGAACTGTGGTTTTTCACCAAAACTAACCAAAGGTGGGTTGAATAGAAGGGGCAACAGAGCCACAGTACTCTTTGAGAAATGGACCACTGTGCTCTTTCTTGGTGATTTCTGTTGAACAATGAAAGTGGTATCATCAGAAATAATGTACTCTGGATTTCACAAAAATTCATAGAAATAATTGGTTTGTTTCTGAATAGCTGAATTTCATGTTAGACATGTGGTCTTAATCATAACACACCTCTGTGGCTCCGATCCTTTAGAAATGTGGCTCACAGTAAGGTGTAAAGGTTTTATTTGACTTTTACAGAAATTAAGGCAGGAAAAGTGTTGTGCATTCAGTAAAATAGTAGCAATATTGGGGCTGGGAATATAGCTCAATTGGTAGAGTGCTTGCCTTGTATGCACAAAGCCCTGAGTTCAATCCCCAGCAGCCCCCCCCCATAGTAGCAATATTAGAAATTGAGGTTGGGTATGAAAACCTCCAATTTGCATCTCAAATAATATATCCATCAGAAAATGGTGACACTTTCACTTAATTTCTGGGTCTTTTCTACAGAAATTAAACTTAAAAATACTAAACCAGTAAATTATAGTTTTAATATCCTATAGAAGTGAATTGAATTTCCTTATACAAATAAAAATGGTAAAAACTATAACCTAGTCACCACTTCCCAGAATTAGAACTGTCGGTAGAAATTAGTGAATGAGTTAGTATCAGGAAAATGACTATAAGTTAGGACAATATGCCCATGGTAGCAACAAGCACAATAATTAAATCATCATTCTTTTGATGAAGAGTATTGGTTCTGCAATCAGATCCTGTAGGTTCCAATCCTGGTTCTCTAGTTTACTAATTGCAGCTCTAAAGAGGTTTCTTAACCTTTCCTGGGATGTTTTCTTTAATTGTATAAAGGACAGAGTAACAATAATGTTTCTGGTTGAAGGTTTGTGTCAAAATTTATAGACATGACCTTGTCAATGGTTAGGCCATTTTAAATGGTTGCTGCTATTATTTGGTGCTGGGGATTGAATCCAGGGCCTCAACCATGCTAAGCACACCTTCCACCACTAAGCTACACCCCTAGTCTTCTTTTTTGAGCAAAATAAAAATATCTTCTGAACAGATACCTTACCCCTATTATCAAGGGAATTTCCTTGATAAGCACTCATCTTTCTTTACTGGTCTTTGATGCTGAGACCACGTTACCAGCCCTTATTTATTTGTTTGTCTATTTATTTATTTATTTATATACACAAATCTCACTAAATTGCTTACAGCCTTGCTAAATTGTGGAGGCTGGTTTTGAACTTGGGATCCTCCTGCCTCAGCCTCTGGAGTTGCTGGGATTACAATGTGTGCCACAGTCCCAAACAGATTTTAAATAGAACTATATCCCTTGTTGGTATTTACTTTCCAAACCATTGCAGCACTTTTGCCAACATTTCCTTATCTGTGGCCAGCTCTGCAGCTCCCTCTTTAATACTTCTGTTTACTCCCACTTTATCTTAAACAGTACATTTGTAATTGTTTTTTAGTTCTGTTTTGTCAATATATACCAGTAGCCTCACGCAAATTTGGTTATAACTGTGTAATGCTGTGGAAAAGCTTGGAATTGCATTCTTAAATGATCAGCAATGTAAATCATAAAGTACAAAACAGTGTGTGTTAAAGTACTCTCAGCAGTAAGTAGCTTTTTTTTTTTTTTTTAAGTATCAAAGAATTAGGCTGGAGAAGGAAACAATCCACATTAATAGGAAAAGAAGGCCACATTTAGGAATGAGGGACAACAGAACACAAGAGAAATTACGTTTCTTTAGTTTTGCCAGTTTCTCTCCTGAAAGATATATTAGGCCTTCATTTTGAGGTCGTCCACAGAGGAAGAGAACTGTGGATCAACAGAAAAAAATTGATAGGGTTTCCTTATCTTTCGAAAATCATAAATAGAACATCCAGAAAAGAATCAGGATGAGCATGGCACTTTGTAGGGGAAGTTGAAAACATTTAAATGGGCAAGGACTGAGACATTGTCATTAAAGGTTCAGATTGCAAATAACCCATCCAACTGACAGGCGCCTGTGAGGAGCATCTTCCACAGACTCGCACCTCGCTGATGACTGACGCTCAGTAAATGTCTACAGCTCTTCTCGAATAATCTATTAGCCGCACTGAGAGTCCACGCACTTTATCAGTTTTTGCACACGACCTAGGGTAAGACTAAACTCTTGCTTTCAAACCCTCTTCTCTCCTCATCCCCTTAAGTTTTAGGGCTGCTGTGTAGGGTGTGTGTGCAGGATTTTAGAGGTTTTCCTCATCCTCCTTTGAAAAAAAGAATAAAAGCATTTAAATTAGCGGGAGGGCGGTTAACAACCGCAGCCAGGCCCCACCGCACGCCTCGTCGCCACTCTGGATTCACTGGTCGCCTCCCCTGGAGCAAGAGTGTAACAACGCCAACGGCCGCTGGGCCTCAACGGTTGCAGGGAGGCGCGCGGCGGGCGTTGGGCTGCCAGGACCCAGGCTGGCGGAGAATTCTGGAGGAGCTGGGAGCTAGGCACTGCCCGGCCGCGGACGGCTTTTGACGAACAGGTCTTCCAGCCAATTGGAAGCCAGGTCGACTATCTCTCCTGCCAATAAGGAGCGGGACCCGGTTGGGGGGCGCTTCCCGCGGCTGCGGCTGAATTCGATCCTGCGCGGCGGCAGTGAGGGCGGGGCGGAGGCTCGGCTTGGACGGCGGGGAGCGGATTAGGGGAGGAGGGAAGACCGGAAGCCACGGTCGCGTCCCCAGCCTTAGATTCGCTCCCCGGGGCTGGGAGCGGAGACCGAGTAGAGGGGAGAGGCTGAATGTTGGCTCGGTAATAAAGGGGAGCGGCCTCTCCGGAGCCTCCTCCCGGGGCTCCCCCCTCAGCCCGCCTGCCCGAGCTCTTAGCCACCGGGATTTAGGGCGCGCGCCCCCCGCGGACGGCCCGGCAGCTGAAGAGGCGCTGCCCGCGGCGGGGACTGGCCGGCGGTATCTGAGGCCCGCACCCCAGCGCCACCCCCACCGCTTTCCCGCTGGTCCCTCCGGCCGCCGCCATGTCCTCCTCCTCCTCCTCCCCCAGGGAGACGTACGAGGAGGACCGGGAGTACGAGAGCCAGGCCAAGCGCCTCAAGACCGAGGAGGGGGAGATCGACTACTCGGCCGAGGAAGGAGAGAACCGCCGCGAAGCGACGCCCCGGGGCGGGGGCGATGGCGGCGGCGGCGGCGGCCGGAGCTTCTCGCAGCCGGTAACAAAGCGCGGCGCCGCGTACTGCTTGCCCGGCGGCTCCCGAGGAATCAGGGCTGGGCGGCTGGGCACCGGCCGGGCCTCGCTCGCGCGGCGTTTTCCTTTTCTGCTACGCGGACGCGGCGGACCGGCGCCGGGCCCTCTTGGGACTCGTGTTATTGCCTTTACCGGTTTCCCGCATCCCGAGCTCGGGCCCGGCCGGGAGTCACCTGCCCGGCTCTGAACTCCTGGAGGGTCGCGGGGTGGGGGGCGTCGCTTCCGCTGCGGGGGGCTTTGGAGCATGACTTGCTCTTTGTTGGTTAAAACTCTGGCGTGGGCCGTCTCTGGGACCTCTGCTCCCTGGGGCGCCTCTGGCCGCAGCATCTCTGCGCCTGGCACCTTCACTGTAGGGCTCCCATCACATCGGTCCTGAGGAGAGAGCTACTAAGTGACAAATTACGCCTTCATTAAAACATTTTTTACCTTTGCAGGCCTGGCGTGCATACTTGACTACCCAGTTTTGTGATGATGGCTCAGTATAGCTCGGTTACAAAAATGTGTTCGCAGGTGTTAGTCCAACCTTGCTTTAAAGTAAAGCCAATCTTGTCAAGTAATTTTACGTTTTTCATTAGTAATTTACTTCAAATTTGCCCCGCAAAAGGAGGAACTGAACTCCAGTCTGTTAAGCACTTTTCCTAGAGTCTTGTCTTTGATGGGGGAAATGTTGGCTAGAAGCAGAAGGAAGTGTGCAAACCATTTTATTATCTACAGCAAGTACTCAGCTTCAGCTGGATGGAGACTTTATTAAGGAAACAAAAGCGAAGCAAACATTTCTGCCCTTTTTTGGTGCACTTATAGTGTGTTTAATGACTTAGATGTTCTTCGAACATTTATTATGTTTCAATTGTGACTAATTCCAAACTTTAGATGGAACTTACAAAGTTGTCCATTAAACTGATTTTAGTACACTAAAGTGATTTTATCCTTACCCTTTGTAAGACGCAAATTGGAAGTCTTTTAAAGCTTTTTTCCTTGGAGCTTGTGTACAAAAAATTCTGGTCAGCGAGCTCCAGTGTTCTCAAACACGTAAATGTGACATATTATTGCACCACATTTTAAAATTGAAATTTTTCTTCCTCTGAGAACGTTTCCTTAGCTGTTTTCTTTCTTTTTCTTCTTCTTCTTCTTCTTCTTTTTTTTTTTTTTGATTTTGCATCTAGCTATTTGAAATATTCAGAGTATAACTTTGTAGGGTGAAAAAAGGAAATTCTTCTCAGGAAGTTTTCCTTCAAAATCAACTCGTGTGAAAGTTGGAAATAGGAATGTTGTAACGGATATTTAGGTATATTTAATCACTATATCTCTTTTCCAAAAGTCCTGGTTGGGTTCTTGTGCAGCGTCATAAAATGTCTTTTAAGTGTCTTGGAATACACTTAAGTCAGTTTATAAAAATTTGTTTTTGAAAACATAAAGCGTTAAGCGAATAATATTAAATTGGGTGGAGTAGTGGAAATAGCACTGAGCTAGGACAGGAGTCTTAGCATACAATTTATGTGACCTTGAAGAAGTTAATTACTGTTCTGGGTTTTCTTAGTCTGAAACTAATGAAAGTTGAACTACATGCCTTCCTCACCTGAAGCCTTAGTTAAGTAATGAACTTAATGCAGGTTTTAAATTACCCAGGCAGAAACTAACATATGTAGACTGAGTTATAAATTCTAGTTTTTGTTAATCGCACTGCTGTTAAATTTCTTAGGAAAGGTTGAGTTGCTTTCATTTTACTTTAGAACTAATTCTGTACTGTGGAATATAATGAGGCTTATTCTCCTGTTTTTAAACATTGTTTTCCCCTGTGAGGTGGTTTTTTTTTTTTTTTTTTTTTTAAACATCATTCTAGCTATGGAAACTTATAAAGTAGGCATTCTTTGGATAGAAGTTCACTAGCTAGTGCTTCATTTTGCAAAAATATGGTAATTCATCTAATTGAAGAGAGTTTGGCCCAACCTTGGTGGTCCCTTCAGCTTATAGAAGAAATACCTTGGTCAAACTGTTAAAGTAAATGCATATTAGATATGTTGATGGACAATCTTTTCAACTCTAGTTGGAAGTTTGTAAAATACAAAGACTTGAAAGATTTACATTGTTTGGCTGTTCATAATTCAGTTTCTGTGAGTGTTTAAATAGTATGTTAACAAAATTTAAAGAGGAAAGTAAATATTTAAGAAAGACTTGAAGATGAATTGATCTTTATAAATTGATATTTGAAGGTGTATAAGAGTAAGTATTAAGTACAAGAAATAAAACACCTTTCAAATTTGAATCTTTGGTACTTATTTTTTATACAGCAAAAACTCCCAAGGTTTTAAATTCACAAGCTTGATTATGGAGGTTCATGCCATTTATTGCAGTTATTTTATTCTTGTGGAGTAAATAGTGTTCTTAAATTTAGCAGACATGAACTTCAAGATCATATTATTGAATACTCTTTTGGTATCCTCTTAATTTTATAAAATTAAAGCATTAATAATATTTGCTTAATCCTTGACCTCCAAATGTTAGGGCTTCCCATGGAAAAGCCAATTGAATAAATTGGGATGGTGTTAATTTATTTTGGAGACTGTTTTTCAGTCATTCGGTTCTGCTGATTAACCTGCAGAGATTGAGTGATTTGTTTGTTGATGAGGTAAAAATTTCTCAACTTTTAATAAATAGGCTTGCAAGTAAAATGCCAAGATAAAATGATAGCTCCTAGGATTTCTAAGTAAAGGATTATACATTACATAAAGAATCCAGTTTGAATTCATGATATACTACAACACTTGCATAATGTATATTACAGAAATGATAGGACTATTATGATGGCTCGCTCATTGGAGAATATGGAATGGAAGACAGGATAAGATCATTTAGTTGGCTTAACTGCCATAGAAGTTTCGAAAATAGCAAACATGGCAAGTTATGTTCTCTTTTGGGGGACTGGGATATTTAAGAATGTGTACCCCCTGAAGGTTATGTTCTCTTTTGGGGGACTGGAATACTTAAGAATGTGTACCCCCTGAAGGTAACTTGAAGGTGTGTAGCAATAGTGTCCATTATTTCCTCTAGTTGCTATAGTAGAGAGGGTTTTTAGGGCTAGTTTTGGGAAAGAGTTGAAAAGTAGGTTTTACTATCTTTTGGCTTTCACAAATGACTCTCTCTTCATGTTAGTATGTCTAGTGAAAAGAGCAGAGGGTGGGAGTGTGGCTCAGAATGAGAGTGTGAGATTAGCATATTCAAAGCCTTAGGTTCAATCCCCAACATTGGAAAAAAAGAAAAAGTGCTAATAGAGCCAGTTAGCATAACCAAGGTGGGTTATCTTCCCTCTGTTGCCAACAAGCTTTTTAACTTAACTTGAGACTAGGTGGTGTGTATGATTTTTAATCCATTAAAAACTAGTAATTGAATCAAGAGTTCACAGCCAGCCTTAGCAATGGGTGAGGCGCTAAGCAACTCAGTGAGACCCTGTCTCTAAATAAAATACAAAATAGAGCTGGGGATGTGGCTCAGTGGTCCAGTGCCTTGGTAGTCCTTGAGCTCCTGCCTTGAGCCAGGTGCCATACTTAGTGATGAGACATAATATCCTATTATCCAGAAATATCCCATTATCCAGAAATCTGTGATGCTGCCTCTATTGACTTTTTAACCTCTATGAAATTGAAATGCAACTTTCAGGCCTTGTAGATACAACCACAGTGACAACTCAGATGAGCTTAAACAAAACAAAAAATTTCTTGGCCCACGTAACTGGAAAAGCCAAATAATGGCATTAGTTTCAGGCATGGTTGGATGTCATAAGGACTTGATTCTCTTTTTGTGATTCAGTTCTGTTTTTATTCTGTGGTGGTAAAGCTAGACTTAGATTCTTAAAGCTAGCAAACAGTACCCTTTCTCTCTCTAAATGTCTGTATTATCCTCTTTGGGATTAGTGGTCCAGTGCCTCTGGGGATGCCACTTTTGACTGCCCTCCTTCCCTTAATGCTGGGCTTCCTCTGAAGTTGGAGAGCATGATTGTGTGATTAAAAATGTTGGTGGGATAACATTGAGTTGAGGTTTTTGTTGTATACATTGTATTGCTGGATATCAAACTCAGAACTTGGGGCCCGACTGATGCTAAGTGATCTCTAGTATTAGGTTATATCCTCAACCACCCCTCCTTCCCCCCCCCTTTTTTTTTTAAACCAGGAGGAGCAAGGAGTTGTAGTAATGCAAAACCAAGTGATTTCTACTATCTAAGCAAATAATAATAAAGGTTTTTAAAAATATATATATTAATCATGTTTTTTTTTTTAAACTTTGTTGTGTGAATAAATGTACCTAAAAGCTTGGATAGTTTTCTATATTTTGGGTCTGTTACATTGTTTTTTAGAAAGAGAAGACAACCAAATAAAGAGATAAAATTATTTAGGAAGGAAAAAAATGTAGATTAGTTTAAAATGTAGTATGAATTAATATTTACAGCATTCTTTGCAAATTTTGTCCTGATCTATATAAGTGCCTGAAGTGAGGGAGGTAATAATCTCACATATGGAAACACTCATTTCTTGGTTCTATATTGATAAAATCTAATGTGTCTAGAGAAAGATAACTAGAATGGAGAAGGCACTTAAAATCACCTCATAAGTGTAACAGGAGAATCTGGAGGATATTTAGTTTAAGGGTAAACTGGGGTGTGATTTAAGAAATTGCAAATAATTAGAAGATTAGAGGATGGAAAGGTAGGTTAAGATAGCGGGTGCCAAGTATCATTTATTGTGTTCAATAGCCATATGGAGCACTGTTTGACATTTTTTATGTTTGAATTATTTATTGTTATTTTGCATGATAAGAATTTGTGGGGTTTTGTTGTTTTTTAGCAGAGCAATTGAGGTACAGAAAGGTAATATAACTATCCTAAGATCATTGAGTCAGTAATTATCCAAAGATTTGAATATTGGTCTTTGACTCAAAAAAGCCATTTTGGATGGGAAATAGCAAAAGACAGATTGGATTGTAGATTATGAAGAATTTTCTTAAAGTATGATAGATTGTCTTGAGGCTAGATTATCATTTAGCATTGTGTTTGTGGGTGTTTGATGTCAGGAAATGAAGTACTGAATTTTAGGTTGGTCTTTTAAAATCCTACAGGAGGAAGAAAAAAATGTTCAGTAGTTCTTGAGCATGTGTTATGCACAGAGATAGAGGGAAAACTAAAAAGCTTTAAAGACATTATGCCTAGCCTTTGTGAGTTTAGAATTTAGTTCTTGCTTACCAAGACGTGTTAATGGATTCTTGTCTTTTCTTTCAGATAGAAGCTTAGTTTGTACTCTATTGAGCTTCTTTTGTCTGCAGTAGAGACTGGTCTTCAGTCTGCAGCAGTTAAAATTAGATCTTATGATTGGTATTATTGGTTTATCTTTGAGATGGCCTTTGAGGGGCTGGATGTTTTTGTCTCTATCCTGTAGTGGAAACCAAATAATGCCTCCATTATAGTTGACTCATTTATTTAAAGAAGGGATATACAATTGGGGAAAAAATGTACATTGCAAGCATGCTTTCATTTTTTTGGGTGTACACCTGGAATATTGTTTCTAGTCTGGTAAATAATAGATCATAATAGACCAGGAGAGACCCAAATACCTAAACATTTGAAGTAGAAGGACTCTGTATGAGAAAGGATTTAAAGATGACTCCATAAGCTAGAGGAAAAATGATTGAAATACTATTATATATATAGTATATATGTAATATCGAGTTATCTACTAGTTTAGGAATCAGATGGCATAGTATGATTCTTAAAAGAGGTTATTTTCAGTCTGGGGATAGCATGTGAGAGAGGCCCTAGGTTCCGAAGTGTCATGAAAAATAAATAACAAGTAAATTTTAGGGTAGGTGAAATAGGCTTTCCCAGTGATTTTTTAAGATTTCTTGTCACCAGTGTATAAATAATACAAGAAGAGAAAATAGTGATTTAAAAAGAATGCTGGTATTTTGGGTGGGGGTGGGATGAGGGACACAAGAAAGGATCTGGAGGGGAGAGTAGAAATATAGTTTGAAAAGACGTCTTTAATATATCTTTTACATTTGAAGCAATCCTAGAGTTTTAAATTTTTTTAATACAGAAAGAACTAGAAAACCTTTTGTTAAATAAAGGAGGACACAATTTCAAGTTAGGGAAATATCAAAGTAGATAAACTCATGAATAGAAGATTTGTTGAATTGGGAATAAGTAAAATACAAGGTGTGAGGATATGTCTTCTGCCTTGAGGTTGAGAAAAATCACATCTTTCCGCAAGTACCATGTTGATTACATTTAATAATTTCTGGGGTTTTTTTCTGTTGTAAATTCTTTTTTTAAAAAAAAATTATCATGTAATAATTGTACATATTTATGAGGCACAATGTGATAATTTGGTACATGTATGCAGTGTACCATATCAGAGTAATTAGCATTGCCATGTCGTCCAGCTTTTAGGAAATGACTTTGGTACTGTTAAAATGAATTCTTTTGAGGGATTTTTAAATTGGTTCTGTAACCCTTTTTTTTTTTTTTTTTTTGTGAGAAAGACTACTTTGAAAAATAGTCACTTTTTTTAGCACTGTTCAGGATAGAGATTACTCCATAATGTGAAGGGAAGAGGAGGAGAATGTGATCAATTAGTAATGTTTTATTAAAGTAGGTGGTGGACTCATGGGTTTTTTTAATATTCTTAATGCCTTTGTAGGTTTTAAGTATTACATAATTTGGTAACTTTTTAATTATATAAAATCTTCTATTACATATACCCCTAAACTTTTTATTCAGTTTTGTTTTTGTTTTGGGGTATTGGGGTTGAACTCAGGGGCACTTGACCATGAGCCACATCCCCAGTCCTGGTTTTTGTATTTTATTTAGAGACTGGGTCAAACCGAGTTGCTTAGCACCTCACTTTTTGTTTGTTTATTTTTTTAATGTGCTGAGAATCAAACCCAGTGCTTCATGCATGCTAGGCAAGCGTTTTACCACTGAACCACAGCACCTCACTTTTGCTGAGGCTGGCTTTGAACTCGGGGATCCTCCTGCCTCAGTCACTGGGATTACAGGAATGTACTACTGTGCCCAGCTATTCCCCAGTTTTTTAAAAGAATACTTTGTTGTAGATGGACAAAATACCTTTATTTATTTATTTTTATATGGTGCTGAGGATTGAACCCAATACCTCACATGTGCTAGGCAAGGATTCTACCACTGAGCTATAACCCCAGCTTTATTCAGCAGTTTTTAAGAACATTTCGCCATTTAGGCTTTTTACCTATCTGTATCTGCATAGCTGTGTTTATACTTCCTACCCCAAACTATTTGAAATTGGTTCCAGACATCATGCTACTTCATCCCTAAATACTTCAACATTCCTAAGAATAAGGATATTCTTTCACATAACTATTTTCATACATATTATATTAGATAAATCTAATTCCTACCTGTATTCAGAATTCTTCATTGTTCATCTTCTATAGCAGTTTTTACTTAGTATAAAATGAAGTCTTACTATTGCATTTGGTGGTTGGTCTCCTTAGTCTCAATCTAGAATCTTCTTTTCACTATATTTTGATACTAGCTTTTTGAAGAGTTTAGGCCAATAGTTTTTTATTGTCCTTTTATCTTTGCCAGCTGTTTTCTAAGAATTGCATGAAATGACTATCTTAGCTATAATTTGTAGTTACTATCTATTTTGAGAGTTAAACTTGTTATTTAAAGATATGCTCTAAATTAAGAAAATATTATTAGTGCTCTCTTCCTGGATATATTTAAGAATTTAATGATGATAAAGTATATCTGATGTTGAGTTTCACCTAATAGAGTCTTGTTTATTAATATTACTTGAGGGTGTTAGTATACCTAGGGTACAGTCAGAATGAGTAATTTCTAATTTAGTGACATTTAATGACTATTTGTTTAACCATAGAAAAGACCGAACAGTGAAATTTCAAGGATTGAATTGGTGTTTGCAAAAGACTGAATTTACTTGTTGAATTTGACAATAGCATAAGAGTAGTCCTGTGATATTTTATGTATTTAAATCAGTTTCTTTATCCTCTGACATTCTTTTTATTGGCAGCACTTGCCATTTTAATATATTTTTTAACAATATATTTCCAGTCTTTGTAGAAAGTAGAATTGGAGCTGGGTGTGGTGGTACACAAGGCAGAAGGATTGCAAGTTCAAAGCCAGCCTTAGCAACTTAGGGAAGCCCTAAGTACTTTAGTGAGACCCTGTCTCAAACTAAAAAAATTAAAAATGCTATGGATGTGGCTCAGTGGTTAAGTGTCTCTGGTACAAAACAAGTAAAATTGTCAAGTATTTTAAAGTAGCTTTAAAAGGAGTTCATTTTCTTAAAACAGTGCTTTTAGATTGATCTATTCATAGGAGAAATGAAAGTTAATAGATTATTTTGTATGAATCCAGAAGTTATATATGAAGTGGTGATGAAAAAAAGTGCCTGGTGTCATTTGTAATATAGATCTTTGTCTTAATAGAACTCGGATTCAGTGAATGAGAGCTATTTGCATTTTCAAAGTAGTGCTTGTAGATACTGCATTTTATTATAAACTTTAAAATTGTATATATTTTGGGAATTCCTACTAGACACACTCAAATATACAAAATACTCCATTAAATGCCCAGGAGGGCTGCAGTTTTGATTATTCCCTGTTCATCAGCACATATGGTACCTTATATATTTAAATTGTCATGTGTGCTAAGTGAATAGCTTCAAGTTAATATATAGTGGAACTAGGTAACCGATTAAACAAGAGCAAAAGACTATACAAATTTACTATGTTACAGGAAAAATGAAGTATGTAATAATATATTAAGGACAAAATTTTAATTATAACTTTTCATTTAGACTGTGAAATTTTGATTTTACAGAGGTAAAACTTAGAAAATTGTGACTATTAATTTCTATTCATAGCTTGCCCTGTGTGTATGCTGAAATTTTTTCTGCGGTTTCCTTGAAATAAGTTATTAAATATTTTTTATACTTTTTATTGAAATAAAATGCTCTTTTTTAGGAATTAAAATTTTAAGCCAAATATTCAGGTAATGATTTTATTCTCAAGTTCTTTTGCTAACTTGTGAATTTTAGTTTAGTTTTGGAATTTTATTTTTAATGTTACTTTTTAATACAGAGTTGAGTTTACTATAAAAGATGCAATTTAGACTGAAAAGTTATTAACTATTAACTAGATACTGTTTTTTCTGTTTAGGAGACAGGTGGAAGTCATCATAAAGTTTCTGTTTCACCTGTTGTCCATGTTCGAGGGCTCTGTGAATCTGTGGTGGAAGCAGACCTGGTGGAGGCTCTGGAAAAATTTGGGACAATATGGTAAGGACAATAAGGACTTCATTTAAGTTGGAAACAGTATAGTAGAATAAGCTTTGCTTGCTTATGTTTTGCACTGTATGTATTATTTGCCTATGACTGTATTTCTTTGGAGCCTTTTAAGCGTGTTATCAATTCTCCCCACCCCCCTCAGTGCTGGGGGATGAATCCAGGGCATTCTGCATGCTAGGAGAAAGCTTGACAACTTAGCTACATCCTTCAATCTTAGACTTGTTATTTTAAATCTTCCTGGTGTGATGCTAAGTATATTATTGTGGATCTATGATCACTTCTCAATCTCTCAACAAGGTTGCATGTAAAATTTTAAGTGAAAACATAATTAGAAAAGTGAATCTACTGCCAAAAGTAGACACTCAAATTCTAAATTATTTTTGGAATATGTCTAGTTGTTATTCTCTTCTTAGTATAGATAATCTAGAATTGATTTATTTTTAAATTTTTCTTGTGCTGGGGATCAAACCTAGTCCTTATGTACTCCAGGTAAGCACTTGACCACTGAGCTACATCTCAGCCTTATTATTTTTTTTCTTGATGAATGTGTTTGGGGTTTTTGTTATTGGCATTGAAGGCACAGACCAAGTTGAAATATGTAAATAGAGAAATTTCATTGTATTTGCTGAGACAGCTTGATTGCTTCAATTTAATTTTTTTCTGGTTCTGGGGATTGAATGCAGTACCTTGTAATGCTAGGCAGGCATTCTTCCATTGAAGTACACGCCTAGTTCTTTTAACATTCTATTTTGAGGGACAGTATGGTCTACACTGCCTAGGCTGGCCTTGAACTTATGATTCTCCTTCCTCAGCCTCCCAAGTAGAAGAAATTATAGGCGTGCTCTGTTGCACCTAGCTATAAAATATATTTTGTGAAATATTTTATGAAAACTTTGAATATTGGAAGGGTAATGCATAAATAGATTAAGTGGGTGATCAGTGATATATAGCATTATGTGACACCTTCCATCAAGGCATCATTTTCTTTTCTTTTTTTTTTAGAGAGAGAGTTTTTTTTAATATTTATTTTTTTAGTTTTCGGTGGACACATCATCTTTGTTTGTATGTGGTGCTGAGGATTGAACCCGGGGCCGCACGCATGCCAGGCTACCGGTTGAGCCACATCTCCAGCCCATCATCAAGGCATCATTTTATTGATTTTTTTTGGTGACTGACTTGGCACACCTTTTTTTCTCTTAAATATTTATATATATATATATATATATATATATATTTTTTTTTTTTTTAAGTTGTAGTTGGACACAATACCTTTATTTATTTTTATTTGGTGCTAAGGATCGCACCTAGTGCCTCACACATGCTAGGCAAGCATTCTACCACTGAGCCACAATCCCAGCCCTTGGCATACCTTTTATGTGCAATTTGTTTACTTCAAAAATTGCTGTACAGATTGTTTATTATTAGAGATATAAATTGAGAACCCATATGGGACTGGTAATGCCTGTATGATGAAGTATCACTAAAATGACTATCAGTTTTGTTATTTGGAGTTGATATTGGAAATTAACTCTGAAGAGTTACATATTGAAGCCAATTCCTCAGACCTTCAATTTTATATATTGGCACTACACTAATCCTTTTCTAAGCATCTTCTAATCATTGTATAAGTGGGATATTATCCTGTGGAGTTATAAAGATTCAGATCTCTCTGGTTTGTTTTCCCTCTCTCCTTATATATTTGGAGCTTTTTTTAAGTTAGGGCTTTCTTAGGTAGGCCTAGTAGTACATGCCTGTAATCTCAATACTCAGGAGGCCAAGGCAGGAAGATCACAAGTTCAACCTCAGTGACTTAGGGAGACCATGGCTCAAAATAAAAAGGGAGGGCTGGGGATGTACCTCAGTAAGGGCCCCTGGGTTCAGTTCCCAGTAACAAAAAAGAAAAAGAAAGAAAGAAAGAGAAAACTAACCAGAAACACAGGGAGCTTTCTTAAAGCCAGGAAAAATTCAGGCAGATATCAGAAAGCAGGTTGATGACTTGTTGGTAACTGTAGGGAAATAACTATTTACATATTTTGAAAACTAACCAGAAACACAGGGAGCTTTCTTAAAGCCAGGAAAAATTCAGGCAGATATCAGAAAGCAGGTTGATGACTTGTTGGTAACTGTAGGGAAATAACTATTTACAAATTTTGATGTCAGTTGGAACCATGATGTGAGTTTAGGGGATTAAGGAATTAGAACTGTTTAATTAGTTAAGTAACTTGAATCATTTCTTGGGTGGCTGGCCCGTTTTAGATTCTAGACTATTTGATACTGAATCCTTAGTACTGTCTAATGTATATACATGTCACTCATTTAATTTGTATAGTACATCATTCTGCCCTCAGGATTGGTATTATGTGGATAGAAAAGTTATGAAATAGTTAGAACAAATTAGTGTATAATTATGAGCTTAATTGACATAAATAAGTATAAGAGGAGTTTCAGTTGAATGAAATAATCTTGAATAAAAGGTGACTGTTAAAGCTGAAAAGAACTGTGAACAGCTCCAATCAGGAGTAGGAGTTTTGCTTTAAAAATACTATATTTATAAAGCCTTTTGTGTGTGTGGAGGGGGCTGTACTGGGTTTTTTTTTTTTTTGGAGACAAAGAGTCTCTTTAAATGCTGGCCTCAAACTTGAGATCCTCCTATCTCAGCTTCTGGATCAGCTAGGATTATAGGCATACTTCTCTATTTGTTAATGTGTTTATTTAGTTGTAATGTGAAATTATAAAGATTGTAGAAACTGCTCATGTCGGGTAAATTATCAAATTCAATATAAAGTTTATACCTAAAAAAACTAGATGCATAGGAAATAAGAAATGGCAACATCAGAATAACAATATATTAAGACTTTTGCTGTGTTTTTACCTTTTTGTTTTTTTTCTGTTATAGCCAAAAGGATATTTAAAAATTTTTGTCTTTATTTTCCTCCCTTCTCCTCTGTCAAAAAGGAAATGATGTTGTATCGTGATGACCTATGCTAGTTAAGACAAAATTTTGGGGACCTAGTTTGTTGCCTTCTGTATTTTTGTTTAAAAGTTAGTAATAGTTTTCAAGATATGGAGTTGAAAGCATTGACCTTTTATGCCCTTAACCTTTTTGTTTCTCTTCCATCTCTCTTTGGTCATTCATTCTTTCTCATATTGCTTTTCTAAGATTTGTTAAAATTTTGCACCAGCAAATTTAAGCACATACTAAAATGTATGTAATATTTAAATTTTCCCCTTCTCTATCTTCATATAATGCCACTTTTTTGGGTAACCTTTTTCACTTTTTGTGCTTAGTTTACTTCTTTTAGTTATAGAGAGCAGTTTTATTATGATCAAGTCTATATTAAGACAATAATTTTTTGTGCCTTTATAATTTTTCTGTTAAGGGGCATTATTAACATATTTTCTTGGTAATATAACTTATATATTAAACTGATTTTTTTTTTTTTTTTGGAAAAGAACATACATTCTCCTTGAGACAATTTCTTTAGCATAGATCTAATTCCAGGGTTTTCTGTTTTTCTTGTGCAAGACTTTAGAATTTCACTGAGGAGTCTTTCTAAAAGTAATGTTTTCTCTCTTGGGATTTATATTTTGCATTTATGGTTGATAAATCTTCCAAGTCCTTGGCGTTACTATTTCAGTATATACTTCTTTAATTTTGAATAATGTGGGTGGGTATAACTAACAAGCCTCCTAGACCAACAAATATTGATTAAATACCTGTTGTGTGCTGGGCTCTGTTTTTAGCCTCTGAATATGTAAAGATGAATGAGGCAAGGTCTGTATAAAATATGGTAATTGGGCTGGGGATGTGGATCAGTGGTTAAGCTCCCTGGGTCAATCCCTGGTACCAAAAAAAAAGGTAATTATCTTTTAAGGGCCTACTGTGTAACAGGTACTCAGTTAAGCAGTTTTTGTGTAGTTAACTCTGCTCTTAACAACAGTTCTCCAAATTTTGTAAATGAGGAAACTGATTTATGAGAATAATTTCCTGGAATGTAGATGGTCTGTTTCTTACTAATATCATATTATTTGTCAGTTTTTAAAATGAAGTTGTAGGTCCTGGATATGTGATTTAAAAGCAGTGAGGTCAATGACCTGATGTGATTTCTCTGTCCTCTGCTGTTTTAAAAAGCATGGTTGATTTTTAATTATTTTTTTTAAACATTTTTAAGGTTCTTGTTCCTGTGAATAGAGAATATGTTTGCACTGTTGTGCTGTGATTTCTCATTTTTCTTTCTTCACCTTATTATTCATTTCATGTATTAAAATATATTCCCCTCCAAAGAATATATTATGAAAGTAAATGCCTCATGCTCCTGCCCTTAGGCAGCCATGATTATTATATTCTAGTGAATATCTTGTCATGGATTTTTGATGTTTAAAAGTATTCTGGAGATTATTTATATGAACCTTTGTCAGTCTAAGGTTGCTTTTTTTTTTTTTTGGCTCTCTGTTTTTAATAATAAAAGTGTAGTCAATTCTTTGTTACCATTGTGCGCACTTATTTGGAAAATCCAAGAGTGGTAGTAGTAAATTCTGCTATTTAAGTAGGGGTTCTGCCTGTCAACCTGATATTTTCTATCTTGATATTTGCTAGGGAGTAGTAGCCTGAAGAATAAACTGTATGGTGTCATTAGTAACTAGTAATAGGGAATTGTGCTTGAGGAAGGCAAGAGATGGATAAGCTTTCTATCCTGGAGAGACAAGCTTCAAATGTATTCCATCTCCCTGGCATACCACAATTTGGATGATTAAGGGTCGACTTATATTGGATGTAAACAGTAAAGAATACTAATTGGTATGATTTGCCACATTTTTTGTTAAAGTCTGCTCTTAACTGAGTAAGTAATATTAATTGAACTTGTTATATTTGGATTTTTCCCTTCTTTTCCTTCTCACTTTCCTTTTCAGCTATGTGATGATGATGCCATTTAAACGACAGGCTCTTGTGGAATTTGAAAACATAGATAGTGCCAAAGAATGTGTGACATTTGCCGCAGATGAACCTGTGTACATTGCTGGCCAACAGGCTTTTTTCAACTATTCTACAAGTAAAAGGATCACTCGGCCAGGAAATACTGATGATCCATCGGGAGGCAACAAAGTTCTCTTGCTGTCAATTCAGAATCCTCTTTATCCAATTACAGTGGTATGTATGACAAATTGTCTCTACAGTGATTAACCTGTATTTTTCTTATCAGCCAGCTAGATATTTTAAAATAGTTTTTTAAATTATTAATATTAACTATCAAGTTTAGTAAACAGGAAAAAATAGCACTGAAGTCAAAAAGATCAGAAGCACAGTTGTCATAATTAAATAGGCACATTAAAATTTTTTATTACTTATCATGTATCAGTTTTGTATCAGGGATTATAAATAGACTTGCTAGAAATGGTCCAGGAAATCTCTTTTACTCATATGCTAGAATATGTATAAGAGCATCTACCAGGTAATGACAATAATACAGTTAGATGCACATAATTGTAAGTTATTTTGAGATAGCTTGTTAAAAACCTATCTTTGACTTACTTCGATTTACTCAAAACTCCCTGTAATCCTTTTATTATTATTACATTTTTTTAATATGGTGCTGAGGATTGAACCCAGTGCCTCACATGTGCAAGGCAAGTGCTCTACCACTGAGCCACAGCCCTAGCTCCCCTGTAATCCTTTTAAAAGGTATAATTATTAGTAGAATTTTTAAAAAGGATTCATGTCCTGAACCAGTTGAATGCATTACACTCATTATTACCCATATACAGCACAATTTTTAGTAACTCTGTATATATATGTTCATGCTGAATTATGCCATCATACATGTACTTTTTTTTTTGCATTACAATTCTTAATACACATACCACAATTTTTCATATCTCTGCTTGTATATGTTGTACATGTTGACACCAAATTCAAATCTTCATACATGCATTTTGTATAATGATGACCATCATATTCCCCTATCCTTGCTATTCCACTTCCCCCTCCCTTTTCCTCCCACCCCTCTTCCCTATCTAGAAATAATCTTCCTCCCATGCTCTCCCTCCCTATCCCACTTTGAGTCTTCCCCTTATATCAGAGAAAACATTTGGCATTTGCTTTGGGGATTGGCTAACTTTACTTAGCATAATCTTCTCTGACACCATCCATTTACCTGCAAATGCCTGATTTTGTTCTTTTTTTTAGTGCTGAGTAATATTCCATTGTGTATAAATGCCACATTTTTTTTATCCTTTCACCCACTGAAGGACATCTTGGTTGGCCCCACAGTTTAGCTATTTTGAGTTGTGCCGCTATAAACATTGATGTGGCTGTGTCCCTGTAGTATGCTGTTTTTAGGTCCTTTGAGTGTAGTCCAAGAAGAGGAATAGCTGGGTCAAATGGTGGCTGAACCAGTTGAATTCTTAATAATCATGTTTGTTTCATAGTAAACTAGTGACAGTGACCCTTGATTTTTATAATAACTAGAATATCACAGTGAGGGAACCTTTAGTTGGTATGATTTCTAGCATGGGCATATGATGTGGGGACATGAACTTATAGCTAAGCATAAGATAACTCTTTACATTTAATTAGACATTGTGTATTTGTGTATTTAAAAATATTAATATAATAATAGTATACATATATTTATAGCATTTGGTGTTTAAGGAAAAAGAATAAAACTAATTTGGTATTAGGTACTTTGATTTTTTTTTTTTTAAATCCCTAGTGCCTAACAGTACAGCCGTGTAATTACAACTGCTCAGAAATTTCTTGAAAATTGAATATTCCTCAGTGTGTATTGAGATTTCTCTTAGATGACTTGGGCATCTTGTTTGGTAACATACAACACTATAAGAATGATTTTCCTTTTGTCTTTAGAGCTATTGTCCCTTAAAACAAATATCAGAGTTCTAATCCTCCCTTAATAAGTATTTAGTATTATAATTCAATTGATGATAATATTAAATACTTCAGAGTTGCATTTGGAAAAATAACAATTAGTTACAGTTTTGGTTTATTAGTTATGTTTTGGCCAGAGGTTATTTTAGTCAACTGTTAAAATGAATCCTCATTATTTATTTTTTATGAGATAAAATAGGCATACTGCTTCTCAAATATTTCATTGGAACTCCTCTAATGTTGGTATATTGTGTAGGTGAGGAAATGACTTGAAATTTATTAAAAAATTTTAAACTAATTTTGAAAAATTAGTTTAGGAGCTGAGGATATAGCTTAGTAGTAGAGCACTTGCCCTAGCATGTGTGAGGAGGCCCTGGGCTCCATCTCCAACACCATGCATTTAAAAAAAAAAAAAAATCAATAATTAATAAGAATGACATCTTGAAAATTGTTGGTTTTTAGATAAAACAAAATGGAGTATGGTTTAGTTTTTTTTTTTCCTGAAAGTAAAATGTGAAGAAATCTTTTTTTTTTTTTCCATAGGATGTTTTGTATACAGTATGCAACCCTGTTGGGAAAGTACAACGTATTGTTATATTCAAGAGAAATGGAATACAAGCAATGGTTGAATATCCTTTATTTGTTAATTTGATATTAATGTATATGATTGCTGTGTAATTCATATAGATCTTACTGTTTTCTACTTAAGTGTTTCTAGACAAAAGGTGTTTACTTTTTCTTCCTATAAAAGTCTACTTGGCTTAGATTATAAAAATGAAACTGCATGCCCATAGAGAATTTTACCATTTTGATAAGAATAACTTGGTGCCATAAAACATTACATACTTCATCTCACATTGTGCAGTATCACTATTTATATATGTGCGCTTCAACCTTTTTTAAAAAAAATATATTTTTATTTTTTGCAGTTGGTATACTTCAGCCTTTTGAAGTTTATCCCTAATGAACATCACTGACTCCCCTTAAAATAGTTTGGAAGTAGCAAAACTTTAGAGTCACTAGAGTCTTTTTTTTACCTTTCTTTTGAACCTTTTAAGTAGTCATGGTTTTGTGGAAAATCTACTTTGTTGAATTTTTTATACTTTAAATGAAAAAAGCAAGTTGCAAAATGGTATATATAATACAAGCTCAATTAAAAAAAAAACCCTCCACATCTGTGTATGGGCATGCATAGAAAAGGTAGGGCTATACAGTGAACTCTTTAGCAGTGCGTGCTTCTGGCAAAATGTTTTTGCTTTTGGTCTTTTTCATATACTTTATTGATTTGATTTTTTTTTAATTGTGAACTTCAATAATTTTTAAAAACCCATAAAACTAGTCAAGTGATTATAAAACTTTGCCTTCTCAAAAATATATAAAATTGCGCTGGGTGCGATGGTGCATGCCTGTAATCCCAGTGGCTCGGGAGGCTGAGGCAGGAGGATCAAGAGTTCAAGCCAGCCTCAGCAAAAGTGAGGCGCTATGCAACTCAGTGAGACCCTGTCTCTAAGTAAAATACAAAATAGACTGGGGATGTAGCTCAGTGGTCAAGTGCTGAATTAAATCTCCAGTACCAAAAAATATATGTGTGTGTGTGTGTGGGGGGTGTATGTATGCATACACATATATATATTTTTTTGTTATTCATTTTTGTATTACTTCGGTTCTTTGTAATGTTTTTCTGCTCATTCCCCAATTTACAAAGTCTACTTAGCAGGATTACTGTGGATAGTTTGTTTTGTTTGGTACTCGTGATATTAAAAATAAATTCTATCAAAATTTGTCTAGAAATTTTATTTGGCAAAATATTTCTAGAATTAAAGAGTTATTTCTGATTATTTTTATTACCTTTTCTTTGATAGTGAAGAATGATTAAATATCAGATACTTTGAACCAGATTTCCTTAATAGAGCTTATGTTCGAATCAGTCCTTTGTGCACAGAAAGCTAAGGCAGCACTCAATGGAGCAGATATATATGCTGGATGTTGCACACTAAAAATTGAATATGCAAGGGTAAATATTTTTCCAATACTTTACCAAAGAAATATTTATGCTTTGGGAAATACAGTTTGAACTTACTTTATTTTCAATCTTGACAGCCAACTCGTCTAAATGTTATTAGGAATGACAATGACAGTTGGGACTACACTAAACCATATTTGGGAAGACGAGGTAGGTATTCTATGCATTTTAGAATATACTTACATCTGCTGACAAATTTTACATGCAGTTAGATTCCTGTTCCTGAGATGAGCTAGTTAATTTAAATGAAAATTTGGTTGGTGAATGCTTTTGTTGCAAAAGACCATGTAATGCTGGAAAATAACCTTGAACATTAGTGCCCCCTACTGGTATGTACTGAGCTATTTATATTTAGTTCAACAAGAAGCCCACACATACAGGCACGCCCGCAGTTCAAGGACTTGCATTTCTCCAAGCAGCTCTCTCTCTTTGGAGGAGAGGAAACTGATTCAGAATATTCCTTACAAACTGCAAACTTGCACACTGCTTCTCTATGGAAAGGACTTTTCCCCCAAGCTGGACGAGGCATTAAGAAGGATAGAGGACTCCAACAGGCTGACTCTACACTTCATCATGCACAACATCGGCATCAGCAAAAAGCCCTCTGAAAAAACTCAGACTTGCAATTCACCTTGACTGCATACTGCATGCACCATCACCCCAAGTTTTTAAAGAAGGACACTTAACAGTACTTCAGACTTGCATGGGATGAACACCATGATAGACTGTGCCCATTTATTCAAGTTGTATGTATATATTGGTCTGATTTCCCTTAAGGTTTCAGTTGTAGAATTTTAGACTTTTCACCAACGGAAACTAGACTTTTATCTACAATGTTGTAAATCTTGATGCCCATTACTGTAACTGTTTGCAGCTTAGATTCAAGTTGTTAATTGGCAAATAAGCAGGGCCAGTTTATCAACAGATCTTGGGAATTGATGATGCTCAACCAATCCACACAGATACTGAAGATACGTGGATTAGAAAGGTGCACACTTGGCTGGGGGTAGAGCTCAATGGTAGAGCACATGCTTAGCATGTTCAAGGCCCTGTGTTTGATCCCAGCACCCAAAAAATACCAAAAAGAAAGAGAGGTGCATACTTGCTGCACTTAAGTATACTTTCCCCCCCCTCAATTGTGGTCATTGAACAGAATTCTAACATAATGAAGAGGTGCATTATATGTAAAAGATGTTTTTCTGTGTGGTTTGATTTTTGTAAAGTGACTGTTCATAAGTTGTCAGTTTTGTAACAATTTAAGGTTATCACTTATGTTAATTTGTGTAACTAGAAATTTTGACATTTCAAATTGGGTGAAATTAACATGTCTGTTCAAGGTAGAATATATTTAAACTTGATAAATCTGAAAAAATGAGAGCATTTCATTTGAGATGCATATTCATCTATAGCCTATAAATGCTAAATTTCATGAGCATAAATTTCATAAAATTGTTCAACTAACTGTGTGGCAATTCTGGAATATACAAATTAAAATGTGGATCTTGTAAAAACAAGGGGGCTGCAGTATTGGCTACATCTCAACTACAATATCAGTGTTTGAACCATGTGTTGGAAAAACTCAAAATGAGTATGTATAAAAGTCAACTAGAAAAAAAAAATCATGGCATCCAAAATATCTTGGGCAGTGGGTACGCTTTAGTGCACGTACTGTTTATCAAAAAAAAAGACAATGTGATGATCCTTTGCATGTTCAAATATTTAGGTCTTTGGGATTATTGGCTTCTTTAATTCACAATTTCTGGAAAATCATCTTGCCTTCTGCATGGGGTTGTAAATAGGTTTGTTTTTTAATGAAGCTTTGGCTAGACCCCCAGATTTTCACTACTTAATGGAAATCTGCTTGGCCTTGGCTTGGTTCAGTTCAATCCAATATTGGAAAACAAAGCCTTAGTACTCAAACAACATGGCAAGTGGTTGATGAGAAATCTCTCACTTCTGTCAGTTTATAGTCAGTTACTGAAGACTGAGTTTTGATTTTTGTTTACTTATTTGAAGTGTAGTGCATTTTTGGTTTCATTTTTCTTATTGTCTCAAAACATTTTTAGATTTTAACAACATTTATATGTATTCTTTAAAAGGTCTGGAGTTTACATAAAACCAGCATAGTTTTTCACACATTTTTAGTCAGATAATCTGTTTAGAAATGTGTAAGGCAGATAATACAAATAGTGAAATACAGTTAATTAAAGGATGAAAACAATTTTCTTGATGCTTTCAAGGGAAAAGCTCTTGTCTTCTAATTTCTTACAGACAGGTAATTTTCTGGCAAGCCTATGGCAGTTTTCATATTTTTTTTTTCTGTAGTGATCTTAGCTTGCACTCAAGTGGATAGATCATTGAACCTGTTTATCTGTTCTGTCCAGATAAAGACCTTTATTATATATCTTTTTCTATAAAAAAAAAGAGAACTCTTTAAATTTTTTTTTCATTTAAAAATATCCTATTCAGCCCTAATTATTATAGACTGATATATTCAGTGTTGGATTCTTCTGCTTCTATTTTATGTGACTTCATATTAGGTAGAAGATATTTCGAGTAATGAATTATTAAAAAAGAATGTATGACTGAAAGATACCTTGGAAATCATCTACTCTTAATTCCTTCATTTTATGAAGATTGTTTCTGTGACAACATATCAAATTAGTGATTAAGTTGGAATCTTCTGGTTCCCAACCTAGTTTTCTTTCCTTTATAGCACTGTTAACTGTATCAATAAAGTCGAGCCATGAAGACATTATGGTGGTTTTGGTTTTAATATTCCTAGAGTATTTAAGGAATTGTATTTAGTGTTTGATGGCTATGCTTAAGTAAAGGAACAGTACCAGAAGGAATTGGCAGACTGAATTGATTCAAGATGATTCAGACTTAAATGATGAGAGATGGTGGATGCCATTTGATTTTAAAAAAAAAATAACTGAATATTTAGAGAAGCAATGACTTTGGGAAAATGAGGGAAGGGTCACAATAGCTTTTCAAGTATTTAGAAGAATTTTCAAAGACTGTGAGGTTACAAACGTTAGAATGTGGGTAAAGTGTCAATTTCTATTCAATATAAAAATTAATTTTCTCACAATATAGGGTATTTGAAAAAATAAGAGAAGGTAGTAAGTTGTCTTATTTACTGATATTGGGTAAACAGAGGCTAAATGGTCCCAAATAATAGGGATGTTTTTATATTGAACTGGATGATCTCCTTAGTCCTTTTCAGTGTTGTGATAACTTAGAATAGGTAATTAAAACTATACTTCACTAGACTGAAGTGAATATTAAAGTATTTCTCATCTCCCATAAACCTGATTTGTTTAGATGACTAAGGATATATGAAAAGCCTTCCTCTGAATTTTCAAAGATTAGAATGATCAGCAGACTTTTCTAAAAAGTATTGTACAATGATTTTTTTTTAATTCTCTATTTAACATAGGAAGTGCTGTTTTAGAAATCTTAACAAGTAATTTTTTATTGATGCCTCAAGATTTGGGGAAATTGGCATGCCTTTCTTGAAAATGTAGCTAGAATAAAAATTATCCTTTAGAGTATTGTAGTATTCTCATCCAATAATGTAGCCCCCTTGGTTAGTTTTATCTTGGCATACTTAAAAGTTTGGGGGTTGCTCATAGTTCTGCCTGATGTTAAGGTCTATAGACAATGACCTATCTATGAGATAATATGAGTCAGTGACGTGAAAATTTTCAGCTCTCAAGTCAGTAGGTGTTTGTAAATATGTGTATATACATATAAAATACTCTGTGTTTACTGATTGTGAAACCATGTAATACAGGTTGTTGTTGGCTTATGCTGAAACTTCTTGAAAGAAGCCCACTTTGAAAATGTGTTGCTGTTGAAGCTAATAGTATGATTCAGGTACTGTCTTTCAAAAGTACTGCACTTAAAGCTTGTTTTAAAGACATGTATTGGTAAAACCTTCTGTACAGTGTCAACCTCTAGCATTGTGTACATTCATTTTCTGCAAAGTATCTATTCTTCCCTTAAATTTGAAGTGTGATTGTATTTGGCATTTGCCAAAAAGATATTTTCAAGTTAAGTGGAATTTGTTAGATAGAATTATTTTCTTAAATTTTTGGTGTTTGTATTTAAATTGGATATGAATGGATGTTTAAAGTTAACCAGGAGTCACATTTCTTTTATGAAGTATAATGGATGTTTTGAGTGGGTGTTTCCCATGTGAGAACTCTGTGAAGTACTTGGATCAAAATTGTTAAAACCATGTTTCTACTTTTGTGTCAGATAGAGGAAAGGGTCGCCAGAGACAAGCCATTTTGGGAGAACACCCTTCTTCGTTTAGACATGATGGCTATGGTAAGTTTGTCAAGGCAGAAGGAGGGTAGTACAGATGAACTATTAGAATTTTTGCATTTCTGATGAAGAATGGCACATTTCTTGTCTCTGAATTTTTCCTGCTCATCTGATTTGATTTATATGGGATCAGTTCCTTAAAATGTACTCCCAAGAAGTTGTCCCAAATCCCTTGTTTTCTTAGGATATTAATATACCAAATAGTCATTGAGATAAATTGAGAGCTATTGGTTGGGGATTGAAAACTGTTTGCCATTATATTTTGTTTGGTTTGATTTTGATTTGTAATGGGCTTTGACCTGAAAGAGGACCAAAAAGGAGTATTGATCAGTAGGTTTATTTTCTTCAGTAGTTATGAGCAAAGAGGAATTTTGAGTAATAGAGGTGAAAGAATGGGGTATTTGTCAATGACAAAAGCTTGCTTCTGTTTAGATTCTTAGTTCTACTGTTGGTATTTGGGTTTGCTTAAGTTTAAATTCCCCTTTTAAAACGTCTCAGCTCTTGTTTGCTGTGTTGATAATTAAGATTATGAAACCTAGAATAATAATCTTTTTTTAAAAAAAAATTAGGCTTCAAACTGTTGTTCTTCCATGTAGATGTTGCAGATTGCTATTGATAAGACTTAACTTGATATAAATTGTTTTCAAGTATTTTTTTAGTTTTTAGTGGTAGTTATTTTGCCCCTGCCTATTCTGTGCATTACAACTGAAATACAAGACAAAGTGGGAGGAAATATAAATTACTGAATAGTACTCTTGGGATTTTTCATTGAGAAACTCCTGATGTCTGTTGTACTGAATGTTTTCAAATTGCTTATGTATTTGATTTAATGACAATTCTTAGGTATGAAGGTGTGAGCTTTATTATTCCTTATCATGTGTGATATATTTATGTTCAAGGTTCCCTAGTAGTCTATATGGCACAGAAGATTGAAATGATCTGCTATATGTCAAAATAGTATGTCACAGAATGGAAGTCTTAGTACAAGTTTTAGTGAATTAATTATTTTAATTAATCATTTTTATTAGTTGTTGTCTAACAGAATTAATATTAAATATGGTTGTCTGAGTGGTTCTGGTCCTGCAGTAAAGAAAAACTTGGCTGAGAGCCTGTTGTGCTTTGCGTAATGGAAGGTTACAAAAATTGCTAATTACTAGTTTGTAGAATAGTTGTAGAGTTAAATATGTCAATGGCAGTCAGCTGAAAGCTAAAAATTGGCTGAATGTTTTGCCAAAGGGGACTAGAAAAACTGAAAGAATAAATGAAGGAAAAGGAACTTTACTGTTGAGTGTTAAAACTGATTATTTTCATAGTATAGGTTTTCAAGTTTGTTTCTTTACAAAATGTTTTACTGGAAAATTATATAAACAATATATTACATGCCCTACAAGAGCCTTTTATTTTAAAAAACAGCCTACTGTGAAATTCTTTGATAATTTCATGTCCTGATTTATTGTATGTGGGAGTAAATTTTAAAATGTAGGCTTATATAAAGAGAAGGGCAAAATTCTTTGGAATGACAAGTTGTTAAATAGAGATCATTGAGGTTCTGGAGAGTTCTGAGGGGAAATGGTTGTGTCAGGGCATCCATTCTGAGCTGTGTCTATTAAGGCATTGAACTCTGAAGTTAATTTGTTCTAAATCTCCTAGGAGTATAAAAGAGGAAACAGAGTCTGAATAAAAAGTGGTAGAGAAGAAGTAAGATGAGGAAGTAGGAAGAAATGGCTGAGTGGTACTGATAAAAAATTTTTACAAATTTTGTGGATCTTAACTGCATTCCTTTAGCCAAGAGCAGAAGAGCTTTGTTTGCATTTTGGGGTCACATCATGAGTGGCTTTTCCTGTAATCGTCTAAAAGAAAAAGGAAGTAGAAAAAATTGAGTCAAGACCCATAGGTTTCATTAGATTAAGCATATTCATTGGTTTATTATAGCAATATAAAATCTATGTTGTCACAATTCTTTAAATCTTTTCAATTTGGGAAGTCTAGCCCTATGAGATGAATAGGTTAGAAGTTTATACTTAAACATTAGAAAAAGTGAATATCGATATACTTACTGTGAGCCCAAGAAAAGTTTGTATATTAATTGCTAGCATCTTTTGATGTGGTTCCTGGACTGAAGATTTTTTTAAAGTTTTGAAAAATGAGAAATGCCTTCAAAATGTTAGTAATGCTGTTATATAGCATTTCCTCACATAAGTGGATTTTTTAAATACCTGATCCGTTAGTTCTTTAAGACAACACCTTTTGAATCAACTATTTAGTATAGCAAGCTTTTTAAAGACTTCTAAGTTTGTTTAAACAATATAAGTAACAATTTAAACAGTGTAGATAACAAACATAATTTTAATTCTGATGGCTCAAGGTCATAATTACAAGCATGATTTATTCTCTTGCACTCACTTTGGTTACCTAAAACAGTAGATCTCAAAGTATTTAGATTTTAGCCAACTTAAGCAGAGTAAAGTTTTCGACTGCAGGTCTTTTCAACTTCATGAAAAAGAAAATTTAGTGATTATAGTGAGGAGTAAAACAAATGGCAGTGACGGGGAGGCAATATAATAGGAATATATCTTTTGCAGAAGGAAGAAGAATGATTGATATTTGAACCATGGTATAACCATCTTGAGTTAGAAGCCAAAATATGTATAATAGCTAGTAGTTTATACACCACACGCTATATTAAATTGTTTTGATAAGCTATCACTTGTGAGAGCAGTTTTAAAAAGTGAACAATTTAAGGTAATACTGATGATGATGCATTGATAAGTATTCTCCAAAGTTGCAGAAATTCACATTGTATTTGTATATGTATGCTCAGTAGTGTTGCTGTGTTGCTATAAATAGCATTTTATGGATATCAAATTTTGTAGATCTTAGTACTCAATTAGTAGACAATAAATAGTTCTAAGAATGAAAGTCAGTGGCATTACATTCTTTTCTTGAGAAACAAGGGAAGGACTTGAGTTTTTGTATTAGTTTTTTTTTTTTTTTAATATATCAGGAGGATCTTTTCGTACATCTAGACTGTGCTTCTATAATCACTTCTCAGGAGTACCTAAGATATGTAGGGCTTATGTTTCTAAGCTACATGTCTTTATCTTACTTGGTACTTATATGAGTTATTCTGCCTCTTGTTACTGTAAGTGTGCTCTATGCCAATTTTTAGTATCACTGTTTCGCCACACACACTCATTCTATTTTACACTCTAGTTTTTTGTTGTTGTTACTCCAAGTAACAAGAAAATTTAAAAAAAAATTGTAGATGGGAAAGTAAGATATAATTGTTTTAAACCAAAGTTAGCAAGTTCAGTCTTATTGAGGGATTCTTAGTTTGGCATGTAGGTTTGTATGTTTCTGTTTCTGTGACATCAGTTTTAGATATTCAGACATTAATTCCTGCTGGGTTCTTGATGGTGTTTTTTTTAAAAATGGAGGTTGCAGAATGATAAGACACCGATATTAGATGCCAAACAGGTTTTAGTTTCCTAAAATAAAATTAGAATAAAATACTAACCTGAAAATACATTATTGTGCATTGTATTCAAGGAGACAACTTTTTAGGGAACTAAAGGTGCTCTTTTTGTTATATCTGTATAGAGATTACTTCCTAGATTTTACTGTATACTTTTTTTATAGTACATTGGCAATTTTTAAGATTTGAGGCATAATTTACATACAGTGGCCCAGAGTTTTACATTGGCTCCCCCCAACCCCAGAGCCTAATCCCATATAATTTTTTGTTAGGCTATAAATTTATATTTTTAAAAATGGTAGCCTGTGTATATAGGTACAGATCAGTGTATATTGGATCTGATACAAATGAAGATTTTATTAATTTCCTACAGTTAGTTTATTTCTACTCATACACTTTATGTTTTTGGATGTATGTAAAACTAGGTTATATTTAGAGTTTATTTGGGGGAGATCGGGAGTATAGCTCAGTGGTAGAGCACTTGCCTAGCATGTCTGAGGCCCTGGGTTCAATCTATAGCACTAAAACGGGGGGGAAAAAACATCCTTTTGTTTTATCTGATGTTCATCTATTGAAGTATTTACAAATGGAACTATGTGTATGTGTTTTATTTGTTTTTTGTTTTGGTCATTTTTTAGGATCCCATGGTCCACTGTTGCCTTTACCAAGTCGTTACAGAATGGGCTCTCGAGATACACCTGAGCTTGTTGCATATCCATTACCACAGGCTTCTTCTTCTTATATGCATGGAGGAAATCCCTCTGGTTCAGTTGTAATGGTTAGTGGATTACATCAACTAAAAATGAATTGTTCAAGAGTCTTCAACCTATTCTGCTTATATGGAAATATTGAAAAGGTGAGTTTCATTTTATGTTAGAGTATTTAGTAGTCATTCTGAAGAAGCATTCAATATATGTCTTTTCCGTATATCAGAAGCATCCAAGTCTTTTTCAGGAGTGACTCACACAAGCGAAAAATCCATTATGTATGAATTTCAGAAATTATTTTTTGTTGCTAAAAGTATGTTATTGGTACTAAAAAAATTTTTTTTAAATAATTAAAGTTCAAAGCAGTAATTTAATCAGCTACTAGAGCATTCTGGCCATAAACCCTTTATGGATAGTTTTCAACTAATAGTACTTGACTTAGGACTTTTCAACTTTACGATGGTGTGAAAGTGATATGCATTCAATAGAAATAGTACATCAATTTTTGATTTCTGATCTTTTCCCATGGTAGTGATATGTAGTATAATATTGTTTTTATAATGCTGTGAAGTGGTAGCAAGCTACAGCTCCAAGTCAATTACATGATGAGGGTAGACAACTGATTTTCTCTAGTCTGCTGTGTTGATAAGACTTCTAAGTTTGCTTAAACGATATAAGTAACAAACAGTGTAGATAACAAACAGTGGGTGTGTTATTAGTCAAGTTATATCTGTATATTTGATCACTTCAAAGAAATTTTAGCACTTACCATGTTGAACTATAGAATTTAAAAGGGCAGTTAACTTTCACAGAGCTATATATATAAACATGTCTAAAGAGCTTGTGCAGAAGTCTTGCATTTGGGGAGAATTCTAAGATTTATGTACTTCCTAAACAATGGTATGAGTATCTTCCAGGGAACATTGTGCTCCATCAGTATTGGAAACTGACCTACTCTGATAGAATTTTTTAATACTGTAGTAATGCTGTTTTCCGTCTGTTCTTTTTTTAAATGTTCTTTTCACAATGAAAAGAGAATACAAGCATGTGAGTCACAAGTGTGTGGGAGGAGAGCATGACTTGAAAAGTTGGTACTCTTAGTTTTTATTTTTAGTTCACTAATTCTCAAGTCTCCTTGATCTGGAAGGAACTCTTCTGAATTCTGAAACAACAGTTTCCTTCATTATTTAATTATATTAAAAAAATAGAAGAGAAAGAAAATTCCACATTTGGTCTGAGGGACAGCACATGGGATATTTCTGCTTATATAACTGCTTATATAACGGGGTAGATTTAATAACATTGGGGAGAATAGATTAGATTTTTTTTTTTTCACAGACATTTATCTTAGACCAGGTTGTTTTAAAGTTTAGGAACTGCATGTTTCCATGGGCTTAATGTGTATTTTATATTTTATTACAGTACTATTTTTCTGTTTGTGCTTTTCAGCTATGTAGACAACCATACTCGGGCAGTTTTATCTACATCTTTAATTGATCTTTGTCTTTATGTTGGGAAGTAATTTTGTGATTGAGAAACCTAAATTTGCTTTTTTGAATAAAACTTAAGTTTTTCTGCATGTTATTGGATAGTTCTAATATCTTTTACTCCACATCTCCTCAAACATTTTTAAAATTAAAATGATACATTATTACACATTATACTCAAGGTATCATAATCCTTTAAAGACCTAGATATAGTTAATTTTTCCTGACTTTTGGGGAGATTTACCAGTATAAGAAGTATATACACTTAGTCACTATTAGATTTTTTTGTATATAATTGGATTAAATCAAGGGAGAATTTTATCCACAAGAAGAATGATTTCAAATAAGCTGAAAAATATTGCTACTAAAGTACAGATGTAGTGTAAAGACACTATGTCACATTAACATTAATAAACTAATGGAAATAAATCTGATAATTGGATATGTCTTATAAATAGGTTCTCAGTATTCCCTTGAGGTAGACATGTAAGAAAGAAGTATTTTCAAGGTATCATGTATGTTAGTGGTACTTAATTATTTAGGGACTTCTTAAGGTAGGCATTATGCTGAAATATTTATCACATTTTCTTTCACCCAGTTTTTACAACATTAAATATTGGAATACCGAGAGATACGTATGATCTCTGCCCAAGATGTTATGAAAACTCAATCAAGTATACTGTTTGTTTTTTAAACTGCTCTTATGTTGCAATTCCTATTGACCATTTTATATTTTATAGCATCTTGTTTATTACCTTAACAGAACTCTGTATTGTTCGTAGTTATTATTTGCTTTGAAATTTGTGATCTACCTACTAGACTGTTAGGTTCAAGAAGATTGTGTTCACCATTAAATTGCCAGTACCTAGCAATGTACTTATAAGAACATGTTGATATTTGTTGAATGAATAAATATTGATGAGTGTAGAATGAGTTCTAGATATTACCATTATGTTAATTTTACAGGACAGTTTGTGGTTCAGACAAGTTAAGTGAATTGTTCCCAAATCACAGAATTAATAAATAAGTCTGTGCTCTTCACTGTGCTATACAGTAGAATTACAGTTTTCAACTTTATTGGATTTTGATAAAAGTTAAGGGTGTCTCATGGCTGAATGGTTAACCAGTTAAATCATACTATCTTTTTAAAATTCTTTTATGTAAAAGGGAATTAAATGGACACTTTTTGGATTTTTGTATTTACAGGTAAAATTTATGAAGACTATTCCTGGCACAGCACTGGTAGAAATGGGTGATGAGTATGCTGTAGAAAGAGCTGTCACACACCTTAATAATGTCAAATTATTTGGGAAAAGACTTAATGTTTGGTAATTATTTATCTTAAGTGATAATTTTTTTAAAACTTCTTGTCTTTTATTAGAGACATTTATTTCAACTTTAGAATATTTTAGAGAGCACATATGAAACCATCAGCAGTGGTAACATTATCCTTTTAGACAAGTTTAGGGTTATATTATTCATATTCTGTTTACAATACCTAGTTTTTAGTTTTGTGATCATGAAAGAACGTGTTAAAATAGGCAAGTTTTTTTGTTAGTTACCTAATATGAAAGTATATCAATAGATTTTCTTTCCAAATTCGTGCCTAAACTATAAGAGAGATTTTAATACAATTTTGTATCCACTAATTCGGCCAATCACAGATTGAAAATATCAGGGGAAAAATTGTGTCTACACTGAATGTATACAGATTGTTTTAAAAAATATTATTCTCTAAATATAGTCTAACAACTTTTTATGCTGTATTAGTAATCTAGAGATGATTTAAAATACATGGATGTTCATAGGTTATATGCAAACACCATCTTTTATAGGGGACTTGAGCATGCTCAGGTTTTGTTATCCTTGAGGGGTTCTGGAACCAATTCTCTGGCTACCAAGCAAAGACTGTACTATATTTAAATAGCTGTACATATAGCTGTACTATATTTAAATAGCATTTTGATACTACCTGTTGCTTTTTATCTAACAAGGTATATTATGTATCTTTTTCCTTTCCAATCTTCAGTGTATCTAAACAACATTCAGTTGTTCCAAGTCAGATATTTGAGCTGGAGGATGGTACAAGTAGCTACAAAGATTTTGCAATGAGCAAAAATAATCGATTTACAAGTGCTGGCCAAGCTTCTAAGAATATTATCCAACCACCCTCATGTGTGCTGCATTATTATAATGTTCCATTGTGTGTCACAGAAGAGACCTTCACAAAGGTAGGCACTGAAATGCAAATGTGTAGAATGTTGCCATTTCCTGGCATTAAATTTATATCATATTTTAGCCTCACTTTAAAGTCTCTTTTCTTTTTTGGGGAGGTATTTGGCATATAGTTTATTCTTTGGCCTTTATACTCTTCTGGGATCCATTAGGAATTTGTGATTAAGTCTTTTATTTGTGATTCAGTCTTTTTGCAAGTTAGAATTAAAAGGGGATACTCTTAGTCCTGCATTCAGAAAGTTATTTTATCATGACCTTAAATCTCACCCATAACATTTTATACATTCTTAATTCTTCCCTATTGTAGAAATACTTTGGAAACATTTTCTGTAACACTCTTCCCTACCTTAGGTACTAGATAAATCCTAGTCAACTTGGATAATATATATTTCAATTAACAAATCTGTGGTTTTAGTGTATAGCATGAATAAAATACAAAATAAGGCTGGGGATGTGGCTCAGTAGTTGAGTGCCCCTGAATTCAATCCCTAGTACCCCCCCCAAAAAAAGTTATTTACATAGTTTATAGAATTTTATTATTTTTTTTAAAGGCGGGGAGGGGCTCCCTATCCAAACTTGGATTCCACTGCTGCTTTGTTGGTTAAATACGGGAGTAGCTCCTATCCTCTTGACCTCCATTGTTGTCATAAAAGTCTGATGAATTAATGAATAAAGACTTCAGAGACAAAAAAGAAAAGAATAATTGCAGAGCAATTAGGTAACTCACAAAAGGGGGGGCGGATATTATTCTGGTCGTATTTTTAATGAAATTTTACCTTTCTTTGGCAGTTGTGTAATGACCATGAAGTTCTTACATTCATCAAATATAAAGTGTTTGATGCAAAACGTAAGTGAACATTCCTTCTTTTAAAGTTTTCTGGGGCTGGGGATGTGGCTCAAGCGGTAGCGCTCTTTAAAAAAAAAAAATAAAGTTTTCTGGATAAATTGATGATGAGAAAATAACTGGATTTGTGTTCCTTTTTTATTTAAGCTTCTGCCAAAACACTTTCTGGGCTGTTGGAATGGGAATGCAAAACTGATGCAGTGGAAGCCCTTACTGCACTTAATCACTACCAGATAAGAGTCCCAAGTAAGTATATATGTGTGTGTATCCTAATTATTTATTGGGAATTACCTTCAGAAACACTGACAGTAGTTTTTTTTTGTTTATTTTTTTTGTGGTGCTGGGGATTGAACCCAGGGCCTTGTATATGCAAGGCAAGCACTCTACCAACTGAGGTATATCTCCAGTTTTTTGTTTGTTTGTTTTTTTAATCTTTATTTTTATGGGGTGCTAGGGACCAAACCCAGGGCCTCCTGCATGAGAGGCAAGTGCTCTACCATTGAGCTACAACCCCAGCCCTCCAGTAGTTTTAAAGTAACACTTAGTAGATGTTTTTAATGGGTTGTTTGATCTGCTGTGCCCTTTGGCTCCCCAGTGCTAAGGAGTAGACCCAGGACCTTGTAGATGGTATTACGTATGCGTACTACCTCATCCCATGTTGTTGTTTGCTTGTTTTTTTTCCCCCCTTAAAAACAGAGAAACTACAAATTAGGTAAAGGGGGGCGGGAGCATAGAATCCCACAACTAAACGCTGTTTTATTTATTTCTTGCTGTACAACAAATGACCATAAAATTTAGCAGCTTAAAACAGCAGACATATTATCTTAATTTTCTGAGGGTTAATAATCTGGCTTTATTTCACCTGGATACTTGTCTCATGGTTAAATATGGGAATAGCTCCTATCCTCTTGACCTCCATTGTTGTCAATGGAGGTGACATTGACAACAATGGAGGTCAATGTCTTGAGTCATTTCAAGGCTTGACAAGGGCTGAAAAATTCACTTCTATGCTCATTCATGTTTGCAGGTCCATTGAAGCCATAATGGCCTATTTTTGGTAGCTCGTTTCCCTCAGAGTGAGTGATTAAAGAGAGATAAGAGAAACGTATAGGTTTTTTGTTTTTTTTTTCTGGATGTTTTTTGGTTTTGTTTTTAATAATTGCATGCTGAAAGTGACCTGCCATCATTTGATTTTGCATTCTTTTGGGTCACACAGACCATGGTGCAATTTAGGAGGAGACTATATAAGGGTATGAATACCGTGAGGTAGGGATCATTGGGACCATCAGGGAGACTGCCTTCCATATCCATGTTGATCGTTTTGAAGGAAAGTAATGTAATGTTAGAAAAGTCAGTACATAAAGGTGCAAAATAAAAGTTAAAGCTTTTTAAACCTCCATCCTTTTTTGGTCTTCTTCTTCTATCTCTTCAGCATATAACATCTTACTTTTAAAAAATTTACATAGTTCTTCTATACGTAATTTTCTATGCTTTACTGTTTTCATTTAATATGTCTTAGAGCTACTTCTTTATTGGCACATACAATGCTGCTTTTTAAATTTTTAAAAACATTTTCAGCATAGCTATTCATAGACATGTACCACATTTTATTTTTCCCATCTCTCCACTGACAAAAACTCTGGTGAAACAAGTAGAGTTATTTCTGTTGGTAATAAGAATGTTTACAGTGACATTTTTTTTTATTATTTGCGCTGGGGATTGAACTCGGGGGCACTTGACCACTGAGCCACACTCCCAGCTCTATTTTGTATTTTTATTTAGAGACAGGGTCTCACTGAGTTGCTTAGAACCTCGCTTTTGCTGAGGCTGGCTTTGAACTCGTGATTCTCCTGCCTCAGTTTCCCAAGCCCTGGGATTACAGGTGTGCACCACTACGCCTGGCTATAGTGACACTTTTAAATGTGTATTTATAGAACACTTTTTTAATGTGAACATTAAAAAATTTATATTTTGATAGTCCTCATAAGAGCATAAACATATGAATGATAGTGAAACATAAACCATGAATGACAGTTTGGAATATTATTATTACTTTTTGGCAGTGCTGGGGATGGAGCCTAGGACCTTGCACATGTTAGGCAAGCACTCTACCACTAAGCTACATCCCCAGCCCCTAAAGTTTATATTTTTGATAAAATTTTGCTAGGTTGCTCTTTAGAAAGGCTGTACCTGTGTACATTAACACCTGTGGCCTGTGAAAATGCCCATTGGATTTTATCAGTATGATAGATGAAAAAAATGGTATTCCATTGTTTTAATTTGTTTCATGTAAAACTGTCGTTCTCTTTGTTTATTGTCAATATAATGGTGCCATGTAAAGAACATTTAAAGGGCTGGGGATGTAGCTCAGTTGGCAGAGTGCTTGCCTCACACGCACAAGGTCATGGGTTGAATCCAGCATCACAAAAAAAAAAAAATTAATTTTAACTTTGAAACTGTGTGCTGTATGATTTACTTTGATCCTGGGTCTAAAAAGGATATTAAAATTTCACTTCTTAAAAATAAAAGTGTATTTAAAAAATAATAAAATCAAAAAATAACAGGGAAAATTAAATTACTAGGTATAGTAATGAATGGTAGTTAAGGAAAAACATTACATGCTTCTGGGCATGGTGGCACACATCTGTAATTCCATCGTGAGGCTTGAAGTGGGAGCATCACTTGAACTTACGAGTTAAGAGACCAGCCTAGGCTATATATATGTATAGTGAGACCCTACCACAAAACAACAGACACATGAAAAACAATACACACTGAAGGGTTTATGGGTAGACTAATGTATGTTAAGATATTTTTAAGGGGCTAGGGTTACAGCTTAGCAGTAGAGCACTTGCCTAGCATGTGTGAAGCACTGGGTTTGAGCCACAGCACTGCATATAAATAAATTATATAAAGGTCTGTAAAAAACTGAAATATAAATACATATTTATATTTTATAAACATAAATAATAAATATATATTTGTAGTATTTAAAAATACCCTGCCCCCAAAAGTGCAAGTGAGGGGTAGGTAGATGAAATAATACTGCCAAATGTTGTCAGTTATTGAAGCTACGTGGTAAATTTATGGAACTGATATATATTTTCATGTATATTTGAAAATTTCCTTAATAAGTTAAAAATAAGAGAAATACCTCCTCTCATTTTTTATTTAAATAGTCAGGCTTACTTTTTGATAGAAAGTTTTAACAATGTTTTAAAGTTACATGAGATATTCAAGATATTGTATGGATTGTTAACTCCTTGGAAACAGTAACAATTATTAATCTTTTTATCCTCTGACGTGTCTTGTGAATATTTAGCTTTTAATTTACTAAAAAAGAATTCAGTGCCTTCTTAATGCTTGGAACAGTAAGAATGTAGCAATGAACAAAGTACAGTCCCTCATGGAGCTTTAGTAAATGTGAGCAAGTATAAATCTTCCTTCTTTATTTTCTCTGCTAATTCAAGATGTGATATTGAATTAACTTTGGTTTTTAAATTTTTACAGATGGATCCAATCCATATACTTTGAAGCTTTGTTTTTCTACATCATCCCATTTATAAGAAGAGAAGAGCATGTTAGAATTTATGTTCATCTTTATTACAGTTTTAAAACTACACTTCATTAAAAAAAAAAACTGGTTGATCTAATGTTGCCTTGCTTACTTTAAAATCTTGTTCTGTAATAAAATATTTTGCCTTGAGTAAATTTGTTGTAAACTGAAATACTGTTTTTCATTTCAGGATAGAATATCATAATGTAGACTGTCTACAGCATCATTGTAGACTATGCAAATATATGATTTCTAACCTTATTACTATAATTTTTCTTCCACAGTAAAAATATATTTGCATTCTTAATGCTAATTATCTGCAAGTATTTTTCCATTGTGTATGAGACTAATGCAGGTGAAAGTATTGCATTTTAATATAGAATTCCTATGATATGTTTAGATGTTTAAGTATGTTGCAGTTACTCATATTAAACATGACTTGTATTTATTATTTTAATCAAGTTTGAGAATACCATTGCACATGTTGACCTTTAAGTACTACAGATTTAGCTGATTTTATATTTCTAAAAGGCTAACAGATAATAGACATGGATACACTTGTACAGTCTGCACTCAAACTTATTTAAATTGGTGTATTTTTTTTTTCAGTCATTGTTCATTTGTATTGACATGCTTCTGTTTCTAGTTCCAGTTTGGAGATTTTATAAAGTTATAACAATGAGTTAATGTGTTATCTTCATTTGTTGCATGTGATTTGATCTTGAAGATGCATCTAATGTTTGGTTTGAGATTTTAATAGAAGTTAATTAGTTAACAATTCCTCTTCTATATAATAGTCTGGGATCCACGGGTGGGCTTTAGAGAGACTATAGCCCCCTAAAATTGTGTGTAGAATTTTGGGTATTTGCATTTTTATTTTTTACTCTTTGATCCATCATAATATATGTATTTTTATATATGGTGCAAGATTTAAGGATCTAATTTTATTTTTAATTGAAACAGATAGCTATTTGTCTCAACACCATTTATTAAACATTCTCCCACTGAATCTGTTTCTTTCTCTTTTTTCAAATCTCATATGTAGGCAAGTAAGATTTAAGGACTAAACTTGGTATTAAAAGACCATATCACACTTGTTATTGAGTTCATGACTTTTTAATAATAGAAAACTTATGTAGTCGTTTTGTTTTCATCTTTAAAGAAGGGAGAACATGTTTCACTTATAATTTATAACAACTATGAAGTCCAGAGTTGGAAATAGCAGTTTTGTCATCATCTTGAGACAAGTTTGAAAACAAAAGTTCCATTTAGGTGTTCATATGAAATTTTTGTTTCTAACTTTAACATAGAAAATCTTAAGTCTTTTTAAAATGAGGCAAGAGTTTTTAAAAATTTAAGAGCCAGTCCTGGGGTTGTAGCTCAGTGGTAGGGTGCTTTCCTCTCATGCATTAGGCATTGGGTTCAATCCTCAGCACCACATAAAAATAAATAATGTGTCCATCTACAACTGGAAATTTTTTTTTAATCTAAGAGCTGATAAATATAAAGTTTAGGAAACTAAATACACATTATCATTAGTTTCTCACTTGGATTTTGGTGACAATTGATCCATCAGTGTCCCTTTAATTAACCCTTTAAAGATGTAGAAAATAATTTAAATTTAGTCTAGAAATATTTTTGGCCTTTATCGTGGAACCAGTAAGTTAGACCAAAGGTACTTGTGTGTGAACTGTACATGTATGATACCAGGTAATGTATGTTTCTTGTTCATTGCCAGTTTAATACCTAAGTTTACAGTAAACCAAGTGTTTTTTCTAATGCTTTTTTTTTTTTTTTTGGCTTTTGTTGCAAAATTGAAATATCTTAATTTTAAAAGGTTAAACTTATAGAGATCTGTGTAATAGTTGACTTCTCTGCTTCTGAAATATAATACAGGTTATAAGTTTTAAAGAGATTTTTTGTGCCTAGGAGTCTAGGAAATAAACCTGTGGATATTGGCAGGTCTTATTGAATTTAGATTTGCTTTAAGTGGCATTGACTTTTAGATATGATCTTCCCAGCAAAATGACAAGTGAATTTCTTACAAATAAATAGTTGGTAGGTTGGACCTTGTTCTGATATGTGTGCTGGTGTGTAAGCCCTGTACTGCTGCTGCCCCTAATGTCTTTGATAGTTTACTTGGGCATCTCTGCTGTGAATGGAATTTGCCTTGTGAACACACCCTTTGTCTTTGGCCTTGATAACAGCATTCCTTCTTGTGCTATCTTTCTGCTTTTAGAAGAAAGTGAAAGAGCAGATTTTAGAGCTGTTTAAAAATAAAGTACTAGCTTAGATTTATTTTTTTAATATTAAAATCCCATCTCCATATCCAAATATTATTACATATCTGATAATAAATCTGCCATACTGAGTTAGAATGTGAGCTGCACTTTAAAAGCCTCTGCTAATGAGGATGGTACCCCACAAAGTAAAAATATTTGCAACTCCAGCTGACAAGAATCTTTCCAGCATCCTAGTATGATTTGGTTATCTGTTCCTGTTCTGTTTTCCAGAACAGAACTAAGAAGTGGGGTGGGGGATGACAATTAGTTTTTGTCATATGGCTGTTTGGCTCAGGAAACTTTTAGTCCATTGAGGGTCCACATGACAAGTAGTTTTTATTATTATTATTATTATTAATTATTCATAGTACTCCAGATATTTTCGTAGAGTGAAGCCTTATAAATCAAGTTGTTAGGTGAAAAAAAATTACATTCTTGGGCTTTTGTTTCTACTTTCATTTCCTGTGTCAGCCAAAATGTAAGTGAGTTGTACAAACATGATTCCTGTTTAAGCCAAAGAAGTTATTTGGGATTTTAAGTCTAGTAGATATTGAATCCATAGTATCCTTGTTTCTTCCTGGAACTTTAAACCAAATAGATTCAAATATTGATTAGAACAATGAATTTTGCCAGGAATGGTGGCGCACACCTATAATTCCAGCAATCAGGGAGGATAAAGCTGGAGGATCGCAAATTTGAGGCCAGCCTCAGCAATTTCACAAGAACCTGCCTCCAGAAAGTGGGGGGGGGGGTGTTTATGGGGATGTAGTTCATTAGTAAGGCACCCCTATGTTAAGTCAGTACAAAAACCAAACCAGTATGTTTTGTAAGTGACCTTCTTAAAAAGGTGTAAATTACATTAAAGTTTTGAATAAATATAATGTTCGTCACTAGCAAAATAGGCTTCAACATAAAGGTATGAAAGAACACTTGAAATTCTGTTTTAATTTACAAATGAAGTTAATTGTGGTGGATATTGTTAGTTGAACTTCAACTATTGCAGCTATTCTATTCCATTTTGTAGAAGAAATCAAGATTTGAGGGAGCCTGATTGACTCTTGCTTCTGGCCAAGTACCTCTTAATAGATGTGCTGCCTCTGGAGATGGAGGAAGCTTTTTGATAGTTTGTAAGGATTTTCTTTTTTTCTTTTATAGTGTTAGGAAGACACTCAACATTGATGGGCAAAGACCAGGAAGAAAAATTTTCCCTTGTTTTTCATGACTTTTGAGTATCCCATCAGATATTTATATAAGTAAAGAACCTAATGATCTGATCCTAGAACCTATTTTGTATATACAAACAAAATATTTCTGGATTTTTTTGTTGCTTGAAAGATTGAACCCAAGACCTCATGCATGCTAGACGTGCTGTGCCACAGCTGTACTCACAGTCCTTTTGTATGATTTTAACATGTAGTACATCGAATTTTCTAGCAATACAACTACTGTTTAAATCAAGGAAAAAGGATTGTTTAGTTTGGAACATGTTTCAAAGTTCACCATTTTGGAAAACTTTCATTGAAGTGGTATTGGAGTTGCTATTACAATAAACAGGGTCAATTTTCACTTGAAAATGAAAATTCTTGCATCTCTTTGTCTTCTATTGTAGCCATGCAAGTTTATTTCTCCCTGATATTATCAACTAAGGTATTTGTTTTTCTTCAAATTTATGTTTGTAGTTAAATTCTGTAGGAATATTATTTGAGCATAAAAATATCAGATTGGGCTGGGAACCATTGCCTTAAACAGGATAATCTGTGTGTTGAACTGGTAACCTAGGTTGATCAAATAGTGATCCTAGGACATTTGTTGAAGAGTGGTTGGGGTGGGTCTAGGGGTGTGTCCATGATGAATGCAGGTTGCCCTGGGTTCCTTCCTCCACACCACACAAACAAAATGATAAGCCTAGGATGAGAAGATGCTCTCCCTAAGGTAGAGATATGTAAGGTGAGGCCTGAGATTGCTATAGCCATTTTGCTCTCTTGAGGAACTGCTCTTACAGTGAAGAATATACAGGGGGTAGAACTAAAGGGACCCTGAATTAGGATTTAGCATGTAGAAACCACCTTAAGCATAAACTAGTTTGATCATCAGTATATTTAAATTCTAGTTGCCTAAGTCTCACTTTGTTTTTGTACTTGTTTAGTACACATTGAGTGTACTAAATGCTGTTGGATTGTATGCTTTAAAATGGTAATTTTATGTGAATTTTTCTACAATAATAATTTTTAAAGTAACAACCTAAACCAAGAATCCATTAATTTAAATGGACCCATGCAGTGCTTCAAAGCTTTAATGTAGTTGATGAGTAACATTGAGGAAGGTGTACAGGGTAAATCTGTATTAGTTCACTTCCGTACCTACAGATGTGATTCTAAGTCTGGTTTATGGTTGTATTGCTGTGGTGACTGACTACTACTACTTTCTGTCACCCCAGACTCTGAAACAAAAGAATTGTAGCCAGGGAAGAGGGCCAACCAGGGTCTTATGCACAATGAACAGTTAGGAAAGAAATTAGAGGGTGAGGGAATGATTTGTGAGTAGAAAATAGAGTTTCTCTGTATTCCTAAACCACAACAAATCTCTGACTGCTCAGTTTAGGTTCTGCTGGGACTCCTCTGACTACTTCAGAGCTACTGTCAGGCATTGGGCCTCGGCCTGTAGGAGACCATATTCATGAACAAGATATTTCTTGAAAAATACAGGGACTGTTTTATCCAGACTACCCAGTTCATGTAGACTTTGAGCCATATTCCAATATACATGCATGCATTAAAAATCTTAAGAATTCAATAAGAGACTGGTTTATATGGATAACAGTGCATTTTAAAAAGTGTGTAATGCATTACAAATTCTTCAGAAGCCTTTAGGAGTATTTTTAAAATCTAAAATGAGATGGCTAGTGCATTTTTGTTTTTATGTGCCTGTATAATATATACAATAAAGCCTGAGGTGGTTTCTGCCTACTAGAAGATATTTGAGAGAATTGATAACCAATATCTATGGCCTCAAACTAGCAGAACTTTTCTTGCTAGACTATTATAAGAATATCATTTACAGAACTTTTATCAAAACATCCAAACTTGTGTTTACAAAGGCCTAATGTGATCATTGATTTGGGCCAAAATTTCTACCAATTGACCAAAAAAACTAAAGTAATTCCATACCTGTAGTATCTCCTGTATAATAACTACTTTTGGTCCTCTATAGTTTCTGAGGAAGAATTACTGCTTTGGAGAATTACTACCATTATATGTGAATGAATACCATGTGGTTTATAAATTGTAGAGCCAGACACTGAAAGTGCATAGGGAAAACATCTTGGAGTTCCATCTTCAAACTTGTCACCAGTTTTGACACATTGGATGGAGCTTTAACCCAGAGGTGTGTGATGGGTCACAATGCTTCCCCGTTGAAGATGTGACTATGTAGGGGAAAGGGCAGAGACTGTGAGGGACAATACTTGGATTGTGTCATCTCTGTCATCAATTCCATTTGGTCACGGGCAGCTCAGTTCCTAGGTCTAGTTCCCCATCTGTATGATGTAGAGTTTAGCTTAGATGGAATGATTGGTTCTAGAATTCAATTCTGTTTGATATTATTTATCTGGTTCAGCAGTTATTATATGGAAAGGGGCTATTGAAATTATTTAGATAAAATAGGTAAAAACTCCAGAGTAAACTTTTTATTCTTAATGAATTAGATAGGTTTCTTAAATTGATCAATTTAATAATTATTTAGTCAGTTTCTTTTTGTAGTAACACTAAATAAAGGATCAGGCTGCCTGCCAGTAACTTGCATCATGAAAAGTGCTCATGTGGGGATCCCCAAAGCTAGTATAAATCTAGAGGGGAACTTCGACCAGCATATGGGAAGCATGCTGAGGTTTGTTAAGCAGCAGTGGTTTTCCCCATAGAATTCCTAAATGACACCAACCTTCTTATTCAGGTTGTGGGTAAGGTGGATGGGGACAGGATTATAGGTTGGGTTGCTACAAAGGGGGAAACATCCATAGTGCTGGAACACTGGGGTGTTGAGTTTGGATTTTCTAAACTGTGCTCTTTAAGGACTAGCCATTCAGAGCTTGAAGAAATGTCAGAGGTATTCCATATTCTAACTCAAGACTTGGAAAAAAGAACCACAATAGTTAGAACTTTGATTCTCTCTTCAACCCCCAGTCATGTGACTTTGAGATAAAGCTCAATTGAGTCATTAGTGGTCACAAGAAAATTTCATCGACATTGGCCATTAGGTGATGATAAGTGACATAGGCATTTAAAAAATGACTCCATTAAATAGTAGATAGCTTACTATCTATAATGAAATAATACTATAGCAACCCAAATTCCTATTTTGGTCATATGCATATCTTGCCAGCTTCCAAAGATTCTCACCTCTGTGCTGGTTAGGTGACTATATCACAGAATGGTCTTTTTCAGTTGACACACTCTTGTCCCAATGTCCTAGTATAATGATATTAATTGATATACTAATATAAACTATATTATAATTTCTAGCCTATTTTAATGCACCTGTGCCATTTCATTCAAATACAGAATTGAAAACTTGGGACTTAATGGGTTAGAGCACAGTTACCTGTATCCCAAGATAATGTGCAGAAAGGACAGAATTATATTCAGTTTGTTTGGAATGAGTAAAAATTAATTCCCAGTAACTTGGATAGTAGAACATTGTGTAATTAGGACTTGTAAGACCTGGCTTGCTGTACTATGAATGAACTGTGCTAGCCCAGTATGCCAGCACTATGATTGCCTTCCCCTTTGCAAGCAACCCAATCTACATCCTACCCCCATCTACCTTAACTTAAAAGTTAAGGTAAGTTTGAAGCCTTAGATTCCTTTTGATGAAATAAGAACTATAATAATACTTAAATGTATCTCATAGTGAAACTATATAGAAAAGTACTTTTGGTGATGCTCAATACAAATTTCCAGAAGGGTTAAGGGAGCTTCCATTCCAGAGACCCTCCATATTACCTTGGGGTTGACATTTTGAAAGAAATGTCAGGTGCCAGAACCCATTCATTGCCATTGAAAACCCATGGTCAAATGAGATTTTCTTTTCAGCAATACACATGGATTTTATAGATTAAAAACTAATATAGCTTAGGGACTAAAAAACAAATTGAAGATTCAAATTATTAACAACCTACCTGGACTATTTTTTGTTTCTTTTAAGCCTTTAAACCTCATTCATATAATCACTAAAAGTCCTCCTAAATTCTTTTTCTTTTTTCTCTTAAATTTTAAAGGCAGGTAAAGTTAATACTCATTTTAACTAGTAGGTTTAAGGGAAATTTATTATAGAACTTTTATTAAAATTGTATACATAGTTTGTAACATGTCAGGAGCTGTGACTGACATGGTTCTTGAACTGTCCTGTAACAAGTGATGCCTCTCCTGGAAACTCTTGGTGCAAAGGCACAGGTGGAAACCGCCCAGTTGCTATGGTGACACCCAACAGGAGGTTCTGTGCTAGGCACAGAGTTATTTAGTTCTTGACCTTGAGGTTTGGACACCAACTGCTGGGGATGACTGTAGAAAGTTATGGGCACAAGCTGATCATCATAATCGCGTTGCTCACCTATGACCTTGATTCCGCTTGGCTTTGAAGAAACTTTCTCATGATAACATTTTTAATGATAAAACTTATAATAAATGTCCTGAGCTGGCTTATGTTCATTACACTCCACCAAAGTGCAAAAGCCCAAGCTTTTTCTCTCCTTGTGTATCTGTCTTTTCTAATGCCCCATCACCCTTCTTCCAGTTTCCTGAGTTAACTGCCATGAAGATCATGGCAGTAGTAAATGGAGATCCCTTATAAAACCAGGATATATTATATAGATATTTTTTAATGAATATAGAGTTTTTCAGTCACAATGTTGGATTTTAATATTATGTAGGCCACATCTATGGCTTATTTGACATGATAACCCCTTGGTCATAACCCTTTCGAAGACTACATATGGTAAAACAATTTAATTCCTAATGAATCAATTTATTATTTTTTTCTCCTAGGAACTCACTGCCTACCTGGATATTTTTGGCCAGCACTACTTTGTGGAAGTAGAATTTGATCAATGTGTTTTCTATTCTATGAAGAAGTCTTTTGATAGAAGTTTAAAAAGTTATAATCCCTGTTAATCTTAGTTCTGTCTGTCAGTCTGGGTTTATTAGATTTTTTTTTCCTCAACTATAATATTTCTGGGCTGAAGAGTCCCAATTTCCTTTTCTCTCCTCCCCTCCATCTCTTCCTCCTCCTTCCCACTATACACTTCATTCTCACCTCTACCCCCTTCTCCTCCTCTTTCTCTTACTCCTCCTCCTCCTCTTCCTTGTTTATTATAATTAAATTGATCCTCTTTCATCAAAGCCCCAGAATGTCTTCCACCATTTAATCACCTACCCTCTGGTGCTTTTTAGGGTCTGAGATGTGGTGAGCAGAACTGTTTGTCAGTGCAGACCCCACTCCAGTTTTAGAATATGCATAGGAAGCTGTTTTCCATATTGGTTTTCATATCCTTAAAAGAAAGAGTACTGAGGAGGAAGAAGCATATGACTTAGACTCAGAAATCCTAGATTTGTGTCCTTACTCTGTTCTTGTTAGAAATATGAACCTGAGCAAGTCCTTTAAAATGGTCTGAACATCAGTTGTTTGTTCATTCATAAAATAGGGATGTTAATATCTCCCTTATTAATCTAATTTATCCATTTGAACCCAAAATGAGTGGGGATTTGATCCCCAGAGTAGGGGATCATCACAGTGACCCTATTTTTTTTTCTCATGTGTGAAATAGGTATTAGCCTAAAAGCTCAATGGGAACAGGAAATTTCATATTTTTTTTTCTTTTTATTCTCAGCACCTCATCCATATAAGTCAGAATCTCTTCCATGAAGTTGGCTTCACAGATGGAAGCTGTTTCCAGTGATATTGAAATCACAGCTTAACTTTGCCTAACTTTATCACTGAGATGAAAGAGCAAGCATGTTTATCAGGAGAAAGATACCACAAATCTAAAGGAAGTTATAATACTGAAGATCACAGAATCAAGATTAAACACTATCTTAACAGACTGCAGCCCTGGATTGCAAATAGCAATATGAAATCTGAGATAAGAAAAGTTTCGGGGGGGGGGGTGCTGGGGTTATGGCTCAGCGGTACAGCGCTTGCCTCGCACATGCAAGGTCCTGGGTTTGATCTTCAGCACCATAAATAAATAAATAAATAAATAAATAAAAGTTATTGTGTAAAACTACAAAAAAGTAAATATTAAAAAAAGGTTTCCTCATTTAAGTTTAATTACATGTTAGGTATCCTGCTAAATGTGCTTGTTATATAATTATGATAGTTGGATGATGCTATAGTTTGCATTGTGTGTGTTGGGGTCAGGGTGCTGGGGATTGAAACCAGGGCCTTACACATGCTAGGCAAGCACTGTACCACTGAGTTACATCCCCAGCCCTAGTTTGGATCTTGAATGTCCTTCAAAGGATTGAAGGACATTGAAGGCTTAGTCCCTAGTCTGTGGTGCTATTAGGAGGTCTGGGAGGTCATGGAATCTTTAGGAGGTAGGGCCCCATGGAAAGAAGCTTAGTCATTGAGGGTGTGCCTTTGAAGGGATATTGGGACCTTGGGTCCTTCCTGTATTTTTCTCTTTGCTTCCTGGCTGCTGTGAGGGGAGTGGCTTCGTTTCACCACAGGCCCAAAGGTGGTAGAGGCAACTGACCGTGGACTGAAACCTCTAAAATCATGAGTCAAAATAAACCTTTCCTCCTTGTGAGTTGATTATCTCAGGTATTTTGTCATAGCAATGGGAAGCTAACACAGATGAGGTCGAGGTCATTATTATAAATATTAGGAAATTAAACCTGTTTAATAAGTGATAGAACCAGAATTCTGAACCCTGAGGTTTGGTTTCAAAGCACTTATTCTACTACTAACCCCTAGAATAATGTGCCCTCCAATCAAATATATTCACATTCTAATACTTGGAACCTATAATTATTTTATTTTCCATAGCAAAAAGGATTTTGTAGATGTGTGTAAGGTTTCAGACCATTAGATGGAAAGAGTGTCCTGGGTTATCCAGGTGGACCCAATCTAATCATATGAGTCCTTAAAAGTGAGAACCTTTATAATCTTTGGTGAGAGAAGAGAGCAAACAAAAGAAGGAGAGATTCGAAGTGTGAGGAGAATTTGTCCTGGAGTTCTTGGCTTTGAAGATGGAGGAAGGGGGCCATAAACCAGAAAATAGAGCGACTTCTAGAAACTGGTATCAGCCCTCAGCTGACAGACAACAAGGAAATGGGAATCTCAGTTCCAAACTGCAAGGAACTGAATTCTGCCAATAATCAGAATGAGCAAAGAAATAGACTCTTCCTTAGAGCTTTCGGGAAGGACCAGACACCTTGATTTTAGCCAAGATACAAATTCAGACTTCTGATAACTATAAGGCAATGATTTGTGTTAAGCCATTGTGTTTAAATAATACCGTTGCTTCATTTTCTAGCAGAAGCCTCACTGGACAACTGAAGGCTTTTATTGACCACAGTTTAAATATGAAAGCACATTGTCATGGCACTAAAACAAAAGTAAAATATAAAGATAGGGAAACTCTAGATTTTGTATCATATCTTACTGCTCTGTAGATTGGTCCAATATTTTCTGGAATGTTGGGCCAATTCTGAATGACTTATTTTGAGAATCACCCACAATCTAAAGTGCATCAATAATTATATCCATGTAGTGACAACTTTAAGACTGACAAATTTTGATACTCCAGAAATTTTGATGCATTTTATATACCTTGCTGTGCCTATGCTAGTATCTGCTGAGAGTGTTTTCATATACTGCATCAGGGTAAATGATATATTTTTTGTTTGCCTTTTTTATTAGTCAGCTTTCCATTACCATAAGAAATACATGAAATAATCAACTTGTATAGAGAAAAGTTTTGTTTTGGCCTGCTATTTTGGAGGTTCAGTCTACAGCCTATTGCTTTTGGATCTATGGCAAGGTGGCATATACTTACTGGTGGAGAGAGTATCTGGCAAAACAAAGTTGCTCATCTCATGGGCCCAAAGTGAAAGAGAGGAAGAAGGGGCTAGGATCCCTTCCAGAGCATGCCCCACAATGACCTGAAGACTTCTCACTACACCCTACCACTTAAAGTTTTCTCCACCTCCCAACTGTACCACTCTGGGGACCAGGCTTTTAACACACAGGACTTAGGTGGTCATTACAGACACAAATTACAGCACTTGTTTTTGTTAGCCTGTTTTTTATTTCAAAAGTAATCAAACAAAATTTTAAAACCTCCAAAATCCAAACAGATGATGAAAGTCTACTATAATCCCAACTCCCATATGCGCCTATCTAGATATATGTGTATATGAGTATTTTAAAAACAGATCATAAGAATTATAGATTATAACTCTTGATTGGAAAGGCAAAACTTATTCCAAGGTTCTATGAATATTTCCCTATATTTAATAGTTTCTTTTTTTAAATATCAGATTTTTTGATCATTTTGGGAATTTATTTTTATGTACTGTGTAACATTGAAATCTAAGTTAAAATTTTTATGTATGCACACTAATTGTCTTAACCAGTGTCCTGAATAACCCTGCTCTGTTTGGGTCTGGGTTTATATTCTCTAGCCTATTTTATTGATTATCTTTACAGTTATTTTGATATCTGACAGAGTAAGCTACTCTCATCTTATTTTTCACATTTGTCTTGTCTATTCTTGAGTACTTATTCTTTTAAATAATTTAAGGATCAACTTGACAAACGTATATAACAAGAAGCCCTATTAGAACTTTCATTACAATTGTATTAGGTTTAATATTAGATAAATTTATCTTTTATAGTTTTAATTATTCTATGTGGGAGAGTCAAGTCTTTCAGCATAGTTTTCAGCATAGTTTTTCAGCATAGTTTTGTAGTTTTCTTTTTTTTTTTTTTGTAGTTTTCTTTTTGTAGAGTTTATGTTTCTTGTGAAATTTATTATTCTTGGAATACATGTATAAGATGTATATTTGGAACTTTGTTTTTTATTATATTTTCTTAACTAGTTATTGCTAGTATTATATAAGACTATTGAATTCAGAATTTTTTTATTCCTTTATTCTACTGAATTTTCTTATTAGTCTCTGTGTGTGTGTATAGTGCATATTTCTTATTAGTCCTGGTATATACTAGATATTGAACCTAGGGACATTTTACCACTGAGCTATATTCCCAGTCCTTTTTATTTTTTGAAACAGAGACTTCGAAGTCACTGGAATTATAGGCCTATGCCACCATGCCTAGCCCAAGTCCTGGTAATTTTTCAGAAACTCTTAAAGTTTCTTAGGTAGGCAATTCTATCATCTGCAAATAGTTCTATGGTATCTCTTCCTTTCCAATTTTAAACCTGCCTTTTTTTAGTCTTTTTCCTTTGACTATTGACATTTAAATCAGTTGTTTTGACATCAGAGACATTTTGACACAGTCTAAACAGAAATCACTAAATAATTTTTGTGTTTCCAAAATGAAATAATAATAGCTAATACGTATCAATTAGCTGTTGTGTGCCAGGTAGACTCTAAGCATTATTTATGAAGGCACTAGGAATTGAACCTAAGGGTACTGAGCTACAATCCCAGCTCTTTTTGCTTTTTATTTTGAGACACGGTCTCTCTAAGTTGCTGAGAGCCTTGCTAAATTGCTGGTCTTGAACTTTTGATCCTCCTGCATCAGTTTTCCTTAAGCATGTGCCATCATGCTCAGCTAAGCATTTTATTTATATAGATTTATTTAATCGTTCCAGCAGCCTTATGAGATAGGTATTGTTATTAAATTCTTTTTAATGATGAGGAACCTGAGGAACAGAGGCTTCAAGCTACTTTCTGAAGATTGAACAAGGTATGGTACTGGGATTTGAACCCAGCCAATTGGGTTCCCAAAGTCATATTGTTTACTACTATTCTAAATTTCATCTAAATGAGTAAAATGAAAATGGCTTCCTTGATTTTTCTGATTATAAAAGACATGCTTATTACAAAAGACACAGTCAAAAAGGAAAATTACCTCCTTTTTTACTACTGTTTTTCATTACAGTACAGCATCATTATGAGAAGGAGTGGTAGTTTATTTAATTCATCCCATGCTGATGGGTTTTTGTATATAGTTTCTCAATATCCATTATATGCTCGTGATACTCCCTGAACTGGAAATTGTCAGTTACAACATATTCACATTTTAAATTATGACAGAATTGCCAGGTAAAGTTTATTTCTTATCTAATGTGAGTCTTAGAAGATAAGATTTGCTTGGCATAGCATAATTATTACTACCCAATCAGGAAAGATAACTTCCTTCTAAAGATTCCTGCTGTTTTCTTAGCAGATAGACTCTTCTGTGCTCTGAAACTGCTGGGTGCTGTTATCATCCTTCCTGAGTTTGTTCTTTCCATTCTGAGATAGAAAGCAAAACATCCAGAGGGACAGAGGGAACAGCTCCATTGTTATTTATACTTATATTTGGGGCTTGATTTTATTTATTTTGCTTTGCTTGTTTTTTTTTCCTTTTTTATGCATTTCCAGTCTTTTAACATAATTATCTAATTTTTTGAACAGACAAAATGCATCAAGGTTAGGTTTGTGGCTCAGTGGTAGAGCGCTGACATAGCATGTGGGAGGCACTGGGTTTGATCCTCAGTACCACATAAAAATAAATAAATAAAATAGAGGTATTGTGTCCATCTACACAGCTATAATTTATTATATATATATGTGTGTGTGTGTGCATATGTGTGTGTATTTATATATACACACACATATGTATAATATTTTTAAAAATATGTATCATTTAATACATGATAAAATATCCAAATAGAGACTGTCCTGAATTTCTGGGACTTCTAATTGCTGTAGACCTCATGGAGGGGTCTTAGCAGCTCTGTCCATCTACATGAAAGGGATGAGAAAGAGTGCGCCAAGTGTGTTCTACTGTAGTCTATATAAGGCCCAGGGGCAATTTGACTCTAAAACTAAAGAAAATTCAGCTTCAGACCTCCTCAGCTTTCAGGGCCTGGCCCTTCTTAAGACACAGAGAGGGGGACAATGCAACATGTTTGTATATTTCTGTATAAATGGAAAAAAAAGATATTATTTCCCATTAAAGATGGTCTCAAAAAAATTTATAGGTTTTAGGCCCTACAAATCTGGGCCAACTTCTGACAAAAGGTTTCCTCTCTGGCTGAGCCTGATGGATATATAACCTTCATATAACCAGCAGCCTCAACTTCAAGCCAGGGTACACTGGAATACCAAGAATGGAGTGGGAGTACAAGGAAAGAGGAGAATTCATGTCTCAATTAGCTGCTGGATGCACAGTAAATGGCATTCTGGGGCAAGAGCACACCTTGGGCAGAAAGCAGGTTGTAGACTTGGGGTCTGGCAGAGTTTCTTCTTTAGACTGGTGAGTAGCAAGTGACACTAATAAGTTATCCATCAAAAACTGAAAAGAAATTAAACTCTTCTCAAATAAAAATATCATTTCCAAGTTGGGCATGGTGGCACATGCCTGTAATCCCAGTGACTTGGGAGGCTGAGGCAGGAGGATCAAAAGTTCAAAGCCAGCCTCAGCAAAAGCAAGGTGCTAAGCAACTCAGCGAGACCTTGTCTCTCAAAATAAAATAAAAAATAGGGCTGGTGATATTGCTCTGTGGTTGAGTGCCCCTGAGTTCAATCCCTGGTACTAAAAAAAAAAAAAAAACCATTACCATTGCTAATGTGCTGTGCCCCAGTCATTCCCACTCCCTGGAGGAACTGTGCCAAGTAGTAGCTCTCGTCCTACCTCCTGCTCCCCTGTTCAGTAGCCATGTGACTTTGGCCAAGTTATTAATTCCTCCAGACCTCACTTTGTCATCTTTAAACTGACGGTGTGGATTAGGCAGCCTTGCTCTGAAACTAATTCGAAAATTATTTTAAGTTGCAAATAGAATTTAAATGATTGTTGTAGTAATACAATTGTGGTAATACAATAAGGGTATTGTTGTGGGAGAACATGATGCATGGATTGGGAGGGAGATTGAGTACAAGGAGAAAATTGGACTATATGGGATTAGGAAATTTTTAAAAATTATCTCCTTCTGTTCAATAAATGTGACAAAAAGGAGCCTCTCATCCTACGAACTGTCTTCCTTTTAGCAAATCAGAAAACATGATGATTTTTCCAAAATTAAAAGAATTTTTATGTCATATCAAATGCATGACATGAATAGGCAGTGATGTATTAGGTTTTAGGGGGAAATTAGTATTTAAGACATGGTCTTTGTTATTAGGAGATTATACCAAAAACAAGAGTGGCCCAGATTAAACAATTAGCAAAACAAAGCCCATAAGATAAAACCATAACTCATGATTAATGATGGATTGATTTCATAAAATACTTCTATTCTATGGAATATTTTTGCAGCCATAAAATAGAACACATTTATATGCATTAACTTGGAAAGGTATTGAAAATATATTGTCAAATGAAAATAAGCCATAATATCAAGAGTATGGTTATGTTTTTGTCATATACTCTTGTTAAATATATTTTCACAGAACATCAACACCAGACAGAACCACTCCATGACATCCTGAATTAAGACAGAAACAAGGCCACTCTACGATCATGTAGGACCATGATCAAAACAAAGAAGTTATCCTAACCACAAAAATGACCCCCCAAATTTCCTATCCTGGGTAATAGAAGTGACTACTACTTTTCCATATAATTGGAAAAGCAGTGAGCTTCCTTCCTTCCTCCTGCCTTCTAGATAAGAATTAAGGTACTCATCAGAATCATACCTGCTTTTTGACAATATCCAATCCAGAGCAAAGTCCTGTTTCCTTAAACCTTCCCCAGAGTTAGCTAACACAAGCTAACAAGTGTGGAGAACCCTTTTTAACACACTTTTCCTGAATGCCTGCATCTCTGTCATTGCAAAAGGTCATTAATAAACCAAACTTTGTCAGACTACAGGTGTGTTCCTGGTGGGTTCTGGCTGAAGGGTACTGACAAGAGGCAGGAACTGAGGTGGATGGGTGGAGTGGGGTTGAAGGCAAGAGACTTCACCTGCTGTTTACTTCCCACTTGCTGTAAAAAAGTCATTTACATATTTGTACCTTTGAACTTGATGGTAAATATGGATTTCTTCATTGCCCAAGGGAGCAAGGTATACAAGAACCTTACAGGAATGATCTGACTGTGGTAGAGCATTTCTTTGGAAAGTGTTTGAGGGCCAGAGGACGTTGAGGAGGTGATGATAAATAAGGAAATGCTTGAATTCCAGGATGATTTACCAACCTGTATTCCATCCTATTCACACTTGGTGGGAGGAAAAATGTGGACTTCAGGATCTATCTTCACTCTTTTGCTTAGGAGTATGACTTGAAACAAGTTTCTTAACCTCTCTGAACTACAGAATCTGCATTTGAGCAATGGAGATAATATCACTTAGCTCACAGGCTTGACTACAGTGTAAAATCACCCAGCACCCGGGTACATAGGACAGTTGATACTTTCTTTTCCAGTAAGCAATAGACAACTATAGTAGGTTCCTGAGAGAGAAATGGCCCAAGGAGAATGGGCATTTTAGGAAGATAGCCCTATGGCAGGGCAAGAGAACCTAAGAAATTAGGCAGACCTGGGAGGTGCTGGGACTCCACAGCTCCTGTGGTTCTTGCTGACTGTCACAGAAATTGTTCTACTACACCTTCATAAGCAACACAATTGTTCTGGCTGGACACAGGCAATGCTACAGGTTTGCTACTGCAGCATGTCCTATGCAATGAATCTTAACGCAACAAGGAATAAAAAAGAAATACTAAAGTTCTAGACATTTCTAGATATGCAGTTTGGGCTGGTTTGGACAGAAGAGAAACAGACCTTCCTTAGACTGCAGCAGTCAGCAAAGGGATACCCATTTCTAACCCATGAATCCAGGCGTCCTAACATCTCAACTTGTGGATTGTTGCCAGTGCTTTGCAGTCACAAGAGGAGGTTGGCTTCAAATGGGAAGAATGATGCTGAGCTCTCTTCTCCATGTTACTTGTAGGCTACTAGGCTGCACAGGGCATTCCTTGTCAGTTGGTGGGCAAATGACTTCAAGGAGGAGATGATGGTGACATTGCTGTCAAGAGCTGTTTTACAACCACTCTTTTTCACCAGTTCTACCTAAGATAGTTCCTAAATTCTATATTTAATAGTACCCATTGTGTCTTCAGAGTCTCACTTAGAAAAAAGCCTTTGTACCTGGAGCATTTATATGGAAAAAAAACCCCAAAAAAACAGGCAAATGAAACCTCAGGTAGTTTGTAAATAAGGCAAAAAACCCCAAACATGTTGGTTAACTGCAGATGTTGTAGAAGAGAGCAAGACTGTGGCAATAATATCAGAATCTTAACCCAGTCAGGCATGGTGGGGTCACCCTTAATCCTATTTAATTAGGAGGCTGAGGCAGGTTGTTAGGACAGCGTGTTTGAGGCCAGCCTGGGAAATTTAGCGAGACCCTGACTCAAAGTAAAAATTTAAAAAAAAAATGGGCTGGGGCTATAGTTGAGTGGCAGAGCACTTGCCTAGCAAGTGCAAGTCCTGGGTTTGATCAGGAGGTCACTAGTGTCACAAGCATAATTGTGCTTGATAACTCTTAAGCTGCTAAGAGAGAATGGAAGAAATGCAGAATCAAGTAATAGACCTAGACTGTCTCTCTGCTTGATATCACATTGTCAGGTTTTTTCCCTGTTTTGAGAATAAGAGGAAGACAGATGCCTAGTTATAAATATAATAAGAAAACAGCACCAAGGTTCATCTACCAGTAAGAGAATACAGTCTATTAAAAACTACAAATTAGATACTTTGTGTACCACCAGAGATATGAAAAATGTGCCCTATATGTGTAATATAAATTGTAATGCATTCTGCTGTCATATATAACAAATTTTTTAAAAACTAGAGTAAAAAATAGAATAAAATGTATATGCATTTGTGTATTTGTAGACTGCTTTGCATTTTAGTTCTCATGTACTTTGTAAAATGAGTATGCTATCAACTTCACAGTTGTGAGGATTAAATGCTGTACATCTTTTTTTTGTGAAAGTGTGCTATTTACAGCAATATCAATATTATCTGACACTGCTGTTATCTTACTGGGAAAGAAGCTCAAAAATATCCCTAGCTTAGTCCTGCCTCCAGTCACATAGGCCTTGTCCACCAGTCAGTGTGTAAGGACACAGTGGCAGTGTTGGATTTCAAAAACATATAGTTGAATGAGAATCTTATTATTTGTTTTCCATCTTTTTCTTGTTCCAAAGGGCTCTTTAATATAAGGAATATGAGGCAGGTTGTGTGTGTGCAATAATTTAAAATGTTAATGTGGTTCCAAAATTACTTAAGGAAAAACATTTGGTTGAATTTTCAGTGTGAAAGTGACATTGGCACCGTGTAAGGAGCATGTTAGGAAGACAATGGATTATCCCTGAAGTGTTGGATGTATATCCTAAAACTTTCAAGAGTTGGGAGAGTGGTTTCATTCTTAAAACGGATCATTCCTGCTCTGAGCACAGAGATCTGACAAATTAGCAGAAATCTCCTTCCCTGCATGCAATAATTCAGTCTAGCATGTCAACATGGATACAGAACCCCTCTATAATCTCACTGTGGGTGAACTAGAGATGAATTACAAAATTCGCTTCCTTGATCCCACAAGAAATGGAAATACTTTTCCAGCAAAGAAACTACAGTTCTAACTTTTCATAACTGATTCAATGTTCAGTTTCAATTTCTGTGTCAAAAGCTGGTGTGGACAAGGTTTTCAGTGTCATGGGAAATTTATGGGCTGATGAATGAAATAGATTGTACATAGAGGCAATTTGAGGTAAACACTGAGCTTAAAAACTACTGAAAAAATGGTCAAATATTCACAAATGAAATCATTCAAGATCTGGGATTTGCTTTAAATTAATCCAGTGGGCTGGTGGAGGTGGGTTTGAGGTAAAGTCAAGATAGAATTGGCTAGCTGTTGATAATGATTGAATCTGGGTGATGGGCCTAGGGGAGTTCATAATGCTGTTCCCTCAACTTTCATAAACAATTAAAAATTTCCATATAAAATGTTAATCCCCAAATCCCTAACAGTGTGACCTAATTTCTTTTGTGAATGAAATGTTTTTTTAAATTAGCAATTCAGCCAAAAACATTACCATCCCACAGCCATTCTATTTTTTGAGTGCCAGGGAAAGTTATGATTATATATAAAATTATGTACATGCCTAGCACATCAATGTTAGCTATACTTTATATTTATATAATTATATGTACATGTAACTATTATTTATACACGTAATTTATATATACATATCAATACACACACAAACAAGTAGTATATCAAATCATTTAGTTTCTGTCAATCATCCCATGACATAAGTTCTAAATAAATTATCAGCATTTGCAGATGAGGCTGTGGTATTAATTGGAAGTTAAACAATGTGCACAAGGTCATCAAGCAGGATTCCAACTCAGCCCTTTAGACTCCAGAACTCATGCTCCTCCTTAAACAACCCCCTGTGTTACTACCTGTGTCCATGCTGTTCTGTGTTATTGTGGCCAACAACTTTCCCTGGCAATACTACTGAAGGCGCCTGTGCACGTTGGCCGCGGGCCAGGGCATTTTGGGCACCGAGCTGGTGTGCCCCAGCCTCCTGCAGTTCTGGGTCCTGGGTCCTCTGAACCTCAAAACCCTGACCGCCTACAAGCCGCGCGCTGGCGGCCTCTGCCGCCACCTAGTGGTCGGGGGCCGGATCACGCACAGGAGCTCGGAGACCTCCGCGGCGGGGCCGCCGCCCTGGCGGTGAGGCTCGCGGGCGGGCGGCGTGGCTGCCGCGCGGTACCCAGGTGACTCTTGCGCATTCCTGCGGCGCTGAGCCCACTGGCCTGGTCTTCCCCGGGGACGAAGCAGGGCTGTCCCGAGGCCTCGCAGACACAAGCCCGAGGCAGACGCGTCCTTCATCTTCTCCGCGTGTCGCAGGCCTCCGGGGGCGCATTGCCGGGAGCGCGATGGAGACTCCCTCCGCCCGCGCCTGGCGGGTCTCCAGCTCCCGCCCCTGCCTCGTTGGTAGCCGAGCCAGAACTCCATCTGCCATGAGGCGGGGACTCGGTTGACAAGAGGCGTTTTGCCTACGGACTTCAAAAATGGGCGCTTCTACATCTCCAAGTACTTAAAATCAGTGTATTTATGTACATAAGCCGGTGTGTATTTTTTTTGTAGCCTTCCTTTTTGCCGGAAACCATATTAAAGCTGTAATTACTTTATTTAATGTCACGCCTCCCCTTGCAATGAGCCATCCTGGGCCTGTGAAAAACGCAAGTGTGATGCGCCTCAGCGCTAAGAAGTCGTCAGTGAGCAGGGCCAGCCAGAGGGGTGGAGGCTGGGCGGGGTCTGAGGCCTTCTCCGCAAAGCCTGGCACCCCGAGGCTGCAGACAAGCCTTGCTCTGCTGCTGGAGGAGGACTGCACAAACGTAGACGTGGAAGAGAATCTCTGGGCTCTGCCAGGGGGCACAGTGTTCCTGGTGCAGAAGGGGCAGCCCCCATCAGAGCAGGGGGCTAGGTACCAACTTTCCTTCTCCCATGGTGCCAAGAAGATGGGTAAGGCCTGCGGAACTCTCCACCTGTGCAAGGTGAGCCTGCAGGATTTCATTGGCTACCTGAGGTCGAGGCGGCTCTCTATGGCAATGCTCCCTTCCTTTCCTGTGGGTTACATTGCCATCCCACTAAGCACATCCTGAAGGAAGCTCTTCTCTGAGCCCTCCTCAGCATGCAGGCGACAAGTCACGTGCTGTTCCAGCACCCCCAGGCATATGTGGCAGGTCCTGGATGTCATGGAGAGAAGGCACCCCTCCAAGGGAAAGACCCGTCTTATGATACTGCAATAAGGATCCAAGTCCAAGGAGGATTCCAGGACCAAGGACTGCACTGGCCAACTGGTTTACTTTGTAAAAATTGTGTTATTGTGTTTAAGGGCACATCTCTCCACGAGGAAGCCAGGTTCTATCTGAGGGGTAAAGCCATTTGTTTTGTTACTCCACCAAGGAGGAAGAACGTTTCTCAAATTCACATCTTTGATCTGAGCAAGAAAACTTGGACAGTCAGAGAATGAGTGGTCTCATTCGACTGGAAGTTGAGGATGCCAAGATTGCCAATGAGGGAATTGCTGGGGGTTGGGATGGAAGATATTTTGCTCCAGGTAGAAATGAGGAAGCCAAGGAGGGTACTAAAAACTCATGCCACATCTTTTGGGCAAGGGAGTAGCTCTCTCAGGTAGTCAGTGAATTGGTTTAGGATCTGTGAACTCTGGGGGCAAAGTAGTTATTTTGGAGCTAAGCTTCATGCTGGGAGAGCCACTGAGGCTTGGCAGAGCCTAGAGAAACCCAATGAGTGAAAGAAGGAGTAATGTTTACACCCAGACTATCCCATGGTCTGTTTGTGTCCCCTCCCCCAATTCTATGTTGAAATTCTAACCTTAAGGTGATAGCATTACAAGGGGGGGGGGTGTGATAAGATCTGGCAAGTCCATGGTGGTATGGTATCAGACGGAGAGGGGTCCTTTGAGAAGTGATTGGTCATGAGGATAGAGCCCCCATGAATGGGATCAATGCCCTTATAAAAAGACTCCAGAGAGCTAGCTTGTCTCCTTCCAGCAGGTGAGGCTACATGAGAAGATGTCTGCCTATGAGGAAAATTCCCAGTACTTGATCTTGGACTTCTCATCCTCTAGAAATGTGAGAAATTATAAATTTATGCTGTTTATAAGCCATGCTCTCTATGATTTTTTATGGCAACCTGAATGGACTATGAGTACAACTTTAGCAGCATAGTTATCGTAGTGTATTGTGGTTTAGATGTGGTGTCTCCCAAATGCCCACATGTGAGACAATGCAAGGAAAAACAATTGGATTATAGCCTTAGTCGAATTATGAATTGATCCCTGATGGGATTAACTGAGTGGAAGCTGGAGGAAGATGGGGTGTGGCTGAAGGAAGTGGATCATTAGGGCCAGGGCTATAAGAAGTATATTTATTTAAATTTGTTCTTATTAGTTATTTATTTAAATTTGTTCTAATTAGTTATACATGACAGTAGAATACATTTGACACATTGTATACAAATGAAGCACAATTTCTCATTCCTTTGGCTGTAAAGGGTACAGAGTCACTCCGGTAGTGTAATCATTTATGTATGTAGGGTAATAATGTCTGTCTCATTCTACCGCCCTTCCCATCCCCACAGCCCCACCCTCCCCTCATTCCCCTCTGCACAATCCAAATTTCCTTCATTCTTCCCTCCCCCTCTCTTCCACTATGGGTTAACATCTGCTTATCAGAGAAAACATTTGGGTTTTTGGTTTTTAGGGATCTGCTTATTTCACTTAGCACGATATTCTCGAGTTCCATCCATTTACCTACAAATCCCATAATTTTATTCTTCTTTAAGGCTGAATAATATTCTATTGTGTAAATATACCACATTTTCTGTATTCATTCATCTCTTGAAGGGCATCTAGGTTGGTTCCATAGTTTAGTTATTGTGAATTGAACTATTTTAAACATTGATATGACTGCATCATTGTAGTATGCTGATTTTAAGACCTTTGGGTATAAACTGAGGAGTAAGATAGCTGGGTCAAAGGTGGTTCCATTCCAAGTTTTCTGAGGTATCCCCATACTGCTTTGCATAGTAGTTGCACCAGTTTGCATTCCCACCAGCACTGTATGAGTGTACCTCTTCCCCCACATCCTCACCAACACTTAATATTGCTTGTATTCTTGATAATTGCCATTCTGACTGGAGTAGTTTTGATTTTCATTTCTCTAAGTGCTAGAGATGATGAACATCTTTTCATATGTTTGTTGAGTGATTGTATTTCTTCTTCTGTGAAGTGTCTGTTCAGTTCCTTAGCCCATATATTGATTGGGTTATTTGTTGGGTTGTTTGGGGGGGTGCTTTTTTTTGCAGGGGGTTGAGCCCTAGAGATTGAACTCAGGGGTGCTTGCCCACTCAGCCATATCCCCAGCCTTAATTTGTATTTTATTTAGAGACAGGGTCTCACTGATATTTGTTTAGTGCCTTACTTTTACTGAGGGTGGCTTTGCACTCGCGATCTTCCTGCCTCAGCCTCCCCAGCCACTGGGATTACAGGCGTGTGCCATCACACTTGGCTGGTGTTACATTTTTTGAGTTCTTTATATATCTTGGAGATTAGTGCTCTAACTGAGGTATGGGTGGTAAAGATTTTTTTCCCCATCCTGTAGTCTCTCTCTTTCTAATTCCTTATCACTATGTGAGCTGCTTCCCTCCACCACACTCTTCCTCCATGATGTTCAGCCTCACCTTGAGTCCCAAGGAATGGAACTGGTCTTTATGGACTAAGACCTCTGAAACTGTGAGCCCTCAAATGTTTCCTCCTCTACAGTTGCTCTGGTTGGGTCTTTTAGTCTCAGAGCAGAAGAGTTGACTAAAAACACTGGGTATTGGTGTGGTGTGGATTTGCTAACTGAAGTGAGAGAACCTAAAGGCTAGGGATTAAGTCAGGGCTCTTTGAATCATCAGACCTTCCTTTTTTGACATCTCCTGATCCTAAACCTTGCAGGATCTAGGTATCATTTAATTTAGGAAATATTTTTTTTCTTGTAATCCGTAGTTTCACCAGGAGCCAATAGAAACACTGGCTCAAAAGGAAAATGCAATGTTTTGCTTGGTTTAGTAGAAGCACAGCACTCAGGCCAAGAGCTATACTAATCTCATTGTACTATGCTTACTCTTTGTGGGATGTTGCTATTAGTTTGTTGGAAGGAGATGGAGGTGGCTAAATGTTGCCAGCCCTCCTTGCTGGAAGAGCTTCAAGTTTTCTTTTCTCCTTACATAAATGTAAGTCCAGCCAAAGGCAGGCAAAAAGCCATGCTGGCCTCCTTTGACCTCCCCTCCCCACCCATTCCGTGAGAAGGCCTGGGTAAATAGCCTATAGCATTCTCTCTAGGCCAACCACAAAGTATCTGTTTTGCTAGGCCTCACCTTGGTCCTGCTAAAAAGTTCAGGTGCCTTCTCCACTCAGGGGGCAGCTTCTGTTATATTTTGACAAGACCAGAGGTGTATGCTTGCAAGGCATAGATAAGAAGGAGAGTGGAAGAGGCCAGAGAATGTCCAATTCTGTACCCTTGCTGCCTTCTCAGCTAGGGTGGATTAAGGGAGCCTGTAGGTTCCCTTAGTGGCTACATTGTGCCATATGGTTAAATAGAATATGGTTAAAGGGCATCCTGGATCACTGGCCTAGAAACAAAGAAGCAATGGAAGGAACCATTTGGTTTAGAATAATGAAGATTTTCAAGGACCAATCTCCCTTTAAATATTTACAATGTTTGTGGAAGAGACACTATTAACCCTATATGGGAGTAAAGAGTGAAATTGAGATGGACAAATAAGTTGCTAGGAAGCAGGTGTTTGCCTCAATATTAAAAGTAGCTCCCCAGTGGGTGGTCTGCCTCATGTCGACCAGTACCCAGAGCCCTTGGTCCTGGGAAACGGGGTGTGGCCAGAAAAGGGCTGTCCTCTCACCCACAATGAAATGCACCTCTGTAGGGAACTTGGCCCTAACCCTGCTTCTGGGTCGGGGGTTTTGTTCAGAGCAGAGCTGGTTCCTTGCTGGGATCTATTGAAAGTCAGCCCTCAACACAAGGGTTTGTAAAGAAATAAAATATGTTCATTTTAAAACTAGCTCACTGGAGATACTTAAAAAGGTGTTGCTGAACATGTGGCAGTGCACTGGGAAGGCTCATTTTAGGTAGAAGGCTGCCCATTTCTACAATCCCTTGCCCCAGGCTATCTGGGATAGTTCTGTTCTCAATATTTTGTCAGTAACTGAGTCTGTGAACAATTATATGTCCCAGAAACTCCAGGAGGCTTATGTTCATTCCACACCTCTTAGAAGGCCTCTTGTTTTGTACAAATAGCATTAAAAATGTTTGTCTAATAGTGTCCTGATTTGTGGCTCATGCAGCCAGCTCCAAAGACTGCACATTTATCAGACAAGATTAAGTAATTATTTTAGATTATCCATTGAAGTGGTAGCAGAATGAGCAGTCCAACCAAAATCTGACCTCTCTGGACATTATCTGAGACTTTTGAGAATCCTGGGTCAAATGGGGCTGACTTTCTGTGATGAGTTAGATCTGTTTAGCTCTGTCTGCCTCCCTTAGTCCTTCCCCTGAACACATCTCCTTAGTGCTCACTTTTCTCTGCTAGTTTGGTTTGACCATGGTACAGTATGAAATGAGACTGAATTTGCTATGGAATTGAGCTGTTATTATTCTGGAGACAAGCTATCACCTTTGCAAGGACAAACTCTGGTGTGATTGAATGTCCTATGCTAGTCCCATGTGTAAAGAGTTGGCTGTTGCCTTAGAGGCTGTAAGTCCTTGAGGGCAAGGAGCAGAGACTCATTACTCAGGATCTCCAGACAGCTAATAAGACCTTCACCCTGTGGGCATTTGATAGTTATTTGGTGCTTTCTTTTCTTCTCCCATGTAATTCTCAATATTCCATCATCCAAGGAGCCTGTTCCACCTTGTTGAGCTCAAGCTCAGCTCCCGGATAAGGCTTTAGGAGAGGAACAATATGGCTTCCACATGTCTCTGTTTTAAGCATAATGAGTTGATCTGAGAACCTAGATACCATGGTGATAGATACCATAGAAATGAAGAGCAGAGAAGTGGAACAGAAAGGATAGACCCAAAATATATGGGGTCTGGAAACCGTGTTTTTGTGACACTGATATTTATTTTAAACCAATGCTGTTATTTATCACATCATTCATAGCCTCTGTCCTCCTGGGAACATAAATGCTTTTTGCTTCCTCTTGAGAGGAGTAGAAATGCTGCCTTCAGCAAAGAAAGGTGCATATCTGTTAGGGTCTATAAACAAGTCGGGATGGCGCCTGGCATTTTGCCAGGGGGAGTGGTTTGTGAGGTGGTGCCAGGGATCCATTAAGTGTGGAGATTCCTTATTGGTTGACTGCTGTATCTAGTTTATGTTAATTAAGATAAGCTGTATGGAATGTATATATACCCCTCCTGTCCTACAATAAAGGGCTCCCACTCCTGCTGTATCAATGTACACAAGTTGTTGGTCACCCCCCGGTTATTTTGCTGCAGCGGGACTGCGGCACATATCATTGTCACTATTCCTTTTGTGTGTGTGCCACCTGATGTTTCATTGCATGTTCATGCACATTACTTTTCTGATTTGAATCTATATCAGGGGCAGATAGTATTCACCCATTTTTTTTCTGATGAATTTGAGGTTCAGGGACTAAGTTACTTGTCCAGTGTCACATGGAAAGTGAATGACCAGAGCTAAACTACTGCTTCCTATTTCTTGAAGTAGACCTGCCTTTGCTGTGACTGTACTGTGCAGTCATGGGAATTCCAGGGAGGCTGGACTGATCCTCTGGACTGCTCAGAATGCCTGGAGAAGCAGCTGGCATATCTGCACAAAGCCCACGGGATAATGTGGTCAGCTGCAGAAGAATTTTACTAATTTTATTACACAAATGCACTCTACTTTCTAGACGGACAGCCATTCCAAACAGCACCTTGCCAGCTGCAGTGAACTTTAGGGCTCTCAGCTTAATCTGCCTGTGCTAACCCAAACACCAGGCTTGAGAATGGCTACACAGCTGCCTTCATCTCCTCAAAGTATCATGGGACAGACTGAGCTCAGACTGAGCCAAATGCAATGTGAAACAGAACCCTGGGCATATTTGAGCACGTTCCCACCTCATCCCTAGGATTCTCCTTCAGGCACTTCTGATGCAGCTCAATAGCATTACCTACAGGTCCTGCCACTTCTTGACTCTGGATCTTGGCCTCTACTTCCCCCTCCCCCTCCCATGACCATTAATCTTTACTTGGCCAAATCTGACCTACTCTTTGAGGGTCAGTTCAAATATCCCTGCTGCCCCTCCACCAAATTTTCCAATTCCCTATTATTGAAAATGGAAAGTGATCTCTTCTCTGACACCTGCTAGTCACAATAGGACTAGTTTCAGTGAGGATTTAAAGGTGAGGACCCATGGTCTGTCAATTCAGAGAGCCATCAGTGAATCCCCAGATGGTAGAGTCAGCCAGAAGCCTCTCCCCTTTTAGAGGGAGTCAGAACTAACCCCAGGATACCAATCCAAGCCTCTCCTTCCAGTCAGGAGCTGGTATAGAGGATTGACAAGGAAAGGTGGACTGGTTTCCACAGAGGGGAAATTTAGATTCTTGAATCCGAAGAATGGGGTGAGGGATCTCAGGGAATTTAAGACAAAAGAGAAGTGTTTGCAAGAAGGGAGCTGTGTTCAAAAGGGTTGTTTGCTTAGCCCTCTGACCTGTTGCCCTGCCCTTGGGGTGAGGGGCAGGGAGAAGAGGATGGGAGGGAGATAGTGGGGGAAGGGATATACTACCAGGAGAGAAGGTCCAGTATGGGGCTCCTGAGGGGTGTGGAAGATGGATCCATGAAACAACTTCTCATTTCTCCTTCCTCTCACCTCCCAGCAAACACCATTTTGCTTTCAGTTTTAGGTAGTATTTGCCCTTTAGTGATTGGCTTATTTCACTTGGCATAATGTTAATGTCCTCAAAGTTCATCCTTGAGGTAGAATGTGTCAGAATTTCCTTCTTAAGCCATAAGCAGAACAATAGTCCACTGTGTAGATATATTGCATTTGGCTTATCCATTCACCTGTTGATGGACAACAGGGTTGCTTCCATCTCTAATTATGACTAGTGCTGCTATGAGGAGGAGGAATGTGCAAATATCTGTTCAGAATCCTCCTTTCAATTCTTTTGGATATGTGCGCCTAAGTGGAACTGCGGGCCTTTCATCGGGAGCACTAGTTCAGTTATCAACACTGCTGGGTGCCAGGCACTGTGATTGGGGGTTAGCTCCACTCCCAACAAGCGCCTTCCTGCAGGGGAGGTAAAAATGATGGCAACTTCAATTTGATGAGTGTGCCCTTGGCAAATGGTTACCTCCCGTAAGTAAAAAGGCAAAGAAGGGTGCCTAGCCTGGCCCAAGGGAGGAGGTGTCTTGAGGCCATTTGGCACCTGGCCTGGTCTCCCCTTAGGACAGCCTGCCCTCTTCACCTTTTCAGATCCCAGTGGTCACCATCTAGAGTCTCCCAGAAGAGGGCGCATCATTGCAGAAAGAACACTGGAAACCAGGATCTTTTGCTTTGTTATTCCTCATTAACATGTTAATGGCTTGAAGGTGCAAAAATAATTCTAAATGACTCCCAATAAACTTTATTTCTCTTGGAAAACTAAAAAAAGCAATATACATGGCTCACAAATTTATTCTAAAATTAGATGCTAAAACCCAAGAGTTATTGTATTTAATAACTTTGTGATTCATATGTGTTTCATATGTTCTAAGCACTTTGCATGTTTTTAACTTAGACTCATAACAGTCCTATGTGGTAGGTGTTCGTATCCTTTTTTGCAAAGAGGGAAAATGAGGCATAGGGAGGTTAATAACTGGCCAGGGCCTTAGGATAAGAAGTGTTAAAGCTGGAATTAAATCTCTAGAATCCACGCTGTTGGCCTCCAGTGGTTTTTTACATGCCAAGAAAGTTGTTCCATTTCAACCCACTTGATCAAGCAGAATATTTGTTACAAAGGTCATTATCTCTAAGGCTTCAATTCTTCACTTGCACTTTCTGGGAAACTCATACTTAGGTGTGCCATATAAGGCTTAGGGTCCTGGCCCTAGAAATATCTGTAGGGGCTCTTAAAGTCACAACTTATCTTCTGTTGCTAGATGCCAGGAAGCCATGCTTAATGACTTACTTAAAAATTAAAAATAAATTTTAAAATCAATCAGTAGATACATAATAAACATAGAGGGAGAAACCTGACTCTAAGTGAGAAAAGGTTAAAACAAAACAAAACGTAACTGTAATAACCAATAAAATAAATCATCATAATAAATCATAACCACAATATAAAATAAACTTTAAATAGTATAACTCAATCAAATCATACTCAAAATTAATAATTTCTTGATAATCTGCTAATACCGAAATTCAATTTTCTTTATTATTTCAAAACTCTTTTTACAGTTGCCTTTGGTTTAGGTCTTTTCTAAGCCATAAAAGAATCACTTCATTTTAATTTTTGTACATTTTATTTGTTGAAGAAACTGGGTCAGTTGTCCCATTGAATAACTAGGAAGACTAATAAACATGGCTTTAGAGTTCTTTGTGCTTCTTTTTGTCCCTAGGCTCTATCCCACTAGGGGTGTTCAGTTGAAATACTATATTTTAAAATCACTTGATATTATTCTTCTCACTGTGATTATGAAATCAATTTGATATAGTGTTAGCTTCGTTTGTTTCCATTTGATTTTTATTGAAAGGGGCTGCCTTTTGTAAATACGATTTTGATTTTCCAGTACTCTAAAATATTCACATGGCCGAAAGTAAAAGCTATAAAAAAGATATAGAGAAATTTAACTTCCATCTCTCTCTCCTTCTCCATTCAGTTGTCAACCTCTTCCTCATCATAGATCTAATTAAAAAAAAAAAAAAGTTCAATTTTACCCTCTGGTTGTTTATATGTATACATTCTCATATTCCTCCTTCCTTTCTAATAAAGATAGGTGAGAAATATGCCAGAAGAGTACAGCATGCTATCGGTCTACTCTGGGGACCATTCTTATTTTATAGCTGCACAGCAATTCATTGTGTGTATTCTCTATTATTTATTCAGTCAGTCCCCTACTGGTGAAAATTTGTTTCCAGTCTTTGCTATTACAGATAGTGCGGCAGAGAACGACCTTGAGCACATGTCATTTCACAATTCTGGTAGCTAAATTTGGGTTAAACTCCTAGAACTGTGGGTGTTGGATCAAAGGGAAAAGGCACATGTAGTTTTGCTAGACATTACAAAATCCTCCTCCACAGAAATTGTACCGTGTTTTGAAATCTCATTGGCAATTTAGGAGAATGACTGTTTCCCAAAGTCTTGCCAACAGAGTATATTGTCAAGCTTTTGCATTTTTGCTTACGAAAAAGATAAGAAATGGTTTCTCAGCATACTTTAAATTTGAGACCCTTTAATGTGAGCAGTGGTGAAATTATTATCATTTGCTTTTCTTTTTCTGTGAAATGCTTCTTCATATATTTTTCTATTGGGTTATTGCAGCTTTTCTTCTGAGAAATTCTTTTTAGCCTTTGTCTGTGATACAATTTATAATTATCTCTCCCATATTTTGTCTGACTTTTGATTTTACTTGGGTGTTTTTATATTACCATGGAGTCAAATTTATTAGTATTTTATTACTTTATTAGTTATAGTTAGGAATGATTTTGCTTCTCTTAGGTTATAAAATATTTCACTTTTTCTTATTATTTGTATGGTGTTATTTTTACTTTTATATCTTTGATTCATTCGAAATTAGCATGTTTAGTGTGAGGAATGGATCTAATTTTCTTTTCCATATGGCCGTCCAATTGTAAAGCATATGAATTATCTCTCAATGGAGCTCCTATAAAAATATGTCTATCCATCTATAATCTCTCCATTTAAAAGTTTGGAAAGATCTATCCTAAATTTTAAACACTGGTTGACTCTAGATGGTGAAATTATGAAATTTTTCTATGTTCAGTTTTGTTGTTTTCCCCATATAAGCAGATGTGCCCTGTGAAGGCTGGAATATTTGTTTCTGAGAACATGTAATGCAGTCCCACTGAAGGTTTTTTTTGTTTTGTTTTTTGTTTTAAAGAAGACTGTCCATCATTCATACTTAGGAACTCAAACAGTAAGTGTTTGAGAATCTGCGGTGCTCTCTGAATCATGCTATGTGTTGGAGTAAAAAAAAAAAAAAAGCAAGGTCATCTGGACAGACATCTAAAAGGTCAAGTCAAGTAAACTTGAGGGGCATGGATGTTATGGAGAAAGTTAAGAGTGGTGGCAGATTAGGAAGGGGAAAATTAACAGAAAAGAGATCTTGGTGAGCTGGTAATCTGAGAGGCTTCAGGGGGAATGTGTCTTTCAGTTAGTCCTTCAAATATGAATAGGATTCATTTATTTATTAAATTTTTTAAATCAATTTTTATTGGTACATTATGATTATACACAATAATGGGATCCATTATTCCATACTTGTACATGCACATAACATAATTTGATCAATTTCATTCCCTGGTACCCGTCCTTTCCCTCCGCCTGATTCCTTTCCTCTACTGGTCTCCCCTCTAATTTCATGACATCACCTCCTTCACAGTTTTTTTTGGGGGGAGTACCAGGGATGGAACCCTGGGACACTCAGCTACTGAGCCACATCCCTAGCCTTTTTTTTATATTTTATTTAGAGACAGGGTCTCACTGAGTTCCTTAGCGCCTCACCCGTTGCTAAGGCTGGCTTTGAACTCTTGATACAATTACTAGTTTTTAATGGATTAAAAATACAGACCACCTAGTCTCAGTTAAAAAGCTTGTTGGCAACAGAGGGAAGATAACCCACCTTGGTTATGCTAACTGGCTCTATTAGCACTTTTTCTTTTTTTCCAATGTTGGGGATTGAACCTAAGGCTTTGAATATGCTAATCTCACACTCTCATTCTGAGCCACACTCCCACCCTCTGCTCTTTTCACTAGACATACTAACATGAAGAGAGAGTCATTTGTTAAAGCCAAAAGATAGTAAAACCTACTTTTCAACTCTTTCCCAAAACTAGCCCTAAAAACCCTCACTCTACTATAGCAACTAGAGGAAATAATGGACACTATTGCTACACACCTTCAAGTTACCTTCAGGGGGTACACATTCTTAAGTATCCCAGTCCCCCAAAAGAGAACATAACCTTCAGGGGGTACACATTCTTAAATATCCCAGTTCCCCAAAAGAGAACATAACTTGCCATGTTTGCTATTTTCGAAACTTCTATGGCAGTTAAGCCAACTAAATGATCTTATCCTGTCTTCCATTCCATATTCTCCAATGAGTGAGCCATCATAATAGTCCCATCATTTCTGTAATATACATTATGCAAGTGTTGTAGTATATCATGAATTCAAACTGGATTCTTTATGTAATGTATAATCCTTTATTTAGAAATCTTAGGAGCTATAATTTTATCTTAGCATTTTACTCGCAAGCCTATTTATTAAAAGTTGAGAAACTTAAATTTTTACCTCATCAGCAAACAAATCAATCTCTGCTGGTTAATTAGCAGAACGGAATGACTGAAAAACAGTCTCCAAAATAAATTAACACCATCCCAATTTATTCAACTGGCTTTTCCACGGGAAGCCCTAACATTTGGAGGTCAAGCATTAAGCAAACATTATTAATGCTTTAATTTTATAAAATTAAGAGGATACCAAAAGAGTATTCAATGATATGATCTTGAAGTTCATGTCTGCTAAATTTAAGAACACTATTTACTCCATGTTGAGAGCCACAGCCGAGTCGGAATGGCCCCTGGCATTTTGCCAGAAGTAATGGTTGAGAGGGAGCCATTAAGATGATGCTGGATTGAAACATGTTTTGTATTCAATTGTATAGAGACCCCTGCTGGCCGCCTCAGGACACTGATACTTTGGGCTGGGATTCCTGGGGAGTTCAAGTTGGTTGGTGAAATTCCAGTGGAGGGAGTTCCGGGTTGGTATGTTGGTGTGCCTAGGAGGGCCAAGTAGGTGGTGTTCGCGGAGTTGGGAAAATAAAGTTTGTTCCTGCTTGAGTGGCTCGCATGATTTGTGCTCAACCAGACTGTGGCAACTCCACAAGAATAAAATAACTGCAATAAATGGCATGAACCTCCACAATCAAGCTTGTGAATTTAAAACCTTGGGAGTTTTTGCTGTATAAAAAATAAGTACCAAAGATTCAAATTTGAAAGGTGTTTTATTTCTTGTACTTAAAATACTTACTTTTATACACCTTCATATATCAATTTATAAAGACTAATTCATCTTCAAGTCTTTCTTAAATATTTACTTTCCTCTTTAAATTTTATTAACATACTATTTAAACACTCACAGAAACTGAATTATGAACAGCCAAACAATGTAAATCTTTCAAGTCTTTGTATTTTACAAACTTCCAACTAGAGTTGAAAAGATTGTCCATCAACATATCTAATATGCATTTATTTTAACAGTTTGACCACTGTTCTATAAGCTGAAGGGACCACCAAGGTTGGGCCAAACTCTCTTCAATTAGATGAATTACCATATTTTTGCAAAATGAAGCACTAGCTAGTGAACTTCTATCCAAGGAATGCCTACTTTATAAGTTTCCATAGCTAGAATGGTGTTTAAAAAAAAAAAAAAAAACCTCACAGGGGAAAACAATGTTTAAAAACAGGAGAAATAAGCCTCATTATATTCCACAGTACAGAATTAGTTCTAAAGTAAAAAGAAAGTAACTCAACCTTTCCTAAGAAATTTAACAGCAGTGCGATTAACAAAAACTAGAATTTATAACTCAGTCTACATATGTTAGTTTCTGCCTGGGTAATTTAAAATCTGCATTAAGTTCATTACTTATCTAAGGCTTCAGGTGACGAAGGTATGTAGTTCAACTTTCATTAGTTTCAGACTAAGAAAACCCAGAGCAGTAATTAACTTCTTCAAGGTCACATAAATTGTATGCTAAGACTCCTGACCTTCCTCAAGTCCTAGCTCAGTGCTATTTCCACTACTCCACCCAATTTAATATTATTCGCTTAACGCTTTATGTTTCAAAAACAAATTTTTATAAACTGACTTAAGTGTATTCCAATACACTTAAGACATTTTATGGCGCTGCACAAAAACCCAACCAAGACTTTTGGCAAAAGAGATATAGTGATTAAATATACCTAAATATCCGTTACAACATTCCTATTTCCAACTTTCACACTAGTTAATTTTGAATGAAAACTTCCTGAGAAGAGTTTCCTTTTTTCACACTACAAAGTTGTACTCTGAATATTTCAAATAGCTAGGTGCAAAATCAAAAAAAAAAAAAGAAAAAGAAAAAAGCTAAGGAAATGTTCTCAGAGGAAGAAAACGTTCTTTTTTAAAATGTGGTGCAGAGTTAACTCCGCAAGGATCCACCCTTTGCAATGCATCCCTTGATGCATACTCTGCTTCTGATCTTCCTGGGCTTGCTTCTTGTGGGCCCTGCTGCCTGGGCAAGCACAGTCCTAAACCGCTCCCCCCACCCCCCCAGGTTGGTAGCTTTTCCTGGGATAATTGTGATGAAGGGAAGGACCCTGCTGTGATCAAAAGCCTGATGTTGGAACCTGACCCCACTGTCGTTCCTGGGAATGTGACAGTCAGTGTGGAGGGCAAGACCAGTGTCCCCCTCACTTTGCCTCAGAAGGTAGAATTAACGGTGGAGAAGGAAGTTGCCGACTTCTGGGTCAAGATTCCATGTGTGGAGCAGCTTGGCAGCTGTACCTATGGAGACTTCTGTGATGTGCTGAACACTGTAATTCCCCCTGGGGAGCCCTGCCCAGAGCCCCTGCACACCTATGGACTTCCCTGTCACTGTCCCTTCAAGGAAGGCATCTACTTGCTGCCCAAGAGTGATTTCACAGTGCCTGACCTGGAGCTTCCCAGCTGGCTCAGCATGGAGAGCATCCTGAGCAGTGGTGGGAAGTGTCTGGGCTGTGTCAAGATCTCTGCAACTCTGAAGGGCAAATAAAGTGGCAGCAGCCACAGCAGAATGAAGGGATAGAAGGAAGGCCTTTGTCTTCCTTGTCTTGTTTGCCAAGGGCCAGTTCTGACTCTCTGCTGTCTTAAAGCCCTTTTTTTGTGATGATTCCGCTGCCCTCACTGAATATCCTTATGTGCCACTTACATTTCAAGCTGGGACAAGCAACTCTGAACTAAGGGAGGGTGAGTGTGGCAGTTCCCAAGAGCCCAGGATGTCTATGGGCTAGCCACATCATTCTCCTCCCCATCCAGATAACTTTCTAAGAGCTTCTTTTATTTCCAACAAAAGGAAATCAACATGTTTGGGGACTTTAAGTTCAGACTGACCCAATCTTGGCCTCCAGAAGTAACTTTTTAACTTTCTCTCTCTTTTTGTCACTAACTGAAAAGCAGAGTTCAGGGTATTAACATTTTTCATCCTACTCCAAGCACCTCCTATAGTAAAGGGGCTGAAGTAGTTGATCTCCATCTGTTCCTCCATTAACTTCTGTAATTAATTTTGCATTCTTTTATAAGTTTGCCTGACACTGGGGCAGTGTATCCTGAAGAGGCAGGGTATATGTGGTTGAGGTTTCCTTGCAGGAGTTATTTTAGGAACGCTGTAGTTGTTTACAATCAGTCACCAATTCTGGTGGCTTCAGGGCCAAGCAAGAAACATCCGTGAGCAAGAAGGAGCACTAGAAACATGCTGCTTCCAGGTGTGACCTTTGGATAAAGATAATACATGCCATGGATACAATAAGCACTCCTCATACTATTCTAAATAAATAAATAAATAAATAACTGCACTGATACAAGGCAGCTGAGCTCCAGTCTGCAGTTGGAGATATGATATAATGGAGGATGTACTTCAGTCCATAAGGAGCAACTGCATTCTAGCCAATGAGTGCCATATAAAAATGTTCTGGGTCTAGAAATGCCAGATAGTCACATTTTTTCTCCCTAGAGAGGCCAAAAATGCAGATTTTTAAATATAAAATTTTACAATTTTTATGTATTGGCAACTACTTATTCTTTTTTATACACTGTTGGGGCCAAAGGGGCCAAATGTACTTGTCTGGGGAAATCTGGCCCATGGATGGCCAGTTTGCAACCTCCAAGATAAGACTGTCAAGACAACTCTACTAGCATCATTTCTCCCTCTATAGGGCCAAATCCATAGTGGCTGGCCCCAAGGAGATCTGCCAGTGCTGGAAGAGGTCTAGGTGGCCTCTCAGCAGTGACCTGCATGGGTCTTGAGGCTACCTGCTCCAGCATTGGAGCTCCTTCAGATGAGGGACTGATGCTGAAGAACTGGCCACTCCAGCAGCTGCCTTGTGCAGCAGAGATCTGATGAAGAGAAGGTGGATTTTAGGTCAGGCTGCCTGGATTTATCCACTACCCTGTTGTGCTGTGATAGCTTTCTGAACCATGGACAGCCCCACATGCCAGGCGTATTTGAAGCCTGAATTGGCAATAAATCTTTTTTAACTTGCAAAAAAAAAAATGAATAAAATGTGGTACAATCATATCTGTCACATTTTCGTGTTTGAGAACACTGGAGACTGCTGACCAGAATTTTTTTTACACAAGCTCCAAGGAAAAAAGCTTTAAAAGACTTCCAATTTGCCTCTTACAGAGGATAAGGATAAAATCACTTTAATGTACTAAAATGACTATAATGGACAACTTTGTAAGTTCCATTAAAGTTTAGAATTAGTCACAATTGAAACATAGTAAATGTTCGAAGAACATCTAAGTCATTAACACACTATATGTGCACCAAAAAAAGGGCAGAAACGTTTGCTTCGCTTTTGTTTCCTTAATAAAGTCTCCATTCAACTGAAGCTGAGTACTTGCTACAGATAATAAAATGGTTTGCGCATTTCCTTCTGCTTCTAGCCAACATTTCCCCCATCAAAGACAAATTTGGAGTAAATTACTAATGAAAAACTTAAAATTACTTAACAAGATTGTAAGATTACTTAACACCTGCCAACATATTTTTGTAACCGAGCTATACTGAGCCATCATCACAAAACTGGGTAGTCAATTATGCACACCAGGCCTGCAAAGGTAAAAAAAAAAAAAAAAAATGTTTTAATGAAACCTTCAGGGGAAGTAAGCTTTAAGCATGAAGGCGTAATTTGTCAGTTAGTAGCTCTCTCCTCAGGACCGATGTGATGAGAGCCCTACAGTGAAGGTGCCCGGCGCAGAGATGCTGCGGCCAGAGGCGCCCCAGGGAGCAGAGGTCCCAGAGGCGGCCCACGCCAGAGTTTTAACCAACAAAGAGCAAGTCATGCTCCAAAGCCCCCCGCAGCGGAAGCGACGCCTCCCACCCCGCGACTCTCCAGGAGGTCAGAGCCGGGCAGGTGACTCCCAGCCGGGCCCGAGCTCGGGATGCGGGAAACAAGAAAAGGCAATAACACGAGTCCCAAGAGGCCCCGGCGCCGGTCCGCCGCGTCCGCGCAGCAGAAAAGGAAAACGCCGCGCGAGCGAGGCCCGGCCGGTGCCCAGCCGCTCAGCCCTGATTCCTCGGGAGCCGCCGGGCAAGCAGTACGCGGCGCCGCGCTTTGTTACCCGCTGCGAGAAGCTCCGGGCGCCATCACCCCCGCCCCGGGGCGTCGTTTCGTGGCGGTTCTCTTCTTCTTCGGCCGAGTAGTCTATCTCCCCCTCCTCGGTCTGGCCTGGCTCTCATACTGGTACGTCTCCCTGGGGGAGGAGAAGGAGGAGGAGAACACGGCGGCGGCCAGAGGGACCAGCGGGAAAGAGGTGGGGGTGGCGCTAGGGTGCGGGCCTCAGATACCGCCGGCCAGTCCCCGCCGCGGGCACCGCCTCTTCAGCTCCCCTTTATTACCGAGCCAACATTCGGCCTCTCCCTTCTACTCGGTCTCCGTTCCCAGCCCCGGGGAGCGAATCTAAGGCTGGGGACGCGACCGTGGCTTCCGGTCTTCCCTCCTCCCCTAATCCGCTCCCCGCCGTCCAAGCCAAGCCTCCGCCACGCCCTCACTGCCGTCGCGTTAGATCGAATTCAGCCGCAAGTCGCGGAAAGCGCCCCCCAACCGGGTCCCGCTCCTTATTGGCAGGAGAGATAGTCGACCTGGCTTCCAATTGGCTGGAAGACCTGTTCGTCAAAAGCCGTCCGCGGCCGGGCAGTGCCTAGCTCCCAGCTCCTCCAGAATTCTCCGCCAGCCTGGGTCCTGGCAGCGCAACGCCCACCGTGCGCCTCCCTGCAACCGTTGCGGACCCCTGGCAAAACTATAATCTAGTGGTGACTAGATTATAGTTTTTACCATTTTTATTTGTATAAGGAAATTCAATTCACTTCTATAGGATATTAAAACTATAATATACTGGTTTAGTATTTTAAAATTTAATTTCTGTAGAAAAGACCCAGAAATTAAGTGAAAGTGTCACCATTTTCTGATGGATATATTATTTGAGATGCAAATTGGAGGTTTTCATACCAAAACTCAATTTCTAATATTGCTACTATGGGGGGGGGGGAGGATGCTGGGGATTGAACTCAGGGCTTTGTGCATACAAGGCAAGCACTCTACTAACTGAGCTATATTCCCAGCCCCAATACGCTACTATTTTACTAAATGTACAACACTTTTCCTGGCTTAATTTCTGTAAAAGTCAAATAAAACCTTTACACCTTACTGTGAGCCACATTTCTAAAGGATCGGAGCCACAGAGGTGTGTTATGATTAAGACTACATGTTTAACATGAAATTCAGCTATTCAGAAACCAATTATTTCTATGAATTTTTGTGAAATCCAGAGTACATTATTTCTGATGATACCACTTTCATTGTTCAACAAAAATCACCAAGAAAAAGCACAGTGGTCCATTTCTCAAAGAGTACTGTGGCTCTGTTGCCCCTTCTATTCAACCCACCTTTGGTTAGTTTTGGTGAAAAACCACAGTTCCGGGAGGATGCACCCGGCAGGAAGTGCCTTGAGCACTATTAACTCAGCAGTGTAGTCAAGTGTAACCACAACTGCATAACCTTTGAGAGCTGCATATACATCTTGTTTTGGGGCCCCAACCTTCACAACATTTGGCCTATTTTTAAAAAAGTTATAAAATAACTAAAAAAATAAAATGGATTGTTCTTAGCAGTGCTCATACACCAGATAGTAACAGATATATTTCTTAACAGGTAAGATAAATTCTTATGTTACCCTTAGTCTTAGTCTTAGAAGTGATATTTAAATTGTTTTCACTTCTCTCCCTGACTCATGTGAATTGATAGTACTTTTGATTTTTAAAAATAAATTGATTTAAAACTTATTCCTCTTTCCTAGTCTTTGATCCTAAGACTACAAAATAAAAGACAAAAGATGCTAAATATAGCACATAACCTAGGTTATTTAGATCTCAGCTTTGGACCCTTTCCTATCTGGGCAATGTTTTTGCATTCTGAATGTCAGAGGACATTTGAATGACACAGATCATATTTTACAAAATTGTATAATTGTTTCCCTTGTTCCTGTTTACTTTCCCAAACCAGTGCAAAACTTTCTTCATCCTCACCCCTAAAACCAGAAAATCAATAGGCCATTTTTACTTAAACACTGGACAAAAGCACATTACTTGTGCAGTTTCTCTTTACTAGCCACAAGTCAGCTATTGGTTTGACCTTGACCTATGCTGTACAATATAGTGGTCATCAATCATGTGGTTATTTAAAGCAATGAAATTTAAATAAAATTTCCAGTTCGGTGTCTGGATCACACTAATGATCAAGAGCCACATATATAAGTGGTGTCCACAATGGACAGAGTTAAACTGGACTATAGCACAGGGAATGGTGTAGCTCCTTCTTCTTTATATTTTCAGCACCTAGAACATTGCTTGGTACACACTAGGTACTGACTAGATGTTTATTGATCTAAATTAACTTTCTTTTTATCTGGCTCCAAAAGAAATAAAGGATGTAAACTTAGCAAATTATGTCTCTGCAGGTGTCTTAGTTGCAAAGAACCACCCCAGTTGGTTTAAGCAAGAATTAAAGCATTTAAAGAAGAATTGAAAATGTTGATGGAGTAACTCTCAAAACCATGCCTCAGAACTAGAACCAGAAGAGCTGAACTCTTCCTCATTGAGAAGCCAATTTGATTTACTCCTCACCTTAATTTAAATGATATTATTTTAAAAATATAATTCCATTTTCAAATAACTAAACAGATATGTCTCTTTTTGTGTACTTTATATGTATATGATTTAAATTTTTAATTCAACCCATTGTAATAAATATGATAGAAATATTTTAACAAAAGATTTCCTACTGTGGATATTATCAAAATTCCTTTCCAAAGCAAGTAGGTTACTCTTTGACTTAACTTTAATCACACCATTAAAAGAAACTCAGTATTTACACTGAACTGAGGAATTAGGCAAACAAAAATTGTTTTCTTGAAAGATGCTACCATAAAATAAACACATAAATTTAAAAATAAAGATGCTATAATAACCACTTGGTGTCAAAAACTTTGTGGGATAGAGTTACTATTATTACTAATTATATATTTTTTTAAAGAGAGTGAGAGAGGAGAGAGAGAGAAATTTTTAAATATTTATTTATTTTTTTTAGTTCTCGGCGGACACAACATCTTTGTTGGTATGTGGTGCTGAGGATCAAACCCGTGCCGCATGCATGCCAGACGAGCGCGCTACCGCTTGAGCCACATCCCCAGCCCATATTACTAATTATAAATAATCAGAATTGTGTAGTCTTTTCTATGTACAAAACAGTGTCACATGTATTATCTTGCTTGATTCTCACAGATACCTTATAGGGTAGATAGTAGACAGGGCAGGTTCTTACTATCTCCATTTGGCAGATAAAGCTTAAAGGGACTAATTTTTTTGTTTCATAAATTCTCTTCTACTTTTCACTATAACTAGTAAAATCATATAAATAACCGGGAGGGGGGGGCGGGGGGGTGGGAATGATGAACAACTTGTTTACATTGATACAGCAGGAGTGGGAGCCATTTATTGTAGGACCGGAGGGGTATTTATACATTCCACACAGCTTATCTTAATTAACATAAACTAGGTATAGCAGTCAACCAATAAGGAATCTCCACACTTAATGGCATTAACATAAACTAGATACAGCAGTCAACCAATAAGGAATCTCCACACTTAATGGTATTAACATAAACTAGATACAGCAGTCAACCAATAAGGAATCTCCACACTTAATGGTATTAACATAAACTAGATACAGCAGTCAACCAAAAAGGAATCTCCACACCTAATGGCTCGCTGGCGTTACCTCACAAACCACTCCCTCTGGCAAAATGCCAGGTGCCATCCTGTCTTGTTTACAGACTCTAACATTTCCCCCTTTTGTTTAATTTAAATAACAACCATAGTGGTTTTTACACAAACACCATAAATAATCTGCTACACGCAGAAGGGGAGGATACAAAATGCCACAATAGGAAGCCAATTGATGGCTCCATGCAAGAAGCCCTTGGAAAAATTATACCAGCAATGACACCCTTAGCAAAGATACCGAGTTACAATTTGTAGTAGATTACAGTTTGTTGTCTCAGTCCAGGTAAAGCAGTGTCTCAATAGATTAACTCACAGTCCAGGTAAATCACAGTCCAGGTAAGTTCTGCAGGCAGCTAGCTTAAATCACAGTCCAGGTAAGTTCTGCAGGCAGCAGAACCAAAGTCTCAACCGGTTCTCAGCAACACTGGAAATTCTTCCATCCTCGTCCTCACCAGCACTGGGACAAAGGCAGGAACTCCAGCAATGATGCTAAAGAAAATCCTGTAGTATTCCAGCAGGCACTAAGAAAACAACCTTCTGAACAATTTAGTACATTATCTCAAGTTTTTTACATTTGAAATAGGCCTTAATAGTGCTCATTACTCATTAGCTTCCAGGTGTGGGAGAACCATTGTAGCTTAGTTATTGGCATTGAAAATGACCAAACATCAGGGACGCAGGTAGTGTCTTCTGCCAGCTGTAGTGTCCCAAGCAGCCCCAGATGGCCCTGGAGAGAGTCCGGGGAGTGTGCCAGACTCAAACTGCCACTGGGCACAGGGAGCAAAAGCCTGCGAGACTGTGCCTCTGGGTCAGGTTTGGATTTGGGCTCTCGAAGTGGCCTGGCGTCCCGCTCCCCGGGTGGGGGGCAGGGAAGAGCCGGCTGCTGCCGCTTGGAGAGTCCTTGCTGTGCCATGACCTGCTCCCCCACGTGGCAGCCGCCGGGCCAATTCACGCACCCTCCAATAATGAAAAGTATTTAGTAATAGTCTTTTGCTGCAACTTTTTTCCTGATAATCTTTCTTCTTCTGAACTTTCTTTTTCTTTCTGACTAGAGTTCCTGGGCTTCCATCAACACATGCCCTAACAATTCTTGGTTCCATTGGGGTGCCTCTTTCCCCTATCAATTTACTTCTCACCCCTTCCATATTTTCTTCACAAAGACAATACAACATTTCAAGACAAAACAAGACACAAACACACTGTATCAATCTTCTCCATTTTCTCAAAATGGCCATTTTTCCTCTCGCCCTATCTATCTAGGGACGAGCAGATTTGCTCCCGTCCTATTTAGGGACGGGCAGCTTTTTTTTTGTCACTTACTCCCGAGTGTCCCAGGGCTCCCCAGACAGGCCACCATTTGCCGCAGTCCGGCTGCAGCAAAATAACCGGGGGGGGGGGGGGGTGGGGGGGGGGTGACAAGGAACTTGTGAAGGTTGCTGCAGCAGGAGTGGGAGCCTTTATTGTAGGACAGAAGGGGTATATATACATTCAACGCAGCTTATCTTAATTAACATAAACTAGATACAGCAGTCAACCAATAAGAAATCTCTACACTTAATGGCTCACTGGGCCACCTCACAAACCACTCCCCCTGGCAAAATGCCAGGCGCCATCCTGACTTGTTTACAGACTCTAGCATCTGATGATGATATTAGAATTGGAACTCAGTTTTTCTGCCCTATTTGCATATATCTATTTTTAATTAACTTATAATTCATGTGAACTACAATTACTGTTTTATGCCTCTGGGAAAAAATGTACCTCATCACCTCTTAATAGAAGGCCTTCAATCAATAAATATTTGCTAAAATATCAATGAATATATGAGTAGTTCTGAAAACAGAATAGACAATATCAGTAGAAGTTTAGTTGCAAAGAACCACCCCAGTTGGTTTAAGCAAGAATTAAGGCACTTAAAGAAGAATTGAAAATGTTGATGGAGTAACTCTCAAAACCATGCCTCAGAACTAGAACCAGAAGAGCTGCACTCTTCCTCATTGAGAAGCCAACAGCTGCAGCACTATAAGGCCATAGCCGTAGCCTGGAAGCCACCATGGTCCAGAAGCTGCCACTTCCAAGGCCAGCTCCAGAATCACATTGTACCAACTGCACAGGCAACATGGATGTACCATCCTTGCTTCCTTGTATTCACAAAGCTGGTAAGAACACTGGGATCTCTGATACCAGTGTTACAGAACAAAAACACCCTTTCACATGCCTATCAGAAGAAATAGCCTTCCAGACTATACATAGACTCTTATAGTTGGAACCTAAGTATTTACATAATGGAGAGCTGCAAGAGTCTGGAGGGGGTACAATTTTGGCTTATGAATCTCTATCGCGCAGGAAAGTAGTTGAAGAAGAATGAAATGGCTGTTGAGTGAATCCTCCTTATCCTCTGTGTTCACCTAAAGAAACTTGAGTGTTTGGTTTAAGTAGATCACATATTCTATTGTAACTTGTTTTTCGAGGAGTTTAAGACCAAGCTAGTCCAATTGACCTTGTTCCTATCTACTGTTAAGAGTGAGTTTAATCTCAGCTTGAAAGCAGAGTCTCTAAGATGGCTTCAGCTGTTCTGCCAATGACACTAGAATGAACAAAGGGAGGACAAAGTTAAACTACGTGACTGTTTCCATAGTTGCAACTTTTCTGCAGGAAAGAAGGAAATCTTACAAAATGTTTGCAAATGTTTCTAAATGAATACCTTATACATTTGCAGTTTAGACATAGAACTTTTGTTGTTGCTCCTGCAGATACAAAATCTGGACTTTTTAAACTAGATAGGGCAACAGTTCTACCTATTCAGATTTGAGTTACACACATTTCAACTACTCCTCAAATCCCTTCTCTGCCTCATGCTTCCCAGCCCCATTGACCAGCTTAGGGGACACTAAGTGAGAGAGTTCTATAGCCACATGGAAGGAACTCCTACATATTCTTTAGAGTGGGGCTCTGAAAGGTAAAGGCACTCACTGCAAGGCTACTTTCAGAGAAGGAAAAGAAGGAAGCCCTCAGAAGAGGGAAGAAGGAGAAAGAAAGCAGAGATTGCCAAAGACAAATTTCACCTACTTCTCAACTCTGTACCTGGTGTTGTAGCGAAGAGGGAAGCTTGCCTACTGGCTCCAGATTATCCAGCCTCCATCTTAAAGATTCAAATATAAATCAGAACAGAATGAGTTAAAGAAGACAAAAGCTCTAGAAATGAAATGAAGCACCAGGTTTCCATAAATAGTTATTGACTTTATTTACTTTCTGACATTTTAGAGGGATCTAGTTGTGATATGCCAGGCATCATAGTTCAGTTTGGAGACAGATTCAATGATTGATAATCCAGTTAACATCATTTATACCTTATGAAATAATTGATTCTCATTCTTAGCCTTCTACACCTATAAAATCTGACCCCCCCTTCTGCTAAATCATGGAATCTCGGCTAGTCATAAAGCCACCCATCTAGAGACTACATTTCCCTACCTCCCTTGCAGCTATGTGTGGCCAATAGAGTATGAGTAGAAAAGATGGTGCATTTGCTTAAGTTGTTTGAAAAACAATTCACTTGCTCTTCACATTCTCTTTCTCCTTTCTACAAGCTGGAGTACTGATGTGTGTTGAAATAGCTTCTACCATGAACAACACTGTAAGGCATGGCCAGGTACCTGGATGCTTTCTATGGAATGTGACCACACCCCACCTAGACCACACACTCCCAGATGTTACATAATAGAGGCAAACTTCTGGTTTGCTTGCACACCTTATTTTGAGATCTCTTGGTTATGACAGTTTCTAGTGTGCAGGTAACATGTCTATGGTAAGCCTCCAGGGAGTGGATCTGGATTGCTGGGAAACCACAGCTTGGCTTCTATATAGTCTCATATTTTCCATTTTTGTACCATACACACATATTCCCTAATTATTAAAAATTCATTATCTAATTCATTGGTTTATTAATATCTTTGAATCCCTGTTAAATAAAACAACCAGTGCTTCTAGCTAAAGAAGCTAGAACAAATTTGTTCTTTTTCATTAGAACAAATCCCACCCACTCCTCTCATCGTTCATGTGTATCTGAATATGACATTTTTACACATAACATGCAGAGAATTTAAGCATTAACTAAATAGTCTTAGGGGTAAAAAAAAAAAAAAAAAAAGAGTAGCTTTTTCATCCTGAATGAAAGAGCCAGACCCTGTGCCCCCAGACTCTTGTTATTTTACCACCCCTAGCAGATATTTCTAGCAGAGTCTGATAGCAAAAGTAAAAGTCTTTAGATCATTAGGTATAATAAAAATTATAAGAATCAATTTCAGTGTAGTGATTTGGGGGGAACACAAAGTTTCTTACGTTGTCATCTGCCCCAGTGAAGTCAATACATTCTGTTAGTCACTGTGTGTTTTTCTACTCCTACTCCTCTCTTTCCTTTCAACAAACATAATACGCATTTTCAACCTGACCCTGAGGTGGGGACTGACACAAGGTGCTCTTATATTAAAGAAGGCTAAGGCAATTGTTACATCTTCTCCCCCTCAGGGTTACATGACATTTCAAACAGCATGGGCAACATAAATGAGGGGTAAAAATAGTGTCATTTCAGGCACAGGAAGGACATATCTATTCAAAAAGCTAAAACTAGCCAGGTGTGTAATCCTAGCTACTCAGGAGGCTAAGGCGGGAGTGAAAGGCCAAGGTTTGTCCTCAGATAGCAGTGACAAAGATAAAGCACTTTGCTGCAAGCTGGTTCTAGCTTATATAGAAAGTGAGAGTCGGTTATCTTAAACCAGGAAGCCCCTGGGGCCAATCATAGTAAGGGTCAGGTCATCACCTATGGTGCAAGCACGTCCACCCTGCATAAGATTCCCCGAACTGTTCAGGAGTGCGGAAGATGGAAGGACCAATTGGAAGATTTTCAAAACAACTTGTTATCCACCCACTGGCAATTTGCCTGCCGCCATGTTGCATTAGGGGCTCCTTATCTGAAAGGCGGGGAGTTCTAGCCGCCCACTGGCAATTTGCCTGCTGCCAGGTCTGAAAGGCCCTGGGGAGTTCTTGGGGAGACTCCCAACAGGGAGGATCCCAAATTTGAGGCCAACCTGGGCAACTTAGACCCTGTCTCAAAATAAAAAAGATATAGATCAGTGGTACAGTGGATATAAATCAGTGGTACAATGCCCGGGGTTCAATGTCCAGTATAATATCATCATAATCAATAAAAATCAATAGCTATAATCCTCCCCCAGCATCATATTTTTCACTTAGAAAATTATAGCGTTAGAAACTATAATGACAGGCAGACTTTAATTCAGATAAACTGTTTATAATTGATGTGTTTTGCCAAAGTTAGTGTTTATAAGGCCTGTGCTACACCAACTATAAGAACCATACAAATAATAAAAAACTTTGTCAAAGTAATTTTACTTAGAAGAATTTGTTTAATCCAGACTGTTGTCGAAACCATAAGCATAACATCATCTATGATATGAAGGGTAGAGGAATCATTAAATTATCAACTAGATTAGATGTACTAAGGAATAATTATAAGAATCTTGTAATAAATAATTTTTAATAACAACACAAAAGCATTTGTGTGTGTCTGTGAGTGTGCGTGTGTGTATTTATATAAGGGTTATGGCACCACTGACATTTTGTACCAGATAATCTCTTGCTAAGAGCTGTTCAATGTAGAATGTTTAACAGCCTTTGAACTCTACCCCCTAGTTTCCAGTAGCACCACGTACACCCAGTAGTATGAGTCACAAATGTTTCCACACTTCCACTTCATTTATGTAAAATGCATGTGTGTATGGACAGGGCTGGAAGGAAATTTGGAAAAATTTAAAAGAACATTTTAGCTAAGATGATAAAATTATTGAAACTTTTAAGAAGTCTCCTTCTATTTTTTGCAATAGTAATATTAGGTGAGTTAAAATAAAACCTGAGTACTGTTATGATTCATGAACTCTTCTGAGGAGTTTTAATCTTTAAAGATTGCTACATGTTTTCATTATTAAAAATGATTTTTATCTTCCCACTATAATATCATCAAATTTTATTTAGATGATTCTGAAATCATTTTTTAAAAACCATAAAACCAAAAACTGGTATGTGATCCAGAGAGAGAAGAACAGAGTGACTCATTAATATTGGACATGATTCCCATTCTGCTGAATGCTTCTTGGAACCTGCCCAAATTCAGAATTATCACCAATTCTGAAGGAAATTTTATGCAAGAAAATGAATTCATAATTTATTTCATCACTGATAACCAACACTAGATTTGAGTAAGCTAAATGTATGTTTGGCATCAATGAGAAAGTTACTTAAAACATTTGACAAGTCCCAATTCTATTTTTAAAAAAAAGTATTAAGGATTATGGCATGTAATATTTCCAGAACACAGTGTTCATTCTCTTCTCTAATGGATGTGAGTACAAGAATAAGAACCTCAATTATGAACATGTGCTGAGTAATAGAAGTATGTAACACAGGAAAAAAAAGAGAATGTAGGCTACTCTAACATTGTTGGAATGGGAAAGTGTAGAACCATTGTTGACATATAACCTTTATGTTCCTTGCTCCATTCAAAAAGGTGAACTTGTTTTGCAAGTCTAAATAATGTTATTCTGAGAAGCAAGTGACCCAGTGGGGCTGAACTTTGGCAGAGGGGCACGTGTGAATGGTTGACACACACCGTCTTCTGTTCTGGGGCACATATTTGAATCAATAAACAAGGACAGAGCTGTTTGATGCTTGACTTGAAGAGTTATGCCTAGAGGCATTAGGAATTTGAGGACTAAGGAGGAAAGGAAAAGGGAGAAGATTATGAGCAGGAATCTGGAGACAGTGGAGAGGAAGTGTGGGGAGAAGGCTGTGCCCTGCCCAGAGTTACTCCATGATGTAAAGAACAGTAGTTTTCAGACTGCACCTAGCCCTGAGTGGTTTCATTTTATAAAGCAGGAGTTTTCCATAAGATATTCCATTTGAGTGCAAGTGCTAGGGTAGATTGACTGTTCACCTTGTCCAAGTAAAGAACCACCACCTGCCTGGCAAAACCACAAGGCACAAACTGATAAAATAATTGTGCTAATAAAAATGACCACCTGTGAACTTATGGAATTAATCAGAAGCACATGAATGTGTGGCATATCCATCTCATAACAGAAAACCCAGGCCCATGAACTTATCAAACACACCAGACCACCAAATGAAGCCACTCCCTCATCTGAGACCCATAAAAGGAGGAGCAACCTGAGACTAGACACAGAGGTGCACTGATTCTGTTACCTGGTCACTTGTCACAAGCCTGCCTGGGAAAATCACTGCAACAATGAGCCTCTGATTTTCTGTCCTGTGGCTTCATGTTTCTCCACCCATGTCGACCACACACAAGCCCACTCCAATCTGACATCTCAAAGTGACATTCTGAAACTCCTGAGAGTCCAGACCCTGGCCTAGAATTAGTTCTGTGCTTTGACAGCTCTGTACTCTGAACAAGTTCTTCATCTTATCTGACCACCTGCAGTGACCCTGCATTTGGTGTCTATTCTCTGTTTTTGCTCTCAGTTCAGGCTCCTGAGCCCCTGCAGCTACCCTAATCCTTTCTTAGCCTTTCTGTTCTCTCTCTCTCCCTTTCTTCCCCACCCACTCCACATATTTGTATAAAATGTGATGTGTGATGTAGTTAAGATTAAACTGGGCTTTTGGTCATCAAGTGACCCAGCTGATCAGGTTCAGTGAAATGCAACCAATAAAAGAGGTATAGACTGTGAATTTATTGTTATTCAATAAATTATGACATGTGGAAAGACACAAACATGTTTGCTCCATGTTAATGGCATAGCTAGCTCATGGCTGGAAGACCTGGCCTATTACCCTTCCATCTCTATGCTAACCCCAACTAGTTTTGTTCTATGGACCCATTAAGTCTTGGAGAAAAGCAATTAATGCTTTTAAGTTCATGCTTATGTTGTCAGACTTCTTGCAGACAGTGCTCTTTTGAGGCCCAGGTAGTTAAGAATGGAGAGGGCTGGGGGCATTAACTTCCTTTCTGTATGGGCAGAGCAAAGCAAGTACAGCAAGAGCTGTGCAAGATGGAGAAGCAAAGCAGAAATTACGCGGTCAGAAATTACAGGGTCAATGCCTGCATCAAACATGGTTGGTACAGGGGACTCCCACCTGGTCACCTGACCACCACAGAACAGTAGCAGACTTATTCTAAGACCATGCAAAAAAATCCAATCACAATTCCCAGGTGACCAGGTGAAGATTTGGTGAAGGGACATTATTGAAGACTCTGAGGTAAACATTCATTGTTAATGTGACCTTTTGGTTCTGATGGGTTGACTAGGAGGGGAACATTCAGATCACATCTGATTTATAAAAAACACTCCACCAATTCCCAGATTTATCTATCATAGATGTCACTACTTGATCAAATAAATATTTCAGAGAACTGGAGGGAGATCAGTAAAGTGAGGTAAAGAGACCAGGAAGAGGAAGGAGGAAAAGGAAAAGAGAAATACTGGGGAATGACATTGACCTAAGTGTATGATTATGATGCATACCTGTATGAATATGAAACAACTAACCCCACCACTATGCCCAACCCTAGTGCACTAATAAAACTATGGAAAAAATATTTCAGAAAAGTTGACTGAAATGTTACGTAAAGTATAAAACAAATCCCTATTTTCTCATATATTAATTAGGTATAATTACATAATCAGTCACCAGCCAATTCTTTTCCAGTGGATGGAAAGTTCCAATAAGGTGTACTAAAATGTTCTGATATTGAAGGGCATTAAGACGAAAGCTAGCACAGTGTAGGCTGGGCACTGCAGCCAACAGGGACATCCTTTACCATTATCCAAGGCCTTCACATCTCCCAGATTTGTTTTTCTTTTGTGGTTCTGAGGGTCAAACCTAGGGCCTTGCACATGCTAAGCAAGCACTTTGCCGCTGAGCTACACCCCAGCCCCAAGCCATCAGATTTTCAAGCTGGTATTCATGAAGCCTAAAGAGTAAGCCTGTGATAACACCACTTCTGCAGGTACCATGATCATTACTCCAAGAAATTTACTTACAACTGCATAGAACAAATGGTTCTGTGTTGATTCTGAAAGTTAAAATTGTTTTGTATCGAATGATGTGTTATTCTGTCAGGAACCATGCTGGCCAGCACACAAAGGCAAGATTCTAGTCCATCCGCGGTAAATGAGCCTACAACAGATAACTCTCATTTTTTTAACAGTCTGATCCCTACATTGCTTAAGATAGAACTCTTCTCTCCCATGAGGAACCCAATCCCCATGTATCAAATGAGGCTGAAATCTCCACAAGGGACACAAGTCAATCATCACAAGAGTGGGCACGTGACCCAAGCGAACCGACCAGAGTTCCCCATTTCCTGGCTTCATTGATTACTTCAGAGATATGTATGTGATCAAGCAGAACATTATCAGAATTACCCCTAGAAGTTTCTTGTTTGTTAGAGATATTGGGAAAGACTGTAGTCTTTATGGGTGTGCCAAGCTAGGAATATGGGACAGAAGGAAGCTGCAAGTGATCAGAGCCAGGGAAAAGGCAAACATACTTAATGCTATTACTTGAGAACTTTGGTCCAGCTATGTCTGAAGTCAGCTCCACACTGATGTCACCTTTTATTTTTATGTTTTGCCATTTATGTTTTCCTTCTACCATCCACTCAGAAGCAGTAGGCTTAATTGTTTAAATATATATCAATTTACCCAGCTCATCTAGAATAAAATCCCTCACCATTTTCTGTTCTCATTGAGGTTTCTTCCAGGAAGCATTGAAACAACTGATAAGACAGTAAGAATATGCAAGCACTTGACTTATTACCTTTGTTAACTTTGACCCAAAATTAGGGAAACAGACAACAGGTAGGAGGTACCTACAATCATTCTCAAGCCAGCTGGGTCTAAATTATCTTTTTCACAGAAGAATTTCACAGAAATTCTTTTCCCCATGATATTACTATTTTTCTGCTGTCAAAATCACTTCCAGAACTCCTTTCTGGATAGTCCCCCAAGGTTCAGTTACCTTGACTACAATCATTTTGCCCCTAATTGTTGCTTGCTTCATTTGCATGTGGTCTTGTCATTATCCTCAAGAGGGTGTTCCATTGCCAGAACCACTAGAAGGGGGCAAACCAACTCAACGTGACTTGAATGAAATTTAAACCACACCAAGTTGATTTCCCACTGTATTCTTGCTCCCTTTGCTCTGTGTTCATATGTCTATGGACGTTTTGCAGTTCCTACCCATTTCTTTCCTTGTGTGTCTCTCTTACCAAAATTTCTGGAAGACATGTTCATTTGGCCCTAAATTTTCTAATATAACTCAGTTTCCTTCTACAAACTAACCTAGATTGCTTTTCTTCCCTCTGAGTAATAGATTCCCTCTCTGAACTTATACAGGAAGCAAGAACTGCAAAAGGTAGACATGAAGTGTGACTCCAAAATTAATGGGATTGGAGGACTCAGAGTGGAAAATGGTTGGACCTCCAGTCCCAAGCGCTCTCTCCAACTCTTAAGCAGCCGGATAAGTATTCCCTTCTTGGCTCACTGCTCCACAGAAGGGGGATTCATACATATTCTGACTAAATTAGACTCTGACTAGACTCTGGACTTGAATACTGAGCCACAGAGAAACCAAACACAAGTCACAGAGATGACATGCTGACTACATGCTGAACCATAGAGGGTTTTGTTGTTGTTCTTTTTAGATATACTGAACCATGGAGGTTTGAGGCCTGTTGTTTTCCTGCTCCCAGAATCCCAGTAACCAAGCATACACCTATGCCCTTCCCACCCAATCAATGAGAGATTCCTCTCTGGAGAAACCAAACATTTCCCAGGAAAAAAGACCTTTAGACTATGATATTTTAGGATCCCCAATAATAAGGCTGGTTAACCTCCCAGTTATTCTACAGAAAAAGAAAAGTCCCTTCAGCAACACTCCTTGCCAAAGCAGCTGGAGTTTCCAAGAAACTTCAGTATGAGTCAGTCTTAAAAATTAATGCCGTAGTCTGGCTGGGCAAAATAACTGGGGGGTGACAAGCAACTTGTGAAGATTGAAACAGCAGGAGCCGCTTTATTGTAAGACAGCAGAGGTATCTATATCTAACTGAATACACAGCTTGACCTCAATTTAGCATCATCCAGTTACAGCAATCAGTCATTAAGGAATCCTCATCATCTTAATAATTATACACAGCTTAACTTAATTATCATCTAGATAAAGCAGTCAGTCAATAAGGAATCTCCATCATCTTAATGGCTCGCTGGCATTACTTCTCAAACCACCCCTCCTAGCAAAGTGCCAGGCACCATCTTGACTTGTCTGTGGCCCTCATCATCTCCCCCTTTTGTTTACAACAAGTATGTGGCTTAGGGACCGTGCCTGTTTTAGGTTGTCCAGTACTACATATGGTCCTTACCCGTCATTGGATGGTCTGACCTCAAATAGCCTCCTGTCTTAGGTTGGTACCATTGTAATTGGATCTTACCCGTCTTTGACTACCGGCCCAACACACTTAGCCATACTTGTGGATAACGACCATAGTGGTTTTTACACAAAAACCATAAGTAATATGCTACAAGCAGAAGGGGAGGATACAAAATGCCATGATACCAAGCCAATTGATGGCTCCAAGTAAGAAGCCCTTGGAAAAATTGTACCACAGATGACACCATCAGCAAAGATACCCTGGCACCATTACAATTTGTTGTCTCAATAGATTACATCACAGTCCAGGTAAATCAAAGTCCAGGTAAGTTCAAAGCTCAATAGATTAATTAAATCACAGTCTAGGTAAGTTCACAGTCCAGGTAATTAAATCACAGTCCAGGTAAGTTCACAGTCCAGTTAAGTTCACAGTCCAGGTAAGTTCTGCAGGCAGCTAGCTTAAGCTGTAATAGCAGAAACAGCAACAGCTATGATGATCTGAAGTCTCATCTAGTTCTCAGCAACACTGGAAATCCCTCCACCCTCATCCTCACCAGCACTGGGACAAGGCAGGGACTCCAACAATGATGCTAAAGAAAATCCTGTAGCATTCCATCAGGCATTAAGAAAACAACCTTCTGAACAATTTAGTACAAGGTTTTTTACATTTGAAATAGGCCTTAATGGTGCTCTTTATTCATTAGCCTCCAGGTGTGGGAGAACCATTGTAGTTATGGACATTGGAAATGACCAGACTTGGGGGTGGGGGGAAGTTAGTGTTACCTGTGGAAAACTGCTGTTTTGCATGCACACCAAGCTCCTAGCTGATCATACAACAGGACAAGGTGAACTAATCTAATGTTATCACTGCCTCTATAATATAGCTAATAGAACTTCCCTCTCTGCAGTAACTGCTATTGAGCAACCCACTGCAGAAAGGATAAGTGCTCATCCTGCCAGTTGCCACAGCATCATGAGGGACAGAAGTGCTACTTTCTGGCAAAGCACTAGAAGTAATGTGAGAAACAGAGGTGCTACTTGTCCATCCTGTCACCACTAGACCTTCTTGGAAGCATTTTTCAATAAAGCTTGTGTCTCGCATTTCATCTCCTCATTTCTTCTTTGGTCTCAGCAACCTGTCCCACTGCCATAGCTCAACGGGGCTGTGGATACTATAGTCCTGTACTTAGCTTAGTGGCAGCCTGACTGGAAAAAATTAGTAATAATAACAGTAACATTTAAGTTTGAGAACATACTGCATGCCAAGCAATCTATTAAACTGTTTACGTTTGTTAACTCATATAGTTCTTACAGTTACCTTAGCAAGTAGGTTTTCTTGCTGTCCTGTTGTACCAATGAGGGCAGTGAGGCTAGGAGATTAAATAACTTGCCTAAAGTTACATTCTAATAAATTGATTGTTAGAATCAGATTTTCTTACAATGAAAACAACAGAAAACCACTTGAGCTAAATTAAACTCCAACTCTAATGGGAAAAGGGAATTTTAGAACATTACAAGAAACCCATGGGTCAGAAAGGAACACCAAGCATCAAGAAGGATGAGAATCAGGAAATGGAAATCCATGGGTGTCACTGTGAGTGCCCGAAATTCAAATATGTGAGGGTGCTTTTGTGGTTAAAAGTTAATTAATCTCTCTCTCTCTCTCTCTCTCTTTCTCTCTCTCTCTCTCCCTCTCTCTCTCTGTCTCTCTCTCTCATTCTCTTGCCTCTTTCTCTGTACAATTTCTATTTCATTTTTTTCCTGTGTTCCAAGCACACACTCTGCTTCTCCATAGGTGCATGGCCAAACATAGTTGCGTCATAGCCTTTACTTGTTCTAAACCCAAGTAGTCACATTTCCAAATATTAGGAAACAGAATCTGATTAATGTTGTTTCCTCTTCTAATCTAACCAAACATGTCCAGTCAGGCACACTATACCAGAAGCACGACTGTAGGCACAGTCCTGGAGGAAGTTCTCAGTGAAGGAGGCCTGCTGTCTGGGCAGATTCCTATAGGTTGTGTACTCCAGAGCTTAAGATTGAGTTAGAATCTGGGTTTTTCTGCAAAGCCAGGGTTTTTAACCACCATATTATTCTTAAAAAAAAAAAAAAGAAGAAGAAGAAGAAGAAGGAAAACAAAAAGAAATTGAACACCTATAGGATTTCCACATTGTTAAGATCACGGAAAACAGTGTAGTTGTGATGTTTTATTTATTTATTAAGCTGGGTGGAGATTCACTGTGCTATATTCTATACACTATTTATATATCTTACATATTAACTAATTTAAACACAATTTAAGACATTGAGATTTTAGGTGAAAATTCAAACACTGACCAAGGACTTTCACTGTTAGTTATACAATGGCCTAACTGTTTAGGGTACCTCTCTGGTAAAGACCCACTTCAAAATGCTGGATAATTTATTTTTTAAAAACAAGCAAACAAAATGTTCTTTAAACGCAAGGTTGGTCTGGCTAGAATATAAAGCAAGTCCCCTGGGGAAAGGGAGAGAAGCACCTACAGAGGTAACAGGTAACTGAGTGTTTGCTCTAAGGGCATCTGCTGATCCCTGCTGATCCAGTGCTTAAGCTTCAATAAATCTAAATCATGAGAGCAATAGGAGAAAAGCCTGAGTCTTTCCAAAGGTGAAGGATCAAAGCAGAGACCTCTAGGACTTGGGGTATGGCAACTTGCTTGAGACCCTCCACTCAATATCCAATGCAAAAAAGAAAAAAAAAACATGGCAGAGATCCCCACATGAAGTTAGAATGTTCTAAATATGACCCACTAATGGATGATATAAGGGAAAAAAATCACCCAGCAGAGTCATGTGGAAAGATCTCTATCTATTTCGGCTCTGAGAAACCTTGAACACCAATGATGTACTGGCACAAGGATCCTGGACATTCACACTGCTTATGTGGCCTGAAACCTCTCAATCTGAAAATTTAGCTTAAGTAATCCAAATTGTCAATGCCCCCAAGCACAGGATAGGTACAAAGAAATTCCTGTGATAGGGCACACTTTAAAACAAGGATTAGGGGGCAGGGTTGTGGCTCAGTGGTAGAGCGCTTACCTAGCATGCACTGGGTTTGATCCCTGGCACCTCATTAAAGAAATAAAACAAATAAAATAAAGGTATTGTGTCCATCTACAACTAAAAAAATAATTTAAAAAAACCAGCTTAAAGAATTCCCACAGTGTTCCAAGGAACCCAACCTCACAACCAAAAATCATAAAACACATGAATGAAGAAATGAACTATGTTATGCAAAAGACATCAGAAACAAGAATCAGCAAAATCAGACTGCAAAAACTTTTGATATTGAAATCATAAATTATAGATTTATAAGTATATAAAAGATATTTACCACTGAAAATATGAACAGAGAATATATAAAGTGACAAAGCAGGTTTAACAACTAAAATTTAAGTATTAATGAGTTTATTAAATATTTTAATGATTGAAATTAAAAACTGTGTAGACTATTTAACACATTAAAAATAGATCAAAAGAGAAACAGTAAACTAGAAAACCACGGTTCAGATATTGTTCAGAATGCAGCACAAAGAGAAAAAAAGTTATCTTCAAAGAAAATGCTCCCGGGCAGGAGTTTTGGCTCTGTGTACGTGCCTGGCATGCACAAGACCCTGGGTTCAATCCCCAGCACTGCCAAACACACACACACACACACACACACACACACACACACACACACACACCATAAACAAAAACCCTCTAGGTGATATATTAAAATTATCTCTACTAAAATCAGAAATGAAAAATGATACCCTCACTGGTATCATATCTATCAAATATTGTTCTAGGGGTATATTCAACCCAAGAAGACAAGAGAGAAGAATTGTAAAAATAGAAATTAAACTGTGTTGTTCCTCAGACATGATAGATGATAGACTATAGATCATTTACTAGAATAAATAAAAATTTGGCAAGGTTTTGGAAACAAAAATCAATTCATAGATACCAACAGCATTTCCATAAAGTGTGATAAATAATATATTTTATTTTTAAAATACCATTTAAAATAGCAATTAAAACTATAGGTATCTAGACATAATCTAGTAAAGCATTTTGTAATAACTATATGTAAAACAATATGGTACTGTTCCCTATTTCTGCTATAACAAATTACCACAAACTTAATAACTGGTTTATTTGTTGCAGTTCTGGGGATGGGAACCCAGGGCCTTGCACATGCTAGACAAACACTCTCTGCCACAGGGCATATCCCCAGCCCAAACTCAGTGTTTTCAAACAATACAAGTTTATTATCGTACTGTTGTGGAGGTCAGAGTCTGAAATGGTCCTGTGGGTTAAAATGAAGTTGACATAGCTGCATTCCTTCCACAAGCTCAAGAGGAGAATCTTTTCCACTGATTTTTCCAGATTCATAAGGATGCCTGCATTTCTTGGCTCCTGGTTCCTCCCTCCATCTTTCAAGTGCCTCACTCTAACCCCTACTTCTTTTGTCACAACTCCTCTCTGACTTTGACCGTCTTGTCCTCCCTCTTATAAGAACTTTGTGATTATTCCACCTGGATAGTTTAGTTGGAACACAATGTGCCCACAGATGTGGGCACTAGGACGTGGATGTCTTTAGGGAGTCTTACTGTCTACCACAAATACAAATGGAAAGATATCTTTTCATAAATACAGCATCATAGGGATATCAGTTCTCTCAAGCTTATTTATAGATTCAATGCAATTCTGAATCACTATCCGGTCAGGTTTTTTCATTGAACCTTACAGGTTTCTTCTAGTGTTTATATGGAAGAGCAAAGTGTCAAGTATAGCTAAGAAATATCTGCAGTAACAGTACAGAGATTTACTCTACTAAATACTAAGACTTATTATAAAACTATAATATTTAAGACAATGTACTATCAATGAAACACAAGTTGCAACCCGTCATAGAAGCTTACACAGTATGGTTACATTTACACAAAAGTTGAAGATGGGAAATATCAAGCAATATATCGTTTAGGGATATATATGTATATGGTCAAGCTATAAAGAAAAGCAAAAAAATGAAATTCAAGACTTTGGTAATCTCATTGTTGGAAAGGACAAGATTGGAGATATGCACACAGGCATCTTCAAAAGTATCATGATGTTCTATGTCTTAAGCTAAGTGGGGAATATAGAGCTGTTAAGTTTATTATTGGTCATTAAGCTGTATAATATTATATATACACAATTTTGTTTGAATAATGTCTTCATACTTTTTCAGAACATGATTGACAAGTCTTATCAAGAAACTTTAGTCAATTTTTAAAATAATATTTTGGTTTTAAAATACTGAAAGATGACAATTCACAAGGAGATAATATACAAAGAAAATTAAACTACTAAATACTCTCTAAATTAAAAGACTGTAATTCAAATTACTAATTCTAATCTTTGTATCTTGGCAGAAGCAGCTGGAGTTCCTCTTCATAGAATTCACCCACCTTCTCATGATGATTACAAAGCCCCCCCCACCAATTCAATTATTTAATTTATAGTAATCAATGTTCAGGTTTTTTATGCTTAAACTTACATGGAAAGGACAAAATTCTACTTACAGGATTTTTTTTAGATTTCTTCAAAATGTATCACAAGTATCGTTTACAGTGCAAGCTACAAATAAGATGTATTCTTGAAGGAAAACTTAAATGAAGCATGAAGTCAGTGATGCCAAGAGTGGTTATACATCTAACCCAGGAGAACCAGCAGTACACTGATAACTGTTTTAATGAACCAACCTTCTCCTTGGTAGCTGAGTTCTTAGATCTTACTATACCACCAGCCAAATATGTACTTCATTACTTTGGATATGACTTTCATCTTTTTGGATGTTCATCAGAAATTACTAAATGCTGTAACAAGAGGTTTCATGGTAGAAATCCTGGGGCTACTTCTGGTTGTAGTGGTGTGCCTAAGGTTTTGATGGGTGATACAAAGGCTAGAGACGGAGATGACAAAGCACATCTATCCCTGTTTTCTGTAACACTTTTATTTATTCATCATTTTGCATCAATCATGACAGATTTTCCAAAGTTTCTCCCATCTTTGCCTAAGGCTTTCTGGACCTGCAGTTTAGATTGGTAACAAATATGCATCCAATTTCCTATTCTAGACATTACATGTTTTAAGATAGTCCCATATTATACAAATTGTAATAATATATAGAAAGCAGATACTTGAGGAAACCAAAACACAGTCACCTGAATGTCATCCAGGCTGTCTTCTGAAGTCAGGGAATCTTCTGGAGTATAAATAGAGTCCAACTTGGCAGGAGTTAATGTCATCTTTTGTGAATGATCAATATTCGATGGATTAAATATATTTTTCCCTGTTCCAGAAGTAGTTTTTGTAACTCCAACCAGATTAATCTGCATTACTGAAATGTCTGGCTGTCTTCTTGAATTTCAAGATGTTGGTATGAGCCCTGGGAAGGAAATGTCATCATAGGTACTTCTAACTAGTAGAATTCCACTCTTTATGAGCTGGTACAACTGGTCATGGTGATGACCCACATGCAAGTAAAGGCAATCTCATTTCCATTACTCCTGCTGAAGAGCTACTAATTGATGGAGGTTGTGGAGTCACTGGACATGGCAAATCCCCTATGACAATTCTAGATAAGAACTGGGAGTCAACTCCTGACTTTGGAGACATTGGTAAACCCAGTACCATTGGTTTAGCTCCATGGAACGTGGGATTCCATGATAAATGCTACCATCACGGCCACTACTAAACATCCTGGGATTTGGAGAGCAGGCTGTGCCCTGCTCAGTTACTTCATGATGTATAGAGCAGCAGTTTTCAGGCTGCGCCTAAACCTGTGTTACTCCAGTGTATAAAGCAGTAGTTTGCCATAACCCACTCTATTTTGAGTCTAGGTGCTGAGGTGGAGTGACTCTACAATTTGGTTGTATAAGTAAAAAAACACCATCTGCCTGGTACAAACATAAGGCACAAACTGATAAATTAATCATGCTAATAAAAATGACTATCTGTGAATTTATCAAATTAATCAGAAACACATGAATACATGGGCATATCCAACTCAGACTGGAAAAACCAGACCTATGCACTTATCCTAGACCATTGAATCAAGCAACCCCCTCACTCCAGGTCTATAAAAGGAGAAGCATCCCAACATGGTACATGGTGGTACCCTAACCTTATCACCTGGTCACTTCCTATGAGCTTTGCCCAGGAAAATCACCACAATTAACTTTCAAATCTCTGTCCTTGAGCTTCAGCAGAGTGCAATTTCTGCAGCATAAGCCACAAAAAACTGCCTACCCAAGCAGATATACTTGAGACTGCAATAAGTCCAGATCTTGGCCTAGAGTAAGTTCCTTGATTTTGACAGCTCTGTGCCCTGGACAAGTTTTTCAAATGGTTCTTAATCTTATCTGACCACCTACAGTTACTCTTTGCATTCATAATTGCTCTGCCTTTGCTCTCAGATCAGACTCCTGAATTCCTGTGGTTGCCTCAACTCTTCCTAAGCCTTCCTGCAACTTATATATATCGTGTAAAGTATGATTTGTGATGTGTTATAGATATTAGAAATTAAGATTGTAATAAAAGAACTTGTAGTTGCCTGGCTTATGATGACCAGGTGACTCACAAATATTTAGGGAACTGCCACTGATGAAAGTGGTGTAGCCCATGAATTTATTGTTATTCAATAAGTTGACATTATGGAAAGACACAAACCTGTTTGGTTTATGTTAGTGACATAGATTGCACTCATGACAGGGACTTTCCCAATTTTCAAAAATGATGGAAACTCCTATATTTGTAATTAAAAGGTACTCTGAGTTTATTTCTAAACATATGTTCAAAAACAAGTTGGAAATGCATAAATAGTATAGAGTTAAGTTTCAATATTATATTTAATTCACAAAAGTTGATTCAGTAAATAATAATGTTTTCAAAAAATGGTTAAAAAAGTCATGAATAGACAAGTGCAAACAAGAGGAAGTTTAACTAGGAATTAAACATATGTATTTTTTTTAAAGTTTACATCAACTTAGTAGTTAAAAAATTAATTAAAAACTATTTATCCTGGCAGGATGACAGTTCAAGTCTCCCAACTCCTGCTGTGGGTTTGCTTGTTTGGTCTCCATTTCCCATACCTCACTGCTTTATCTGGCAAAAATCCAGCTTTTAGTTTCTTGCTAAAGTCTGGGATTGCTCTTGGACACCCAAAAAAATGCAGGATCAAGAGCAAAAAGTTTTATTTAAAGAATAGAAGAGAGAGAGAGAGAGGGAGAGAGAGTCTGAGACTCCTCTGGAAAAGGGAGTTGTCCAGAGCTGATGCCACGAGAAAGTGAGGGTATCTTGCCCCTTTTATAGATTTCAGTTTTCTTTTCTTCTCCGTCCCCTCTCCTCTTATTTTGCCTACATGACCAAAAGGGCAGGAAGAGAGCCATACAGGGAAGGAATATCTCTGTATTTTCCATATCTGACTAGAAAGGCAGAAAGTGGGTACTCATTAAAAGCTTCTTGATCAGAAGAACAATTCCCTGGAGGCAGGTGACCTTGGCAACAGGTGAGGAGGAGGAGGAAGTGTTCTGCAGGTATTAGGTATTCTGTTTCCTTTTGAATCAACCCCCATCTTCCTGATCCAATACTTCACTATCTATACTTTTTTTGGAGGGGTATATGGGAATTGAACTCAAGGGCACTCCAAAAGCCACATCCCCAGCAAATAATACAAAATAATATTTTGTATTATTTAGAGACAGGGGCTCATCAAGTTGCTTAGCACCTTGATTTTGCTGAGACTGGCTTTGAACTTGGGATCTTTCTGCTTCAGCCCTCGAGCCACTGGGATTACAGGCATGTGCCACTGTGCCCAGCCTCATTATCTACACTGACTGTCATTTGCCCTGGTCACAATCCCCTCTCTGATTAAGGGAACTCTTACTGTTCTAAGAGGAAATGGGTAATAACCACTTTGGCTGCTTCAGGATGAGAGGGGGTCATGTGGGGCAAGCAGTTTGGGTTTCCCTTTTAGAAATGCTGTGGGTGGATCAGTTGAAGGGTCTGTGGTGAAAGTCTGGTTTGGAAAGAACAAGTTGTAAAGTCATCTAAGAGGTGGGTGCTTCTATGAGAGAAACAAAAAGACATGAGTATTGGAATTCATTTAATACAAAATAAATGACAAAGAGTCTGGGACATGTCAATGAATATCATGATGAGGATAGAAACCAGGAATTTTTATCAGGAGGTGCAAGAGCTAAAAAAAAAAAATTGTTCCCATGACAAGGCTAGTGAGGAAATGACCTATTTGGGGATATTAAGGATATTAGTTACATTCTCAGAGTTGTCAGGAATGAAAACACAATACAGTCTTAATAATGTCACAGATGCTCCATAAGATGTAGGTAAGATATCTAATGTCATCTGATTTTTCTAAAATACATTTTTATTGGCATATCATCTGTGTTTAGTAAAGATCCCTTTATTTACTGTCACTTAAGGCTAGCAAACAGATCAAGTCTGTCTATATAGGAGGTTAGGAAGATTTGTAGGCCCTAAATTGATTTAAAAAAGCTGTTGACTCTGATAGTTTCTTGATAGTTATTAGGCACTCCTGACTAGGAATCCCTCTTTTGTAGCCTTTAATCTACTTACTCTTGGTGGAGCTGACACAAGTAAATATCTTAAGTTACATTAAAAGAAGTATTATCTTTCCTTTTTTTTTAAGAGAGAGAGAGAGAGAGCGAGAGAGAGAATTCTTAATATTTATTTTTTAGTTTTCAGCAGACACAACATCTTTGTTTGCATGTGGTGCTGGGGGTCGAACCTGGGCCGCACGGATGCCAGGTGAGCGCGCTACCGCTTGAGCCACATCCCCAGCCCTTGTCTTTCCTTTTAAATGCCCATATATGGCTGTTCTTTGGCTATAACTTATTTTGTTAGGTGTTTAAGACCAAGCTGGTCAAATTGACCTTGTTCCTATCTATTGTTAAGAGTCAGCTGAGTTTCCTCAGAGGGCACTTTTGGGAACTTGTGAGCAGTAGCCTCTTGGTTCCTCTAGTGCCATCTTCCAGGATAGGTCAGGGTCTTATTGACCACATGGCTTCCCTTGGAAGCATCAGGAACACTTCCTTCTCCAAGGACCCTCCTCTTTGAAGCATGTGCACTGGTCAGCTTTCTGTTCTCCAGGGTCTCTTTGATTCCCCTGATCCAGGAGATCATGTGACCCAGAGTTACAAAGTACTTAGAGAAGTCCCCTGTTCCCTGAGTCCAAGCTGACTCAGAGGGCAAGAACCAAATATTGGCTATTTTCTTCTTGGCTCTTTTACTTCCTTTAGTCTCTAAATCTTGGTTTTAAACATCCAGCAAACCAGTTTTAAACCAAGAGTACTGGGATTACCTTTAATGTCTATAACTTTGTAGTTATTTCCCCTTTCATTTAATTGGGAATCAATATTAGTACTGGAAGTTAACCTTACATCCTGTCTTTCCTATAGGTGATGTCCTATTGTTTCAAAGTAACTCAAGTTGTTATATTAGAAGTTACACTTTTTTGAGCTGGGGCTATAGCTCAATAGCAGAGCACTTGCCTAGCATGTGTGAGGCACTGGGGTTCAATCCTTAGCACTACTTAAAAATAAATAAAATAAAGGCATTTTGTCCATCTAAAACTACAATTTTTAAAAAAGTTATACTTTTGCAATATAATAACAGACAATGGTTCTAACATTTATAAGGAAAATACAAAATAAAATTAATGAGAACAAAAACATTGAGTTTGTATAATAGCTATGAACTAAGAAACATAATTTTTATAACCCCAAATCTTTACTTCAAACTTCAGTTTGAGGAACACCAGCTTGGTAATATATTCTTCTAAATCTTATGTTTTGAAGATTTGCATACTTGGAAGACATGAATACATTTAGTAGTCAAAGATACATTTAGTATACAAACAAGCAATTATACTGATGTTCTTATATTAACCAAGTTTAGCTTTTAAAGAAAAATTTAGAATCTATAGAATAGTTTTATACTCTAAAATAACAGTTGTTATTTAACCAGTCATAAAAATCCTAATTACTTTAAGACTAGTTTCTCTAAATGATAAATTTAACAGATACAAGAAATTATCTTGATAGATAAAAGCAGATTAAGCTACTTCAAAACATAGAGGATTAAACTTTGGTTTATATCAGTACTTTAGGAAATATTTGACCTTAGGAAAAAGCTTTAAAGCTTTAAATAACTTTCATTGGTTATATTAATTATGTATATCCAACTTAGTTACACACAAACTTTTTGAGATTTACCCTCCACAAACCCTTTGCAACTTAGACATTCTACAACTTTTTGCTTTACCAAAGACATTCTTAACCAGAAACATTTCTTTTCCTTCTATTTTCCATACTAAAATATATTTACATATCTAGAAACTTCTTATATCTCTTTCTTAGCCTTGACCCCTTTTAAAATTTATTTTCAGAAACACTCCTTATATAAAATTTCTAAATTTAGACAAATTGCTCCACCTTAATAAGATGAAATACCTTGTTTATGGTACTTTAATTAAAACCCAGTGTTCTTAGTATATAAAATTACATCTGATAGAATCTTAACTCTTAACCACCTTGTTTTTTTGTGAAAACACAGAAAATGATATTAAACCTTTTACATTTATCCATTTATGAAAACACACATAATGTTTAAATATATTACCTTATGGAATTTAAGAAGTCAAAGTACTTGATTTTATATTTAGCAGTTGTTGTCTTAGCATTTTACTTTGCAAATTAATCAGATGTCTCCTTTAATAAACACATTTATGAAGAATAATCGCATTTATGTTAAATCTAATTTACTCATTATTAACTGCAAAAACCAAGATACCAGACAAATACAGTTAATAATATTAGCCATCTCTTCCCTGTTGAAGAAAAATCCTAGAAGCAATGGATATTACAGTCTGGATATTTTATAGAAACCAACACTGTTAATTGTCTGACCACTTAGAAGAACTTGAGTTAGTAATTTTAAAGACATCTTTACTCTCATCTATTTACCTAATTTAAATTGAATCTTTTTTTAAGGCATGTGGACTAAAAGTTATTTGGATTTGATTTATGAGTGCTCATTTATGTCAATTTTGATACCGTGTTCAATATATATTGACACAAGCACATATATAGACACAAAAATACACATGTGTGCACACACAAAAAAAAATGGACAGGAAACAAACATCTTGTAACTTTTTGTAAATAGATCTCCACAGATAGGAGAAAATTCTACAGATGTTTATTAAAGCCTCTATTAGATTTAACCTGTTAGAAATTGAAGTAGAGCTTATTAGACTTTTACATTATGACTTAAATATAGGGCAGGCCTGTACAATTGGAAATGCTAGGAGTAAAGTCTGCCATTGTGGTCAGTAAAATCAAAGGCTATGAGATTTATTCCCAACATCACCAAGTTTATGTCCTTAGGACATTTTTGTTGTTGTTGGGGAGGTTTACTGAGGATTAAACTCAGGGGCACTCAGCCATATCCTCAGCCCCTATTTTGTATTTTATTTATAGAGACAGGGTCTCATTGAGTTGCTTAGGGCCTCATCGTTGCTGAGACTGGCTTTGACCGCTCAGTCCTCCTGCCTCAGCCTCCCAAGCTTCTGGGATTACAGGTGTGCACCACCGACAGCTCTTAGGACTTTTTTTTAAAGGAGATTTTCCAATGTATTTGAGAGCTAACCCTTGAAAAGTGGACCTCTGAACAAAGACAGTGTAAAAATCCTCTATAGTTACATAAAATAAGCTGATCAGAAAATATGTTAATGAATTTACCATAAAATTGTGAGCTCAAAAATATAGAATTTTTAAAAACAGGAGTCCTAAAAAATGGCATAAATGTAATTACTCTAGAAAAGGAGCATACAGAACATCTCTATTAGATCAGAGTTCACTCAGATTTGAATCAGTTCAGGCATTCAAAGAATGTAAGAGTCCTGAAATCCTCAAGCAAAGATTTTCAAGGTAAAGAAGACTTGTATTATGAGATCATTCCATTTTCCCTCCCTGTGCTGTATTAAGAAAGTAGGTGGTAGAATGGAGAGCAGGTAAGATAGCCAAGGTGACTTTTAAAAGTGACTCCTTTCTTTCCTTTGGCTCAAACTGGTCCTCTGCAAGACTTGGAAATCTTGCAAGCTTTGTAAGCTTCTGCAATTTACCTTTCAAAGGCAGGCCTTGGAGAGAGAGAAATCTGGCAGAAGCTAAAAAGGGAAGCTGCTTGTTTTCAGCAGAACCTCATGTGTAGGGCATTTTAACCATTATTTTTCCATTTCCCCAGTCGGTAATTAGACCAGGTTTGGATGCAGAAAATTATGAGACATAATCTCCCATCAATACTTTTGAGGATGAGGTTCCCCTCTGAACAACAACATGAACTGCACAAAAAAGAACAGAACCCATAAGTGCCTGCACCAAGGAACTGTCTCTTTGGCTAGAAGATGTCTCCCCAGTGCTGGACCCTCTAGTGGCTACCGGTTTCCATCCCTCCTTCCATGGATGAACTCTGGATTTAACTGCTATATCACCAGTGTGTGGTCATAACCCGTGGGCTTTTTCATGGGTGGCCATGAAAATGATGCAAACCTCAGATTATCCATCCTTACCGTGTGATTTGTAATCCCTGGGAGAACATGGGACCCCTTTTTGTAATGAATCTTGATCTGTCTGTGTTAATGAACTTTTTTGGGGGGTGTAGAATTTGGCCTCACTTAGAATGGAGGCTCATAGGTGAATGTAATTTACATGTTTGGCACAACTTGAGTTTTTTAAACAAGGAAGACCTTAGGCCTACATATAGAAGCCTCAGATTATTTCCTTCCTTTTTACAGAACAGGCTGAGCATATTAAAATTCTTATTTCCTCTGATGGCCATGATTCTTTATCAGAGAGTTTGTATGAAGACCATGTTTGGCAGCAACAAAACACTAGGGGGAAAAGGCTGGAAAAAGAGAAAAAGAGTTTATGCTCTCTGTGGGCCAAAGGAATGTTCAGAAGGCTGAGGGCTTAAATCTCCCTTTTTGCATTCAAAGAAGCTTGGGGAGCACACAGGAGCACAGAAACAGCTATGGGAATCCCTTCTGTCTTGTAAAGGCTTAATATGCAAACAAAGGGAACCTAGGCATTTCCTTATGTCTCTATGGCTGGAGTCTTATCAGTGAGTGGAGGGGAGAAATGAACGTGGGAAAGTGTAGTTTGGCTTCTGCAGAGGTATATGTCACGGGGGCTTTTGCTCAGGGCCACTTGATCGACCACCCTTAAGGGCAGTCGGAGAAGAGGTCCAGGGAGAAATCTTTAGGATTCATTGGAGAGTGGCCCCAGCCAGAATCCCGCAGTTGTTCCAACCCTTTGTCCATCTCCTTGCATCCAAATGCAGACCAGCATTAGAGACACTGTGTCAGGACAGATATGCTCCAAGCCTGGATTGGATAGTGAGAAATGGCTTTGGCAAAACTCAACATGCCTGACGCGCAGGACAGGGATTGGTAGCCACCTAGAACATGAACTCTGTCACCCTATTTTTGTAGAATGGCAGCTTGCATGAACTGCACTTAATTAGCCAACAGATGCCCATTATTGTCCTCCAGAAAGAAAAGAAAGTGGCAGAGAGGTGCACCTCAGAAAGATGCGCGGTATAGGGGAGCTTACCTCCAGGCCTCCAGGACACTCCCAGAGAGCCCCCCCAAGAAATGCAGGGGCAAGAGCAAAAAGTTTTATTTAAAGCATAGAATAGAGAGAACGGGAACTCCTCTGGAGAGGAGGGGGTCCAGAGCTGGTGCCCCCAGAGTGTGGGGAGTGTCCTGCCCCTTTTATAGATGTCAGGTTTCCTTTCTTCTCCTGTCCCCTCCTCCCCTGCCTACATGACCAAAAGTTCAGGGGGTACCACTCCCTATTTTCCATATCCACCCACAAAGGCAGGAAGAGGGTACTCTTTAGCAACCCCGTCTTGGGAGGAACAATTCCCTGGAGACAGAGGACCTTGACAACAGGTGAAGAGGAGGGGGATGTGCTCTAGAAGTATTAGCATTCTATTTCCTTGACCCATCTTCTTGACCCAATCATTCATTGTCTACACTGACTGTCTTTTTGCCCGGTCTCAGTACCACTGAGTTCAATCCCCAGTAAGGCAAAAAAAAATTTTTTTTTTTTTAAATTTAGCATCAACTGATCAATAACAAAGTAATAGAAATAATTGGCCCAAAGGATTAGGTATTTTAAGATGAAATTGTGAAATCTCAAGATAAAACAATTTCCCCTTTGACCTCATTACATCCTTTATCAGGTGAAAAGCTTGTAAAAGATCAATAAAGAAGCCAGCTGTAGCTTTGCCCTGAGTTTGATCTTTCTCAAAGCAGAATGTGGGTTTCCTAAAATAAGAAAAGGATCTCTCAAGGTCATTCTGTATTTGATTGTTATCTTACAAAATTTGGCAGGAGTTTGCCCTGAACCTTCAAGCAACGCAGGACAATCCATGGAGAGTTTGTTTAAGCGGGTGCCACTGCTAGTGAGACATAATATCATTTTAGGAAACTTCATTGTTTAGTGAAACCACAGTTTAGTAATGTTTAGTTAGATTTTTTTAAAAATAGGGTAATTCAACTAGTTTCCAAAGGGCATTTTTTTTCCTAACATAAAGACTCACTAAAGGAAAATTTTACTGAAAAAATTCTGTTAGGGGAAATTTCCTACATGGTGTAAGTGACTTTCCCCTCATTTGTCAATTCTTTATTATTTTTTTTACAGACCAAAACCTTTTGAGCTTTATACATTAGGAAGAAGGAAAGAAGGAAGAATAGAAAGGAAGGTTTAAAAAATTCTGGGATTGGGAGAGGGAGGGTACATAAAGACTGCCCTTAATTATGGTAGGGGCTCATCTAGGCAAAAGTGCAGGGAAGTTCCTTTCCTTCTGCCATCAGATCTCCCAGTATCCTTTCTAACTTATCTGTGTCATAATTTTTAAAACTCTTGTTGCCTGCCAGATGTCAAACATGGAAAATTATCTAATAAGTCATCATTTTGATGATTTACCTTTCCAAGGAATATTCTGATTTCTGAAAACCAACGTGAACATAACTCCTGATATTTTAGAGACTATGAGAAGCTGGTGGGAGCCCCTTATTAGGACCTCTAGCCCACAAAACCCAGGCCAGTCACATGTGCCACATACTCAAGGTCAGTCCCAGAACCTCAAAAGAATTTTGAGGAAAAGAATTTTGAATATTTCTATCTTTGATGATTTCCTTGGGATGGTCTAAAACTAATAATGGAGGAAGAAAGAAATGGAGGGATAAAGAGAGGGCAGGTGGAAGACAAAATTAAGGAGGGAAGAGGAGAGAGGGAAAAAAACAGGAAAGAGAGACCAATGGGTGTCCAGGTAATGGACTGTTGTGCATCCTAGAAAAGAAGGGTGTTCAGAAAAAAAAAAAAACATATAATATCACCTTAGAAAATAACCAGATTTTTGAGGGACAAAAGCAAAGATTATCCTAAAAGAATAGGGCAAATATCTGGCCATGTGATTAAAATATCCCTGAACATTTTTGTATCCACTTAAGTTCTTGGTGTTAGTTTTGTGTTTGAGTCCTTTTTTTGGGAGGATACTTCACTATCTTGGGATCCCTGAGTCAATAATAGTATAAGCCCCAGGACACAGGGCAATCAATGCTGCCACCACAGCTAAAGCACTCACCTATGCTGTAAAACTGTACCTACATTTTTTCTTTTAGAATTTAAGTCAGCAAACTATAGTAATATGCATATATCTAAATTTATAGCTGCACAATTCACAATACCAAATCACAGAACCAGCCTAGGTGTCCTTCAATGGATTAATGGATTAAAAGAAAAGATGGCATTATACACAATGACATTTAAAAAAATTTTAATAGTTGCAGATGGACAGACAGCATGCCTTTATTTAATTTATTTATTATTATTATTTTTTTTTTAAAGAGAGAGTGAGAGGAGAGAGGAGAGAGAGAGAGAGAGAGAGAGAGAGAGAGAATTTCCAACATTTATTTTTTAGTTCTCGGCGGACACAACATCTTTGTTGGTATGTGGTGCTGAGGATCGAACCCGGGCCGCACGCACACCAGGCGAGCGCGCTACCGCTTGAGCCACATCCCCAGCCCCTATTATTTTTTTTTTATGTGGTGCTGAGGATCAAACCTAGTGCCTCACACATGCTAGGCAAGTGCTCTGAGCTATACCCCAGCCCCACACAATGACATTTTATTCAGCCATAAAGATAAATAAGATTAGGTCATCTGAAGGAAAATGGGTAGAACTTGAGAACATTACATTAAGTGAAATAAGCCAAATTCAGAAAGTCAAGCATCATATGTTTTCTCTCATATGTGGAAGTTATTGAGGAAAAAGGAAAATAAAAATTGGGGGCAGGTGAGATCTCATGAAAATCAAAGGGAAATCATTAGAGTAGAGGAAAGGCACAAGGGGGAGGGAGAAGAAGAGAGGAAGGGGAAATACTGGGGAAGGATATTGACTAAATTATATTAGTATATCGTATGCATGTATGAATAGGTAAAAACAAATCCCACCATTATTAATAATTATAATGTACCAATATAAAATACAGAAAAAATAAATTTGTCTAATTTTAGAGTTTGAGTGATGGATGGTTGCATTATGATGTCATTGAACACATCTATATTATAAGCATTCACAAATACCTCCTCCATGGTAAGCAGTTCAATTGCCCTTTTTTCCTGAGCTCTTGAAGACTGAGGTCTGTTGCCTGGTTTAAAAGATCCTAAAATGTGAATGAAGTGTCAGATGTCTTATGTCTTACAGGCCAAAAACAATAGAAAACACATCCAGGATTTTCTTTGGAGGAGAATGAATATAATTCCACTATTATCCTTAATGAGGTATGGTTTTTTTTTTTTTTTTTGTCCCCAAGACAAGATAAAAAAAGGAATTCTGAGAAAGATAAAATGTTTAAATGAGAGGGGAAAGTGAAAGCATTTCAAATCACTCTGAAACTAAATAATGGTAAATTATAACAGTTTCAAACAATTACTTAGTTCTTAGGAAAAACATTTACCATGGCAACCACTGCATCAAATTGCTCTTAAACAGGTCCCAAGCCATATACATACACACACAAAAAAAAAAAGATGAAAAAATTTATCTCCTAGATTCACCACTATCTGTTCAGTCTGTAGGCAAGGAGGTAGTCAACAGCAGCATGGTTACACAAACATTATTACATGCACCCCACATTTTCCTCCTGACACCACACTTCATTCATACCATTTTATAGATGTGCTCATGATGATGGGACCAGTTTGATTGTCTTCATTTCCTTTTTGACATTACAATCAGGCTTGGGGACTATCTGACCATGAAATAGGTCTTTAGCAAATAGCATGCAGGGATTCTTCCTTCCAGAGGATCACTCAAATAGTGTTACTTTCCTTTTAATCAACCTGTATTGATTGTACATATTAATGGCGTTTAAAGAGATATTTCCATATGTGCATATAGCACACACTGATCAAATCCAACCACCCAGAGTTGGGAATGTAGCTTGGTCAGTGGTAGAGCACTTGCCTAATATGAGCAAGGCCCAGGGCTCCATCCCAAATAACACACACACACACACACACACACACACACACACACACACAAAATAAATAAATAAATAAACTGTCCTCCTACCCTTTTCCACCCCTTTCTCCTCTTCCCAATCATTATTGTACTTTCAGTTCAACTTATTTTAGCTTCCACATCTGAGAGAACATGCAGTACTTGTTCTCCCATGTCTGCCTTATTTCAGTAACATGCTGTCTTAAATCCATCTATTTTCACAAAGCACATCATTTCACTTTAGACTGAATAGTATCCATTGTGTGTATATACCATGTTTTCTTTATTCATTCATCTATTGACAGATCAATAGTGTCGACATTCTTATTTTCCATACTTTGATTTGATATTATAAATGAAAATATGCAAGGATCTTAAGAAAATAATCTTACATGTAGACAAAGATACAAGAAAGAAGATTAACAGCACAGCATATAATAGCCAAAGAACTAGAACATGCTCTGACTCTTTTATTTTTATTAGAACAGCATAAAAATAATCAGAATAATGGGGTAAGACCCTGAACTGGGGAGCCAGGCTAACTGGCTTTAAGTTCTGGCACTGCCACCTTCTAGTTGAGTGACCTCTTTTTCTGTTTCTCAACTGTAAAATGGGGATCATAATACCCATACGTAGGCATTATATAAGATGTTTCAGGAATCAAATAATCATTTATTTATCTCCTTCTTGGACAAGATAAGTATACAGTGGTAGTGGCATATTCACAGTTTTCCTTCGTAGAATATTTACACAGCAGATGGAGAAAGAAGTCAGATGTGTGGGAGACAGGACAAAACTGGAGTTATAGATTTGGGAATCATCAGTTGAAAGGCAAACTTTTGAGTTCATAAAAATTGATAAGCTCTTGCAGGCAAAGCATAATAAGAAAAAATAGCATTGTTTGAACCAGCATGTCACTTCCACTCTAAGTAGAAATGTTAGAGAAGCACTCACAACAAGAAATACAAATGTATATAGCAACATTATAACTGTAAAATGTTTTTTAATTGATTTTTTAAAAGTAAATGACAGCAGAATGCATTACAATTCTTATTACATATATACAGCACAATTTTTCATATCTCTGGTTGTATATGAAATATGTTGACATCAACTCGTGTCTTCATACATGAACTTTGGATAATGATGTCTATCACATTCCACCATCCTTGCTAATCCCCTGCCCCTTCCCTTTCCCTCCCACCCCTCTGTCCTATCAGGAATTCATTTATTCCTCCCATGCTCCTCCTCCCTACCCCACTATGAGTCAGCCTCCTTATATGGAGAAAACATTTGGCATTTGGTTTTTGGGGATTGGCTAACTTCACTTAGCATTATACTGTAAAATTTTTAAAATCAACCATATTTCCATCAACAGGAAAAGAGATCAATGGATTGTATATAGGATCCATGCTGAACTACACACCACTAAAGAAACTAAACTTAACAACATGAGCCAATTTCACAAATAAAAATTCAAGCAAAGAATTGGGTTGAAGATGACTATTTCAATTATGTAGCACTAATAGAACTGTACCAAATATATATTTTGGCAAAAGATTCAATAAGTTAAAGTCAATATTCAGCTGAGGGAAAGAATGGCTTCTGAGATACAAGAACAAACCTGAAATTATATTTAAAATATTATTGATTGCTAGTTCGTTATTAATTTTAGTAGTATTTATGGCATAATGCATAAAAGATTATTTCTTTTTTTATGATTTGCTGATTTGGTTTTAAGAGTGAACCAATTTTTTATTTTTTGGTTGTCAACATTAAGCTATCATATTATCATTCCTTGATTTCAGGAAATACAAGTGTTGAGGAGTACAATGTCATCCTGTCTACTACTCACAAGAGATTCAGATAGAAAGCATTTAGTTATTTATTTATCTACATTGATATTACTCTGAGAAATGGGGAAGGCAGACAGGATGAAGAAAATATAGTAAAATATTCACAACTACAGACAGGTATCCAAGAAATTATGTATGCGATTCCTACAGATTTTCTTCACCCTGAAGTTATTAAAATAAAAGCTTCCAAAGAGAAATATAATTTTCCAGAAATAATAATACAAAATTATCATCCACTAAGTGAAATCAACCACGGATCCATACTAATACGATGAATAAAGAAATGGAAATTTCGATGAGGAAAGTAGATAGCTATATAGTCTCCAATTGTCTCTCCACAAAACACCCAAGAATTAGAAAGCGAAGGATCAACATTTCAAAAGAGAATCCCAGCAGATACCACCTCCACTGATCAATGTTAACACCATCAAAAAGGGGGAAATCAAAATTATAGGTCACATGAGAGGATGCAATGAAAAAAAAGTGCTGAATCTCTTCTGGGAGGCTTTTCTCCCCAAACATAATGTCTGATCATGGTGAAACATACCAGAAAATTACAACTGAGGGACATTTTACATAAATTCTATCTTAGAAGATTGGAGGTAGTGAAAACTGAAGGTTGTTCCACACTGAGACAGACGAACAAAAGATCAAACTGTTGTCTAAACGTTTAGGTCCAGCTGGATGTGCTGGCTCAGGACTGTATTCCCAGCTCTTCAGAAGCTGCGGCAGGAAGATCACAAGTGCAAAGTAATCATGGGTCACACAGTAAGATCCTGTTTCAAATTAATTAAATCAAGTAATCAATTCACTAACTTGTAATTCAACAGTGGAGCCATTTGTAACAATGAAAGTTAGAAATACATATAAGACATCACCAAAGTTGTATTTAACTCCACCAAAGAATGAATGGTGACTAGGGCGGAAGTAGGGTCCCTGCCAGCTAGGTCCTAGCCCTACACTGGAGTGAGCAGCTATAGCACAGGTGGTACTGGGCCACCAGGGGCCAGGCAGTGCTGAAAATGAGGGACACAACCATGAGGACAAAAATCTCTTGGGTTCTTAAGACTTTTAGAGACCACTCTGCAGACAAGATCCTGCTAAAGAGGCCCTTGGCTTCAGAGTGGAATGTGGGGCCCTGTGCAGGAGAGCCTGCCCAGGTGTCATTTTGCATGTCCCTCTTTAGGTCCAGATCACTGATGGAAAAGGCACAGGGCTCCCTGAAGGCAAAGGCCCCCTGTGCGCATGCCTTTGGGGTATGTTGTAGCTAATGAGAAGTGGCACAGATCTCAGCTGGTACAGGGGATGCAAGGGAAAATTAATCTCCTTTTTGAGGATGGTCTGACACCTGTAGATTTTTACCTGTCCAGAAAATCCTGCATTCTTTGTCACTGAAGCTGATTTGGTGGCAGAAAATGGCTACAGAAAAAGACTTGTTCAAGTTAGAAATTCTGGTAAGTTTCAAGGGATTGTAGTAGTTGTAAAACACAGATAAATGAACAGTACTTCCCAGCTATACAAAAGTTTACTGTGCTGGACCTTGGGATGATGTTTCTTCCAGTGGCCAACCAGATGGAAGCATCCTGCCTCATTGTTCAGTGAGTACAAGAGCAATCCAAAGAACCCTTTCCTCAAGAGGAAACTGGCTCTGCTCCCTGACCCAGATCTCCTTCAAACTGTGCAGCAGATCTCAGAAGTTGGAAAAGTTAGAACTTCCCTTCTGCTTCAGAAGTTTCCAAGTATCCAGCAACAAAGCAATGCTTCTATTCAAGAGCTTGAGCCAGCAGTAGGTCAAGTGGTAGCACAGCTAATCCACACCTTCTTCACCCAGTCCAGGTGACAGCTGCCCTTACATCTACTATGGTTTTTCCTTTTGACCACAAACTTCAGGATCTGGTTTTCATATTTTAGAAGAAGGAGAAGAAGAAAGAGAGGTGCAGTGGCACACACCTCTAAACCCAGTGACTGGGGAGGCTGAGGCAGGAGGATCATAAGTTCAAAGCCAGTTTCAGCAATGTAGCAAGACGCTGTCTCAAAATTTAAAAAAGGTCTGGGAATGTAGCTTAGTGGTCAAGGTTCCTTGGGTTCAATCCCTGGAAGAAAACAAAACAAAACACCTTCCCCTTTCCCTCCCCCCCCAAAAAATACTTAAGAAAATAAAGTATTTTACAACATTTAGTGAAAGCTGAGGTAGGCGGATGGAGCCTGTGGTTGTGCAGCTTCACTGTTCCGACATTTAAGTGATTCTCAGGTGCCAATGCCCTCATTCTACAAAGATCGCAGTAAAAAGCCGGCTGGGGCATATTTTTATGAGTGACCCTGACCTGTATCTGTCATGGAATAGACTTTCAGGTGGTGGATATATCCATCTAAAGGAAACTGACTTACAATTAAGCACTGCGTATCATAAACCTCTTCTTCTTGGACTCAGATCCGTTGTTTAGGTCTGGTCCCCAAATTCCTTCTCTGCCAGTGTGAATAACCGGGTGCACAAGGACAACAGCAAAGAACAAACGGCTGGCTGTACAGTTGTTCAGAGCTTGTTGAACACTACATTTGGGCAGTCTGAGTACATAGAACACAACAGTACTTTTAGTTATACACGCCAAGAGACAGTTTTAATACATCAAACTGTTGCATGAATTCCATCAAACACTTACACTATAAACATATTTTTCTTCCCAGAGTTTCATATCAGTTTCTCTATCATTAGTGAGAAACAATTAAAATTCCATATAAAAAGACAAATAAATTATGTTACCATACTACTCAAATCATATATTCTTGTCTCCAAACTTTTGCTGTCTTCTTGAAATGCTTCCTAAAGCACATCTTTACTTTAGGTCCCAGAATAGAAGCTCTAAAGGTTCTAGATTCAAACTCAGTGGAATCCGCTGTTAGGGTTCTGCTTGCTGCTAGTTAAAGGCAGTGAGTGTGGCTTATGGCCCCTGAGATTTTGCTGACCCTTCCACTTCTGCTCAGTACAAAACTGTCCCTACTATTTCCAATAGAAGCGTGGTCTGGGACCGGCCTTGTTTGAACTGCGGTCTTCGTGATGCTCTTTCTCTAGAAAAGTTCATCACTGACCTCTTCTAGCCTCTCCTTGGTCCTTGGAAGGTCCGCGGGATCAGCAGAGACGCGTCTGTCGAGGCGATGGCCAGATGCCCAGCCCAGCAGTGTTGGGGGCAGCGCCGCTGGCGGGGAAGGCAGGGGCTGGGAGCGTAGCCCCAACTTGCCAGGGAGTGAAATGGGCGGGCCCCGGGTGGAGGCGACAAAGTGGGCAACCGGGTCGCATGGAGAAGATGAGGCCAGAGGTGGTGGGTTGCAGTCTCTCCAGAGCACCTGTGTCGCCAGCTGCAGCAGGGCGAGGTCCCTGTCTAGGTGTAGTCAGGGTGGGGCGCTCCCCCATCCCGCTAGCTCCTCCTCCAACCACCCTGTCCCTGGTCTGGGGGTCCCGTTCCCAAAACCAGGACCATTTCTTGAGCAGTATCAGGTGACTATTTTGCTTTTGCAGTCACCATCTGCCCCCGTATGTTACTAAATTAACATTCACTTGCAGCTGACGTCTGCAGAGAAGCAACTTACTTGTGGGTCATCTAGTTTTTCCCTATTTCTTCTTCTTCATATATATTATGTTTGAATCAAAAAGTAATTTATTTTAGATAGGTGTATATGATTTTGGAGTTTTTCCTTGTTTAAATTTTAAGAAGGAAAATTGACATTCTACTCTAAATTTAATTATCCTCATAAAAGAAAAGGATTCCTTCATGTTAGGTCCCATCAATAGATGAATAGATAAGGAAAAGTTGGTATTCGTACACAGTGGAGTATTATTCAGTCAAAAAGAAGAATGAAAACATGCCATTTGCATGAATATGGACAGAATCCCAAGATCCTTTTGTTAAGCGAAACAAGTCAGACTCAAAAGAGAAAAATATCATGTTTTCTCTCATTTTATGTGAAATCTAGGGAGGAAAAAGAGTAGCAGAGAGACTATTAGGGAAGAAGGGGATGGAGAGGAGGGGAATATGAGAGCCGAAATGGCCAAACTGTGATGTGCATGTACAACATGCCACAACAAACACCATTGTTCTGTATAATTGGTCTGCACTTAATAAAATTCCAACAATCAAAAAATTAATTGCTCATTGAAAAAGAAAAAGATTCTCAAGTAATAAATTTCCTTGAATAATTCATGATAGAGGTGGAATATAAAAACTGAAAATTAGAATGAAACTTGAAAGCATATTATGGTTAAGGAAAATAAACCAAATTCAGAAAGTCAAGGATAGTATGTTTTCCCATGTATGTGAAAGCTAACAGAAAAAAAAGAGAAGAGGGGAAAGGACCTCATCACAATTGAAGGAAGATCAGAAGAGTAGAGGAAAAGGGTCAGAGGAAGGGAGGCAGGATGGAAAGGGGAAATACTAGGGAACAATATTGACCAAATCATATGGTCATATACATGCATGTACGAATACATGACACTGAATCCCACTATTATGTATAATTATAATACATCAATAAAAAAGATGGGAAACAGAGCTCTTCAAGATTATTTGCTTTGGATGCAGGTACCCACAATTATACAATGATCTAAAATGTGATATAATCTAACCTCTATTATTCTAAGTTGTATTGTTATTTTATAAGAATTTATTGACTTGATAAAAATCAACTGTTCTCCCTTAAATTGTCTAGCTAATGCCCTTTTTTTTAATTTTTATTGTTGGTTGTTCAAAACATTACATAGTTCTTGATATATCATATTTCACACTTTGATTCAAGTGGGTTATGAACTCCCATTTTTACCCCGTATACAGATTGCAGAATCACATCGGTTACATAACCACTGATGTACATATTGCCATACTAGTGTCTGTTGTATTCTGTTGCCTTTCCTATCCTCTACTATCCTACCTCCCTTCCCCTCCCCTCCCCTCTTCTCTCTCTACACCATCTACTGTAATTCATTTCTCCCCCTTGTTTTTTTTTCCCTTTCCCCTCACTTCCTCTTGTATGTAATTTTGTATAACCCTGAGGGTCTCCTTCCATTTCCATGCAATTTCCCTTCTCTCTCCCTTTCCCTCCCACCTCTCATCCCTGTTTAATGTTAATCTTCTTCTCATGCTCTTCCTCCCTACTCTGTTCTTAGTTACTCTCCTTATATCAAAGAAGACATTTGGCTAATGCCCTCTTAATATTTGTATTAACTGTCCATCTATTTACTAATTTAACAATTAAGATTTTTATTAATTATACATATAAAATTCACAGCTTTCACAATAGTAGTTAATTATAACATATTCTTCTTGTATAAATAAATTTGTATTTGCACTTCAACGTAGGGATAGAATTTCAACATACAAAGGCAAAGATTTTTCACTCCAAATCACATCTAGAATGCTTAACTACATTTGAAAATGGCCTACCAAGGTATTAACAATAAGTCCAAACAATGTGCTTTAGTTGTGTAACTGACATTGCAGCACTGAATAACTATGATTTGCTTATACAATCACATGAACCTTGCTGGTATCTTGATTCCTGAACCAGGTGCCACAGATGACACTTAAGTAGCTGTTCCGCTGTTTAACTTCCCAAAGAGGCAAAGCAGTAATATTTCCCTCATTTTGAAAAGTTAAAAATATGCACACAAACAATTTTGTTTAGGAATTATATGAATTTGTGTCAAAATTACAAAAGCATGTCTGAGGACAGGCACGAACCAAAGGCATGAATCTGGTTCTTTTGGGGGAAAGGTAGGAACACAGTAGAAGACAGATAAGCAGAAAGGCCAATTGTGTCTCTGATGTTTGTTTTATTTATTTATGGTACTGAGGATTGAGCCTAGGGTTTTGTGCATGTGAGGCAAGCACTCTACCAACTGAGTTAAATTTCCAGCCCCTATTTTATTTTATTTTATTTGAGACAGGGACTTACTAAGTTGCCAAGGCTGGCCTCCAACTTTCAATCCTCCTGCCTCAGCCTCTGAAGTAGCTGAGGTTATAGGCGCCATCACCATACCTGATCATACATTATTTTTAATGGAAAACAGGTACAATGTGTCTTTCTGTTACAGCAAAAGAGAAAAAATATAGCTAAATGTAAAGAAAACAGTAGTTTGTGATTGAAACCAAATGAATGACAATCAAAATCTCTAATTCTGAGGGTAAAATCTCCACTTTAAGTAGTATGTTAACTCAGTCCCCCAAACCAGCTTGTTTTGATGTTCCCTTACTTCTGTTTAGGCACAGTTTTCTTTTTTGGTATTACCTGGCAGGATTTTTCCCCCTCCATAGCTTCTCAAACCTCTGATGAGGCTTTGGACTGGGAAGCCTTTGGTTCTAGTTGTTTGATGGTACTAAGTAACTGCCTCATTAAATACATTAAAACCTTTGAATTGTACACTTTACATGGGCAGATTTTATGGTATGTAAATTATATCTCAACAAAGATGTTTTTAAAGTCTATTATAAAGGAGAGATTTAAAAGGAGAAGAGTGCCATAAAGAATAGAGGTCTCTTGGATTTGAGCAGTCTGTTAGCTGAAGCATTTAGGCAGGAAACCACAGAGAGACTTTGAGTTTTTTAATCTAGAATATTCTATCATTCTCTTTCCCCATGTCCCACCAAAGTCCTTCTTTGCTATTTGCCTAATGATTAATCTAATCCAATACTGCCCTGTGCCTAGGTATCCCTTTGTGGATGAGGAAGATTAGATACATCCACAGGACCCTTCTGTTCTTTTTTCCCCTATTGCGTCTCCCCCTTCTTCTTGCCCAGAAAACCGATGTAAGACCTAGAAATGCAACAACCAATTGGTGACCTGTGGTGACAGAGTATGAGGATAAAAGCCATAAAGTTCAGAAGGGCAAAGCAGAAAGACTGAAAGAGCCCTGGTCCTTATGAGCATTTCTCAATAATTGCACCAATGCTGGACTTTGGGATTTCCTACTGTGGCAGTGCTGGACTTCTGGATTTCCTATCACATAAAACTTTGTCCCATTATGTAAGAAAATAGAACTCTTTTGTTAACCTACTGCTGCTTGCTGTTGTGAACAGGTATCCCAGTTACTTGCAACCAGAAGCACTCCAACAAGCCAATTATAACACTTTTGTATGTTAAAATTATTAAAATACGCCAATGCCCATGGGGATTTATTTTAAGGTTCAGGGACTGCTTCTTGAACAAGAAGAGACCGCTTATAGCTAATTGGGTTTTTAATTACAGTTTATGAAGAAACAGAGGAAGAGGAAGGAGTAAGGCCCCCCCCATATCCCTTCAAGGGTATACCCTCAGTGACCTGAAGACCTCCCACTAGGCTCCACCTCTTAAAAGTTCCACTGTCTCCCAATAGTAACTCACTGGGGACCAAACCTTTACCACATGAACATTTGGGAGACACATAAAATCCAGACTATAGAAGTGGATTGAATGATTGTCTCACCTCCCTGCAGGGAGAGAGATGTGGTTAACTTGGTAGAAGATGGCACAAAATCAAGGGATATAACTTGAGGCCCAATGTGCTGTAGAAGTTCAAGTGGGATTAGCCAGTCAAGTGCTTCTACTTTGAGCAAAGTTTTATGTTTTCCAGGGAAAAGTTTTCCTGGGACTAGAAAGCTATATTACAGAACTCCCATGAACTAGTGGAAAGCACCTGCCAGCTGCAAGTTCATCCCTGAAGACCTCAGCTACGTAATACTTGGGTGGTATCCCAGGTTGCTCCCAGTCACTCTGGATAAGGAAATTCCTTACTGTACCTGTGCTGGGAGAGAGATGACTCCTTGAAAGCCCTTCCTCCATTTCAGTCTCAATCTCTCCTTCCAAGACACAGACAGCCAAGTTCTGGGCTGACCACCTTGGGTTTTCCATGTCCTTCATGCTATCCAATTCTGTGAAGGTTGGGGACAAATCTCATGTGGCTTGGATTTTTCTGTTGACAGGCTCATCACCAAAGTGGTTCCCCCACTGTACTACTACCTTCTAGGCATAATGACTATCTAGGTTCTTTCAGGCTTACCCTCTTTGATTCTCCAGGTCTCTAGCCCAACATGCAGAAGTGAATCATCATCTGTCACAGGTTCTCATTATGTATGAAGGACAGAAGGAATGTCAATCCTCCAAGTTTCCAAGAAAACATGTATTTAAATACTCTCAACTTTTGATAGAGTGTAGCAGAGTACTGCTTATTCCCCAATTTTCTCCTTCATACTATATTAATAGAATGCCTAAAATAAAGGTTATACATTTTCAACCTTACTCTGCAGTTTAAAATGATTATTTTAAAAAGTTCTGGCCAACAAGTATGAGGGGGAATGACGTATGGAACTCTCAGGATATATCCTTAAGGAGGGGTCAGGCCCTTTCTCCAACATTCCTTCTCCCAGGTCCTCTCTTTCCATTCTGCTGCTCTGACTGTAGACATGGAGGTACACTTTGTTAACCAAATGTACTTCAGATTATATTCTATGGATGGCTGTACAACAAGTTAGAAGGAACTTAAATGACATCCCAGATGACATTAAGCAGAGCTGCCATACCAGTCTTGGACCACCTGCGGAGAGAGTTGATCTGCTAGCGTCCTGGATATCCCTGAACAACTTTTTGGATATACCAAAAAAAAAAAGAAAAATTTTGACCACTCTGTAGTCAGCCATTTATCAGGGTTATATTTGCAATGAGGTATGAGGTAACATCTTTTACTAGACAAAAGAATTGGCTTTCTTACCACTCACCATAAAAATGGTAGATTACAACTGTAATGCTAACCTATTATGTGTTCCACCTTAGCCCTTCCACATGGATCTTGGGGGACAAGGGGAGATAGTACCAATATGATGAGTATATTTCTCACTATGCATTGAGTAATAAAATCCTTTGTTTCAGATTCAGGAGTCTTGTATCTTCTTCCAGCATCCATGAACCAGTAATTTATGAGCTTGCATGTAGGGTCGGATTCACCAGATCTAACTACCTCTAGATTATTTTTGAGAGAAATCAAATTGCATCTCTCTCTTTTTTTGAGAGAGAGAGTTTTTTAATATTTATTTTTTAGTTTTTTTCAGTGGACACAACATCTTTATTTTATTTTTATGTGGTGCTGAGGATCGAACCTAGCGCCCTGCGCACTCCAGGCAAGCGCGTTATCGTTTGAGCCACATCCCCAGCCCCAAATTGCATCTCTCTTTAGCCCCTGTTATTTTGGATTTCTATTACAAGTAGCTAAATCTAATCTAATAAAAGAATAACTTTTCAAAGTTCTTATTTGACAAAAAATCATGCTTATTACATCTTTTTGAATGTTTATTTTTTATTTATTTTAATTAGGTATATATGACAGCAGAATGCATTTTGATTCATTGTACACAATTACAGCACAATTTTCATTTCTTGTTTGTACACAATGTAGTGTCGCATGGTATGTGCAGTCATACATGTACCTAGGTTGATACTCAAATGAAGCCAAATAGAATCCATTTAAAACCAGGAAATTAAACAATGATAAATGTATGCTACTTGGGACCTCTTGGGAAAGTGTCATTCATATCATTCATGGTTCCTGTGGTTAGCAAATATCAAAGGCATTGTTAACTTGAATCAAGCTGTTAAAATTATGCAAGTGAATTCTCCACATTTGAAGGCCTGTTTCTTTTAGTTGCTTAAACATTATTTTCTTCCAAGTGTTATATTCACCAATACCTCAATATAAAATTCTATATTATAAGAAATAGAATCCAAATGTACTTGGAGAACAGATGATTTGACCTTCCGGTTCTGAGAATTCTTCTTTATGTGTTTGGCAGCTCATATCCTTTGTAAAACAGCAGAATAACTGAAAATATTGAGAAAGGCTCAAACAAGTTTGCATCACTACCATGTTAATCAGGAGATCAAAGATGAAACAAGAGTAAATGTGAGGATGTGTCAATAACCTGCAAATGAACCACTGACAAAATGTTGAAAGCTCTTCCATGAGATACGGATGTGTCAAAATATTTTTAGTGCTTAATTTCTCTACAATAATTTCTTGTGTTTTTTTTTCTTACTTCCAACATGTTCACAATTCTTAGCTCCATCATTCTTTTTTTGGAAATTAAGCAGTGATAAATGTATGCAACTTGGAACCTCTTAGGCAAGGGTTATATGAGAATTTAAAAAGACCATATCATTTGTGGTCCCCTGGTTAACAAATATCAAAGGCATTGTTAACTTGTTTCTGCATTCTCAGCACCCATTCTCACTTTGGAAATAGCAATTCACACTTTGCCTTAGGGAATCACTCCCCCCCCCACCTCCCAATCCATATTGTTGGATGAAGCTGATTCTATCCTATGAAGCACCAGGTAATTGGTTTAGAAAAGCATCCAAGTCTGCCCAACGATGTTCAATTTGAGGACTTCTGTTGCTACTATTAGAAGTGGAAATCTTGTTTTATACTGAGATTGCAAACATAGGATAATATAAACCTAGGGATGCTGAAATCATTAGGTAAAAAGAACAATTCTGAAATTAAGGCCAATGTATCAGAGAACAAAACCAAGAGGGCAAGAAAAAACAAGTCCTACTGATACAGTTTTAGCCTAGATCCATCCATGCCTAACCACAGGACTTTTCACTTTGTTAGCCAATAAGTTTCCCTTCTTGCCTAAATCAAGTTGGAGTTGGTTTATAACTTTTGGAACTAAAAGAATACTGACTCTTGAAAGTATTGTTGTCAAAAAGGACACCTACAAGTGACTATCCCATCTGTATAAAAGCAAAGAATATGCTTAGCCTAGTTGTTGCTCCAGAATTTCTATAAATAGGAAGAGTTAGATGCTATAATCAAATCAGAGAGGACTGAATGAGGGACTTGCTTAGAAGCCACTTATAAAATTGGTTAAATATCTATTATCATAACAAAGAATAGGAGTAAAAAAAGCCCAAAGGCAACATCACTGACTCAAACTAAAAAAAAGTCAATCAATATTGTTTCAAAGCACTAACAGGGTCATTATATATATATATATTGATGCCTACCAGAGAGGCAGGATGATATAGTGCTATGGGTTCAATTCACAGCTCTATAATTTACTGAACTAAATAACCCTGGAATAGTGATTTAAATTCAGGAGGATACATTTTCACTTAGATAATGGAGATCATTTTTACAGCTATTGTAAGAATTAGATCCAAAATAAGTAAATCATGTAGCACATACATGTGCATACATATATGATATTCTTTGAATATATTAACAGCTTATCTTCTTCCATAGCAGTAACAGATTCATGAATTTTTAATAGATGCTAAAATGATTGGTTAAGGTTTATGAAGTAGCAGAAAATGATATGACGTACTGAGCACCTAGGAGCTGTTCTAGAGTTAAAGAAGATCAAAACATCAATTCAGTAAACTGTAATGCACAAACGTGGATTGGATCCTTAGCTATATAAAAAAGTCACTATAAAAGACATTATTGAGGAGAATGACCAAACTTGAAAATACTACGAATAGATAATTATATATTTAATATTATATTTCTAAAATTTTATAATCATACTGTGATTAGGCAAGAGAATACCCTTGTTCTTAGACAATAAATGCTTATTATATTTTAGGGGTGAAGGGTTATGACTTCTTTTACTTACTCTAAATGGCAAAGAATAAGGAGGATAAGAAGAATAGTAATATAATTAGCAAGAGGAAAGAATTCAAGTTAATCTTAAAAATTGGCAAATATATGTATAGAGTATGTTTTTCATTCTTATAATTTTCTTCAAAAGAAAAAAGATGAAACAGAAACAAATTTTAACTTAAAATTAATAAATTCCAGATTCTCCCTTTGATCCAGTAGGAATTCTAGTAGGAATCTATTTTACCTCTATTCCTGTCTAACTACATAAAACAATATATATTTGGGCATCCATGATCAAATTTCTTATAATCCCAAATGCTGGTAACAACCTGAATGTCTATTAATAAAAGATGAATAGTGGTACAACTACTGAGTGGAATACTTTGCAGTTATTATAAGGATCAAGTTAGTCTACAAAAAATGGTACAAAAAAAAAAATCCAAACTCAGGCTGGGCTTGTGGCTCAGTGGTAGAGTACTTGCCTAGTATTGTGTGAGGCACTGGATTCAATTCTCAGCACCACATAAAAATAAATAAATAAAACAAAAAGGTCCATCATAATTTAAAAATAAAGAAAGAAAGAAAAAAGAAAAAAATCCAAATTCTGTAGTGGAGTAACAAAAGACAGTTAACAGAAGAGTTAAGTATAATATAATTTTGTTTTATCAGCAATCATATGTCATATTCAAATTTGGTTATTTTCCAAATTATTTTTATGTCAAAATTAATGCATACACATAATTGAAAAACAAGTACTATTAAAATAATTATAAAATAGTCTCTTTTTCTACCTTTACCCAGCTATTACTCTTGCTCATCTCAGATAGTTATTTTTAATTCTTTCAGCTGCTTATGTTTTCAAAGAGGCTATACATGGCCATGACATTCAAAATATTTGACAACTAGCAAAGTGTGGGCCTCTGTAAATCATAACCCACTATGACTGGCTGGAGAGTACTTCATGCTGCAGTGTGTCCTGGAGGGGTGTGTGTGTACATACATATGTGTGTCCTGAACACATCTCTTTGTATAGGCATGATAATTTTCTGGGAATACAGGCAAGAATCCATTAAAAATGGTGGTAGGATAAACTGAGACCCTAAGAAATACACATAAGGGATCATATGATTACATTTGAACTAAGGACAGAACTGCTGTGTTACTGGATGGCAAATGCAAAGCAAGGTTCTGAAATGATTTTTAGAAGGGATATTTATTAAGCTGTGCAAAAGAGCAGGGGACTTATGAGGCAATTGGTTGGGGAGAGGAACTCTGGGAGAAAAGAAGATCCTTTCAAAATATTTTCAAGTTCTTGAGTGCTGTGTGATTTTACTTCTTTCCTGCTTTCCCACAAATCTTAAGCAAACTCTTTCTTATTCATTGTGGCATTGGATCTATTTTCTAGGAGCAGATGACTGGATATTTGTGACCTCAAGCAGTGGCTTTCAGCGGGGAATCATTTTCCATTCTCTTTGAGCTTCCATTTTTTTGGCAGGAGATGCGTCTTAGTACATTTTGTGAAGAGATAACAAAACACCATACACTGAATACTTTTTAAGCAATAGAAATTAACTTCTCATGTTTTGGAGAATGGGGAGTCCTAGAAGAAGGGGCTGGCATCTGGTGAGGAACTTTTTGCTGCATCATCCCATGATGGAAAGTGGAAGGGCTAGAGAAGGCAAGATGAGAGACAAAGATTAAACCCATAGCCTCAGGCCTTTTTAGAATCAGCATGAATCTATTTGTGAAGGTGGAGCCCTTGGGACCTAAATACCTCCCATTAGGCCCTACCTCCCAACACTGTTGTACCGGTATTAATCTTCTAACACAGCTTTTTGGGAGGCACATTCAAACCACAGTAACCTATGATAATAAATAAATTAATATGAAGTAGGTCCAGAGGTGATGAGTGCCTTGTTTTAGGACTTGTGGGTGCTAAGGACTAACTCTTCTCCTTGGACCCTTCTTTTCTTAAGTAAGTAAATGTAATAACCTCGTGAGCCCAACATGAACTAATTCAAGAAACCATGCTTGGTGCAGTAGCACAAGCTACTTGTAATTCTAGCAACTTAGAAGGATCATAAGTTGGAGGCCAGCCTGGCCAACTTAGAATCTATCTCAAAATATAAAATAAAAATGACTGGAAATGTAGCTCAATGGTAAAGCCCTCTTTGTTTTTCTGTGTGTTTTGTTTGTTTGTTTTAAATTATTTTCAGTGCTGAGAACTGAACCCAGGGGTGTTTTACCACTGAGCTATATCCCCAGAGCTTTTTATTTTTTTATTTTGAGATACCCTCCCTCCAAATTGCAGTAGTTGATCTTGATCTTGTCAACTTCCTGCCTTACGTAGCTGGGATTACAGATATGTGCCACTGCACGAGGTAAGAAACCAATTTTTTAAAATTTACAATTACCTTACAATTAGAAGATGAACATATTACATTACTATAAAGTACTAGAATAAACAAAGTGCTTTGGAATCCAAGTTCTCACCTGATCACAATACCAGACAGCAGATAAGGAAGTGGGTTAGTGCTCCTATCTCTGCAGTCAAGCTACCAAGGATCAAGTCTGGGTTTCCTGACTTACTAATCATGTGACCTTGAACAAGTTTCTTTACCTAAGTGTCAGTTTCTGTATCAGTTAATAGTGCCTGAGTCAGGGGTGCTTAACACAGTGCCCAGTAAAATTTTAGCACTTTAGTTTACTACTATTCAATTAGAAATAATTGGATGGATTGATCATGTGATATTATTCCCATTTTATAGATGAGGGACCTAAGATTCAGAGTGGTTGAGCTAATTGCCAAGCCAGTAAGTGCTGGTGTCTCTTGAACTCAGGTCTTCTGATACAACAGCCAATTCTTCACAATATTATTTGTACAGATTAATGTATTGTATATTCATTCAATAGTTTTGTAGTGCTGAGGATCAAACCCAGAGCCTTATGCAGGCTAAACAAGTACTCTAACCATTGAGCTATACCCCTCATCTTAATAATTATTTATTGAGCATCTAATATGTAACAGTCACTGTGCTTGGTGCTAGGAAAATTCTAAAATAATCCCAATATGACTTGCCATCTTTGAGCCATCCTGAAATTACAAAACCTGAAGCTAGGCCCAGAGCTACTTTGTTTCATCCAGCATTAGTTAATAGTGAAATCTGAAGATTTTTACTGAAGTATTTGTGGGGATAAAGATGAGGATTATATCACATTAAATTAAATTAATTTAATATATTATATCACATTAAATTATAAGTTATTTGAATGCAAAAATCATGTTTTTACTTATAAAGGTATAACTAGCACTTAGCACAATGTCCATCACATACTCATAGAATAGTTGACAAATGAACAACATGCCATATAGCCAAACTGAGTCCATCTTCCTAAAACACTTCTCATGTGTCCCTCACAATACATTCCCTGGTAGCTGCTCCAAAATTGATAAATTGAATTGAATTCTACCTCCCATGAACTTGATTCTTCTAGGCATTCCTGGCTTCCTGATACAAGTGATTTTCATCTAAAACCAAATACAATGAGTTTGGGTTACAAAAAATTATGTAAGTAAAAATATCAAGTCAAGAAGCCAATAGTTGAGTAAACAATGACAACAAAACATAAGAAATGACAACAAAAGATAAGAAATGAGTTCAGATGGTGAATACAAAGTGCCCAATGAAGAGAACTGAAATATCATGGAGTTTAGAGGAATGAGAAAGAGAACAGATGCACAGTAACCTATTCCAGGTCTCTTATAGACAAACTGTATATTGGTTTTTGTTATCGAATCTTAGAGAATTTCCTCTCTGTAACAGCCTGTCAATGGCTTAAGGCTTCAGCAACATCTCTATGAATGGGGGGGGGGCTAAGAAGTCCCAGAAACAGCAGACCTTGCAGTTTCTGTGTAGAATGAGGAAGTGGGGGTGGGGTCCGAGCCTTGGTTCACTTGAAAGTGAAACAAAAATGAAGTTAAGAAATCCTGATATGTTTCCTTTTCTACCAAGTCAAGCAACAAGACCTCCCCTGGCGACACTCAAAGCTGGCCACTCAAACAAATTTCTTTCATTCTGTGACAGCATGAGCTTGCAGAACATTGAGAACAGGAGGCCAAGAAAAAAATGCCATCTTCCTGCTCACAGAAGAGATTGTAAGACATACTTGCTCACACAGCATTACCAAAAGGGCTTGTGTATGAGTCAGGCACAAATGGTAAGTGGGCTGATGAGACTTGCAGAGTTTATGAGAATTTCTGATGAAGCAGCATGCAAGAGCGCCCATCGGTTATTGTATGAGTGTGGTGCGGTCTGTAATTTGACTTGTTTGGGTCTTCTTGTTATTATAGGTTGTGCTTGACTGAAGCCTGTTGAAAAGTCTTTTTTTCTTTTTTTTTTCCTTTGCTATTAGAATTCTTGTTTAGTGATGAAGAATTGAGACTTTGCGGCAAGAATGCTAAATACTCCTTCAAGCTACACAGGCAGAAAAGGATGTGAGATAGTTATTATGTTTTATTAGCATCTGATTACAGGAACATGATCCCAGTTCCCCTGTTTCCTGATCACAGATGATTTCTGCACTCACCACAGTGTAGTTGGACACTGTCTGAAGCACCCAGGAACCAGGTCAAATGCAGGGCAAAGCACTAGGGATAGGTATGCAGAGGGATTGAACAAAACATGTCTCTAGGCTCCTAGTATCCCCCTCCTTTCCAGGGCCAACACTCTTCTGGAGTTGCTACATTTAGCAAAGAAATACAGACATGCCTGTATTTCATCTCATAGTCCTTTAGGGTTTAGTCCTCTGCCATCAGAGCCTAATTTGGCAGAAAATGTCTCAGTTAGTTATCAGACCTTAAAGCAATATTTCAATTCTGGACCCAGATAATCTGCATTAGCATTACCGGAGGGTTGGGAAAAAATGAGAATTCCTGAATCTTGTCCTAGGTTCCCAGAATCAGAAATTGCAGGAATGGGCCTAGGAATCTGCCTTTAATTATGAGGCCCACTAAAGCAAGAAAAGAATTCAATGACCTCAGTGTCTTTCCTCTCCCATCTGTATATACTTAAGGACTTCATCCTACTTGTAAAGGATTCAACAAAGGTACAGTACTTGACCTTTATAGGGACTACAATAATGACATGTTTCCTTAATCCTTTCCTAAAGGAACTTTGGACTTCAGAAACAAAATGGGTATCTACCCATGGCTCCTCCTTGAAGAAAAGAAAGTCTGAAGCTATCTCTGATCACCTCCAAAGAAGGGCCTAACCCCTCTACCAGACCATGTCTAGGTTGCTAATGCCTGCCAGCAGTCTGAGGGGGATCCTCAGCAGTGACTCCATCAGGACCATGTCTAGGGCTTCATCCTGTGCTACAAAAAGGGCAGATCTTCAATCAGTGTGCTAAGAAGCCTGCAATGATCTACCTCCTCTAAATTACCTCTGTACTGTTTGTTCTGCATCAAAGTGTTAACCAGAATTTTCCCCCAAGATCTGCCTCTTTGTCCCTAAGTCTGCTCTCTGCATTTTCCAGTACTTTGTCTGACAATCAGCCATCAACAATAATGACCAGATCATTGCACTCTGAAAAAGTGTGTAGGAGAAGGGGATGGGACACAGCGAACTCAAGATTTGAGTTTTGAAAGACTACAGGCTCCAAAATGCAATTTCACCTCCCAAAGACTACCATTCCCAACATGCAGTGCAGCCAGGGTCAGTAAATGCTTGGCTTGCCTTTCTGTCCCCTCAGGCAAAGGAAGGGTATGGAAAAGCCCCAGAGGATATTTGTGGCAGGAGTGGTCACTCCCTAAATCCAGGCAAGGAAGCTGAGCGGAGTCCCGCCCCTCCTGCAGTAAGCTCCTCAACTCGGCTGCAGGAGTTTTAAGAGCCGGGAGTAGCTGCACGCCGCGAACTTTCACCATGGTTTCGGTGACCAGAACAGTGTTTGGAGAGCTGCCCTCCGGAGGAGGGACGGTGGAGAAGTTCCAGCTGCAGTCAGACCTGTTGAAAGTGGACATCATTTCCTGGGGCTGCACCATCACCGCTCTGGAGGTCAAAGACAGGCAGGGGAAAGCCTCTGATGTGGTTCTTGGCTTTGCCGAGTTGGAAGGTGGGTTCCACCAATCCCGGGCCGAGGGGATGATCAGGACCACCCTTCACGCACCCCGAACGTTCGGCCGCCTGTGAGCGAGGGACTGAGGTCAAAGTCCCTGAGTGATCTTGGGACGATCTAACTGGGGAGGGCGAGGGTTGGCTAACAGGGCAGTGTGGCGATCCGGAGCTTGGGGGGAAAAATGAAAACCCAGAATGATTCCAAGTAGAGCAGCTAAAGGACTTGGTTTCTTGGCTGCTGGTTATCCATTCAGGCTTTGCCTCAGCGCAAAAAGTTAAGGCCAAACTCCAGCAATCCTGGAGCAAACTGAACTGCTGGCAACAGGGGGGCGTGGCTCCTTCTTCTTCTGGTTCTGCTCTTTTCAGAAGAAGGAAAATCACAGACTTGTGTCTACTACTTACTCTTCATCAGATTCTCTTTGAAGACTGATTGTCCCAGAAATGTTTCATAATGTAAGCTGAGTGAGTGTAGGCTCAGCAGAGAGCTTGGCTGTTTTGGTTATGATGCCCAGCCCAGCCCACCCTGCTTGCCGCTCAATAAGAATGTACTGACTGAAAGGGAGAAGATCACCTCTAACTAGACGGACTTTCTCCCTTTGGGGTCTATGGGCAATTAGGATCATGTGTTAATTCATGCATTTTAAAACTCTGGTAACACATTCGACAACACAGACAAGCCCCCACGCCCACCCCCTTCACAGAGCTTGCTGTTTAGCTAAGGAGATGTTTTTTAACCCAAATAACTCCATAAATGTATAATTACAACTGCAGTTGGATTGCAGCAAGAGAATGGGTACATGGTTCTATCTCTTGGCACTGCAGTGTAACCAAACAGAAAATGAGGTCTGAAATGAAATTGGCGAAGGGAAACTGAGAATTAATAAGCTCTGCTGGATGTTGGGTGTGGACAAATTCTGCATTGTAAGAATATTGCTGAAGGTCCTGTTGATCACCTCTGCTTGTCTTCACCAGCCTTGGAGCCCCACAGTTTTGTTTATATGATCTTTTAGGTATGACCTAGGAAAAGAACAGTAATGCCTTTTCTGAGTTTTGCATACCATTTCTTATCTTTAAAAATTTCTTTTACTTGTGTCCCACCTACAGTTCTTATGGCTTCTTTCAAAGCCTGTTATGAGAATATTTGCTGGTAAGCCACATAGATAAACAACTTACCCATAAAATCCATGAGATTCCTTTCTTTCATTTCCCCCCAGTTACTACCAAACAGCCATCGATTGCTGCCATGAGTCATTATGGCACTTGCCCAGCACATGTGAGGCCTGGGTTAGATCCCCAGAACCTCCAATAAACAAACAAAAATGCTTCTTTAGCAGCAACTTAAGTGAGGAGGCTGGTACAGGAGGCTGACTGCAGGAAGGTAAGGGGATGTGAGAAAGATCAGCGTCACTTCCCTTCCACACATCTTCAGAATTAGAAGGCAAGAGGGCAGGCAAGTGACCAAAGAGGATTCTCTATAATCACTTTGCCGAGTCACTTGTCTCTGCTATAGGCTGCAGATAGAACCACAAAAGATTGCATCTGTTTTTTGTTTGTTTGTTTCAGTACTAGGCCTCACACATTCTAGGCAAGAGCTATACCACTGAGCTATATCTCTGACCTTTTTATTTTAATTTTGAGATAGGATCTCCTTAAATTGTCCAGGCCAGCTTCAAACTCCAAATCCTCATGTCTCAGCCTCCCAGGTAGCTGGGATCACAGTTTGCCCACCACAAAGAGTTTACTTGACTCATGCAAAATTGTTCAGGGGAGTCAAAGGAGAATTGGATATTTAACCTGGAATTCTTGATCCACGGAAAAATATTGGGGATAAAAAGATGTGGGCACCATCCCTTATCACCATTCAGAAAGGTACTGTCCACCCCCTGCAGACATATGCACACCTCTCTTATTTCCTGCAATTTTTAGTTCTAAGAGTCACAAGAATCTAAAAGCACAAAGATCTTTGGAATTCATATGGAATGTGAGCTGTGATGACAAGCCTCCGGAAGACATGACACCCAGGAAGCACCAGTTTCTTGATAGGTGTGGAAGTGCAAAGACATTCACATAATCCTGTGTGAGACTGTAAACCTTGTGGGAGTCTCAGTGAAAGAATCCTTCCCAAATGTTCTCAAATGTTCTTAAAAGGAAGAAAGCACGTTAGCTCCCCTAGATTATAGTGATCTAGCTGGTATTTTATTGCCCTCCCTAGTACCAACATATGTTGAGAATGTTCAGTGGCATTTTCTCAGCAGAAGGCACCACAGCTTCACAGAATGCCAATTTAAATCAAAGCATTTCAAATATTCTTCTTGGTGCTGGTCCAAGATGGACATTTTCATTCCTGTGCTATAATTTAGATAATTTAATTATTTTAAAAGGAAAGAAAACTATTTTCAAAAGACAATATAAAGAGAAAACACCCTCAGTATATTAAATTACACTTTCTGATATGTACAGCCATCTTCAAGGTTACCATAAGTGGACCCTAGTTCCCTTTATAAGGCTTGTCTTTTAGTATTGCCAAAGATAAGACTTCACATATGTCATAATAGGAAGCATATTGCCTCAATCAGAAAGTAAGAAATGGATCTCTGCTACTATTTTGGTTAATTCTAATTTATTAAAACCCATATTAGGAAACTACTAACCTCAACGTAGTGATGCATCCTTGTAATCCCCGCTACTTGGGAGGCTAAGGCAAGAGGATCTCAAGTTCACCGACAGCCTAGGGAATTTAGTGAGACCTTGTCTCAAAGTAAAAAGTAAAAAGGGGTTTCAATTTAGTTTAGTGGTAGAGCATCCCTAAAAGAAAACTAGCCACAGTGGTTGTCCTTAAGAAAGGACCTTGGATAGTTAAGGTTCAGTTTTTTCCTCATCTGACCAAAAGACAGTCATTTAAGTAATAAATGTTGTTTGGGGTTTTAAAAAATTAATTAAATACATATGCATATGTACATATATTTAATATATGTATATATAATAATTAAGTTATATACTATACAATATTATGTTATTAAACATATTATTGTTCTAATATTTATAACATTATAAATAAATAATATAGTAATAAGGTTATAATATGTAATACATTCTATATTACATATTATATATGTATGCATATATAATTAAATGCATATCTATTTATATGATATATATATGTATGTATATAGATATGGATATAGATGTACTTTTTTTTTTTAGATGGGTTTTTCTATGTTGCCCAGACTGGCCTTGAATTTGCAATACTCCTTACTCAGCCTTCTGAGCAGCTGGGATTATAGGTTTTGCACCACCATGCTGGGCTGTTTTGAGGGAGAGTAGTGATTAATTTATTTCAGACTTTAGAGCACTGTGGTAAAGGTTTGGGCTTTTTGAGGTGGGTGTCATAGCTGGGGATCTTGGGAGGTCACAGGAGTGGAAAGGGCCATATACCATGCTTAAGCAATTATTGATTTTTTTCTCGCCAGTGCCTTGCCCAGGAAAAGGAGCAGACTTTCCCAATCCTCTTTCTCCCATGTCAGCAGCTGATTTGATTAAATCAGTATTAGTGGCTTGACCTAGGAACTTGGAACTTTTCACTTAAAACAGAATTTTCTGCAATGCAAAATAACTTTTTAATCATTCCTTATGCAGAATTTGGGGATTTTCATTTTTCCATAAGACTGATTTGATACAAATGCTTAATTACATTTGAAAATAGTATGAAATCTATTTGTTCTATTAAGGTTTTTTCAGAGACAGCTTAGACAGGTGGTTTCTCCGTCCTCATGGATCAATTCTTCTTTTTTTTTTTTAGTATTTATTTTTTAGTTGTGGTTGGACACAATACCTTTACTTTATTTTTATGTGGTGCTGAGGATAGAACCCAGGGCCCCCTACCTGCATAGATGAGCGCTCTACTGCTGAGCCACAACCTTAGTGCCCTAATGGATTAATTCTTAAAAACTATTAATCTAAACCAAGGAACTGGCAGGTACTTCTCATCTCCACAGGCTGATGGACTGTTGCCAGGAGCCGTGGCTTCTGAGGGAATCTTGCCAGCCGGTGTGGCAGGAGCTTCACTGTCAGATTGTCTCCAAAGCCTAGTATACCTCTGGTGGAGGATGGGGGCTCTGGGTACACTTGTGGAAAAAATTGAGATCGCACTAAAAATAGCCACAGCCAGTTGTTGTATGTTTGTTTGTTTGTTTAGACAATCTGCTTTTCTTTACATTTTAAAACTTTATTGGGCTCAGACATCCCAAATTAATGTCTGCAGAAGCAACCTCAAAGCAAAGTTTCCCTCTGGCCTTCTCTTGCCCTCCTGTCTGTCACTCCTCATTCTCTCCTGAGGCAAGCCATAGAAGCTAGGATTGCTCTTCCCCAAGGCAGGTCATAAAAACTAGAACCCCCTTTTCCCCAAAGTCAAGATAAAAGCTAGAAATATTACTCTAACACCCCCCACACACACACACAGACTGTCTCTCTAAGTGTCAGCCATAAAAAAAATTCTCTGACCTCTTGTTCAATTGTAGGTCTTAGGACCCCTGTTCTAGAAAGGGTCTTGGTTCGTAGCTGGAGGAAAGATTGCTGTTCAGACAGGCCAAGAAGAATCTGAGCTGACAGGCCTTGCAGGGTCTGCCACGATTATACCCTTTTTGTCCAGTTCTATTTCTAAATGGCTGTCCGTGCATCATCTCTCCGAAGAATATAAATGCTTAGTTCACCCTGGATCTCTGAGTCTTCAATCTGAAGGTTCCTGTGTCACGTGAAACTATAATCAAATATGCTTTCCTCTTGTCAACCTGTCTTTTGTTATAGAGGTGTCAGCCATGACCCCTGATGGTGGGCAGGAGAAGGATTATCCCCTTTTCTATCTAAAGAGAAGATGAAACAAAACCAAGAAGAGGTTATTTGCCTTTTGGGACTCCTTTTGTTTAACCACTGTTAAGGGGTTTGAAAGCTACAGCTTCAGAAAGTGGAAGGGGGGAGAAGGTGGGAACTGACGGAGCAATGAACCCCACCAGTGCCTAGAGATGGTGGTTAGATGGGCCAACCAGGATGCCTGGTGCTTGCTAAATACAGTTGGCCCTCTGTATCTATGGATTTGCATCAGTGAATTCAACCAAACACAGATCAAAAATATTTGGGAGAAAACTGCAATAGTACTAAAAGTGTTTAGCCTTTTTTTTTTCTTGTCATTCCCTAAATAATAATAAAGTACAAAAACTATTTATATGGCATTTGCATTGTATTAGGGATTATACATAACCTACAGATGATTTAAAGTATGTGGAGGGAGCTGGGTGCAGTAGCACCCACCTGTATTCCAAGATATTCAGGAGGCTGAGGCAGGAGAATTGCAAGTTCTAGGCCAGCCTCTGGAAATTAGCGAGACCTTGTCTCAAAATAAAAATAATAAAGGGGTTGAGGATATAACTCAGTCCCCAGTACTGAGGAAAGAAGAAAGAAAGAGGATGGATGTGCATAGGTTTTATGCAAAAACTACCCCATCTTATATGAGGAATTGAGCATTTATATACTTTGGTACTTTGTTGTGGGGAAAGGACCACTGGTAGGCAATGCTTAAGAGTATGGATTAGGAGCCAGACTACTTGGATTCAAGTCTTGATTCCTCTGCTAACTAGTGTTTTAGAGCAAGTTACTAAACTTTTCTGTCCTCAGTTTCTACATCAGTAAACTGGGGCAATAATAGTATCTACTTAAGAGAAATGTTCTGAGGATGAAATGAATTAAATGTAGAGCCCTGAGAAAGTGTCTGGGACTTAGAAAGGACTAAGTGTCTGCTGTTATAATAGTTCATTTACAAGATTCTGAGGCACCATGGATTAATGAGGAAGGAACCAGGACCTGGAAGAGAATGATTAACTTGTGCCCAACCAGTTGCGAAATGGGAACAGTGACCAGCCACTGGCTGATTCAGGGTCTGTATCCGAGAGCCCCTCCAGGTGTGGAAAAAGAGGTCATATGTTTGAATTGCATTCTTTGCTAATCCTAACTAGACATGGAGGATACAGAGTACCCCAGGGAAGGAGATTGGAATCCAGAGTGCATCTGAGTGAGAAGTAGAACAGAAAGGAATTTTAGTGAAAATGCAAAAACAAACTGTCTCCAAATCTTAATCTCTTCCATGGAAAACCACAAAAGAACTCAAAAAAACTGTAAGAATAGTAAACTTTAAGAAGAGAAAAACTTTAAGAAGACTACTTTAAGTACTTTTACTGGAATATGCCCTTGTTCAGAGTTTTAACTACAACAATGGTGCTTTGCTTTTTATAACCTGTATCACCAAAAAAAAAAAAAAAAAGCCCAGCAACATTTGATTCTCATCAATATGCCCTGTAGCAATCAAAAGGAATATGGTATACAGGCAGTAACAGGGAGAAACCTTAAGATATTTGATAAATGAAAAGTTACAGAACAATATGTATAACTCAATTATATCTGTATAGAATATACATGTGTTTGTGTTCTTGCATGTATGCTTATATGTAGTTAATTCAATTTTTGAAAAAACTGTACATTCCCAACTGTTAACAATGATTACATTAGGAAGGAAGAGAAGTGAAGAAAGGCTTTTAAAATGTTTTACACTATGAAGTTTGCCAGTAAGAAGTCTGATTTAAATTTCAGGTAAACAACTTATACTGTCTCATCCACACTAATACTATGAACATACTTAAATACTGTTAAATGATTATTCATTTTTTATTTGAAATTCAAATTTCCTAGGCATCCTGTATTTCCTCTGGCAATCCTACTCTATGTCCTTGGGTATTATTTAACTCTCATTAAAGATATTTACATGTACTAATTATATGATTTTACAAAAACATGAAAAGAGAAAGAAGAATTAGATAGTTTTCTCTCAAGACTACACAAAAGTCTAATTTTTAGTTAAGAAAATTGGGGCTGGGGATGTGGCTCAAGCGGTAGCGCGCTCGCCTGGCATGCGTGCGGCCCGGGTTCGATCCTTAGCACCACATACCAACAAAGATGTTGTGTCTGCCGAGAACTAAAAAATAAATATTAAAAATTCTCTCTCTCTCTCCTCTCTCTCCTCTCTCACTCTCTCTTAAAAAAAAAAAAAAAGAAAATTGATTGGCTCAGAAAATAGCAGATTATAAAGCAACATTCCCACTAAGATCCCAGTTTATAAAAAGAAGCAAATGCATATGTACACTACACTGAAAGACAGAAGGATATATATAAGAATATTAATAGTGGTTCTCTCTCGAGTGATAAGATTAAGGAGGATTTAAATTTCTTCTTTGTGTGTTATAAAATTCTTTAAAACTTTTTGTAATGAATATGTATTACTTCTGGAACAGGAAAATGTCAGGTGTGAAAAAAAATACCATTTTTCTATGCTTTCATGAAGACTTTGATATGGCCAACTTGTAGGTAGTTGCGGCTTCCTCAAGAAGAAAGTGACAGGCAGCAGTGTAAGACACCTCCTCTGTTTGAAGTTTTAAAAAACACTGTCATCCTTGTCCTTTCAGGGTACCTCGAAAACCTGCCCTACTTTGGATCGGTGATTGGAAGGGTGGCCAACCAAATTGGCAAAGGAACATTCAAGTTGGATGGGAAAGAGTATCACCTGGCCATTAACTATGGGCCCAACAGTCTGCATGGAGGACTCAAAGGGTTTGACAAGGTGAGTCCAGGGCATGTGGCAGAGTCCTTTCTTGGTCCACTTCCCAGAGTACCCACAAGCATGTCTTCTATTGCCAAGCAGAATCCTAGGCCCTGGGACATGTGCATGGTAAAGCAATCCAGGAAAAAGGCTGTTCCCAGGGTTTGGGGGAGCAGATGCAAATGGCCACATCCAGGATCCGTCCTTCTCTAGTTCATCTGATTGTCACAAGCAGGGATCCTCGAGTGAAAGGACCATGACCCCTGACTTAGGAAAGATGTGGAACAACTTTCTCATAGTGTTGGGATCAGGGAATCAGGTTGAAGAAATGTGGGTTAATAATAAATACCTACCCTCTACTGCATAGGCCTTCACATACGTTGTCTCTGACCTTTCCAAGAGACCTGAATCATCACTCAAATGAGAAATCTGAGATTGTGAAAGGCACACGATTCCTAAAGGGGACAGCCAGGTCTGCCTGGCTCCAAGCTCTCATTCCTATACTAGAGCTGCTAGTGTCCTCCATGGCCACTGTGGGACCCCCAATCCAATACTCCTCCCTGTTCCTCTTGTGTGCACGCTTCCTGTGCAGTGTGGCACCACACCCGGAAATGCCCTTCCCTGAAGTGCTTTGTGCCTTGAAATTACCTTAGGCTCCTCCAGATCCCCCTTTCTAAATAAAAACTCCATCCCCTAAATAAAAACTCCAATCCTTGGAAAGCAAAGGGATCAAGCTACTCCCTGAGATCAGAGTTCCTGACCTCCTGCTTCAGAGTCCTCCAGTCTCATTTTAGTCTCTGAGGGAAAAAATTTCAGAGAGCTCTCCTTTAAATTATACCACCCAGGTTGTTTGCTAGAGTGGAGAAAGAGAAGATAGGAAGTAAGATGTGTGGTAACTAAAGGCCATGATTTCCTTTTTTCTGCCTCTGGCCTCCACTTCTCCTGCTGAAGGAAGTTGGTTGCTCTAGGTTTTCCCCTCTCCCTCCAGCTTCCTCTCTGTAGCCAAGACTATCCTGTTGGCTTCCCTTTCTTCAGTGAGGGACTCCTCACACTAGGGAGAGCAAAAACTCTCCCTAGTAGCATCTGCTGTGCCCAAGAGCAGAGGGCAGAGATCCTCTAGAACACGCCAGGTCCGTGAGTAAACCCCATCTAGAAGAAGCTGGGCCAGGTTCCTACAGGGATCTTGAGAGGACCCTCAGAACAGCACCTTGCTCTTCTCCTTCTGTTCCACTGTGGTATTTTCTGCAGTGTTGCTTCATATGTATTCCCTTTATTAACACAGAAGAATAATAAGAATGCATATCTGTCTTACTTTGCTATGACTAAATACATAAACTGGGTCATGTATAAAGACAAAGGTTTTTTTCCCCCTCACAGTTCTGGAAACTGGGGAGTCCAAGAGTATGGTGCCAGCCTCTAGTGAGGGCCTTCTTGCTGTGTCTTCACATGGAAGAGGGCATCTCGTGGCAAGAATGAGCAACTGTACCAGTTTGGGTCTTTCTTCCTTTTCAAACAAAACCATTGATGCCATCGGAGGTTACCTCTCTCATGACCTCCTCTAATCCTAACTACCTGCCAAAGGCTGCATCTCCAAATACCATTAGCATGAGTTTGGGAATTAAGTTTTAAACATATGAACTTCTGGAAGATACATTCAAACCACAGCCCAATCCAGTGCAGTGGGCCCCTTTTGTGAACCACGGAGCATAATAGGCTGGGGATTCCTGAGGTTCACAGTATAATGAGGCAGATGGACCCTTACATAACTACTAACAGCTGAGCTTCCACAGGCACCACAACTTAGATCCTAACATTATACTAGAAGAGCTGAACATGAACAAATGAATAGTTATGAAGGTGGGACTTGAACAGCTTTTGAAGAACAGGTAACATTTCATTCAGTCTGTGGGTATTAGACAGAATGGCTACACTGGGGCCCTGAGATGGGTGGGAAAAAGCTGAGAATACTTATGGAGCCACTGAAAGTTTCTCAGCAGTAAGTTTTTAGATAGGTATCGTTAGCAGTATCAGATGGACTTTATTTTAAGTGTATTGGATTTCAACAATTACTGAATGAATAGTTTAGGTTGGGGGTGTGTGTTTTTCTGTGCAGAACAGCACAATTCTTTAAAAGATGAAAATTAAATAACCTGACAGGATTTGAAATAGTATAAGAAAGTCTGCAGATTTAGAGTTTCTGGAGAGTTAGAAACTATAAGGTCAGAGAAATTCTTCCATGAATGGGAATTACACATAACTGAAAATATTTGTTTACACCAAAATCTTTCCATTCTTTCCTTTCCCTAAAGAGGAAAATCTGGGTAGCAAGGTAAGAACATTTTATTTCAGATTTTTTAATTCCTACAATTTTCCATTTGGGGAATTCTTCTTATATTTTTTTAATTACACATATAACAGTCTTCCTATTTTAAGTCTTGAAAGTTCAATATTTCTGAGAGATAATTAGGCTATAAATTAAATTTTTTACTGAGCTCAGTGAATTTGTGTCAACGCCAGCTGCTCTCATTGTAGATGAAGGTAGAGACCTCCATCCCTGCTGGGCTCCCCTTCCTGGCAGACAGAACACCTGTGAGAGCCAGACCCAGGCCAGAGTGAATGGGCAGAGCCTGGGCTGCAGGGCCATTCCTCTGATGCAGAAGGTCATTATCTTTTAACTGTGTTTGGAGTGAGAGTTTGACTCTTCTGTTGAAAATGGAGATTTGAATAAAGCTGTTCATTGAAACTAAGATGTGAAATCATGTAGATAGCCAGACCTGAGTTGGAATCCTAGCTCTGTCACTAATTACATGTATGATTTTAAACAATATTTTTTCTTTTTAAACTATGCTGTATTAAAGGGTTCTATTCTACACCTCCTGAATGTATGGGGAGAAACAGGCAGGTTAACTCCATTGAACTTAATTTGTTCATCTGTAAAGTGGGGATAATATTAGTTGGAACTATAAGAGATTGCCAGTGTTCAACAGTTTTGACCTACAGGGACAGTCATTCATTTAGTTCAACCAAAAAGTTCCTTGCAAGGTGATTTATGTAAGGCATCAGTGACTGGTGAATACTCCACAGATTGGAGGTCTCCTGTGTGCAATAAGCTCTTTACTAGTAGTGATCCCAGAGCTCCCTAAAGGACCAGGACTCTGGTCAACTCATGCTGCTATTGTAACATAAGGGAAGAGGCTTGGGCTGGGTCCAATCCACTATCACTTAGGAGCTGCATGACCTGGGGCCAGCAGTTTACCCTTCCTGAGCCTCAGTGTGTGCTCACTCAATGAGAATGATGGCACTACTTGAAGTAGACAGATGAGAGAACGTCTGTAAAGTTTCTGGCTAGGTGCCTTTCTTCATAACGAACACTTGATAAATGCTGGTTTTCCCTTCCCTGAAAGTGTGATCTTGGGGCCTTTCAGGCAAAGTGAAGAGGAACCTCTATGTTAATTCAAGATTCCATTTTTTCTCTTCATATTTTTCTTGCCAGTCTTAGAATTGTATTTGCTAGAACACAGAGAAAACCTTCAAGGTAATTTTTCTAGCTCCTTAATTTTATGGAAGTGATAGATGCCCAAATTTACACAGTGAACTAGGAACAGATCTGGCTCCAAAACCATGACTCCTGACTTGTGGGCTGGAACTGAATCCTAATGGAACAAGTGCCCAATTTGTTATAAACTCTGTCCAGGGAATAAGAGAAACTTGGAGTGTTTTTTATTAATATTTGTATACAGTACACCAGAGAGAGGGGTTGATTTATTAAAGTTATTTTTTAGATCTATAAAAAGGTATTGCTACACAACACCAGAATGGAGCACCAAGATTAAAATAAATGTATATTCAAGAAAAATTCAAAGAGAAAAATATTGTAGATACATACATGTAAGATTAAAAGGAAAGAGTATAAGGAATGGAACCAGGCAAGGTGGCACATGCCTGTGATCCCAGTGGCTCTGGAGGCTGAGGCAGGAGGACTGTGAGTTCAAAGCCAGCCTCAGCAAAAGTGAGGTGCTAAGCAACTCAGTGAGACTCTGTCTCTAAATAAAAAATATGAAAAATAAGGTGGGGATGTGGCTTAGTGATCAAGTGCTCCTGAGTTCAATCCCTGATAATCCCTTCCCCCCAAAAAAAGAGTATAAGGAATGGGAGTAGGTAAACAGGAAAAAAAATGCCTCTTTTCTGTACAAATCAGAGATTTAGATGAGTTCAAATCCAGGCTACTAATCCAAGCCTTAATGATTGATGAACTCCCTTTCTGGAATCAGTTATCCTTAAATATTGAAATGTGGCATTTAACTTGGGATTGAAGCAAATAAGCAGCTTTGAAAACACTTTTTTCTAGGTCCTCTGGACCCCTCAGGTGCTCTCAAATGGCGTCCAATTCTTCCGCATCAGTCCAGCTGGTGAGGAAGGCTTCCCTGGAGAGTTAAAAGTCTGGGTGACCTACACCCTGGATGGCGGGGAGCTCGTGGTCAACTATAGAGCACAAGCCAGTCAGACCACACCAGTCAGTCTGACCAACCATGCTTACTTCAACCTGGCCGGCCAGGTAAGGGACCTCGCTCCTTCTCTCCTGCTGTAACTTGCTTCGTGGAATAACCAGGGACTGTGACTGGAGAGACCAACCCAGTACGGACTTACTCTGGTCCTGACAATGATGAAAAGAGCCCAGGAGAGTATCTGGCTCCTAGTAGGTGTTCAATAAATGGAAGTCATAGAGGAAGAAGATGGAATGAATACATCGTACTGTCAAGAAGGGTATCTGTTCCCGTGGCCATTTCAAGAACTTCTCTCATCGGATTGCAGCATGTGCTCACATCTGCTTCCCTTATTGTACTCCTACATCCCCCTCCAGTTACTTCCATTTAAGGAAGCAGATATAATCCTCCGAATTATACTTAAACCAGCCCCTTTAATATTTGTGTACTCCCACTGTGCAGCCCACCAGCTCCTTCCAGGGATTCTGGTGGCCAGTCATGCCCTGCACAGGACAGTAGAAAGAGCATTAGACCTGGATTTAGAAGACCTGGAGGTTTTTTTGTTTTTGTTTTTGTTTTTTTTAGAATAAGAGGCATGTTCTTAATTTCGTAATAGTAGCTACCTATTATTTATCAGCCCCTGTCAGAAGCACTTTATGAAGTTGTCAGTAAAGACATTGAAATCAACCCAGCACAGGGATAAGCCCCAGGAGAAGGACTCTTAAAATGTCTCCCTACTCGTGGTAGAGAGCCACTGGCAGTGCCCTTGAGCGATCCCCTCTAAAGCACCTCTTTCCCTTCAAAAGGGAACACTTCAGCTTATTGAGGAGGCTATCACAGGAGGCAGAAAACAGGCTGAGCCCAACTCTGTAGGTTCTGTTACTTCCTCATTATCTGAAGAAATCACGGTCCACTCAACTTGAATCATGTGGGCATGATTTCCTTCAAGCCTATGTACAGCCAACAACTATTAGCTTACATTTCTGCCCTCCCCAATTTTTAGAAATTTACTGCTGATTTTTAGGGGGTGGGGAGTGGATAATTTTCTTAAATAACAGAGGTAATTGGTTCTGATAAAATTTCCAAAGTTTTCCCTTTAAAAATAAGAAATATGGCTCTTCCCTTGTTTGATCTTATCCCCAGAACATCCATCATCCTTCCTGAAATCTGAAAACTAAACCAAAAGCTAAGAACAAATCAAAAACACCCATTGGTAAGAGGATCTACTTTTTAAAATGAGTTCAGAAAGGGCAATAATAAAGAAAGAAAAACAAAAGAAAACACATGATATTGTTTTAGGTAGAGAGTAAATTGTGATGATTTTTCTGTTTTCTGAATTTTGATAGGCTTAGGACATATTATTTTATAACCTTGGGAATGATCTAAATGAATTGATTCAGAAATAGAAAGAGAAATTACACATGAAGTATTCCATCTGCCAGTGTTCTTCCAGTGAAGGAGATAAAATGGGATTTTAAGGTTTACTAAGGCCCTTTGCATTTGTCACCTTTCTAATCCTGCAGGGACTTGGAGTGACAGATATTTCTGAATCTCTTTGCAGAGGATGAATACTTTCCTAGATCAGAGACCCCACCCAGAAGAGCAGTCAATATAAATCTCTCTTCTTAGACTGTCTTAGTAAGTGCAGCTCAAATCTACAACCACCAGCCTCAGCATTAAGGGCACCAGCCTTGGGGGCACTTGGGTAGGAATGGATGGTCACCAGGCCTGGGGTCAAGAGCCGCTGCATATTCAGAACATCCCTTGCCCTATCCTGGGAAGCATTATCATATGTCAAGCCCTCTCCAGGGAAATACTTCAAAATATGATATTTAAAGTAATTAGCTGGGATGTGGTTCACTGGTAGAGCACTTGCCTAGCATGGACAGGCTCTGGGTTCAATTCCTAGCACCTAACACAAAAATAATAAATGAACAAAGTAGCCAGCTCATGTTACATCTGTTCACTTTTTTTGTTATCTAAATCTAACAAATGGTATTTTTGTTCTATTTTGGGGCCCAAGCATTGGCTTGCTACTTCTAGTTTGTGTGTTGGGGGGTCTGAGAGGTAGGATGTGAGAACCGTTTGAAACTTAACCTAAAGACCTCTGAAAGCAGGCCTAGTGGAACTTGAGATGAAAAGCAATAGCTGTGGTTCTGGTGTGACTAGGTAGATAACGTCATCAAGGAACCAAGTTCTTCCATTTTTCCGTTCTATCTCCTCAGTGTCTTGGCTTTTTTTTTTTTAGTTGTTGTTGGACCTTTATTTACTTATATGTGGTGCTGAGAATCGAACCCAATGCTTCACACATGCCAGGCAAGCGCTGTACCACTGAGCCACAACCCCAACCCAGTGTTTTGGTTTTTGTCTTCAGGTTTTTCCCCCTCAGTCACAGGGTGGTTGCTACAGCTCCAGGAGTCACCTCCTCATACAGTCACCCCCTGAGACAAAAGAGGATGTTTGCCTTTTTCATATCTCTAATGTTTCTTTTCTAAGAACAAATACAACCTTTTCTAGAAGCTCCTGGAAGACTCACATTTCATTGGCCAAAAGTGTGACTCATTCTCTGCCAACGGGAATCTGAGGCTGCCATGATTGATCTAGACCAACCAAAATTTGGCGTCTAGGGCTCGGGAAAAGGTTCCTTGCCTGAATCTATGACTTAACATAGAATAAATCAACAAGTCAAGTTTCTCCCAGGAGAAAGGGAGGGTACAGGTGAAGGGAAAGGCACTATGACTTCTGGGCAGTAGTCAACAGTGTCTGTTACTCCTGCTAGGCACATTAAAAGATGAATTAAGGCAGAAACTGTGGCAATGAACAGAAAAGGTTTTAAAATCTCTATGCAAGTTGTGATGGGCTTTGTAAATGGCTAATGTTACAAACTGGTATTAATCGAGCAAAGTTCACCAAAACACTGAACTCAGAGATGGAGCTCAAGATCTGTTTGGGAGTCAACATTTCTTGCCAAGTGTTCATCAACCTTGAATGGAAATGGGTCTAACAGTAATATTCCACCAGAGCAGATCATTGGGGTTTTCCAGGCCAGGAGTGAACTGAATCATGCTTCTCTTTAAGGAAGGGATATTAGTGCTACTTGGTGACCCAGAGGCCACTGGGAGCACAGTGAGCATTCTTTTCCTGCTCCTCCCAGCCTCTTCCTATAATGTCAGACTCATCCATTTTTTTGCAATGTGACTTTTTTTGTTAATTCATTTCCTCCTGCCCATTGCTTTAAAAACAACAAAACAAAAAAGAAAAAGAGAAAAGGAAACTCCTAAGCAGCCTTGTTCATGATAGTGAAACACTATAAACAATCCACAAGTCCACCTACCCATCAGGAGAATGGGTAAACAAATGGTGACATAATGGTAGAGTTGAATATTATCAACAATAAAAAGGACCAAATTACTGATCCAATAACATGAGTGATCTCAAAAACCTTATGAGACACAAAAGAATATCTACCATAGGATTCTATTTATGGGAGGTTCTAGAACACATACAACTCATCTATGCTCATAGAAATCAGAATAGCATCCTGGTTATAAATGAGCATTTATCTTTAAAAAAAAAGAATGGAAGGAGGCAGGCACCTGTGGAAATTGAGTGAAGACCTGATAAATGCTAGGCCAGAAGTCATCTCCTGCAGGCTTTGCTCACTGGATGGCGTAGGAGAGGTTATGTCTCTCAAGCCTCATATATGCAAAGAAAGGATGGAGGTGTTCTTTTGGTCTGGCTGTCCTTTCCTGGGACTCTTCAGTCCTCTATGTGGGCTGTAGATGTCAATCTAATACCCTCATGGCTTTGTACTCAACCTTCCTTGCTGCTGCCTGGACTGAATAAAACCTTCCAAGTTAGGGCTGGGGGTAGCTCAGTGGTAGAGTGCTTGTTTGGCATATGCAAGGGCCTGGTTTCAAACCCCGGCACTGAAAAACGAAGCAAAACAAAACCCTCCTGTTGAACTGAGCATTGAACAAATAGAGCTGGGGAAATAGTTCTAAATTCCCATTCTCATCTTCCCTCCCTTTAGTCCCAAAGGCCTCCTGGGTGCCAGCACCACCCTGGTAAAAGAGCATGGCAGTAGGGAGGAGCCTCTATCCAGGAGAGACACCCTGATGTCTTGAGCTACACTGGACCTGGGTGCACGCCACCTCCCATTTTGGACCTGCCTTCTCAAGTCAGAACAGGAACCAAAAAAGTGGCTAAGAGAGGAAGCATGAGCAGCAGAGAGCTCTCTGTCCTCATATTGTCCCCATTTCCTCCTACCCCAGCCCAGCACAAACCCATTTTCTCTCCCAGGGGATATCAGTTCTGCAGCAGCAAAACCTTCTAGCAGTGTCATTAAGCCAGTTTTTGCCACATTTCAACATGGAATCTCATGATCCCTAAATCTTGTTCTTTCGCCTTAAAATGACTCCATTTGATTGTGTGGCCTGAATCTTTCTCTCCATAGAATCTGCATCCCTTCAGCCTGCAGCCCTCCACCCCTCTGCCCCTCTGCTTATCTCTCTGCAGCTCAGCAGCAGCTTCAGTTTAGCTTTGCTCAGGGTTTCTCAGCCACTGATATTTTGGGGCAGATAATTGTTTGTTGTGGTGGAGAGGGTGGGAAGGCTGATTGTTGAGCTTCACTAAGCAAAAGCCCTCTCTTGGTTCCTCTTTCCCATCTTGTGTTGTGAAGCTTTAAAATATGTTACTATGGATAATAAAAATAATCCTTTGCATTAAAAACATACATGTATAAATTGATTTTCCGATTTGCAAGTAGCCCTTACTAAACTGTGCCTCACAAAAATCCTAGAAAAAGTGGGATCATCATAATCCCAATTTTACACAGAGAGAGAGAGAGAGAGAGAGAGAGAGAGAGAGAGAGAGAGAGAGAGAGAAAGAGTATTCCAGAGGTTACATGACTTCCCTAGTGGGTGGAAACTAGATTCCAAGTCTTCTGACCACTGACTCAGGTTTCCTGTACTAGCCTTTTTTTTTTTTTTTTTTTTTGCAGTACTAGGAATCAAACCCAGGACGTTGCACCCTGAGCTACTTCTGCAGCCATTTTTATTATTTATTTATTTTATTTGGAGACAGGTTCTCAGAAGTTGCTCAGGCTGGTCTTAAATTTATGATTCTCCTGCCTCAGACTCTGGAGTAGCTGGGATTACAGGTGTGCACCACCTTGTCTGGCCTGTACTAGCCTTTGACTCTCTCAAAAAGGCAACAGAATTTTGATTTTTGGGCTTCTGTCATGTGGCAGGGAGTGGAGCCTCTAGATGGGAGCTGGGAGAGGGGTGACAGGTGACCCCTCTAGTAGGCCTGGAGGCAGTGCCTTGACCACCCAGGACTTGCTTTCTGGGTGAGTGATCCTTTCTCCTCCCTGTGGCTGCTGAGTGACAGAGTAGCAGAAACCCCTCCATTAAAAAGCGGGAACCAAAAGGCTTCCTAGCCACTGTGGTCTCCCTGATTTCTCACCTTCACGTTCCACTTAGAAAAGAAAATGCATGCCGGGGTCACACGTTGAAAGCTTCTCTCACGTGTGTCCATGGTTGTTTGGAGGCCCCAGTGCACCTACACTAGATGATCCTGTTTACTCAGTATCATTGGTCAACTGGATTTCTAAAATTCTTGTCAATGCCTGAAAACATTTTTACAAGAAATGTTACAAAGCAAATATGTAAAAGACTAAACAGTAAGTCTTTTTTTTTCTTTTTCCTTTTCCCTCCCAGGGGTCCCCAAATATATATGACCATGAAGTCACCATAGAAGCTGATGCTTACTTGTCTTTGAATGAAAACATGCTTCCTACAGGTTAGTGAATTTAAACATTTTTATGTAACATAGTGTCACAGATTAGATTCCGAGACCAAGACAGGACATTAGTAGAGAAACTGGTAAAATCCTAACAAATCCTATCGTTCAGTTAATAAACTTATTCCAGTGTTAATTTCTTAGTTTTTGATATTTGCATCATGTTTATGCATGATAGGCTTCCCTCGATGTACTATTTTTACCACATTTCTGTGAATTAAAATTCTTTCAAAATTTAAGTTAAAAACAATCAGTGTAAGAAAGTACTTCAAGTTTACAGAATACCTGTCCTACACCAGGCAAGGACTTTTGTTTTAGTTTAGCCTCTTTAAAACAAAGAAGTTGTATTTATGGCTGCTGGTTTAATATTTTTATAAGGAAAAAGATAAACATGTGAGCCTGTGTACTCAACAGTGACTTGAATTAACAGCAGCAGTGAGAAACTTCCATAAATACAGTGACCATAAAACTAATTGGAATAATAATGAGAAATTGAGATAGATGAGTTAAAATTTTTGTCATCACAGTTTTGAGTGTTTTCCTGCTCCAAGACAGGGTTTAAAGGCCTTTATGTTTGTCTTGGTAATATGTGTCATCTTTTGATATTTAAATGACTCAATAGATGAGCATGAGTAAGCTGGCCCATCTTTTTTAAAAAAAATTGGTGCATTATAATTATACATAATAGTGAGATTTTATTATGCATAATTTGATCCATTTGATTCCCCAGTAAATTTGTCCCATTTTGTCCTGGATGCAGAATTATTGCATTACAACTGTATATCATCAATTATAAGGAAAAAAATAACCTGACTGCTATAATGGACTGATAAGGAAGAAAGTGAACTAAGTAGCTTATAAATGCAGGTTTTGAAATAAGTGCATATTTATTTGTCTATATTTATAAAATCTTCTTATGCTCTATCCTGTTGTTTTGATCATATGAAAAGTGCAAAAATGCACAATTCATGCTATGTAAAGATTATCTGCCAGGGTTTTAAAAGATCATTGTGGAGGCTACAGTTGAGCCTTACAGTCCATTAGAGTTCTATCATGATAACAAATAAGTTGCAGTAACTTCAGAGCTCATGAAAAATGATAATTCTCTGCTGCCTGTCCATATGTTCACCAGTTCTACATGTTATGTCTGCTTGCCCCATAATACTCAAACGAAAATTATAAGACTCCTTTGGAATAGCCTCCAAAAATGGATGGTAACTGCTACTTGGCACCTCAGTGATGAAAGAATTCACATCTAGCCCATTTTCAGTTGAGAACAAAATCTCTAGGAGCCCAGATTTCATCTGATTCTTAACATTGACCAAAAAACCTGAGCAAGTGGTTTAATTCTTTTTTTTCAGTTGGGAGGATTGAACCCAGGGGCACTCTATCACTGAGCTACATCCCGAGTCTTTTTTTTTTTTTCTTCTTAGGTATACAGCACAATGAGTATATTTTGACATATCATACATACATTGATATAACTTATTCTAATTAGGATCCCAGTCCTTTTTATTTTTTATTTTGAGATGTGCTAAGGCTCACTTTGAATCTACAATCCTCCTGCCTTAGCCTCCCAAGCCACTGGGATTACAGGCATGCACTCTTGTGCCCAGGTGCAACTTACTAATTCTGAAATCACTACAAAGGGTCTGTCCATCATTTGGGCATCCAAAAATGCCTTCCCAGGGCTGGGGTGTGGCTCAGGGATAGAGGCCCTGGGTTTGATCCCCAGGGATCAAAACAAAAACAAAAACCAGAACTGCCTTCCCTGTGCTCCTGGGAGAGTTAAATACAATCTGGAAGTTCAAGTGAGAGTTTGCTAGGCAGTGAGGAAAGAAAGGTATTCTGGATAAAGAGGAGTAGATCTGGGAAGTTCAGGAAACAGCAGGCCTCTCCCAGGGAAGTGCTGCTTCTGAAGCACCAGGCTGCACCACGCTCAGCATGGCATAGGTTAGATGGACCACATCAGATCTGCTGAAGTGCCAGGGTTGGCCCATGGTGACCCCAGGCTGGCCTGGAATTCAAGGTCAGCCTACACAGAACAGACTGAAAGGTGGGACCAAATGCACTGTCAAACTTCCTGGTATTCAGCCAGACGTGGACTGAACACTCAAGGCCACTTTCTTGTGATGCACTTAGGAACCTGTTAGACCAGCCACACTCCATTAAGACTTCTGGATCCAAGTGCAGTATCTAGCGATGTAGAGACTGTAGTTTTGTTGAATTGAGATAATAACTTGTGAGATGAGATGAAGGTTTATGACACTAATAGCTAGTATTTCAAAGGAACACTATAAATAATTCCTACTATAATCCTGTTGGGTGGATTGTGTTCATTTTCTTATTTAACAGATGTGTAAACTGTTGAACAAGGAATTTAAATAACTCAGTGAGATGTGGTTAGGTTATGGTTTGACTGCGTTCCCCAAAGGCTCATGTGCTAAAGGTTTGGTCCCCAGAAGGCAGGGTATAGGAGGTGGGGCCTCATGCAAGATAATGAGGTCATAGGACACCGTCCTCAGAAGGGACGAATAGCAGTCTCTCAGAATGAGTTTGTTCCCCTGAAAGAGAATTGTTGTACAGGGAAGTCGCCTCATCCAACTGGCCTCTTCTGCACGCAGCCAGTTTCCTTCCTGCTTCTCTGCCATGTTGTGAGATAGCCAAGGAGGCCCTCACCAGAGGCCAAACAGATGGGGCCCCCTGACCTTGGACTTTGAGCCTCCCAAACTGAGCTAAATAATCCTCTTTTCTTTGTAAGTACAAAGCCTCAGGGTATTTTGTTATAACAATAAGAAACTGGACTAATACAGAGAATCACCCAGTTAACAAATGGTGGAAAACTGAGATTCACACCAAGTAGTCTGACATTAGAACTTGGGCTCTTGGGCTAGGGCCATAGCTCAGCGATACAATCCTTGCCTAGCATGCACGAGACTCTAAATCTAATCCTCAGCACAGCAAAACAAACAAACACCCCAAAACCATACTCCCATGTTAAATGTCAAGAAGGTTTGGGTCAGGTGTAGTGGTGCACGTCTATATTTATCAGCTACTTGGAAGGCTGTAGCAGGAAGATTGTAAGTTTGAGGCCAGTCTGGGCAGTTTAGTAAAACCCTGTCTTAAAATTTAAAAGAAATAAAATAAAAACTGAAAGTGCTGGGGAGGTAGCTCAGAGGTAGAACCCTTACCTGACTTAAGCCAGGGCCTAGGTTCAATCCCCAGTATTAAAAAAAAGAAAAAAAGAAAAAAAAAAGATTTGGGATGATGAGGAAGGGTAAAAAAGGAAAGAAAGAAAATAAATTAATTTCTTGACTCTATAGATACCCAAGACCACCACATAGTCAAGAAATGAGAAATAAGCAAAAAAATAAAAACAAAAACTTTTAATAGTTGTCAATTCTCATTTCTTTTGTCACCTTTGTACAAGAAACGTCACAGCTTCTCTCACAATTGTTCCCTGTTTTTCCTTCTGTTCAACTTATTTCTAGTTTGCGGCAAAGAGAACAAAACACACAAGTTGGTTTGCATTTTATTTTACAAAGGGAGAGAGGGGGAGGGAAGAATTTTTCTGAAGTTAAAAGCATGAGTTTAAGTGTCTGCCTTTGTCTGCCCGACAAGGAGGGAATCAGAAAAAGAACAACTCCAAGGCACGTAAATGGAAGCTCAAAACTGTTCTCTGTACCCCTCAGTAGCCCCAGAGCTGCAACCAACTGTGTTTGGCAATGCATCCCTGGTCTTGCTGGTTCTTGGTTTTCTTATCTGCAGAATCTTACTATGATCATATTGAAAGTTTACTTTCTTAAGTATGTGATGTGTGTGTGTGTGTGTGTCATTTCTGTTGAAGATGACAGGAAAATCATTTGATAGACAATTCACAAACATAGTAAAAGAAAAGCTTTACCAGTTACAGGATAGCTTTCAGTTATGTGGAGAATTCACTTACTGGGGGACTTATTTGCCCAGCAGGGACACCGGGTAACAAGTTCACTTCAGACCCTCTGCTCTCCCTGGCTTTCCTGGGGCTGCTGATCTGTTGTGGTGAAGCCCTTAGAAGTCAGCAGTAACAAGATCATTAACAACTTTGGTCTTCTTGCATATGAGTGGCTCTTATTCACAAATCGGTTATTTTGCTCACTCTCCTAATCCTCTGCTCTGCACCCCAGATCCTTGCTTGGATGTTTGTTTTTCTCTCTTCCTGGGCCATAAAAATTTTCATTAATTTTGCCCAGAACTCCTGGAGAGAAAACTCTTATTATCATTGTAGCAGAAAAAAGGCTGAGCACCCAAAACTCTTTAACAGTTAACAACAAAATCTGAAAAAGTGGCACATGCAGAAGCATTTGTAGTGGATGTGAGGGAAGCTGGGGGCAATATTTTAATCATCATATCATCTACATTTCTTGAATTTAGTGTGATTTAATCTGACAAATAACAATGTCTATAGACTCATCTGATTTGATCCTACTGAGTGTTTGCAAGTCCTCTGGGGGTCCTCCTAAGATTGTGCTTCACACAAAAATGTTTTAATAGCTCCCCCATACACACACACACACACACACACACACACACACACACACACACCATCCTTTCCCTTTTGTGGCTATTAATTTATACTTATGTTTTAACTCTTTATTTTGCCCTTCATACAAGGTGTAACCTGAGCTGCTAGTCTTGTGGGAGATGCTGATGCAGATCTAAACTCAGAAGGTGATTTTACCCTGGTTAGTACACTGACGCGCTCAGTACATGATTTTTCAGGTGATGGGAAAACCCATCATCATAAGAACGTAGCTTATTGTATTTTACAGTTAACTATAATACCATAGCCAGGGTATTCAGTAAAAGAGACTAGCCTCCTGCTGGGTGTTTTTGAGGAGGGGTGAAGTCCTATTTTTCCTTTTGTTTGTTACCTGCTTACTAATTGAGTGTCATCACACAGAAAGGAAAGGGACATGGTAGCAGACAATGAGTGCCTTCTTCCTTCTCTCCTTATTCTACTCTCCTAAATTAAAAAGCTACCCTTTTCCCCAAGCCCCATGGAAAAGCCTCCACAAGGTAGAGGTATCTGCAGCCTTCAAAGGGACTCAGCCAAGTAATTTAGAGTCGTCCCTGTTTCCCCACCGGAAACTCCTGCCATCTTGTCAGCCCTGGAGGCTTCAGTCCTTCATCCTGAGGCTGCGGGGAAGGGATCAAAATAAGAACAGAAAATATTTTGAATGAAACTCATCACCTTCTAAAGCTGCTTCTCTGGATGCCATTCCTGGCACTTTGGAGTCTGCAGCGAACACGTGGTCCTTGCTCACAGGTGCCTCAGATATGACCCAGAGCAGTACCAGCTGAAGGCCTCTCCAAGGCCGAGAACTCATTTTAACCCTAGACCAGGAGCAAAGCTTGCTGCTCAATTTCAGTTCAGCTTTACTTCTTCAGAGTCATTGTTTTTAGCTATTTAATGAAACACAAAAGCATTGCTGCTCTAAAGCATTTGCTCCTCTGCAGCACAAGGGCCACAGCATGAGGACAGGCTCCCACTGGGCATCTCAGGTCCACTTCAGTGTGTTTGTTGTGTTTCTTGTAATCAGGGCGCTCCCTATGGGTTCCCAGAAGTGAAACTCCTAGAAGCTGTTTACCAGAAAGACAGATGTACAGTGGATGGTCAGGACAGAGAACACTCAGTGCCAGGTCTCTGAGCCACATGTCAGGCATTCCACTCAGGACATGATTCTCACGCCTCGCCCTGTGACAACGAGCAGAAACCAAAGTGAACAGGTGAGAAAAATCAATCCAGATTTCTCCAGGGAATAATTTGTTCCCAGGTTTGTAAATATTACTTTTTACCCTTTCACCTTACAGAATGGTGAGAGCAAGAGGCAAGCTGAGCAATCTGCCCAGCAAGATGTAGCCACGTATATAACACAGTGCAGTGTTAAAAAGAAAGATTTTTTTTTTGAGGCGTGCACCACCACACCTGCCTCGTTAAAACATATCACTTTTTGTTTAATCTTGCTGCTCTTTATTTATAGATGAGGATCAAAAAAGCAAAAATGCCTATAATTCCAGCAACTTAGGAGGTTAAGGCAGGAGGATGACAAGTTCGAGGCCAGCCTCAGTGATTCAGCAAGGTCCTAACTATCTTTGTGAGACCCTGGCTCAAAATAAAAAAAATAAAAAAGTGCTAGGGATGTGGCTCGGTGGTTAAGTACCCCTGGGTTCAATTCCTGGTACCCAAACAACAACAACAAAAAAATGCTTTGATCAGGTCTTTGGCTCTTACAGTAACAATAGTAAAATCTTCTCTTGCTCTTTTTTTTTTTTTTTTAAGAGAAGATACCTTGTATTTTTATAAAAATTTGCCCAATCCACTCTGTCCCCCAACCCATCTGTGTTCACCTGCTATTCTTGCTGCTCTCCATTTTTCAAAGCTCACTCTAAAATTACATGAAAGCAACCCCATTTTAACAAAATTAGAATTCTGGTAGGAAAGGCTTACCGGGAGTCTGTGGAGACAGACCCAGCAAGAATTTTCTGTTTTATTTCAGCCTCTCTCGGTTCCGCCTAGAATTTGGTCGATGATATAATTACTTCCCTAGAGCAGGTCTATGTCTCTACCCTGGAGAAATAACAAACTCCAAAGTATTCTCCTGTTTCAAAGATGCTGCAGATGAAGATTGTTTTGATCTTCGTGCATTAGCATGTGGGCTCCTGACAGACAATTCCTTTCGATATTACATAATCCTAAAATATTGGACACGGTGTTCATTTCAACCATCCATGGATATGCTTCTCTTTCCTTTTTACCCTCCTCCACATCATTAGTCATCAGGTCCTGCTGATTTTTAACTCCTACGTACTTCTCAAATGTCGCCTCAGTATGTCTTATTGATTATATGATTCCACCTCCAGTGACACCATCTTGGTTGATGAGATCTTTTCTTGTCTAGATCAGTGGGCTTCATAAATTTGGATGAATAAATGAATGAATGAATCTAAATGATCACTCTCTAACTGAAAAAAAAAATCTCAAGATCTATCTTCCATCTGGTTCCTAAAGATATCTATCTAAAATGCAAATCTGACTCTGATAATCAGCAGCTTAGAACCTTTTAGATGATTTTTCAGGCCAGACCCCAGCTGCTTCTCCAGGCCATTTCTCACCATGCCTCACTCACAACCCCCCAACCCCCATCCTAGAGGGACCACAATTATCCCCTTCTTTTTTTTTTAATATCTTTGTTTTATTTATTTTTGCATGTGGTGCTGAGGATCTAACCCTGTGCCTCACACATGTGAAGCCAGCGCTCAGCCACTGAGCCCCAGCCCCAGCCCCAATTATCCCCTTCTTTGCTGCATAAACCCCCACTTGTCCTACAAGACTCATACCTTCTCCTTGGAAATCTTTCCCACACTTACTGGAAACAATAGTTTTGTTTTGTTTTTAAGAATTTGATCTTTGTTTTATTTATTTGTTTTTTTATGTGATGCTGAGGATCAGAACCCCAGGCCTCACCTGTGCTAGGCAAGTGCTTTAATGTTGAGCTGTAACCCAGTCTGAAAATAATAGATTCTTGTCTAGGGATTTTGTTTTGTCAGGGCCTCGTGCATTAGAGACAAGCACTTTACCACTGAGCTACATCCCCAGCCCTTGTGCTTGGTTTTATAATGACATAAGCCATTTAGCACTCATCACATGCCCAAGCTTCCCTCCTTGCCCCTCTACAAGTTTTCCTTGGATGATCTATCAGGATTTAGTTGCAGATCCAAAGAGGAGAGCTTTGGGCTTGGTCACTTTTGAAGTTGGAAAACTAATCTATGCTAAACACAAAAATGAAACCAAGAGCAAGCAAATCTACATATCTTAGAAACAGCTACTGCTTCCTTCCCTCATGGCTACTCACTCCACTCTTCCTCCTCCTTTGCAGTTGTTTTAAATACAATATATTAATGCGATATGGTGTGAGATCTGGGATTCAGAAAACCAGGTACGATTTTTAGTTCTGTTCTCTACCAGCCATGTCCTCTAATTATTCATAAAAACTGTTTGGCCTTATCAACAGAATCTGTAAAATTTGATTAGATGGGAATCGCATGAGTTGGACTTTAGATCCTGTCCATTTCTAAAAATGACTCAAAAGACCACATGGAACCTGTAACCAGGCCCCTGACCAGGACCCTGTGTGTTTGGAAAGATGATAAAAGAGCTTTAGGGACCCAGGAGGGGAGAGGAGGAGGGCTCAGCGGTAGAGCACTTACCTAGCATGCATGTGGCCCAGGGTTCAGTCCCTAGTAGCTCTCCAAAAAAGGGGGTGCCCAGGCACTCCTAAGTTCTATGGAAAACCCTGTGTGAGTTGGCCACATCATCTTGGTCTGCACAGGGGTTTTCTTGTCCTTTTTCCTATCAAGTAATGACAGTCTATGGCTGCATTATATATACTATGCATTAGTGTATATAAAGCGTCATCTTTTTCCAGAAGAATAGTAGTATTTTCCTTTGGGGGAGTTTCAGGGTGGATTTGGTGTTTTGTTTCGTTTGCTGATTCATCATCACTGAATTTCCTGAAGGGAACTAGAAGGCTAGCTAGAGGAGAACGGCAAACCAAGAAAAGCAGCTTCCCCAAGTCCCACCAAGAGGAGTCACAGTAGTTCTCAGTTTGGAGTCAGAGGCCAGCTTTTCTGTTTCTACTTGATTCGGTTCATGAAATGGCCTCCACATGTCCACCAGCCATTGGTTTGGACATCAGTATGTGGGGTGTAGGGCAAGCAGGCACACCAGGGCCACTCTGCAAGTGACATGTTCTGGTTGTCACCCTCAGCTCTGCAGTTCTGGGGACAAGCCCTTCCAGCTCCAATCTTCCCCCAACTACTTCATTTTCCAGTCTGTACCTACAGGATGTCACAGTACCTACTGTGTGCCGGTACTATGCCAGCCCTGGGGAAGAAATACTGAAAAAAACTGAGTAAGTTTTGCCTGAGTGAAAAATATACAGCCATATGTATACTACAGGTCCTGTCCTCATCCAAATTTTAGGCTACAAGAGTGCTTGATTGACCCTAAAAAGATTAAACTGTGACATTGGATTTTATTCAAAGCTGCTTATTCTATGACAGGTCCCTCCTAAAGAGTATTCAAAGAGGTTTGGTGTAGAAACTCCACTTCTCTCTCCTGGTAATGATGATACTCTCCAAGGGGGTACATTACTGAGTTCTTCTCATAAAATGGTCCCAAGAACAGTTTTATGAACCCCTAGAATAACTCCCACAGCTACTCATGTCCCCTGTTAGAGAACATATCACTGCTACAAGATTGGCAAACATGAACCAGCCTGGTGGCGATCTGGCAGAAGGAAAGCTCGGAAATTAGCACTTGTCCAGGCTGTTAGAATTCCTGTGAAAATTGCAGGCTCACATCGAATGAATTTGTCAGGAGGGGAATCATTTGCTAGTGTTCTGACCACCATCCTGGAGAACTGGTTTAACATTCACCCCTTCCTTACCCCAGCTCTGGACAAGTGCTGGCTCTGTTTCACTCCTAGTGCACCACAATCCTCAGAGGTCACCCCATTCGGAAGGGGCCTAGTGGTAGCTGGGGGCCTTGGACGATGGATCTGCCTCAAGGGAATTCCAGAGCTGACTTTTTCAGTTCAGATAGCATTCCCTGGATACCTGCTGACTCTTACATGCTGCCTGAAGCACTGGACACCCCTAAAAAGAAAATGGAACACTCTCTCTGCCCTGGAGAAGCTTCCAGGGAGCAGCAGGATCTAGGTGGTCAGATCTGTAGTAGAGATACAACTCTGCCGCAGTCTGGCTGGGCACAATTCAGGAGCCACTTGTCAAAAGAAACCAACTTTATTTTTAGAACTACAAACGCCAAGCAAAACAGCTCCTCAGGAAAAAAAAAAACCCTCAGAGCCCAACTGCCACCACCAGCTTCCACAAGCCTCTCACCCACACAAGCCTCCCCACCTCCCACAATCCTCCTGCTCTTGAGGGCGATAGGCTGGGTCGTGTGGGCGGAGCCAAAGAAGTCCCCCAATGAGCAGCTCCGTGGTCTGAAAGGGCAGGGAAACAGTCCAATGAGCAGCTCCGGAGGAGCCAATCAGCTAGATGTTGCTGGGGCCGCTGTGAGCCAATCATCAGCCGGCAGCTGGAAGTTTGCTGGCAGCTGGAAGTTTGCTGGGGCCTCTTTGGCTGTGGCTCTCAACACACCTCTATGCCCACAGGGCTTGGGAGGCATAGAGGTGAGGTTAGGAGGAGGCTCTCTCAAGATCACTGAGTTGTGAGAAGCTTCTGAGTGTCTGTGAAGATACTGTAGCAAGGAGACTGAAAGCACCAAAGCCTGGAATGTGGAAGGGGGTGGACTGTGAAGCCAGAATGTTAGAGAAGTAGTAGGGCAGTGCAGTCACTAGGGTACAGAATTTAAGGTGACACCCCTTTTCAAGGTCGGCACCTGAGAGCATCTGTCTCCTTAACATTTGCCCCTGCGCCTCGCTTGCTCAGCCCTGCAGAGGGTGGTCTCCATTGGCCTGTGTCTTGCTAAGGAACTGGGACTTTATCTTTAGATCATGGAGGTCTTTGAAGGGTTTGAAGCCAGGGAACTGACTTGGCAGGACTGGCCTTTCAGAAATACCACTCCAGCAGCTGTTAGGGTGGAGCTGGACTGCAGACAGATAAGAGGTTGTGCTCATAGTTCAAGCGTGAACTGGGGAGGACAGAAACATGGTGTAAGTTGGGGTGGGGGGGCTTGTTATAAAATTCAGGAGGTAAAAATCAGATCTGAGTTGAATGTTGGAGATGAGGAAGGAGGAAAGCTATCTGATCGCTGCTGGTTTCTAGGGCAGCCCTGTGCAAGAGAGATAAAGAAATCAAGTGGTAAATGGAGAAGGAAGAAGAGGAGGTGGCATCGGGTCGGTGGGCAGGCTGGGGAGAAGTGCTGGGAGAGCTGTGGATTTGGCCTCAAAAACACAGAAGGTTAAGGAAGCCATGGGGCGCCCAGGTGGTGACATACAGCCGGCGGCTGGACAGGTGAATATGATGGTAGGAGAGGAAAGAGAGCTGGAGATACAAATGGGCAGAGTGCACTTTGTAGATTGAGCCACGTGGCTTTCCCAAAAGGAAATGTCGATCCAGGAAAGCAGCAATCTAAGGACCAAGCCCAGGGGAACCCTAGGAAACCACTTCCAATATTTAAGGTGCAAGGAAGCCCCCAGTAAAGGTACTGCCGAGGGAGATGGTGAGGGGCTGCTGGTCATCGAGCTAACAGAAAGGCGTGTAGGAGACTTGGAGTGGCCAACACTGTCAAGGCTCTAGGAAGGTCAAGTCCCAGGAGGCCTGGGGAAAGTTTGTGATTGTAGTCTGACCCCATTTGACAGTGTGGTCAGGGCAGAAGCTGGATGGGGACAGTTTGAGGAATGACAGAAAGTGAGGAGAGAGAGGATACAGACCAGTGAGAGATTCCCAACTAAGACAACTTTCTCGAACACCGAGGCCTGGGCCCAGGTATTGTGGTTCATGTGCTTGTACCTGAACCAGGGACCTGAGTTAATGGAAGGGATTGGTGTTGAACCTGCTCTCGGGTAGCTGGCACAGGAAGAAAAGAGAGTGCTTCCCTGTATGGGGATGCAGATGCAAGTTAAGAGGTTTCCTTTAAGGACAGAGGGCAAGCAGAATGGTTGAGTGGGCCGAGAATCCACTTAAAAACTGAGACCATGGATTTGTGATGGCTTCTGTCGGTGCTTCTGAGAGTTTTCTCCAGTGTCTCTCAGCAGCACGGAGTCAAAACTGAGAAGGCGAGTCAGGGGAATAGGAAGGGCAAGAGTCAGGGTGTAAGGCTGATCAGTGAGTGCCACCACCCGTGGCTCAGGTCATAGACAGTGCACCCTTAGAAGGTAGTGAAGGGGGTGAGAGACAGAAGGACATGTGGCAGGGGAATGACACCAGGGACCTGACAGTCTCCAAGAGGAGCAGACCTGGGAGGAATGAAGCATGAAGGCCAGGAGGCCACAGACGTTGGCAACAGAAGGGTGAACCTCTTAGTGGATGGCAAATTTCCGAGGCCATCTGAAGAGGAAACATGGTGGAAAAAATACTGTCACGAAAATGCCTTCCGTGGGTCTAACTGTGAAGTGTAAAAGTGGCCTTTTTGCCTGAAAATGAATAACCTGTGGTTCGGTTTAGCAGTTTATACTTTGGATATCTTGTCATATCCAGAAACAATACCTTCCCCTACTGCAAGTTAAAATAAAATCAGAAAGTGCTCAGTGGAAAGAAAGAAAAAAAAAAAAAACAGTAGTTGAATAAAGCCACAAAACTCAAAGGCCGGCAGAGGAAAGGGGGGAAAAACTGCAGACAAGCTTTGAGGTTGTGTGAACTATGAAAATGTATAGAAATGTTATCTTTACAAAAAAAAAAAAAAATCCCAAGGTGCTTTACTTGCCAACCCCTGGAATGAAGTAAAAATTCCCATCCAGAGTGCTACTTTTAATTATCATTCTCTTTATGTTGTTTCCTAAAATAATAACTGGCATTCTAGAGATGATTTACCAAGATGGCTTAATTAGATGTCAGATGAGTACCTGTGCCCACGAGCCCCATTACTGCAGGCTTCTTTATGCAAATCCGACTGACTGTTCTGAACCTGACTAGATAAAGAGACAGACATAATTGGAGCAGCTGGGCTGGAAGCACAGCTGGGCCATCCCCATGGAGACCAGACTCCAGCGCATGGCGCTTCCTGTTGTCCCAGTGTTCCTGCCCACTCTTCTTTTTCAGAGAGGAACATAGCAGCCCATCTGAGCCTGGGTCTCCCTTGGATGACCTCCATATTGGTGCTCTTCAGTTTTGATGTGCACACCAATCTCCTGGGGAACTTGTTAAAATGCAGATTTCGCCTCCTTGCTCTCTCGTGGAGCCCTGGGGTTCTTGTTTCTGACAAGCACCCAGGTGATGCAAGTACTATTGAACTTCAGTTCCCACTCGGAGTAGCTATAAATAGGCTCTAAAAAGCTCCAACTAGCCTTAAGAGAACTTCGTTGGCATTCCCATTTTAGCATCTGTTTCTCCCCTTTTGCTCCTTTCCCCAACCACCCTGCCTTCTATCCTGCCTCCTTGGAGGGAGGAGGGGAATTAGTAGTGAATTAAGGTATTAATTCCCCTCCTCCCTCCAGGACTTCACACTCTGGGCTCTCTCAGAAGCTCTCTCAAAAGCTGTTCTACAAATCAGGTGTGGTGACACACCCCGTGGACTCCCGGCTACTCACTACTGGAGAGGCTGAGGTAGGAGAATCACAAGTTCAAGGCCATTCTGGGCAATTTAGCATGGCTATGTATCAAGATAAAATACCAAAAGCAGTTTATGGGGGTTAACTCCGTGGTAGCTCAGTAAGTCATTCTGCAATGAGCTGCTGTCAGCCAGTAGTCCCCTTAAATAAGAGAAGCTGAAATTTTTATTTTTAAAAAGACAGAAAAGAGAAATAGCCAAAATATCACAGAGTCCCCCAAAGGGAACAGCCTGCTTTATTATTTTTGTCACCTGAGCCAACAGACTACATTCCTGGAATGTGGTAGTTGGTAGCTACCACCCATCTTTCCAGTATCTGAACTGCAGACCTCTGGGTTCCACTGACACTTGGGTGCCTCTGGGACAGGATGTTCGTGGTCCATCACGGGTCAGCATGGAGGAAGGCTTTTCTAATATTAAAATGAAATCCATCTACCTAGAGCTCATCCCAGGGGCCTCATTCTGGGAACTGGTCCTTAGGTCCCTGCAGAAGAGGCTTGAGAGCCTAGAGGCGGCTGTCACGTCATTCCTGCATCTTTTCTTCAGGCAAAACATCTCAGGTGCATTGGCTATTCTTCTTATGCCATGGTTTGACACCTCTAGACATTGTCCTCTGATTCTGCTATATGTCCCTCTCTCACTGCATTTGTCACATTCTCCTATAAATTTTTATTTTAAATCAGATTCCAGGCTTTCTGACCTAAGCTGAACTCTAGACATAGAAGATACTAAAAAAACTGATGGATTAACAAATTTGTCTTTGTTTTTTCCCATCCAAAAGTAATCACAAGGAGTAGGGTTTTTAATGCACAATTGCTTAAAGGCATTTCTAACCATGTGAAAGGAGAGGAGGGGAGAGATTTGCTTCCTAAATGAACTCTAACAGTTCATTTAGAAACTTCATTTAGAGCAGGGACAGGAATCCTAAGAAGACTCCTTCACTCTCATGATTGGCAGCTGGCGTTGGCTGTTGGTTGAGGGCCTAGTTGGGACTCTCAGTCAAAACAGCCAGCCACACGTGTTGTCTGGACTCCAAGGGCGAATGTCTTTGAAAGAGGGCTGACACCACTTTGTGTTCTATAATCTCTTTTCAGAGATCACTTGTGCCACATTTCTTTTTTTTTTTAAATAAAGGAATTCTCTCTCTTTTTTTAATACTTTTTTTTTTAGTTTTTGGCGGACACAACATCTTGGTTTGTATGTGGTGCTGAGGATCGAACCCGTGCCGCACGCATGCCAGGTGAGCGCGCTACCGCTTGAGCCACATCCCCAGCCCCTCTGTCGAGGCAATTTCTAACCATCACTTTACAAGAGAGGAAAGATTCCATCTCTCAGTGAAGGAGGGTTGGGATCGCAATTGTAAGGAGTGTATGCACATGGGATGGGATATAGACTGGTGTGGCTCTCTTCAAAAAAATGCAATCTGCCACAAGCAGTCATGGAAAAAGGGGCCAAATTCCTTATAATAGAATGTGTGTCTGAATCCCTTATGTGAGATAAGAGATAAGAATCAAGGCAGATGGGTTTCACGAAAGCACTGAGTTTTTCCTTCGCTTTGAGTAGAGGTAATTTTAACTCAACAACACAAATGTTGGGCTAGGGATGTGGCTCAAGCGGTAGCTTGCTCACCTGGCATGCGTGCGGCCTGGGTTCAATCCTCAGCACCACATACAAAGATGTTGTGTCTGCCGAAAATTAAGTATTAAAAAATTCTCTCTCTCTTAAAAAAAAAAAATGGATACCCTTAGAAAGTCCTGATCAGAGCCACTTCCTCTTTTTCAAAAATGAGGCAGCTGTAGTCACCAGAGTGTCATTCAAGTGAACTCTCTTAATTGAGGTGACCTATAGATGCCCCTGCCCCATCACTTCCTCTCATTTCTTGTCATAATTTTAATCACTTCATTAACCATATTGTGACACCCTGACTTCTCAGCCTCCTGAGATCCCGTCTTCCAACCAGCTTGTCCTCCATCCTGCTCGTCCACTCACCCCATCTGTGGTCCTAGGGCCATACCTTTGATTTGTCATCACTTCTCATTGCATGCAGCCCTCCATGGTCACTATGTTAGGTGTCTTTCAACTCCAGTAACTCTTCAATGCCAGAAGACCCTATAGCCCTTTGATCCTTCCACCCCTTCACTGTCCCTCACCCCTTGGTGACCTCACTTCCCTCCCCACACCCAGCCTGGATCAGGAATCCATCACAGAACCACCCTTTTGCACATGTTCAGCGTTCTTGCCCCATCCCTCGAGTTCTCCTAACAAACCCAACCCCAACACCCACCTGCCATGAAAATAGCCTCCAGTGGGTCCTTACTGCTGCCTGCAATCAGACTCTCCCTAAAACAAGGAAGCAGAAATGCTGCCTTTAGTCCTCCCACCGCCACGCTGTACCCCGACATCTTTGGGCCAGGGCCTAGTATCTGCCAGGCTTTGCTGCTCAGGCCTTACACACCAGCAACCTTCAGAAAGATAAGAAGTCCTCCTGAGAACACAATGCCTCTTGGCCAACATCCTGGCTTTCTAGTGGTTTCCAAACTAGAGTGACATCCTCTCTGAGGGCACCCTTTCCATTTCCGCCTCCTTTTCTGTACACTCAGCCTTGCTCAGAGAGCTATTTTGACATCTCTTTCTAATCTTAGCATAAAGCACAAACTCACATATGCAGATTAACCAAAAAGTTAGAAGAACTGCACATCCATTTTCCAATATCTTAGAAAAATCAAGAGTGCTTAGGGGCTTAGAGATAGAAGGGGCTGTCACAAGGCAGATACTGTAGGGTAGAAAGGCCTGGAGGCTTCCGTGTGCTGGAGATGTGTGACCTCTGGCAAGTCCCTTTTGCTGCCTGGGGTCTCAGCCTCTTCATCTGCAGAGTGAAGACTCAGGATGAGGCAATTCCCAAGGGCCTTTCTAGATCTTTCACTCTGACTTTGTCACAGGATGTTACCACTTCATAATTGCCTGTTTTTTCTTCCTCTGAATCATTAATTTATCAGTTTTTCAATCAAGGAAAGGCTCTGCTTCATGGCCAGAGGGGACAAAGTTAAATAGCCCACGATGCCTGCCCTTTAGGAATTCAGGCTCCTTATAGACAGAGCTTGCTCTAATCCTATCATTTTACCACAATGTGATGGATGTTTGGGGAAAGTGTATTGTAAGTCTGATGGGAACAAAATAAAAAAAAGGATTAGTTCTGACTATGGAGGTTAGAATCCTTCCCTGAGGAGATGCTATTATAGACTACCCCTAAGTGAACAATTGGACTCTGCCAGAATATGGGTAGGGACACAGAAAGGGCACTCTAGTTATGATAAGGGGTCCAAAGACATGGTGAATCTGAGGGACAAATTCAACGTTTTCCACATAACCTGACCATTAAGCACAAGAGGGAGTGTAACTGAAGAAAATAAATGGGGACTATCTATTTTTTTTCTCATTTAGCAAAAATTTTATTTTAGAATTAGCCAAAGTTTCTAATTTTAAGTCAGGGCTTCTCTAAAATTTTCTTTTTTAACTTGTTTTTATTTTTATGTAATGCTGGGATTTGAACCCAGTGTCTGACACATGCTAAGCAAGCACTCTACCACTGAGCCACAACCCTGGCCGCATTCTCTAAAGTTTTAAGTCTTGCCCTCTCTAGCCTCTGCTGTGTAATATATATGTTACCTGACATCTGGCTCGTTTATTTATTTATTTATTTATTTTAATAGTTGCTCAAGACAATACAATGATCTTGACATATCATACATTTGATTCAAATAAGGTATGAATTCTCATTTTTCCACGTGTACAGATTGCAGGATCACATTGGTTATACATCCATGTGTATACATACAGGAATCCTAGTGTCAGTTGTATCGTTTATTTATTTATGCTACTTTCCTGAAGATGTGCAAGAACAATATTTATCAAATATTTCCTTGTAATGTGAAAGGTAGCCAATAATAGCAGCTTTGTTTTAAGGGGGAGAAGCTGAGGCAAACAGTGATTGGTAGATTTAACATGGGCAAATATCCCCTGTGTCTTCCTTCATGAAAATTCCATGACTTTCTTTGTTCCTTATAGCCTTCTACTTATAGTCATACCTGAAAGGGAAATATTCATAAGCAATAGAACTGACCTGGGGCAGCCACACTAGGTCAGTCTCAAGGGTGAGATCTTGACTCGAGTATGGCTTTAAGAAGAATCAGATATTATGAACACTATATAAGGTTAGGGAATAAAGCCTAACATAAGTTACTACTCAAAATATGGGTAGGTAAAATTTAAATCTCCTAAGCCAATGAGATAGCTGTTCCCTTCTCCAAATCTAATTGTGTCACAGTCATTGTTGCCTTTTGTCAATCTGGAAGGTGGCTGGTCGCGCACTTTATAGGACAAAAGCACCGATGTGGATCACTGCCATATAGGATTTGGCCTTTGGCCTTAGAGATCCAAAAAGAGAACCCCATCTCCCAGAACTGATCAGAGTTTAGAGGACAGACAACTCAGCTGGGTCTTTCTCTCGGGTCTCTAGCGCCATCTACTGGGAAGCAAGTGGCCTTCATTCGAATACCTTCAGTTCAGTGTCCGACACCTAGCCAAGGCAGCAAAGAGGAGAAAAGGGGAGGAAGGAGAAGCCAGAGCAGATTCTACCAAAAAAGATTAGGTGCATTATACTGAAGCCACTGATATACAGTGTACAGTTGAAACCACAAAACAAAAATAAAAACCTTCTAAATTATCAGAAACAGATACAAGTAAACACAGACCACATAACAAGCTTTTAAAGCAACAACTGGAAATCATAAACTATACATAAGGAAGCATACTATACAGTAAGACAAAACTAAGAACACTTAGAACAAATGTATCCTGTGTTAATTCCACTAAATGTCCCTATTAAACAGGATCATGGATTGAATCCCCAGACAAAACCCAATAAAATGCTGTATACAAACCAAGTGAAGGCTGAAAATAAAACATGAAAGTAAACCAGGCAAATGAAAGTCAGAATAGTGTGTATGTATACATGTATGTATATATTGGAGTGCTGGGGATCAAATCCAGGGCATGGGAAAGGCTGTGGTTTTGATTCCCAGCACCACTGAAAAAAAGAAAATTGAGCTGGGGTTGTGGCTCAGTGACGGAGCGCTTGACTCGCATATGTGAGGCACTGAGTTTAATCCTCAGCACCACATAAAAATAAATAAACAAAATAAAGGTATTGTGCCTATGTATAACTGAAAAAAATATTTTTTAAAAAATTGATAAAGTATTAGCTAACCAATTCAATAAACAAAACAAGAAATGAATATAGGAAAATTACTACATATGAGATTAAAAGAACCATAAATTATTATATGCTAAACTCTTTATGAATAAGTATCAGAGTAATATAGATGAAATAGATACTTTTCTAGGAAAATCAAATTGGCAGTTATGGCCCCTGAAAAGAAATATTAAGTAGACAAATTATGATAGCAAAAATAGATAAAAATATGGGTGCATAGTTATCTAATAAAACAGATATAAAATTATTGGAATAACTTTAGAAACAACCTCTAAAATATATTGAATTAAAAGATCAAGGTGGAAATGGGCTACCAGGTGTGTGAGTGTGTGTGTGTGTGCCTGTGTACACTAAAATATCTTGTTTTGGATATCTTTTTTTTTTCTTTTTCAAACATTGATGGACCTTTATTTTATTCATTTATTAATATGTGGTACTGAGAATCCAACCCAGTGCCTCACACATGCTAGGCATGTGCTCTACCACTGACTACAACCCCAGCCCCTTGTTTTGAATATCTTGTTTTCTGGAAGGGTGTATTAAAAAACAGTTACAGTAATTGCTTCTGTGGAAGTTGTGGGATACGTGGGAAATAAAGATGAGAATTCTTTCATTATATAATATTTTATGTTTGTATCTTTTACGTATGTCACATTTAAGTTGATCACACATGTATATTACTTATTCAAAAAAATTTGTAAAAGAAGAATCTAGGCAAGGAAATAGATGCTTTTTACATTTCCCCAATAATTCTATATTTCTTAATTTTTTCCTGAAGCTGATTGTGATACAAAAGATTATTTTTTATGCTTCCCAAATTCCCTTGGTTGAACAGTGGACACCATATGCCACGGTGTATCACCTGAGCATCAGTGTCTCACTCAGGTGCTTGGTACCCTGAGCACTCCCAAAGCTGTGAACTGCAAGACTCCAATCGTCACACACCAGAAAGGTTGCATCTCTGAGTTGAAGTATGTCTTCTTTTGCTCAAAGATTAGTGTTCCCTCACAGCAATTAGGAATCTTCAAAAACAGAATCAAAAGCTAAGTCTAATTTTACTTACATAATTAAGTAAAGAGTAAGGTACAAGCTCCTGATTTTTGTAGGCCTTCTAAGATTATGGCCTCACTTTGCATGCTAAATCTTTCTCCTAAATATAGTAGGCACCAAGTTCCTAAAGTATCCCCTACTGAACACATGAAAGGAAAAAGTATTCCTCACCCCAAAAGATTATGTCAATCACCTAATGTCTGTACTTACCTTTAGTGTATATAATACAAGTCTGGGACAATAAAATTTTAAAAAGGACTAAACTATATCATTGTTTAAGGATCAGAAATGGAGCCCCTTTCTTTTCTCCTCTTCAAGAATGGCTAGAGTACCAGGTGTAGTGATGCATGCCCATAATCTCAGTGGCTCCAGAGGCTGAGGCAGGAGAATCTTAAGTTCAAAGCCAGCCTCAACACTTACTGAACAACTTGATGAAATCCTGTCCTAAAATAAAATATAGAGAGGGCTAGTGGTGTAGCTCAGTGGTTAAGTGCCCCTGGGTTCAATCCCGGTACCACCCCCACACACCAAAAAAAGAAAAAAAAATGTCTGGAGTGTTTGGCTTGCTGAAGAGAAATTAGGGATTCTTTGTGCTTGATGCAATATTCTAGGACCTAACCGTGGGCTACTCCAGGGTGGGCTAGGATTTTATGGGACAAGGTGGACCTCTGCTGTCATTTTGTCCTGGGTTTTTTTCCTCTACACTATTCAGAGCCTGCCTTGGCTTCAGTTAGAACTCTGGCACATAAATATACACATATGTATACCTGGACATAAAAAAATGTGTCTAGTATATTGAGTGTCCTCAAAGATTCTCTCTGAAATAAAGAATTCTGCAAGAAGAGAGGGTGGGTAGTTGAAAGTCAGTGGTCCAATTTCATTGCATTGATGAAAGGCCCAGGCTCAGGGCTGTTTGAGATGGCTCAGTCTCGCATCTGGGGAGAACCAAAAGTTAGAAAAAGGGGCTGGGGATATAACTCAGTTGGTAGAGTGCTTGCTTTGCATGCACAAGGCCCTGGGTTCCAATCCCCAGCACCACAAAAAAAAAAAAATTTTAAGAAGTTAGGAAAAGAATGACAGGTTAAAAAGTAAAATGTATTTTCAGAAGAATGTACAAACCCATACTGTGTTTTGGCAAACATGTATAGAGGACTTTGTGTTGAGAAATTCTCTCTCCTTTGAATCTCCATAGAAATGACTCAAGATAATCCCACTTTCTCTTTCTTTCCTCAAATCCCTGATTACTTGTTTAGTTCTTTTAGTAGGATGGAAGATATGACAAACAACTTTTACATATTATCAATTCTAAGATGCCATTGTTTATAAAGTTGCCATTATTTTATGTATCATAAAGAAAGAAAATCTACATCTAGGTTGTTGATAATGATATCAGGTTGTATGAGTCTCGGTTTCCTTATCTGTTACCTGAGCAGTTTAGACCAAATGAGTGGAGAACCTACAGGTTCCAATGCTATTGAGTTGTGGAACACCATGAAGGGGTGTTCTGGGCATTGGTCATGTGACAATCACCCAAACTGGAGTCCTGTCCCAGTCCCTTCTATGCTTTGCCCTTTAAGAGTTGAAGATCCCTACATAGCAGTATCCTCCCTCAGGACTGTCCACCCACTCACATCATTGTGAAGAGGCTCCAGGATGGCCCACCTTCATAAGAAAAACTCCAGTGCTCTGACAGTTGGAGGAACCTGGCTCACACACACTGAGGAGGCTTTTGCCAGACTGACTGCCCCAGGAATCACTCCCGGAGAAAAGCTTCCATCAAAGTACTGAATTTAACTTGGCAGATGATAGAGTGGTCTACATCCCAGTTTGCCTTGGACTATCCTACTTGATCCATTTGCTCCAGGTTTATTAACATCTTCTGCTACAGTTTAGAGTGTCTATAGACTGATCAGGGAGGTGATTTGGACAAGGTAATTGCCAGTGTCCCTTTAACCAATAATGGCCCCAAATGGTTTAAAAATCACTATTGCAGGCTTTTTTAGTGTCTGGTCTGCCCTGCCAGGTGCTAATGCTTGGTTAAGAGACTGGGGATATTTTAGCAGTAAAGAAACATCATCTGGAGGTGTAGCTCAGTGGTACAGTGCTTGCTAGCCCTGTATTTGATCTCTAGTACCACACAAAAAGGAAGGAAAGGGAAAAGAAAAAGGAAAGAAAGAGAAAAGAGAGAAGGAAGAAAAAAGAGAATCAATGAGGTGATTGGGTGAAAGGTTAACACAGCCATCACCTTTATGTAACTTAACCTTTCATGGAAATTAACGTGTTTCCTTATTTCTTGTACATTTCATACTTGAATGACTCTGAATATTGTATCTATTTCGTTTTATAATCAATAGCATATTCTAATCAAGGAAATCGAATAATTCATTCTCCTTGGGATCTGGGCTTTCGTCTCCTTTACGAATTGAAATGAAGCCTGAGAGGGTAGAGCCAGTGGGTCTTTTGAGTGCTGTATATAAGGCTTGATCTGAGCATTAATCACCTTTGTTCTCTTTCTACCAGGAGATGTTGCTCCAGTGCAAGGAACTGCATTCGACCTAAGAAAGCCAGTGCAGCTTGGAAAACACCTGCAAGAGTTCCGCCTCGGTGGCTTTGACCATAATTTCTGTCTGAAGAGCTCTAAAGAAAAGCATTTCTGTGCAAGGTCAGGTCCTTTTCACTTCCTGCCTCTGAGGGAAGAAGAGACACCAATTCTTTGAGGAGCCTTTTGCCTGACCATATTGATAGCATTTACAACATGACAGAGGACCGGACACCACATCCCCCATCTTTTCAAAGCTCCCATGAATTTGGTGAATTCATCCTCCCTGGCCTGCCATCATCCCTGTATCCCCTACTTGGGTGGCATCTCATCTCTCCCCTTCTCTGCCTGTTCTTTAAGGCCCATTTTCTGTTAGAGAAGCCCTAAACCTTCCTGACTGAAGTCCCCATTGCCTTCCTTGACCTTCCAGAGCCCTTTGTACTTGATCATCTGTGACTCATGTCCTGCCCACCCCTGTGTATACTTGGAGGCTCCCCTTCTCTCACAGCTCTTACCACCTCAGTCTCCAGTCTGCTAAGATGCCTGTGTGCATGCTCTTTCCTTCTCACTGAATTCCCAGTTCCTTGTACCATTTCACTGGCAATAATCCATACAAGTTTGTAGAATCAATGGATTTTAAAGAAAGCAGAGAAAATGATTCAAATTCTATAATACAGACAGAAAGAACTATACAAATCTTCTCCACCTCCAAGCCCCAGCACCAAAGCCCCCTGTGTTCTGTTTGAACCACCTTCTTCCTGGGTATGTCTCTCCTCACTGCCCCCACCCAAAGAACCCCCTGCCTTCTCCCTGTTGATTCAAATCTTGCCCCCCTTTTTCCCCAAACATGTTTCCCTGAGCCTCTTGTTTGACAGCAAGTTGTGTGGATGTCTTAACTATTTCATGCATGTATTGTGCCTTAAGACTCAAGCTTTTATCTCTAATTCATCAACAGCAAGTACAGAACCAGAAAGGAGCTCACCCCTATAGAGGCCTGGTTGTTGTTTATAAAGGACACAGTTTGTCAGAAGAAACCCACAGCCCCTAGCAAAACTGTTACAGAAGAGACCTAAAACCAGCCTGCTCCAGCCCCTGGGAAGGGAATAGTTTAATTCATAAAAACATCTCTTCTCTTTTATAAAAGACATGGCTGGTTGTCTCTCCAGGCCAAGCAGAGAGCCTGATTCCGTGAAAAAGAATCTCAGCCTCATGTGCTGGGGATATGGTTCAGTGGGAGAGCACTTGTCCAACATGCATGAGGTCCTAGAGCCCCTACTGCTTCTTTCCAGCCTGGTTCCTCTCTTTCCACCCTACCTCAGCTGGCTGGGGTCAATCCGTTTTGCCATTCCCCAAAGAAGCCAAGCTCAGAGTGAAAAGTTGCCTTGGAGGATCCTTGAAACCACCTTCTCATGCCCCACCTAGGAGGCTGTAAGAATTTTCATCATGGGCTGGGGATGTGGCTCAACTGGTAGCGCGCTCGCCTGGTGTGTGTGCGGCCCGGGTTCGATCCTCAGCACGACATACCAACAAAGATGTTGTGTCCGCCGAGAACTAAAAAATAAATATTAAAAATTCAAAAAAATATTAAAAAAAAAAAAAAGAATTTCCATCATATTCTTCCTTCCTACCTCTCTCTCCTCCATACATCTTGCCCCTCTCTGTGGCTGGGTCTGATTCCTGTCCCAAAGAGGATTCCATTTCTACCCCTCTCTGTCTGCTTTTCTGCTCTGGACTCACATGTGGCTTGTCTTTATCCCCAGGGTGTATCATGCTGGAAGCGGGAGGGTACTAGAAGTATACACCACCCAGCCTGGTGTCCAGTTTTAAACGGGCAACTTCCTGAATGGCACGCTGAAGGGCAAGAATGGAGCCATCTATCCTAAGCACTCTGGCTTCTGTCTTGAGACCCAGAATTGGCCTGATGCAATCAACCAGGTAAAGCCCCAGGCTGCCTTGATAGAGTGGTATTGAGTCCAAGGTCACAGCCCTCAAATCAAGCTGTATGATTCAAAAGTCCATGTTTGTTTTCTTCTCTGTCATTCCAAACAGAAAACCCAAAGAAAGCTGCTGATGTGGCATTTACATGTTTTTAAAAAGCTTAAACTTTTTATCTTTGAAACCTTTATTCAGTATAATTTTTTTATTAAAATTTTTTTAGTAGTAGATGGACATGATCTCTTTATTTTTATGTGGTGCTGAGGATCGAACCCAGTGCCTCATATGTGCAAGGCGAGTGCTCTGCCACTGAGCCACAACCCCAGCCCCTATAATGTTTGTCAATAACCACGTTCTGCAACCACACTTTTAAGCAGAGCCTACATTTCATCCTATTAGATTCTTTATAACTTTTTTATCTATCATTTGAAGCAATTCTCCTCAAAGTGCCAGCCTATAATAAGGAGCTCTCAACTTGCATCAGAATATAAACTTTTTTTGTTGTTTTTGGTATCAGGGATTGAGCTCAGGGGCGCTTAAAAACTAAGCCACATCCCATATTAGGGATGCTTAAATACTAAGCCACATCCCAACCCTTTTTTGTAGTTTACTTAGAGATAGCATCTCACTGAGTAGTTTAGGGCCTCCCTAAATTGCAGGGGCTGGCTTTGAACTCATGATCTCCTGTTTCAGCCTCCCGTGCCACTGGGATTACAGGCATGTGCTACCCTGCCTGGCTGTAAACTGTTTTAGTCAGCTTTTTTTGTTGTTGTTGCTGTGACTAAAAGAATCAGACCAGAACAACTGTAGAGGAGGAAAAGTTTATTTAGGGTCTCATGGTTTCAGAAGCCTCAATCCATAGACATCAGGCTCCATTCCTTGGCTCAAGGTGAGGTAGGATATCATGGTGGAAGACTGTGGAAGATCAGGAAGCAGAGAGAAAGAGCTCCACTTGCCAAATACAAATATATACTACCCCAAAGCCATATCCCCAATTCCCACCTCCTCCAGCCACACCCTACCACTTCAGTTGCCACTCAGTTAATCCTTATCAGGGGATTAATTTAATGATTGGATTAAGACTCTCACAACCCAATCATTTCTCCTCTGAACCTTCTTGCATTGTCACACATGAGCTTTGGGGAACACGTTACATCCAAACCATAACATAGACCAACTACTTCCTCCAGCAAGAAAGTCTTGCTTTGAAAAATTGTGCTTGGTGATTTAGATTTTCATTCTGGTTCAGAATGGTTCTTTATCTCATCGCAAACCAATACTACTGTTTCCACACTGGCACTGACCCACAGAGCCCTGGTCTAGAAGCACACCCTGAATGGCAAATGGCACGACCCTGGCTAGTGAGGTGTAACTGTGTTGTCTTCCCTTCACAGCCCCACTTCCCTCCTGTGCTGCTGAGTCCTGGGGAGGAGTACAACCATACCACCTGGTTCAAGTTTTCTGTGGCTTGAGGAAGTGTGAAGATACATCCTAGTCCATGCCCAGGCCTGGGCCCCCTCAGCAGCCTGTCTCCTGTCCAGAGACAAGGTGAAGATTTAGAGGATTTAAAAGTGATCACGTGCTAAATCATACAAATGGTGGCTGTCACAATAATTGGTCTGAATATTGATTTCCTTTTCCAGTGACTGGCTCTGGACCATGTCTAATGCCAAGCTTTATTCTCTGTGCAGTTCAAAGGGCAAGTGAACCCAACCATCAATGTCATCATCTAAGGCCTGAACTTAGCCCAGAAGTGGTGTCCAGGGACTCTTATACACTGTTGTAGGTTCCATCTCTCATCTTTGTTTCTGTGATGTTGCTCTCATTGCTTTTCTGTCTCCTCCTCCTCCTTTACATCAAATTGCTTTACTCTTGGGTAGCACTCTACAGTTTTCCAAGGTCATATGAGCTGGTTCACCATGCCAGCAGACGGAGCCTCTGTAGGAGGTAATTGACAAGTGAGGGAGCTGAGGCACAGAGGTTGAGTGACCCACCGCAAGCTAGTAAAAAGTTTAAGTAGGACTTAAATTTAGTTCATGCAAATTAAAGTCCCCTTCTTTACCTATCCCAGTCTGCCAGAGCATTCCAGGAGTCACTGAAGGGTTAAAAAGGGATCTGGTCCCTGCTCTGTTAGGAGCCAGCCTTTCTTCTGAGATTCCCTTTTGTAAGAAACCATTCAAATACCCATAAAGAATCCATCATTTAGACTCCCTGCCTTTGGAGTTAACATTTATACTGGAAGCAGTGTTGTGTTTATGTAGATGAGGCTGGAGATTCTTTTCCTGAATAATCAAATCATGAATGACGGGTGTGGGCTGGTGCTTTTTAAAGAAATATATTTTATACTATTGTTTACTACAATCAGTTGAAATGAAGTCATCCCCAGAAGACTCCAGTTGTTTCATTCTTCTTTGTCAGGCATGGACTTTGGGGAATGGAACAAGTATATGGTGTGTGTTCTGGATTCTATGTTCTCCAATAGGCGCCCCAGCATTTTCCCAGAGAAAGCTGGCAAACTATTGAACTTTCCATACCTCCTCTTTCTCTGAAACCAATAATAAATCAAAGATACAATTTTTAAATTCATTTCAGCATGGATTTTCTGAATACCTACTCTGTATGCTAGGTCTTTTAAAGCATTCATGATGCCTGACATGCATGAGGCACTAGGTTCGATTCTCAGCACCACATATTAATAAATAAATACATACATAAATAAATAAAGGTCTATCAACAACTCAAAAAAATACATATATATACTTAAAATACATATATACATATACATGTATATATTTTTTTGAAAACTTTGGCTGGGGCTGGGGCTGGGGCTGGGGCTGGGGCTGGGGCTCAGGGGCAAAGTGCTTGCCTTGAATGTGTGAGGCACTGTGTTCTTTCAGGAGAGAGACTAATAAATGTGTAATGTAAAATTGCACCATGAAAATTGAAAGCATTCCCTCTAAAAACTGGAACAGACAGGGATGCCCTCTTTCACCACTTCTATTTAACATAGTTCTTAAAACACTAGCCAGAGCAATAAGACAGATTAAAGAAATTAAAGAGATATGGATAGGAAAAGAACTCAAATTAGCACTATTTGCCGACAATATGATTCTATACATAGAAGACCCAAAATTCCACCAGAAAACTTTTAGAATAAATGATTTTAGCAAAGTAACAGGATATAAAATCAACACCCATAAATCAAAGGCATTTCTGTATATTAGTGACCAATCCTCTGAAAAAGAAACGAGGAAAACTACCCCATTTATAATAGCCTCAAAGAAAAATAAAATACTTGGGAATCAACTTAATTGACTTGTACAATGAAAATTACAGAATGCTAAAGAAAGAAATTAAAGAAGACCTTAGAAGATGGAAAGATCTCCCTTGTTCTTGGATAGGCAGAATTAATATTGTCAAAATGACGATACTAACAAAAGCACTATGGAGATTTAATGCAATTTCAATCAAAATCCCAATGACATTCCTCATGGAAAATGCAGTCACGAAATTCATCTGGAAAACTTAAAGGACCAGAATAGCTAAAGCAATCCTTATCAAGAAAAGTGAAGAAGGTGGTATCACTATACCAGACCTTAAACTATACTATAGAGCTAAAGTAGCAAAAATGGCATGGTATTGGCACCAAAATAAACGTGTAGACCAATGGTACAGAATAGAGGACACAGAAACAAACCTACGTAAATACATTATCTTATATTAAACAAAAGCACCAAAAATATATTGGAGAAAAGATAGCCTCTTCAACAAATGGTGCTGGGAAAACTGAAAATCCATATGCAACAAAATAAAATTAAGCCCCTATCTCTCACCATGCATAAAATTCAAGGGGAACAACGACCTAGGAATTAAACCAGAGACCCTACACCTAATAAAAGAAAACATAGGCCCAAATCTCCATCATGTTGGATTAGGCCCTGACTTCCTTAATAAGACTCCTATAGCTTAGGAATTAAAACCAAGAATCAATAAATGGGATAAATTCGAACTCAGAAGTTTCTTCTCAGCAAAAGAAACAATGAATGTAGTGAATAGAATGCCTACAGAATGGGAGCAAGTTTTTACCACATGCACATCAGGTAGAGCGCTAATCTTTAGGATATATAAAGAACTCCAAAATGTTAACACCATGGGGCTGGGGTTGGGGCTCAGCGGTAGTGCACTGCCTGACATGCATGAGGCACTAGGTTCGATTCTCAGCACCACACAGAATGAATAAATAAATAAATAAATAAATTTCTATCAACAACTTAAAATATAGATATATACTTAAAAATATATATATACATATATGTATATATTTTTTAAATCTTCGGTTGGGACTGGGGCTCAGGGGCAGAGTGCTTGCCTTAGTTATACATTTTGTCCATGTATAACTAAAAAATATTTTTTTTTAATTTTAACACCAAAAAAAACAAATAACCCAATCAATAAATGGGCCAAGGAACTGGACAGACACTTCTCAGAAGATGATATACAATCAATCAACAAATATATGAAAAAATGTTCAACATCTCTAGCAATTAGAGCAATGCAAATTAAAACAACTCACTCCAGTCAGAATGGCAGCTATTAAGAATACAAACAACAAGTGTTGGTAAGGATGTGGGGAAAGGGCACACTTTTACATTGCTGGTGGGACTGCAAATTGGTGCAACCAGTCTAAAAAACATTATGGAGATTCCTTGGAAAACTGGGAACGGAACCACCATTTGACCCAGCTATCCCACTCCTAGATTTATACCTAAAGGACTTAAAGACAGTACATTACAAGGACACAGCCACATCAATGTTTATAGCAGCACAATTCACAATAGCTAAATTGTGGATCCAACCTAGATGCCCTTCAGTAGATGAATGGATAGGGAAAATGTGGTAAATATACACAATGGAATATTACTCAGCCTTAAGAGAGAATAAAATCATGACATTTGCAGGTAAAAGGATGGAGTTGGAGAATATAATGCTAAGTGAAGTAAGCCAATCCCAAAAAACCATACGCCAAAATGTCTTCTCTGATATAAGGATGCTGATTCACAATGGGGATGGCACGGGATGGGGAGCATGGGAGGAATAGATGAGCTTTAGATAGGGCAAAGGGGAGGGAGAAGAATGGAAGTGGCATGGGTATAGAAAAGATGGTGGAATGAGACAGACATCATTACCCCCTAAGTACATGTATGAAAACACGAATGGTGTGATTCTATTTTGTGTACAATCAGAGACATGAAAAAATGTGCTTTTTGTGTAATATGAATTGAATTGCACTCTGCTGTCATATACAACAAATTAAATTTTTTAAAAAATTGCACCATGACAGAGCTGGGAGCACTGAGCACTATCTTTGGTACTATTAATTTTACTTGGCCTGTTTTGTCACCTATGAGACAAAGGGATTAGACTTTGTGAGATAAACATATATCTGTAGGGCAGGATGTCAAGCTGGGCCACTTGTCAAGTTCTTTTCTCCTCAGGCCCAGGCCCTCCCTATGACTATGATGAAGGGTATTGAAAGGGTGGACAACAAATGCTCAAACTGGCCAGAGCACTGAATAACCAATGCTGGGAGCCTGGAGCTTTGTTCTATTTCTCTTCCTGGCTGGATTTGAACAGGTATGGAGGCCTAATTAGATCACTCTAGAACTCCTACAACCTCTGGACAATTAAATTCTGTTAGCACTTTGCCAGAATTCTCTTCTACTAATTGTTCATTCTCACTTCATTGGAATGGCTATGGAAGTGTTTGAATGGATTCTTTCATCTGATCCTTACTTCCCTGTAAGATAGGTGTTAAAGTCCTTGTAAATAAGTTATTAGCTGGAGAAAGGCATACTGCTAGAAAGTAGTAGATCTAAAACACATCTCCAAATCCTTTGATAAGAAACCCAGTGCAAGGACTGGGGATGTGGCTTGGTGGCAAAGTGCTTACCTAGCATGTGCAAGGCCCTACATTTAATCCCCAGCACGAAACATAAATAAGAAACTCAGTGCATGTTCTACTGGCACAATATTTTTTAAAGAAAGAAACTCCCCAATTTTTCCTATGACAGAGGAAAAAAAATCTAAGATTCATAATATACAGTGTTGATAAATGGAGAATCCTCTCCATCACAATTGGTAGAAACATAAATACAACTTTTTTTGGAAGGAAATTTAGCAGAATCCATCAGTACTGACAAACTTTAAAATTCATGATCTAACAATTCCACATTAGAAATGTTTTGTAAAAATACTAGCATAAATGTGTAAAGAAATTCAGACAAGGCTATTCATTGACACCTAATTGGCAATTAGGGGAAAAAAAGAAAAAGAATATTTAAGTAATTCCACAAATATTACTGTAAAGACTAAAATGGCATACCATATAGGTTGAGCTACTGTGACCATTCAGTGAACAATGACAATCCAACCTTGAAAGATGAAGTTTAGTGTCAATAAATACTGGATAATGGGCTGACATTGTGGCTCAGTGGTAGAGTGCTTACCTAGCACATGGGAGGCCCTGGGTTAGATCCTCATCACCACATAAAAATGAAGGTATTGTGTCCAACTACAACTAAAAAAAAATCAATATTTAAAAAAAAATAATGGATAGCTGGCAGAATAACTCAGTAGCATATGCCAAATAAAATAAATACTGGTAGTTTACAAAAAGTACGACATAAAAAACTACAGGACAATTCCATTTCAAAGCATCTGAGCCTACCATGAAGACACCATGAGCAAAGGTCTCCCTCCTGAGCTGAAAACATTTGTGGACAAGAGGTTATGGAAATTAAACAGTGGCAGACATGTCTAAGGAATTTTGCAGGGCTTTGATCCCTTTATGAATCTTATGACAGATGAATGTGTGGAAATGGCAACTAGTGGGCAATCGAATAATACCTAAATAGTCTTTAATTTGAGGAAATATACATTATCAGCATGTTAGAAGCCTTGGAACAAGTATAATGACTTTCAGAAATGCATCTCCTCTCTCAAAGGGCCTGTTTATATGATGTAAAAATCAGGTCACTGGGGATGAAACCCAAGGCCTTGTACATGTTAAGCAAATGCTCTATCACTGATCTACATTCCCAGCCAGGTTGGATCCTTTTGCTAGGAAGTGCATTACTGAGACAAGTGTCAAAATTTGAATGGGACCTTTGAACGGTGTATGGGAGTATTTGGTGCTATTTTGGAGCTATTCATGCAACTTTTCTGTAAATTTGATTCTTTTTTTTTTTTTCAAGAAGATAGTGACTTCCAGCCATCCTCATTTTAGTGCCTTAAATTTTTTCAATTGCAAAAGGAAGAGTTTTGTCTTTGGCAATTCAAACTGTACCAATCATTAAAAGTTAAATATTCTCCATTCCCACATATTTTATTTCCCAGACAGAGCTCACTGCTGTTTATATGTATTATATATATAGTTTTGGTTTTACAAAAGCAGGATATTGTATGTATTATTTGACCTCATCCTTTTTTTCATTGTATGGGTTATCATTTATCCATTCCTGTATTGAAAACATTAGGTAGCTTTAAAATTATGCTTCATAATGATCAAAGGATCAACATATTAGCAAGATAAGACTGTTATAACCTTATGTATGTGCTAATAGAACCTTCAGATCTTTTGAAGCAACAATTGTACACACAGGCTATGCCTGGAATTACTTTACTACTGGGCATAACTTAATAGTTCTGTTAAATATTGCTTCACATTTCTTGAATAGAATTTATTTTTTAGATTAGTATTTCTTTGAGCACAGTGACCTCTACTGGTACTAATAAAAATGCAGTTTATGCCCCTTTCACCCAGCATAAAGACCAGGGAAACTTAAGAGAGGGACACACTCTCCCCTTGAATCACATGTTCTAACTTCCTTTTTATAAGTAGTGATAAACTAGGCTAATCTGCCCAATAACAGACAGTTCACAACAGTGAACTAGCATCGTATAGCAGTGGTTTTCAATCCTGGTTGCACATTAGAATCGTGAGGAGTTTTTAAGATTAATTAATACCAGGCTTCACCATGATTTTGATTTCATCAGAATGTCACTGGGGGGGGGGGGCTGCAGATAACTCAGTTGATAGGGTGCTTGCCTCACATGCACAAAGTCCTGGGTTTGATCCCCAGCACCACACACACACACACAAAAAGTCACTAGGAATGAGAATCCCTAGAGTGAAAACTTTCCCTCTTTTGTCAATATTATGTTAAGTGCATAAATGTGTTAAGACAGAAATTGTTACAAATCACTTCCTCAAGGAATGAGTTATGGAGAAAACAAGTCTTCCCAGACCATTAGTATGTCTTGATAAGGCCCTAGAGGAAAGCCTACCAATAATCTTGGCACCCAAGATCTTCAGTGATAATAACTTTCAATACTGTAAGGCTGAAGCCTAACATCGAAACCAGGAATTGACAAATATTTTCTGTAAAATAAAAATGAGAGTAAATTCTTTAGGCTATTTGGACTTGCTTGTCTGTCATAATTACTCAACTCTGCCCACTGAAGCACAAAGTCTTGGACATAGGTAAACAATCACATCTATGTTCCAATAAAATTTTAATGATTCTACAATATGAATTTCACATAATCTTCATGTCACGAAATATACTTTTTTTTTTTTAATATTTATTTTTCAGTTTTCGGCGGACACAACATCTTTGTTGGTATGTGGTGCTGAGGATCGAACCCGGGTCTCACGCATACCAGGCGAGCGCGCTACCGCTTGAGCCACATCCCCAGCCCACGAAATATACTTTTGATTGGCTACTTAAAAATGTAAAACTCATCTCTCCTTAGCTAAATGTAAACAGTAGCAGGCCAAATCTCGCCTACAGTCCACAATTTGCTTATCCCTGATTATAAGAGGGGGAAATTTTTTCTCTCAACTCAAAACACCACTTAACAGAAGACACGAATGGTGTGACTCTATCTTGTATACAACCAGAGACATGAAAAATTGTGCTCTATATGTGTACTTTGAATTGAAATGCATTCTGCTGTCATGTATAACAAATCAGAATAAACTTTTTAAAAAATCACTTAACACTTCTAATGCTAAATGTGTTTTGCACCATCAACAAAGTAATCCTGCAGCAGGCACCCAGTATTTCCTTACTCAATTCAATTCTGACAGTATCTGCCTAGAGATAGTGTCAAATCCCAGAAATTGAGGGCTCAGTCCCACATAAATGCTCCCTCTACTTCAGACATCCACTAAAACTAGCAGACTGGCTATTGGGGTCTGCTAGTTTGGGTTCGCAGAACTCCCTTCCTTAGTTCCATTAAATTGCTAGAATGACTCAGGAAAAAAAAAACAGGAAAACACCATGTATTACAAAAGATATCACAAAGAACACAAATGAACAAAGAACACAAATGCATAAGGCAAGGCATGTGGGAAGGGGCCCTTTCTAGGGTCACCACTTAAGGCACCACCATGCATTCAGCTAACCACAAGCTTTGATCCTGTTGGACATTTTTTTTTTTTGGCAATGCTGGGAATTGAACCCAGGACCTTGCACATATTAGGCAAGCACTCTACCACTGAGCTACACCTCCAGTCCCCTTTTGGATTTTTTTTTTTAAATGGAGGCTTCATTACATAGGCATGATTGATTAAAACCAATGGTTACTGATGATCAATGTAACCTTTGCCCTTTCTCCCCTCCCTGGAGGTTGGAAAGTGGAGCTGAAAGTTCCACCACTCCAAGTGTTGGTCTTTCCAGTGACCAGACCCATCCCAAAGCTTTCTAGAGGTCACCAGCCATCTGTCATCTCATTGGCATACAAAAAGCACCCTTATAGCTAGGTGTAGTGGTGCACAACTATAATCCCAGCAGCTTGGGAGGCTGAGGCAAGAGGATCACAAGTTCAAAGCCAGCCTTAGCAACTCAGCAAGGTCCTAAGCAAATCAGAAACTGTCTCAAAATAAAAAATAAAAAGTATTGGGGATGTGACTCAGTGGTTAAGCAACCCTGGGTTTAATCCCTGGTTCCAAAAAAAAAAAAAACCAAAAACATTCTCATCACTCAGATTCCAAGGGTTTCAGAAGGGTATTAGGAGACTTCAGCAGGAAATGGAAGACTAAATGTCAATCTCATGATAATCACTGGTCTAAAAAAAACATTATAAACATTAAAGCCCAACATACCCATATTATTAAAGGAAGCAGTGCATTCTATAAATAGGTTCCCAAGAACTCTGGTGATGGTGCCCCTGACAGGCTAAGATAAACTGCCCATCTACCTTTACTTCTGCTATATATATTTTCTTTATAGATTAAAAAATATATATATATCCTGAGGGCTGGGGATGTGGCTCAAGCAGTATCGCGCTCTCCTGGCATGCCATGCGCACCTGGGTTCGATCCTCAGCACCACACACAAATAAAGATGTTGTGTCTGCCGAAAACTAAAAAATAAATATTAAAAAATTCTTTTAAAAAAATTGTCCTGAAACCTTATCATTTTTTCTAGAATCTGCATTTTTTTTTCTTTCTTTCAGTACTGAGCTATATATTTTCCCAGTCTTTTTTATTTTTTGAGACAGGGTTGCACTATGTGGCTAAGGCTGGCCTTAAATTTGCAATCCTCCTGCTTCAACCTCCCAAACCACTAGGATTTAAGTCATGGGCCACTGCACCTGGTAAATCTAGATTCCTTAAAGCAATTTTACAACCAAAAATAAAAATCCAGACACCCTCAAACTTAGTTGATAAAGAAAAACACAAGCACAAAGGATATAGTCTTAGGTAACTGGTAGTCATGAATAAATAGAAGCTGCTGGTCCAACAATCTGACTTCACACCAAGCTAGCTCACCTGAGTTCACCCACTTTTTTTTTTGTTTTTGGTACCAGGGATTGAACTCAGGGGCACTCCGACCACTGAGCCACATCCCCAGCCCTATTTTGTATTATTTAGAGACAGGGTCTGAGTTCTTTAGCGCTCACTTTTGCTGAGGCTGGCTTTGAACTCGATCCTCCTGCCTCAGCCTCCTGAGCTGCTGGGATTACAGGCATATGCCACCAAACTTGGCAGTTCACCAACTCTTGGTGCCAACTGAGGCTGTACCCTTTCTAGAAATAACTTTTTTTTTTTAAAGAGAGTGAGAGAGGAGAGAGAGAGAGAGATAGAGAGAATTTTTAATATTTATTTTTTAGTTCTCGGCGGACACAACATCTTTGTTGGTATGTGGTGCTGAGGATCGAACCCGGGCCGCACGCATGCCAGGCGAGCGCGCTACCGCTTGAGCCACATCCCCAGCCCTAGAAATAACTTTTTTCAGAGGAATTTTCCACACTCATTCTGAGCAGAACTCAGTTAATCCAAATGAGAGAAAAACTGTGATAAAGTAGCAGAGTTGGACACTTTAAACAGGAGTCACATAGGCACCAAAAAGGAAAATGTGCCTCAGTCTTACAGAAGAGGTTCCAGTTTTATATACTTGGCTTAATAAAGTTAGAATTAATTCATCCATTAACATTTTCATTCATCAAATACTTAAGGTTCTAAGTTCTTAGCATTCTGGTTCCTGCTGTCACAATGTTTTGTGATGGTATAAATACAGAAGTGAACACACAATTAAATTACAAATAAAGGAGTCTCACTGTAGGTAAAGTTGCAGTATATTGAGAGCAAGGAAACTAAAAATCAGACTTGCAAACACATGGAAATTTTCCAGAAGGGGGAAAACACGTATTTTACCAAACAAAACAAAACAAAACTATCAAGATATCATTTTTTTTTTTTTTTAGTTGTAGTTCAACAAAATACCTTAATTTTATGTGGTGCTAAGGATCAAACCCAGTGCCTCACATGAGCTAGGTGAGCACTCTACCACTGAGCCATACAACACCAGGCCCAAGATACTATTTTTATAACACAAGATTTTTTTAAAAAATCAAGATGGTTGGGGCTGGGAATATAGCTCAGTTGGTTGAAGGCTTGCGTCACATGCACAAGGCTCTGGGTTCAACTCCCAGCACCAAAAAAAGAGATTGTTTTGTCCTGTTTTTTTTGCAGAACTGAGGTTTGAGCACAGGTACTCTTATCACTGAGCTACATCTCCACTTCTTTTTACATCCCCACTTCTTTTTAATGTTTATTTGTTCATTCATTCGTTCATTCATTCATTTAGTGGTGCTGGGGATTAAATCCATGACTTTGCACATGCAAGGCAAGCAGTCTACCAACTGAGCTATATCCTCAGCACTTTATTTACTTTTTGTGACAAGGTCTTGCAAAATTACTAAGGCTGGTCTTAAAAACTGCAATCCCCCTGCCTCAGCTCCTAAATCACTAGGATTACAGGTGTACACCACATGCCAAACCAAAACCAACAGGCTTGATAGCCCACCATATGGGCAAAAATAGTACAGGAAAACAGGCATTTCTATACCCTGCCACCAGGGCAAACTAACAATACCCATCCAAAATATAATTTGACCCAGCAATGCCATTTCTAGGAATTATCCTAGACATGTTCACCTGTGCAATGGTGTACTATGCAAGTTATTCAGTTCACTGTGGTAACAGTAATTAGAAACAACCCTCGTATTCACCAACAGTTAAGTTCCTGTTAATCCTTTTCTCAGATACCCTCCACAGGAAAAAAAAGACAACCCTATTAAAATTAGGGCTAAAGACCCTTAACAGATCCTTCGCCAAGGATGATGGTAGCTAAGTACATGAAAAGATGCTCCAGGGCTGGGGTTGTGGCTCAGCATTAGAGCACTCACCTAGCACATGTGAGGCCCTGGGTTTGATCCTCAGCCCCACGTAAGTAAATAAAGGTATTGTGCCCAACTACAACCAATAAATAATTTTTAAAAAGATGCTCCACCATCACATGCTGCTGACCAGAAAAATGCAAGATAAAACCCAAACCACCATACATACATTAGAATGGCCAAACTCCCTAACACTGACAAACGCTTAATAATGCTCATTAAGGATGTGGAGCAACCCAAACTCATTCATGCAGCCTACCTGAAAGACAACTAAATGTATTTCACATAATTTTGCTCCTTGGCATTTACACAAAGGAGTTAAACTTATGGCCACACAAAAACCTCACACAACAGCTTTATTCGTAATTACCCAAACTTGGAAGCAACCAAGACTTTCTTTTATTAGGTTAAGTGGAACTGTGGAACTACCAGAGTGTAATTCAACCTCCAAAAAGGAGGAAACTTGCCTATTAGAAGGTTAAATCAGTCAATCTGAAAAGGTAACATACTATGATTCCAACTATTATGACAATCTGGAAAAAGCAAAATAGATGGTCAAAAAAGTGGTTGCCAGAAATTGATGGGGGAGAGAATAAAAAGGTAAAACAAGCCAGGTACAGTAGCAGACACCTGTAATCCCAGTAACTTGGGAAGCTCAGGCAGGATGGCAAGTTCAAGGCCAGTCAGGGCAACTTCATGAAACCTGTCTCAAAAAATATAAAGGGATGGAGGGATGGGGACATAGTTCAGTGGTGGAGTGCCCGAGTTTAATCAGCAGTGTGGGAGGGGAAAAAACAAACAAAAATCAAACAAAAAACAAGAGTACTCCAGCAGTGAAACTATGTGTGATGCCACATGGTAGACAAGTTATTATGTATTTTCTGAACCCATGGAAAGTTCAACCCTCAAGAGCCCTAAGGTAAAACTATGGACTTTAGGTGACAATGTCAAATCAATTTAGGTTCACCAGTTTGAACAATTGTACCAATCTAAAAGTTGATACTGGGGGAAATTTACAGGTGTGAGGTGATATGGATTGTAGATTTATCCATATCCTGCATCACCTACCCCTTTCCTTCTGGGACCTTTGCTCTCTAACAATTCAAACTACTTTAGGGCCTCTGCACCTACTATGTTCCCCTGACTAGAGAACAGTTCCTCCAAGAGTCAAAAGTTGTTATACCCGCCCCCCTTCACTTGCTCAAATGTCACTTAGACCATCCTTCACAAATTAGCAACAAAGCTCTTTTATAACTCTCCAGAACTTAAGCTCCATTTTAATATACTTGTTCACAGGGCTGGGGATGTGGCTCAAGCAGTAGTGAGCTCGCCTGGCATGCGTGCGGCCCGGGTTCGATCCTCAGCACCACATACAAAGATGTTGTGTCCACCGATAACTAAAAAATAAAAATTCTCTCTTTAAAAAAAAAAATACATATACTTGTTCACTTCTGCATCCCAAGGACACATTGAAGAGGTATTTAAAAAGTTTACTACACAATACCATCAACTAAACAAGTAAATGCAACATAAAAAAAAAAAAATGACCAAGTGATTTTTACAAGATCTCCAAAATACTAAATGAGAAAAAAGTCAATGTACACTATGCTGTCATGAAAATGTCTACTTGTTACATAGGAATACAACTGTTGAGCGATCTATATATCTGAAACTGGTTAAGGTAGCTCAAGTACAAAACCTTGTATCCCGTAGTCAAAAATGACAGGAAATGAAAAACACGTTTGGCAACTGGAAAGCCAAAAATCATCAGACATGAAACAAGAGGTTGAGGGGCTGGGAATATAGCTCAGTTGGTAGAGTGCTTGCTTTGCATGCACGAAGTCCTGGGTTCAATCCCCAGTGCACACATAAAAAAAGGCCACATCTTTTCAAGATATGGCCATTAACAATGGTACCAAAATGGGTAGGACTATAGGGTTACTTGTATTTTTTCTGATTTTTCCATGTGATTGTCTTTAGTGTTTCACATATTAAAGAAAAAAACTTTCAATTCACAGGTAAAGATTCAATCTTTTCCTACTTCCTACCTAGGTAGGAAAAAAAAAACCTGACTAAATTACCAATCTGAGCCCACTTTTTCTTTAGTGAGATGGAGTAATAGCAGAGTTTTGTTGCTGGGACTAAATGACAATTCTAGTCAGCTTTAACTTTTTAAATGAGTTAGAAATGAAAATATTTTAATGAATATTTGTTCTAGACATCACAATAGTAGGCTTTCAAACTGTCTACTGGAGCTTTTTTCCTACATATGAAATATTCAGGACATTAACTCCATGAAACTTTATCATTATGACATACACTACTCAACAGTAGGTACAAAGTTGTCAACAAGTAAAGCTGTTGGACTAGGGTCAGTATTCACTTTCTCTGAGAGTAGGATTTCTACCCTTGCTTCATACCCATATCCTTTCAACACTAACTTCTGGGATGCCACTATTTTCCCACTCAAAAAAGCTATAGTTTTAATGATTCCTACCTTTTAGCTCAGGGCTCACACTTCCAAAAACTGAGTATCAGGATTATTTGTTCAATCTCTGCAGATTTATTGTTGAGTAAACTTATCTTTATATAATACAGAACAATTAAAGCTAACCAGTGCAACAAATAAGCCTGCCAATTACACAGCTTTATGCCAACCATATAATGCTCAGTTGTCAAAATTCCAAAACAAAGAACCCAAATAACTTCCAATATACTAGTGATCACTCAGACCACCAAATAAATTTGAGGCAGATCAGTATTCCCAAATTGCATTATCATCCAATGACTTTGTAGAAAAGCCTTAAGAAAACAGACAAGGACAGATTCCTGTGCCACCAGCACTTTTTCCTTTTTTTACACCAAGGTTAGAAAATACCTGGTAAAAGTTTGTCCAGAAAACTCTCAAAAATAACCATTGTCCCATTATACTTAATATAGTTAAAGTCTGAATAAGAACCTACTGGCTGTAACATTCTAAGGTCTACCATATACTACCAAAAAAACTTAAGCTACATGAAATGTTGCTACTAAATACGTGGGATTTACAAAACTGCTGAAGTCTCATTAACATTGCTGATTGACATCATTAATTACTTTGCACCAGCTTGGCAAAATAATGTTGCTTGTTGGGAATTGTGAAACCTAGCTTAGACATAATAGGTCTTTGAACAAAATAAGGCGATCCATTTGAAGGAATACAGAAGAGTATCTAGGCTGGAAAATTTTGCAAAGCTGGTTTACATTTTATTCCAAATCCAGACAATTTCTCATACATGCATTTTTTTTTTAATCTGGTATAAAATCAGTTAACTAATGTTTGAAAACAAAGAACACTGAATAGAAACCATCCCACCTAATTGCCTGGAAACATCAATAAGCTAAAACAGCCTCCAGAAATCAGTTTCTCCTTACATCTTATATCACATTTACTCAAAAAGCTTTGCTTAGTTCCTGTCATGCTCATTTATAGGTCAATCAGTGGTCCCTCTAGATTGACAGATTGAGATCATTAGTTTGATGTCTCTTAACACCAATTTCAATAAGTTAAATTGAGGGATGTGTCATGATAAACTCATACTATTACAGGGGACTCAAGATCATATTACCCAGCTACAAGGGTAAAATAGAATTTTTCAAAGTCCCTTAAGATGCTGACAAAGTGTTATGTATAGAACAGTTAATGATGTTCAAGACTTTTAACACCATTAAACTTTGAATGTAACTCTGTATGAATATTTAATAGTTATCAAGTTTGACTCCTGATGGTTACCAAATTGAGAAGTGTTAATATTGAACACGAATCAAAAATCTATTTAGAAACATTTTATTTAAATGTGCCAAATAAAAACCCATGTTCAGACCATAAGATGTTAATACATTCAACAAAAACTTATATTATCTTACTGCTGTGAATTTACAGAGTATTAATCCAGATCCATTTTGATTAGATGGTTGAAATATCCTTCCTAGGTTACATTTTACAGACATCACAAATCCCTTATAATAATGTAAACAAAATAACTTTTCCCTAAAGGGTGAACTTGAAAACTTCAGTCCATTCTTTCAGGACTTGCACTTCTGCGTGGACTTCCTGATGGGGAACGACTAAAAAGAAAAACATTAGGTTTGGGAACCAATTAGTGTCTACTGAAATATACTTTTTCCAATGTACAGTCAGGGAAAATAATACTTCAATAAATCCTAAGGTACAATGTATTCCTACTAAAGCAAAGATCTAAACTTACATTAAATTTATATACTTATCCTCCCCACCCATTAGTATTAGGCTTTTTTAATAACCTTGCCAAAATTCCAAGGTTACATTAAATAGAACAACCATTTGTAGTTCTCTGGCTCCTTAAGGACCAAGAGACAAAATAATTTAGTTGCCAGATTTCAACCATTTGCAAGATTTATAGTTTTCCTCACTTCATTTCTACCTATTGTCCACAGGTAGAATGTAGGAAAAAAAATCAAGCTGCTTAGCATGAAATTTCTACAACTAAGGATTCATAGGACTATTTAAAAGTAAAAAAACTGTTAAAGGAAAAGCAATCATCTCAGAAACATAATACCTAATCTATATAGCACCAATTCTCCAAAGAGCTCAAAGATTGCTAATTAGACAAAGCAGACAAATTCTGCAGAGGCCACACTTGATTGGTTAAGACTTCGCAACAAAAGATTATTTAGCTTACCTTCTTTTTGGAGATGGAGATCTGGACTTTGATCGGCTGTCAAAACACGAGAAACTCTATTAAGAAAAAGTACTAACCAATCCCTACCTTTTTAACCACAATACCACAAAACAAACCCCCACACTGTCCTGAGCTTAAAAAATGTCAGACTATAATTTTTTTTTTAAATTAAAGTGAACTGCTGTATTGTCACAATTCATCTTTTCCACATACTATCTTAAAAAACACTTATTTCAGGATGCTTCTCCAATGCCCCTAACAGTTCTAGCAAAGGCCTCTCAACCCCAACAAATCACAAATTTCTAGCACTTCACATTCCCTCCTCTAAGAAGCCTGCAATAGGCCATGTATAAATGAAGTTCTCATTTGGCTTAAAAAGGTTTTGTATTTCCACTTAGGAGTTGACATTCAAATTTTTCAACAATGAAAAACACTTTGAACTCTTTGGATATTGGTGCCATATAACTGGAAGAGCATTTGATCACACTTGTACCTTACCTGCTTCTTGGTCGTGAAAGAGACCTAGATCTAGATCTTGATCTTGACCGGGATCTTTAATAAAAGAAAAATGAAAATACATTAGTCCATAGGCATTCCTTTTTTGAGCACTGAATTAGATAGGTTAAGAACAAAGGACCTAAAACTGATCAAAATGCAAAATCTTGCCTTGTGTCAATCTAAAGTTGGACAAACAAATAAGGCTTTTTTCTTAAATCATAAGCAAGTTACACCAACTACACTGGGCTGATATATGCATCTCAAATATCTTGAGATCCTGCAATAAATTAGATAAACTATCTAGAGATTAGTCCAGTTTTTTCAAATAGACCTCAGGATTTGTAATTTCTACTTTTAAAGGGTTTGTTCTATTCAACAGCAACTGAGTGGCATTCTGAACAACTGCTTCATCATCTATAGTGTTAACATTTTCTAGAGTTGTATAAGTTCATCTTTTAAGACTTGCTTACTAAGGAAATATATGGTTCCCAACTCGATTTTTCACTTCTCTTAAATGTGTTAAAACTGTCAGCTTCAGATTTGTCATCCTACAGCCTTAGATTCATAAGTCACTGGAATTACAGGAATGCCTAGTCCACTATGGCCTCTTAACAAGCCTTAAAATCTTTACTTGTAAAACTAATGTTCACGTTAGAAATCATAAAAATTCAACTTTTAAATCTCAAACATTCTGAAGCAATTCATTTGAATTTTGTCCTTAAGACACTCCACCACTGTGCTGTTGTGGTCAAGATGTGACAATCCAACTACAAATAAGGAGGAAAAAAGTGTTACATACTGGAAATACCTCGATCCTTTTATAGAACCAGACCTAGATCTTCTGAGTGAAGCTGATCTTGATCTACGAAGAGATACAGATCTTGATCGTCGAGGAGATGCTGATCTTGACCTAAAAATTAAAAGAAACTAAAGTCCATCTCAAAAAAAGCCTCCGCCCCCCCCCAAGACAAATTACTGAAGATTTCTCACCTCCGTCCCCTGCTCCTGCTACGTGAGCGAGAGTACCTCCTTCCTCTGGATCGAGAATGTGATCTAGATCGTGACCTATTTTTCAAGTTAGAAAAATACAAAATATTAGACGATAACTCGTTTTTAGCGTTTTTGTGCCTCTGCTGAAATCAAATCTCAAAACTATTTAAATTTAGTGTCTCATTTGGAAATAAACTCTGGGCCTAGTTGTTGGTTTTTTTTTTTTTTTTTACTACCTAAAAAAAGATTGTTAAAAGCTGAATTACAACTTAGAATTACATAATATAAAACACTGTAATGTGTATTTAAAATAAACCTTGCAAGTTTGCAGGTCGACCCTCTTTGGCCCATGGTCTAGTAGGTCTAGTAGATCTAGACGATCTAGAAGTATCTATAGCCGATCGCTGCATCTAGATGTTTTCTTCAATCTAACGACGATCAAACTGACAGCCAAAAGAGCCAGGTGAGGCTTGATTGACGCAAGAAGATTTTTCTAGTTGGGAATGTGGTCAATCTGGTGTTCCTCTTTCTAAAGCGGAGGGGGGCCCCAATTGTAAGCCAAATTTACTGTTACGGCGATCACCGTCTCAAATTTTCTGCCCTTTAAAGAATAAGGTGAAGCTAGGTGTAGATGACTCGAGGGGATCTGGCCTCTTATGCTGATCACCTCAAGGTCTAGGAGGATCTTAATTGTCGGATTTGCAAGGCGCCTCAGCATGATATCATAAGGCTCGTGACATTCTGAATCAAGGCGACTGACTCAAACGAAGAAACCTGAAAGGTTTTGACCAGGTTGATTATTAATATATTAACATTTTTAATTAAACAAAAATTGTAAAATACACCTGTACAATTAACATTCAAGTTTATAGAAAAACACTAGTTTCTGCCTTGCTAATAAAAGAATTACTTTGATTAATTAACTAGAATACCAACCATTCCTTTATAAACTAAATACCTGCTTCTTCTTCGACGGCTATAGCGATGACAATCATAAGCATAATGTCCCTTTTCGCCACACTCATAGCATCTATCATTGGGATCAAAGGGACGTCTGGCAGGTGGTCTATCAAAACGAGATCTCCGGGGCATGCCTGTTGATAGTTCAACCCTCACTCGGGAACCACAAATCACTCTGTTAAAAGTAACAAAATTCTAAAGTTAAAAAAAGGTGACACCCCCCCCCAAATACTAGGGATTTAACCCAGGAGCCCACATAACCTAGGCAAGCACTCTACCACCCAGTTACATCCCAAACCTTTTAATTTTTTTGAATAATCAAGTCTCACTAAAATTGCCAAGGCCAATTTGGAACTGGGGATCCTCCTGTCTCAGCCTTTCAAGTAGATGGGATTACAAATTAACCCCCAATTTATAACTCTCTTTAACCACTCCTTCCCCTCACAGGCTTTGGCTCTTTACTAAGTTCTTCAACTCCACCCTTGCTACCCTCTTTACCCCCATTAAGTCTGAAGTTCTCAATTCTACAAACATTATTCAAATATTATTTCAAAATTACCATAAATGGTGTATTTGTTGCTTGTTTTTATAATAGATGTTCCACATTTGTGATGATAGGGCAAAACAGATTTAATCCTCATTGTCTTGAATAAATATCAAGATCAGGTATTTAAGGTAGGTCTCCAGACTGTAGAACACAAAACTTAGCACACCAGATCTCTAACCTACAAAACATTTTAATAAGTGTTTCATAATGAACATCTCACTTACTTCCCATCCAGTCCTCGCACAGCATCTTCTGCATCTCTAGGATCTTCAAATTCCACAAAGGCAAATCCTGGGGGATTTCTTGCAATCCATACTGTTCTTAAGGGACCATAATAACTGAAAGCCCTTTCTAACTCTCCTTTGCCAGCACCAGTTCCCAGGTTACCAACGTATACCTTGGTTTCTGTTTAAAAAAAAAAAAAGCAACATAATAACATACATTAGCAAAGTTTGGCTCAATGTGACTGAATTCTCTGCCTAAACAGGACATCCTTAAGACACTGTTTTGAGACAGACTCTGGCTACTTTGCCTAGTCAGGTCTCCAACTCCCGGGCTCAAGCAAGCAATCTTCCCGCCTCATTCCTTCCCAGGTAGCCAAGACTAGACACCACTGCACCCGACTTGTACAAAACATATCTAATGCTTTCTCTAGGGTCGAATTTAGTCTTAAAATCACTGAAGTCCATAAACACCCAAGAAGCTAGACTTTATAACAAAGTTTTCAGTATTATAATAAGGAGAAAAATCTCCAAAACAGCAAAGATGCGAAGTAAGATACCCTGATTGGGGCGGGCCCGGCCCGGCCCCGCCCCCGAGTCCCGGCAGCCGCGGGAGCGTTAGGAGCGCGCGGGCCCGAGGCAGCGGCGTCGGGCGGGCCTCGGCCGGACCGCCAGAGTAGGGCTGCGCCCGCTCCCGTCCTCACAACAACCGGCCTAGGCGCTGGCTTGCCAAAGTCTCCAACTCCCTGCCCCAGTGTCATAAACAGCTCTCCAAAAAGCTGCGCCCCCCCCCCAAAAAAAAGCCCATCGTTGGTTGCAATTACCATCCCTCAACTCAACAATTGTTTGACAAGAATCCGCAGCTTGTAGCTGCCAGTTCCATTCAGTCCCAAATCCATCCCTCACTTTACCACAGCAACCAGATCTGTCCGCTCGAGTGGCGGGAAAGCGCTAAGGAAATGCGCCACCACGGTCGTCAATGTGCGCAAAATGGCAGCCGCCGCCGAGGGGGGGAGGGGGCGGACGGGCAGCTCCAAGAAGGGCAAAGGGAAAATCGTGACCCAGGACCCGACTTCAGGCCCGCGTGGGCGACAAAAATGCCCAAGAACTGGGGACCGGGCTCAGACACCCACCCTCTTATTTCCCATTTCCATTCAACACCCCGCCCCCGCTGCCTCCAGCTTCGTTTGGCGTGCGCCGAAGCCGCCATTACGCACGCGGAATAACCGTCTCCCAACCGCCGCGCCAACCCCACGGCCTCATAATATTCACTATATGCACAGAACTCTTCTTTACTAGGCCCTAAGTTCTTACCTCCTCCATACCGCCCGTAGCGCGACATGTTAACCGGCCCGCGTGCTCTGCTCTTTAGCTCGCAGCGCCCGGGGCTCGAGTAGTACGGAAGCTACCACACACACACACACACACACTCGCCAACGGTCCCGGGGGCACTACGAAGAAGAGCCCGGCTTCGCGCTTATATATGCGGCGGCTGGGAGTTTTGCGCATGCGTCATCTCAACGTTCTGCGCGGCACAAAGGAGCTGGGCGGAAACATCCGAGAAGCGGCGCGGAGGGAACTGAAGAGGCCAAGGCGCTGGTCACGGGCGGAGGGATACGTTTCCATGGGAACATCACGATCCCGCCTGTAAACCTGTAGTCTTCCCCGCGGCTTGCCGCTCCATCCCCTCCCTTCCCCTCCCCCTTTCTCTGAACCCCCGGGCTCTTCCTTCCCTTCCCCCTACCCTTTACCCCCTACCCCTTTTCATTTTTCAGTCTAGGAATCCTCAGCGATAGTAATCTTTAGCACAGGTGCTTTAGACCCGCCTATAGGCTGTACACTTTAACCGCTGAGGTTGCAGTTATCGCCGCCTTTCTTTTGGGGGGCCTGACCTAGTCTGCTACTCAGAGATCTTTGGGGCTCATCAGAGGTAATCGAGAGTGTGCCCAGGGTGAGAACTCCACGAACCCCGCCATTCTTCGTAATGGTCTTTGCACCATAGGCCTCAAAAGGGGTGATGCCCCCCAGAGACTTTGGGTGATAATTCCCCTGCTCTACACCGACCCTCCACCCCCTTTAGAACAAGTCACCAATTTAATCTTCCACGTGGTTGGTCGGAGTTTTTGGATTCTGTGGGACAAAGAATAGAATTGTGGGAGTTCTTCCTAGTTATGTTGAAATTGTGATAAAATCCTAAATCCTTAAAGCATTTTGGCTAGTGGCCATTAGGAAATTATTTGCATCTGAAGTACAGATTTATTTGTTCTTTCTTTCTAGTGCTTTCTGCTTTGTATTGTAGTAACACATCTCATCCACTAATACTCGGATCCTGGGGCTTGGGAGGTTTAGTTTAGGTCATCAGTGAGTATCTCACCTCAGCAGGGATAGCAACTTTGCTTGATACACTACCACTCAACATCCATCAAATAAATGAACACCTTTTCATTACATTAAAAATTGCTTAAAATCCAGTTTTGATTTTATGCAATGAATTTGCCAGACACCAACTCCAAAAATACAGAGTTAAGTTACTTTTGTCACCCCTGCCCCCAACCATAGATGTTAAATCTGGAATGCATGAGAGTTGGAAATGTTACACATAAAAGAGGAAATATTTAGGTATTTGTAGTTTTATCTTTTTCATCTGTTGTAACTTCACTTGGTGTGTGTAGGTGTGTGATGCAGAGTACAAGGAAAGGAGGCCTACTTGGTGAATAAAGTATGGATTCTCTCCAGGTAATGCTATAAATTTATATGTATATAGTTCTTCAAATTTATCAAATTATGAAAATAATTAGTCTCAAGAACATATGTGGCAAGAAAATGAAAGCTCCATAGAGGGTGTAATATTTGTTCTCCCCAAATCTTATTGATTTTTGTTTTTATCTACTTAATAGGGTTCTGAAAAGCATTAAATAATTCTTATCAAGATTTTTATATACTTTATGAAAGACAATATCAATTCTGTAATGCTTCACTAATTTCACTTTCTTCTATTAAAAATTTAATGATTTATAACCTGGAACATGGCACACACCTGTAATTCTAGCGGCTGGGAGGCTGAGTCAGAAGGATCTCAAGTTCAAAGCCAGCCTCAGCAATTTAGCAAGGCCCTAAGCAACTGAGTGAGACCTTGTCTCTAAATAAAATACAAAATGGGGCTGGGGATGTTGCTCAGTTGTTGAGTACCCCTGAGTAGTTTAATCCACAGTACAAAAAAAAAAAAAAAAGAATTTAATGAATTTGTGAAAACTACCATTGGACTAGCATAGATAATTTACTGAAAGATAGTTCCTGTTATATACCACATAGCTCATAAAAGGCCTCAATGAATATTTTTTTTTGTTCTAAACACAAAGTCTATTATACCAAAGAGAATTTATAAACAAATAATAATAGTGCAAACAGAAGCAGTTTTCCAACTTATAAAAAACTGCTTTCAAATATGTTAAAGGAAAAGGGGGAACCTGAGGATATAGCTTAGTGATAGAGCCTTGCCTAGCCTGCCCTGGGTTGGATCTTCAGCACCACCAAAAAGAAAAGAAAAGAGATAAACTCCTGACTCTTCTAATATGCCTCTCTTCAGACAGGTATTTGATAGGCTTATTACTAACTATGATTTATCCCTGTTACAGCAGAACCAATTCTTGATCAGGCTTTGCTAAGTCAAGACAAAATAATCATATTGTATACTGTTTCCATACACATACACTACTATACTAAATATTATTTCTGCAAGAACACACAATCAGTTCTTTTCACTAAATGTAGGTGCAAATCAGGGAGATTTTATTGTGCAGAGTACTTTTATTACTGCTGATTCTCTCTCAAATTATTTTTACCATGTCATTTTCTACCTCTAGAATTCCATGTCAAGATCATGTTTCCAGACTCATTTTAAATGTCAGAATTACTTAATTCACTTCAACAAATAACCTAATATTTTCTGATATGAAATATTGAGCAATTCTTAACATGTTCCCGTTGTTAAATCTTAGCATATGATCAGTTTAGGAAGTGAGAGTAATTTATAATCTTTTTACATCAATTTTTAAAAGTCTGCTGTTCCTACCTTCGATATTTCCAGTCTAGCATTAAAGAAAAGTTCACTTTTTAATCTTACTTCCTTCACCATTTTAGTTTCACTTTTAAGCTATTGTCACCATTTTGGCTTGGATGTGAAAACCTTAAAACAAGAGGAAAGAAAATTTAAATCTTTTACACAAGTATCTATTGTAAGAACAGTCTTTTAATATGTATTTATGTATGTGCTATATTTTTGTATGCACTGTAGGTCAATCCAAACAACCATATTCAACTACAGCTTTCTTTTCTTTCAAAATTTTATGATCTACTAATCCCTCCAGAATGCTATTAGGAAATTCTGGGAAGAAAACATTCATAGAAGCTTGTTCATAATTCTTTCATACTACATAAAAAATTAACTTCTCATTAGTCGAGTACTAACTTATAATCAGTACTACCATATGAATGGTGGGGAGAGCAATAAAGTCCTTTGACTAACTTGGAAGATTGAAACTGAGAGAGGAGAAATGTGATGTAGGAGTGCCCCACTGTAAAAAAAAAAAAAAAAAAAAGAAAGAAAAAAGACTTAAATAAATGGTTTATGGGTTTAAAACAATCTAAGGAATTGTGACTTTCTGAGAAATGCCTGATTGTATTAAAAAGTGTAAAACCATGAAATCTTTAAAGACTTAAGTTAATCAATGGTATTGTTCCCTCTGTAAACAAAAGAAAATTAATGAAAGGAACTTGGTATCTTCACTAGAGAGCTAGCTTGATTTATTCAGCACTATCTTGGAAGGAGGGAATCTTGTAGGAGGGAATCCAATCACTAAAATAATGTATTTTATTTATTTATTTATGATTTTTGGTACTGAGGATTGAACCCAGGGACACTTTACCACTGAGCTACATCCCAGTACTTTTATTTTTTATTTTGAGACAGAATCTCACTATATTGCTGAGGGTCTCTTCAAGTTGAAAGCAAAGTGAGGAATCAGGAGACGGGCAAACGAGAAAATAAAAGTTGGTAACCAGGCAAAGATACACACAAGAGTTTATTTGTCAGAGCTGACAAATAGAGGCACATCTCTCCATAAATGGAGAGAGGCAAAACAGGCTTGGGGATCTTTTATGGGGCAGGCTCAGGGATTAGAGCCCGGTCGTTCCTAATTCAGGCATAGAATTGCTTGGGGTGTTATTAACCATGCAGATTTCAAAGTCTACTCCAAGAGTAGGCTGCTATTAACCTGAGGGGCCAAATTTTGCAGAAATAAATTTATTTCCTTAAATATGGGATTCACTTAAGGAACCTACCTTATTAACCAGCACTTGGCTGTACTTAGAGTGACACTATTTAAGACCATTGTCTTTTCTTTGATTTTATTTGGGGGTAGAGGGGTGTTGGACCCAGGAATGAACTACATCCCCAGCCTGTTCTGTAATTTTTTTTTTTTTTTGGTACTAGGGATTTAACCCAGGGACATTTTACCCATGAGTCACATCCTCAGATCATTTTATTTTTTATTTTGAGACAAAGTCCCACTAAATTGCTTAGGGCCTCACTAAAATTGCTGAGGCTGGCCTTGAATTTGGAATCCTCCTGCCTCAGCTTCCCAAGTCACTATGTTTACAGTGACTATGTCACCATGTGCCCAGCTTATTTAATTTCTAGTCTGTGGAAATGATTCTCTTCTATAAATTAATAAGAACATTTTAGTGGGGGCTGGGGTTGTTGCTCAGTGGTAGAGTGCTTGCCTAGCATGTGTGAGGCACTAGGTTTGATCCTCAGCACCATATAAAAATAAATAAATAAAATAAAGGTATTATATTCATCTACAACCAAAAAATATTAAAAGGAAAGAAACCATACTCTAAAAAAACATTTTAGGTAATAAATCCTTTTCTAAGGTGAGAGAGTAATATAATGATTAAGAGCATAAACTCACCTGAGTGAGGCAGTACACGCCTATAATCCCAGCAACTTGAAATGTAGAGGCAGGAGAATTACAAGTTCAAAGCCAGTTTTAGCAATTTAGCAAGACCCTACCTCAAAATAAAAATAATAAAAAGATCTGTGGATGTGGCTCTGTGGTTAAGCACCCCAGGGTTCAATCCCTCGTACAAAAAAGAAAATAGCATAAAAGTTCTGGAATATGACAGAGTTGGGTTTGAAGTTTGGCCCCTCAGGTTAATAGCAGCCTACTTTTGACCTTTAACCAAATTATTTAACATCTCTTTAGCTTTCTCGCCTATAAAATGGTGTTCAGTAGGAGTACCTATCTCAGAATGTTGTTAGGATCAGATGAGGTAAATAACATTGCACAGTATCTAGCAGATCCTGAATATTTAATAAATGTTTTCTGTTAGAAGTAATAGTTTGACTAGCTTGTGTCAGTTGCTAAAAATTTGATATGGTGTGAGTTTATTGACAAAATAGAAATTTTATTTCTGCAAACCTGAGGACAAGACACTAGAACATGGTGACCATCCTCGAATGGCCAGCTAACTTTCTATGAGACATCTTTGCCTTTATTCATTGACTTCAATAATAATTAAATTGGCACTTTTCTTATGTGACCCAATCCACAGAGAGAAAAAATATTGACACATTTAAAAAGCAACATTTCAGTTAAGAAATCTTCAAGTAAATTAGATTCCTAAGAATCCCAAATTCAAATTCTGAAAACTTCTTAAGGGTTCTATCCAAAGACAATTGCCTGTTTAATGAGAAGATGTGTTCATGAACAATGGAGACGGGATAGGAAGGGCCAGGGATATAGCTCAGTGGCAGAGCACTTGCCAAGTTTGATCCCAGCAGAACACAGAGAAAAAAGAGATAAGACAGAAAAATATTTACTTTTTTATTATAACAATTATTATTTGGTCTTTTAAGCTAATGTATAAAAATTAGGCATACCTTAGAGAGGGAAAAAAAAAGGCAAATAAAACGTCTATTCCAGCCAGGTGTCATAGTATGTACTTGTAGCCCCAGCTACTTGAAAAGCTGTGGCAGGAGGATCATGGGTTCCTAGCCAGTCTGGGAGCATAGTGAGGCCCTGTCTCATAAAAACAAAAACAAAACAAAATATATTCCAAAGCTATTGACAATATATTACAATTCCTATATAGATAATTAAACTACTTTTGAAAAAAATGGCTTGAAATTCAGAGGCAAGAGAAATTTTATGAGCTCACTAGTCTAATCATCTTGTTTCTCTAATGGAATTAAGATTAAGAACAGCAATATGATGAGTGCAATGGTTTCCAAATCCTGCTATAAGGACCATCAGTTTGGACTTTGACAAAGTTTCTCCAATCTCAGAATTATTGCCAACCTCTCTTCTTTTGGGATGAACTATCCTTTATTTTGCAAATATTATATATATCTCCTAGATTTTATTATATATAATAATAATAATAATAAAAAGGTCTGGGGATGTGGCTCTATATATACATATATGTATATATGTGTGTGTGTGTGTCTATATATATATATATATATATATATATATATATATATATATATATATATATATGGTGTGTATGTGTGTGTGTTTTAAAATGTAGTAGTAGTAGTTCCCCAACTATTTTGTTTTTAGTTTTATAGTTCTGGTGTTTAAACCCAGGGCTTTAGGAATGTCAGAGCCTTGTGAAGGCTAGGCAAGTACTCTACCACTGAGCTACATCCCCAGTTCTCCTCTACCTTTTTTAAGTAAGAGGATGCTAACAGTAATTTTTAAAATCTTATATGCTTTTTTGATATATAAAATGTTTGATCCCATCCCACCAATCCTTTTATTTCCAATCTCCAAATCCAAGTATCTAGAGTTGATAGTAACTAACAAGCATGATTTATCCTCATAAAAAAAAAATCATGCAGGGCTGGGGCTATATAGCTCAGTGGCAGAGTGCTTGCCTAGCTTGTGTGAAGCACTGGGTTCAATCCTTAGCACCATATAGGAAAAAATAAATAAAATAAAGGCACTCTGTCCATCTACAACTACAAATTTTTTTTTTTTAAATTCATGCAGGTATAGTGGTGCACAACTGTAATCCTAGATTCAGGAGGCTGAGGCAGGAGGGTTGCAAGTTCCAGGCCAGCTTCAGCAACTTAGCAAGCCTGAGTTTCAAAGTAAAATAAAAAATGCTGGGGATGTAGCTCATTGGTAGAACACCCCTGAGTTCAGTCTCCAGTACTGAAAAAATATATATATTTATCTTCATTAATAAATGCAAATTTAAAAACAACACACTATTTTTCTCACGAGTACAGAGAAATGATACCATGTATTTTTTTTAAAGAGAGAGAGAGAGAGAGAGAGAGAGAGAGAGAATTTTTAAATACTTTTTATTTTTCCGCGGACACAACATCTTTGTTTGTATGTGGTGCTGAGGATCGAACCCGGGCCGCACACATGCCAGGTGAGCGCGCGCTACCGCTTGAGCCACATCCCCAGCCTGATACCATGTATTTGTAGGTTAACATGGTAATATGTTTTTTAAATGTACTTTAGCTCAGCATTTCCATTTCCTGGAATTTATTGTTGGAAATAATCAAAGTTAAGCATAAAGATTTATATGCAAAAATGTTTTACAATCTTATTTATAATGTCAAAAATTGGATATAGCCTGAAAATCAAACAAAAAGGGATTGAAATATGGTCACTTAAAAATCATGTAGAATATATCTGTACAACCAGACAAAAGAGAAATTACAGTCCGTATATATATGATGTGTTGTCAAAATGATTCTAATTAGAACAAATGAAAATAAAATTTAAAAATAAAATAAAAATCACGTAGAAGAATTTTTATTTTGGTACCAGGGATTGAACCTAGAGGCGCTTAACCACTGAGCCACATCCCCAGCCTTTTTTTTTTTTTAATTTTATTTAGAGACAGGGTCTCACTGAGTTGCTTAGGGCCTTGCTAAGGTACTGAGGCTGGCTTTGAACTTGTGATCCTCCTGCCTCAGCCTTCCAAGCTGCTAGGATTATAAGCAGGCGCCACTACACCTCACTAAGTAGAAAAATTTTTAACATCAGAAATATATTCATGATACACAGTTAAGTAACAAAAGCAGACTCCAAATTCAAATATATGTGTACTTGTTGGATTTATAAAAATAAATTGGTATTAATAAAAGTAATTTTCTCACTTTCCTGTATTTCACAGATTTCTATAATTTTTTTTTAACTGGTGGGGGTGCCTGAAAGTAGAAAAATTCCAATTTGAACTAAGAAATCACTGGCTAGTAGCTGTGTAAACTGAAACATAGTACTGTACTTGTCATTTTAGGCTTTAGATTTCTCAAGAGAAAATGGAGATAATAAAAGGCTATCTGTTGTTGAGGAATATTAGGAGTGAAGTTTACATGCACTTTGATCATTTTTTGATTTCTTATGATCTACATGCACTCTTATAAGATGAAAAAATTAAATGTCATCTTATTTTGAAAAATAATTACAAATAGTTTAAGTGGAAATAGTAATGGAGGAACTAAGTGGGAGATAGTTAATAGAGGTATAATCTAACATTAATATGCTCCCTAACTATTAATTGTGGTTGCCCTGGGAAGTGGGATTGGGTGGAAGATAGGGAAGAGCTTTCAGTTTTTAACTGTTTAGTCTTCCCTATTATTTGAAGGGTTTGTTTTTATAAACAAATATAATACTTCTGTAATAATTTTTAAACATGGCCATATACCCTTCCCCACACCCTGGATACCTTTTACACAACTTTATTTTTTTTATAGCCCTTCTTAACTTCTTCTGACTTAGCCATTTATTGCACAATAGGAGTTGTTAAATTAATGAATTTTACTAAAAACTTATTTCAGCCAGGCACAAGTAGCACCTATAATCCCAGCGACCCAGGAGGCTGAGGGAGGAGGATCCCAAATTGGAAGGCAGCTTCAGCAATTTAGCCAGGCTCTAAGCAACTCAGAAAGACCCTGTCTCAAAAAACCAAACCAAACCAAAACAAAACAAAACAAAACACCTATTTCACTGTCTTTACATGGTTATTGCTCAATTAACATTTGCAAATGGATGATTTCTCAAAGGTAGTATAGCTACTTTCTGGACTGATTCTGAGCCTATTCCAGGGAGATGTTTGTTTTATGGTACTGGGGAATCAAACACAGGACCGTGCGCATGCGAGGAAAGTGTCTTAACACTGAGCCATACTCCCAGACCATCAGAGAGGTTCCTTTTGCCTCACATTACCTCCCTAGAAGTGATTTGTTTTGGATTTTTATCAATTATTTGAAGATCATAGGGACACATTTGTTTTATGTTATAAAAATCTATCTACAAACCTGCAAGTATACTACCATTTTTCATTGATATTAAAAAGCAACAACAACAACAACAAAAAAAAAAAACTCAACATTCCCCTCTATCCTAGGATTATTCTGTCTGGTTACACACCAAGGGAAGTTGTTTATTGCATTTTTATGAACAAGTATCCCTATTGACTCTCCCCTGTCTACATGCAGCTGAATTTCTCTTACAGATTAGCTCTCAAGGTTACTCATATAGTGTTTCTCATACAGATAATCTTAATTATGAGGTTAAAATTCTCAGTTGGTCTTCTCAAGTGTAAAGAACCAAACTTTTCTGAATTTTGCTAGTTCCACTTATTTTCGCACAATTTTCCATCCCCTCAGATTCCAGGGAGACAGCTTCTCTTCAGTTAAATGTCTTAAATGAGGTGCTAAGGAGGTCCAGGTTTTGTTTTCCATGAAAACCTTCCATAAAAGGAAAAAGAGGAATATTAATGTATCTTTTCTTGGAATTCTGGGGAATAGTGTAAATCACTTTACACTTTCTTTACACATTTAATTTACAACCACAGTAAAGATATGTATACTCATATTTAACAAATCATAACAAAAAATAAAATAAAAAATAATTTAAAAAAGATATGTATATTCCCTTTCATTTTTTCTTCTTCAAAAGCTTGTACTATGCTCCTAATAAGGGCAAGCTTATCATAAAGATAATAAACATGTGGACCTTGCCCTCAAAGAATCTTAACAGGATCTAAACTCATAAATATATATGCATATTTACACCAAATTGATTTGGCTTCCTTATTTCAGATTTAATAACAATTATTCTTGCTTTTTTTGTTTTCCCAGTGTGAGGCAGGAACTCTACCAATAAGCTACAGCCCCAGCCCTCTATTTTGTATTTTATTTAGAGACAGGGTTTCACAGAGTTGCTTAGGGCCTTGCTAAATTGCTGAGGCAATTGAATTTGTAATCCTCCTGCCCCAGCCTCCCAAGCCACTGGGATTACAGGCATGTGCCACCATACCCAGCCAATCTGTTATCTCTTAAGTTACCTCAAAGTATATTTACCTAGCATTTGCCTATATTTTTGCTAGTAGAGTTTTACCCCTTCTACCATTATTGTCTCCCAATGGCTAAATCATGTAGAAAGTTTTCCTAGGATTTTTTAAAAAATATTTTTTAGTTGTAGATGGACAAAATTTCTTTATTTTGTTTATTTAGTTTTTTATGTGCTGTTGGGGAAATCTAACCTAGTGCCTCCTGCATGCTAGGCAAGTGCTCTACCACTGAGCCACAACCCCAGCCCAACAATACCTTTGTTTAAGCCACAATCCCAGCCCCAATACCTTTGTTTTAATGTGGTACTGAGGATCGAATCCAGTGCCTCACATGTGCTAGGTGAGTGCTCTACCACTGAGCCACAACCCCAGCCCTTGGGTTTCCTAGGATTTTTATGGCTCCTAATCTTATCCCAAAGCTAAGATGTCCCTATAGTCTTTCAAAATATTTCTTTTTCAATGAGAGCCTTCCCCCTTGCTATTGTAAATCTTTAGGCATTTTGAAAACGAGGTATATTTCATGTTTGCACAAACATAGAACTGCCATGCACAAAGTAGGTGGTCAATAAATTTTTGTCAAATTACTTTTTTAAAAAATAATTTTTAGTTGTTAGTGGATCTTTTATTTATTTATATGCAATGCTGAGGATAAACCCAGGGCCTCACACATGCCAGGCAAGCACTCTACCACTGAGACACAACTCCAACCCCTTGTCAAATGACTTTTAAAATAGAAGTTGAAATAATACTATAATGTACAGGGTGCTGACTATGACTATGACCTCTAACCTGGGCTTAAACCCTGACTGTGCATACAGTGACTTGGGCAAACTTTGACTTTGACTTTGGGTAAAATAGAATAAAGCACAAATACTAGACTATGAATATTGTGCGGGATGGACCAAATCTAACTATTGTATGCCTAATTCTTAGCACAGTTCTTGTATCTTAGATGCTTAATATTTGTTGAATGTTATTAGATAAAATGGATATAGATAATCCTTGACTTATTATGGTTCAACTTATATTTTTACTTTACAAGGAGTTTAGCCAGATAATAAATGCATTTTGAACTTAATATTTTTGACTTATGATGGGTTTATGGGGATATAACTCCATGACAAACTCATCATAAATCAAAGAGCTCTATAAATGTTATCCACAGTCACACCACCCAGGGATAACCATCTTTAATCATCTGGGATATATAATTCCAGTTTTTATCCATGTGTATGTTGTTTCTTTAGGGAAAAAAATGTATCATTTTGTAAAGCCCTGCTGTATTTGCTTAGTGCATGTGATGTTTGACTTTATGTTTCAACTTGACTGGGTCACCAGCTGCCGGGCTTTTGGTCAAACATTATCCTGGGTAGGTCTATGAGGTTGTTTCTGAGTGAGATTAACATTTGAGTCAAGCAGATTGCCTGCTTTATGTGGGCAGGCTTCATCCAAATATTTGGACCTTGATAGGGAAAAAAAAAAAAAAACTTTGGGTAGGAACTCCTTCTACCTGGCTGACTGAATGAGATAGCCATCTTTTCCTGCCTTCTAAACAGAACTGAAGAATTATCTCTTCTTGGGTTTCCATTCTGTCAGTTTGGAGATTAAAATTCACACTATTGGAACACCTCATTCTGGGGCCTTCAGACTCTCACTGGAACTACTATGCCAATGGCTTTCCTGAGTTTCCAGCTTGCAGATTGAAGATCTTGGGACTTCTCAGCCTCCTTAATTGCTTGAGCCAATTTTTTAAAAATATTTTTTTCTTTAGTTGTAGATGGCCAACAGTATATTTACTTTATTTATTTTTATGTGGTGCTAAGGATCAAGCCCAGTGCCTCAAGTGCCAGTCAAGCACTCTACCACTGAGCCACAACCCCAGCCCTTGAGCCAATTCTTTACAACAAATCTCCATAGAAAGATACATCGATAGGTAGGTAGATGATACAGATGTATGGATATGGATTTTTCTTTATTGGTTTGGTTTCTCTGGATAACCCTAATACAGTACATTGCACTATCAACAATTATCTAAGTCATTAAATTTTCTTTTTCAAGAATATAATGTTTGTAGAGTATACCATTGTAGGGTTCCTTTGTTATAAAAAATTTAGATTGCTTTCATTTTATATGTTATAAATAAATGCTGAAGTGAATATAACTTATATAAATATCCATGCATATTTCGATTATTTCTTTAGAACAATTATATAAGTAGCTGGGTACTGTGATGCATACCTATAATCTCAGTTACTCAGGAGGCTGAGGCAGGCAGTAGAATTACAAGTTCAAGAACAAGTTGCCTAAGCAACTTAGTTGAGACAAAAAAAAAAAAAAAAGATCTGGGCATGTGGCTCAGTGGTTGAGTGCTTGCCTAGCATTTGCAAAGCCCTGGGTTCAATCCCAGGTACAACTAATAATAATCATTATTATTTTAATTCCATAAATGAAATTGCTGAGTAAAAGAGTATGAAAAATGTATAAGCTTTTAAAGCATATTGTTAGGAGCTAGAGATATAACTCAGTGGAACAACGTATGCCTAACATGCATAAGATTTGATCTCCAGTACTGCAAAGAAAAAAAATGAATGTTATCAATTAGCTCTCCAAAGTGGTTACACCCATTTATACATCTGGCAACAAGTCTAAAAGGGCATTTGGTCACTGCAGCTTCATTAATACCAAGTGTTAATGATTTTTTAATCTGCCAAATTTGATTTTTAAAGATATCTTATTTTTCAATTTGATTTTGATTCACAGGCCAAACATTAAGCTTGTTAACTATTCATGTTCTTTGCTGATTTTTCTGTTGGAATGTTTTATCTGTCTTACTGATAAATAGGAACTCTATGTTAAGAACATAAGGCCTCAGTTTGGGTTGTAGCTCAGTGGTAGAGCACTTGCCTAGCATGTGTGAGTCACTGGGTTTGATCCTCAGTACCACATAAAAATAAATCAATAAAATAAAGATATTGTGTCCACCTACAACTAAAAAATAAATATTTTTTTAAAAGTATTAACTGATTGATAGTATTAACAATTAAATGACTATTTCTTCTCTTCTCTCTCTCTTTTTTTTTTTTTTTTTTTGGTACTGAGGATGGAGCCCAGAGGTTCTTTTACCACTGAGCCAAATCCCCATGGATGTGGCTTTTTTTTTGTGTGTGTGTGTGTGTGCTAGGGATTGAACCCATGGCCTCATGCATGAAAGGCAAGTACTCTACCAACTGAGACCCAGCTCTTTTTATTTTTATTTTGAGACAAGGTCTTGCTAAGTTGCTTAGGGCCTCACTAAATTGCTAAAGCTGGTCTTTAACTTGGGATCCTCCTGCCTCAGCCTCCTGAGTCACTAGGATTACAGGTGTGTCACCACACCTAGCTTAAATGCTTAAGTGACTATTTCATCTTGAATTTTAGTATATACAAATTGAAAACTATCATAACCATTTGATAAATGCTAATTTAGCTAAGTGCCAGTCATTATTGTTGGTCAAGACATACAAAAGACATGATCAGAAGACTGACACTTAAAAATATATATATTCAGGGGGCTATAGCTCAGTGTTAGAACACTTGCCTACCATTTGTGGGGCCCTTTGTTTGATCCCTAGTATCACCAAAAAAAGAAAAGAAAAAAGAAAAATCCTCTTTACCTGTGCTTTGTATATCCCCTTTAGTCACTATTTATTTATTTATCTATCTATCTATCTGTCTGTTAACAGTGTTGGGGTGATTATGCTAACAGATTTAGATAAAGTTTCAGACAAAGTAAAATTTTGGGTTATCTTGAATGGAGAATAGTCTATGGAATATAATTTGAAAACATCTTGATTTAGGCCAGAAGAAAGGATACTGTCCTTGGATTGAACTTGGCTGTTGCCCAGGTGGATCTGGATAACCTTGATCTAGCCACTACTCCCTGACCCCAGTACTGGGGATCAAACCCAGGCCCTCACATGATAGGCAAGTGCTCTACCACTGCACCCCTAGCCCTAGCCACTTTTGTTGCCACCCAAAGATTAATTTCCCTCCTAATGGATGATTTGGCTCTCCCACTCAGAACCAAGTTTCAGCTAATTGTGTGATTAACTCTGCTTTCCAAAGGATAGTTTTTACAGTTGCTAATACCCTGAAACATTATCGAACCCTAAGGTATAAAAACAAATATTTACCTAAAATAATACATCTGAGGCTGTCTTCTCCATTATTTTTTCCTTGGATGTAACATATTTTCCTTCTTTGTTTTTTTTCTTTCTTCATAAAAATCTGCATCTCTTTCTTCTGTGTTTCTCTTCTTTCCTTTGATTATCCTTCTTGCTTTACCTCTCTCTCTTGACTTTTTATTTATTGAAATAAAGAATTTAGCCAGGTGCTGAGCATGGAGGTGGACACCACTAATCCTAGTCACTCAGGAGGCTAATAAAACAGGAAGATTGTTAGCTCAAGGCGAGCCTCAACAACTTAGTGAGACCCTGTCTCAAAATAAAAAATAAAAAGGGCTGAGGAGGCCTGGGGTTGTAGCTCAGTGGTAGAGTGCCCCTGAGTTCAATCTCCAGTACCATAAAACAAACAAAATTTAGGTATATTCTCTGAAGTATATACTTAATTATTCATATGTACTTGTAATTATTCTACTTAATTTTTTAAAAATTAAAAAAAATATTTCATACTAAAGATTGAACCAAGCCCTTTTTATTTTTTATTTTGAGACAGAGTCTCACTAAGTTGCTTAGGACCTCACTAAGTTGTTGATACTGGTTTTGAACTTGCAATCCTCCTGCCTCAGCCTTCCTAGCTGCTGGGATGATGGTGCCACTGTGCCCATTTCTAAAGTATTTTAATAATTATTGTTAAGTGTCATGTTTGTGGTTTTTACTTTTTTTTTTAAATATTTTTTAGATGCATGGATCTTTATTTTATTCATTTATTTATATGTGGTGCTGAGAATCGAACCCAGTGCCTTACACATGCTAGGCAAGTGCTCTACCACTGAGCCACAGCCTCAGCCCCAGTGGTTTTTACTTTTTAAAATAGATTAATTGAAACACTCATGTTATTATGAATAAATTAGTTTGCTATTCATAATTGGTCTTGAATATGCCCACTCCCACCTGACCTTGCAGTTGTTAAATGACTCCTGGTAGAAGAAATGATTTCCTACCAAGATACTGTAGTAATGCTGTGATAATATTGTTTTATTTGAATTTCTTTTTTCTAAAGGCAACAATACTGGGAAGTCTTTCTAGTTTGTATGGCTCTCTGCATACCCAAAGTCTTGTACAACTGACCATATTAGTTTTGCTAAGACCTAGTTAGCATTCATACTATGTGCAAGTGCCATGATGGTGCTAACAGCATGGGAGGGATTTTTCATTTCCATAATCTTTATTTTCTGGTCTGGACAATTCATCCCTTCCTTAGTCTGAACTGGAGAACTGAGTGGACACATTCTCTTTCCAGCCAGATTCTTGTCCCTCAAGGCCTTTCCAATTCAAGGGTTTTCCACAGCTCTCACAGTACAGTTCTGCAGTAAAATACACAACAGCATGATCTTGAAAAATTGATATATTGAAGGAATGGTTACAAAATAACTCTCTGTTTACAAAGGATTTATGTTGGAATGTTTTTAAAGTGCATGTTTTCTTTATGATTTAAACCTTTCAGAAAGGCTTCTTATGGGTAAATAAAATTATCTTTCTCCCCCCTTGTCTGACATAGATATCCTTGTGCTGCACCTCACGGCTAGTCGTGTGTTTACCTCCATTTTAACAGCAATACCCCACACGGAGCTTTGGGTGGACTAAGAGACCCTGGTTAAGACAGCAGCAGCTACCCTCATTTCAACCACGTCACTCCACTTTGAATATTTCCCATCTCTAAGCGGAGAAGCAAATATGCCTCTTATTCTAGGAAAAAGAGAAAATGATCAGGAGGACAAGTTAAACAGTACACGTACTTTAAGTGAAGGAGAAAAAGATCAGGATGTCATTAGTAGATCACTTCCTCTAAGTAAAAGAGAAAATGTTCAGGAGGAAAAGTTTGAAGATGCCTATGAAATTATCCCTATGGCAACAACAATGAATCTCCTGTCTTCCTTGGAAGAATGCACAACTGGACTATACTTATTTCTAAATAACAGATTCACAGATGCAATAAATCTCATTTACCCGTGGTCTAAAAACAGCACATACCATGCCCTATTATACAGTATGCTTATGGTTGTGAAAGCCATCCTGACTTTTGATCCACAGGACATACAGATTGGGATGAATGCTGCAAAGGAAGCTTTGAAAACCTGTAACAATTTCCGAAGAAGAACTAGGATAATGACTTTATCTCGTATAGTGAGTAGACAGGGAATAAGAGGTGTCAAAGAAGAAGAATTACATGCAGAAGTCTGCTATGCTGAGTGTTTGATCTTGAAATCTTCCATAGCATTTATACAGGATGACAGTATGATTAGTTTTCTTAAAAGTGGGCTCAGCGTTGGGTCAAGTTATCAAATATACAAAGATTGTCAACAGGTATTAACTCTTATGCCTCACGGCCACAGCAAAGCCCACAGACACTTGGTTGGAGGGATAAAATTTGGACTTGGATCATTTAATTTGATGTTATCACTTGTGCCACCAAAGACACTTAGACTTCTCAATGTTGTTGGACTTTCTGGGGAGAGAGAGGTAGGCTTGGCTTTGCTTCATGAGAGTGCATCTGAAACTCATATAAATAATATTTTAAGTGTTTTCACTCTACTCTTTTATTACAGTTACATCCATGTAGCTTTTGGTGTTGAAAAAGTTTCCAGTTTGGCTACAGAGAATCTCTTCCTCATATACCTCCAGAAATTTCCAAACTGTGTTGTACTTAAATTTTTTCATGCACGTTTTAGTATGTTGAGAGGAAATTTTGAAAAAGCACAATTGAAATTACATGAGTGCATTTTTACTCAGAACGAATGGAAACAGGTTCACCACCTCTGTTACTGGGAACTCATGTGGTGCCACATTTTTCTGCAGGATTGGAAGCAGGCTTACAACTATGCCCATCTACTGTATATACATAGCAGATGGTCCAAGGCAATATATGTGTACAGTAAAGCTATCATATTGGCTTTACTTCCTCCTGATTTTGTGAAATCACTAAATGATAACATGAACTCTCTCTTCTTAAATGTGGAAAACCTGAGAATCAAAATTTTAGGCACCCCTGTGCCAATAGAAAAGTTTGTTGCTGAGAAAGGTCAGCGCTATGGTACTACTACAGGCTGGTTTGCGGCACAGCCCCTTCTGGAATTCATTTATGCCTGGAGTGGTTTCCGAGTCATGAGCAAAAAAGTAGAGCTTATTTCAAGCTGGCTATCAATAATTAACAAAGGAAAAGACCTTTTGCAGGAAAATCCAAATGAGGAATATGGCACAGATGACATAAGTTTCTTAAATTTGCTGAAAGGGCTATGCCTGAAACACCTAGGCAAATATTTGAAGGCTGAGCATTACTTTAATCGTGTTATTCAAAAGGAGAAGTTTTTAAAATATGACCACTATTTGGTGCCATATACTTACTATGAACTTGGAATTCTACACTATCTGAAAGGAGATTTTGCCAGTGCAACAAAATATCTAGACAACATAAAGAACTATAAAGACTATTCCATGGAAGCCCGGTTACAGTTTAGGGCTCATATAGCCCTTGAACAAATAGCTAAAGAAAAGTGATTTAAACACAAAGTGTGCTTTTGTTTAGCACAAGTGGAATATCTACAACCAGCAAAATAATTAGCAGGTAGAAAAATCATTTCTTTGTGGAAAAGAAATTCAAGAGGCAGCTGCTAAGATCTGATCAGTAACAAATAAGAAAGGAATTGGCCATTTCTTTCCGCTCTTTTTTTTCTCCTTATGTTTAAATGTGATGATTAGACTTGCAAATGGAGTGACCGAACATTCTTGAAAAAGAAAAGGCAAATGCTTTCTTCACATTGTAAAAATATTGTCTTAAAACTTCCAAGGCAGTTTTTAACACCAACTTAGATAATGTATACAACTTACAAATAAAATAGGAAAAGTGGCCACACTCAGGATACCAGAGGCCTGTAAATGTTTTTTTTATTTAATTTTAAAGAAAATGATCTCGAAGGTCTTACTGATGATATTTCAGTGATAACACAGAATAGCATAAATTCTGAATGTTTTTCCCTTACATACAGTCACTTTTATTGGCTTTTTGTATCAGAGAATAATTTTTCCATTGGGTGAAGGGGAGTATTTTTTAACTTTTTTCATTAGGAAATTCAAATAAAGGTTTGTAATTTCCCACAGGATAGCAAAAAAAAAAAAAAAAAAAAAAAAAGCACACCTCTCCTGCTACACACATAAACCCTTGGGAGATAATTGGGACCAAAAGGATATGTCACTGGGTAGAAAGAAAAGACCAGGCTCTTGGAGGAAGAGGAACCCTCCCTTTCATTGTGCTCCCTAAAATGTTAATTCTTATTAAGATCAGCTCTTCAACATAATTAAACCTCCTGTATCTATCCATTGTTGCTTGGCTAATCTGAGATTAAATGGAAACTATAAGGGATGAGGCAACATTGTTTTACCTGCCTTAGAGATAAAAATCAGTTCCTAAAGACCAGACCAGTAAGTCAGGATAAATATAACCGTCCCCTTTGTAGTCACCCTTTGAAACAGGTTGCTGGGGAAAGTGTTGCTTGGTAAAACACAGTAGTATAGTACATTATCTTAATACTTTGGGTGTCCAAATAGCCAATTGGAGCACAATGAGGCACCAATAGTTCATATTTAGCATTAATTGCTTTTAAAAATATTTTCCCCATAAACTTTTATGTGAACAATAGTGCTTAGTTATTCCCCATTATTTAATTAGTATGGTTTAGTGGTTAAGAGGTTAAGAGGTAGTTGCTTGCCCAACTAGGAGATTTGTATTCTAGCTCTGTTACTAAATAACTGTATGATCCTGGGTGTGTCTGCTTTCATTTCCTTAGCTGTAAAATAGGGATAACAATAGTACCTATCTCATGGTTTTACTATGTAAAGATAGAGCCAATAAGCCTCTTTTATTATTATTACTGGTACTACTAACAATAATACCACATTATTCTTTAGGGCAGAAAACTTTCTTGGAAAAAGGTCCCTTTTCTTTCTGCCTTGCCAGTGTAAAATTTGACCTGTTAGTTTGCTTTCTCTGTTCTCCATTTAGCCTGGTCACTTAAACAAGTAACTCTGTCTAAATTGCAGTTTAATGTTTTGTAAAATATCCCAGCTTCTCCCTATAAATAGCAAATTAGTTGATTGATTAAACAAATATGTATTGAATGCCTACTGTATGCAAACACTGAAACACAGTACTGAAGACATACTATAAAGCATGATCTCTTTCCTGAAGGCCTTATTAGGGAGGTAAATTGGAAAAGGGTTTCACTGGAGGTAGAAGCACTTAAAATACTCATTTGAACAGTTTATTTGCCCCACATAAAAACAATCTGAGGATAGATAGTTCAGGTCTGCTATGACCCTTTTGTCTTTCTGTTTAGCATGAAACCCTTCTCATGCTTGTCTCCTCATAGTGGGAAGAGGCTGCCTTACCTCTAAGCCTTGTGTCCAAGCCCAATAGGCTGAAAAGATAAGGGACAAAGGGGCTTTCTCTCTGCTAGGTGGCTTTGCCTTCTTATTTCAGAAAGGAATACCTTGCTGGACATGGTGGCACCTGTAACCACAACATTTGTGAGGCTTAGACAGGAGGATTGCAAATTCAAAACCAGCCTCAACAATTTATGAGGCTCTACACAATTTCGTTTCAAAATAAAAAATAAAAAGGACTATGGATGTGGCTCAGGGCCCCTGGTTTAAATCGCTGGAATAGGGGATGGGGTCGGGGGAGGAAGAACTGCCTTCCTAGGGACTTGATGTACATCTCAATTGCTAGAAATATTTGTATAGCCCCTGTTAGTTGCAAGGGAAAATGAAGATTGAATTTTAGCTTTCAAACCTCATTAGGAGGTTTTTGGGAGAGTTGTTCAGTGGACCAACATACGGTAGCTGCCACAACAAATATGTAAATAACAGACTACCAAAGGGTTTGAGTGTGGTGACTCACACCTATAATCCCACCTATTTGGGGGCTGAGGCAGGAGGATCATGAGGCCAGCATGGGTAAGTTAGTGAGATCCTGTCTCAAAACAGAACATGAAAAGGAATGGGGGTGTCATTCAGTGACAGAGCACTTGCCTAGCAGATGTGAGATCCCAAATCCAAACCCAGTTCTGCAAAGCAAAGCAAAACAATACAAACCAAAAAAAGGACAAAACACAAAACGGGGAGAGGGAGAACACTGCAACAATGAGATCAAGGAATCACTGGAGAAGACCAAATAAGGACCTGACAAGAAATCTTGGAATGGCATTACTTTTGTGAAGTTGCTACCCACTGAGCCCAGATTCTAGCCCTTACCAGTCCAAGACTTACTTAGATACAGAGACTAATTGTATCCAAATTCACAGGAGATTGAAGTAGAATTTACTAATTTCTTTGTTTCTTGTAGAGGCTTTCCCAGAGTTGCAAACTTAAATTTCTATAGGGATCAGGAAGGTAATGTAAATATATGAAGCAACCAAGCATAAAATAAGAGTGGTAGAAACTAGCTTCAGTGAAGAGATGACACAGTGTAGGTCATATTAGACCTAGCTGCATGTTTTGCTATGACTTATTGGTCTCCAATTAGTGACTTATCATCTATCCTTTCTATTGACTAGAAAGTTCTCGTGTTTCATCTTGAACACGATCTGTCCTGATAAACAGTGTACCTGGAAAATCAACAGTCACAAAGCAGCATGCTGAGGATGGAGTTAAGACAGAGTAAGGCAGATAGTTTTAGGAATATCTATGCCATGTCAGTGTAACACCTGATGAATCATCCGTTCTCACACTATGCATCCATCCTGGGAAAATGTCTCCCAAATTCTCAGGACTCTAAGACATATTTCTCAAACCCCAGCTTTCAGATTTTTCTTCTCTGCCTTCTGCTGTTAACCATGGGTTACTGAATATTCAGGAAAGGTACAATACACTGTTTCCATTTACTAACATACAAGCCATTTCAACCCTGTTTCCTGGCTTAGAATTTCAGTTGTTCCCACATGCTTTGGTCATTCAGATTACAGATGGTCTCTTTGTGCAAATGAATCACAGATCTAATCACATCCATTTAATTTAACTTTTTGGGTCAGTTTATAAGAGACTAGAGGAGTTATCTCATGGTTGCCTTTTGTACCGTAAACACAAATAAGACGCTATTGAAGCACTTTTTATGCAATGAAGAAATTTTCCTATCCAATTTAATGAAAATAATTACTACTGGAAGAGGCCCAAGAGCCTGGGGGAAAAAAATGAATGGGAAGGGAAGGGCTTATGCATAAAGAACAAAGAGAATTTTTGTTACAGACCTGAGTCCTCAAAGCTCTCAGCATGTCCTTGCCCCAATCCAATCAATGAGTAAATTATGTTGATTACTTCTTTGAAATATCTTTTGAATTTTTTTTTTTCATTTTCACTTTTTTCAGCCTAGACTAGGACTTCACTTTTTGTCTGGACTACTGCAGTTGTCTTTAGGAACAGTAATTCAGTGGTGAACATCCTGTTTTGTTCCAAGGAAATTCCAAGGCAAAATAAAAATTGCCAACCCCACATTTTTTTTTCAAATAAAAATGAAATCTATATAAAGCATGTATATTTTTGCTACTTCAATTTCTCACTTCATTAGATAGATAGCCACAGAATTTTAGTCATAAAGATTTATTTTAATTTTTTTTCTTTAGACATGCTAGGCAAGCATGCTACCATTGAGTGACATCCCCAGCTATAAAGATGTTATTGTCTTGGCATATTTATCTGAGAATATTTGAGAAGCAACATAAAAATAGTTTTCTAGGCTTTCAAACTTTTGCTTAGTTCTTCAAAATTCATAAAGTCTGTTCACTTAAGAAAACAAGCCTATCTTTATGTTAAGGGAACCACTCCTTCTCTGAGAAGGTAAAATCCCTCTGGCAGGCTGGATGAAAATGATCAATTTGGAGACACCCCTCTTCAAAAATCATATCTCATGCAAGTTTCCATGGAGATGACCTGTAATATCAGCGATTTGGGAGGCCAAAAATGAGACAGAAGGAACACAAATTTGAGGCCAACCTCAACAATTTAGTGAGGCCATCTCAAAAAAAAAGGCTGGGGATGTGGCTTAGTGGTAAAGTGTGTGTGTGTGTGTGTGTGTGTGTGTGTGTGTGTGTGTGTGGCCCTGAAGCTAGAGAATCACTAAGGCTCAGGAGTTCATGACCAGCCTTGGAAACATAGCAAGACCTGGTCTCAGAAAAAGAAAAAAACATCCACTTAGTGTTAATCTTATTAATCTTTAGGGTTGTGAGTGTAGCTCAGTAGTAGAGGATTTGCCTAGAATGTGTTCCATCCCCAGGACCTCCAACAAGAAAATTAGTATTGGAAAGTTCTTAGAATAGTACCTGTCACAAATGAAAGGAAAGCGAGAAACTGGGAAATGGGTGAGCTATAAATGAAAGACACAGAGCAGGCAGAGATACACACAAGAGTTTATTTGTCAGAGTTGACAAATAGAGGCACATCTCTCCATAGACTGAAAGAGGCAAAACAGCTTTGGGGTTCAGGACTTTTATGGGGCAGGCTCAGGGATTAGAGCCAGATGGGTCCTAATGCAGGCGGTGAAGGGTTGGGTTGGTATGAGGGAGGGGTGAGCCTTTCTCAGAAGTGCCCTTTAGCAGGAAAGCGAAATTTTTCTTAAAATGTCTGTTGTCACTTAAGATGGCCATCCAGATGCTAAGCAAGGACCTTACAACAAGCTCTAACAAGCTGAGAAGTTTTTTAAAGAAATACAAATTCAATTCAAATTGAGCAACTATTAAATTCCAGGCCATGTGCTAGAGGTTAAATATATAGTAGTGAACAAAACAAGCATGGGCTCTGCATGATGTGCAGGAGTCAGCCTAAACTGATCCCAAAAGCCCATTGTTAAGTATTTAGGAGATATTTATATTTATTTAGGTTTTTGTACAGGGATTGAACCCAGGGGTGCTTGATTACTGAAACACATCCCCAACCCTTTTTTAAAAAAATTTTTAAACTTTATTTAGAGACAGGGTCTCACTGTGTTGCTGAGTGCCTTACTAAGTGTTGGGTGTGTGGGAGACTCCCCGCTAATGTTAAGTTTCCCTCTTATGAGAACATCCCATAATCCTTTACCCCTCCTCCTCCTCTCCAAAGTGCGCCAAGCCTAAGAGCGCCAAATTCAAAGGTTTTCTCAACCAATCTCCGTGGGACATTGGATGTCTGCTTGCCATCCCTTAGTCGCCGTGCAATCAGCACCCACCACATCGCCTATGCAACCCTTCTTAAGCCCAAGCTAGCAAGCCCATGCTCTCTGCCCTCTTCCTCTTCTTTCTCTCCTTTCTCTGCTCTCTTTCTCATGCTCTCTGCTCTCTCTGCCTTCCTCCTCTCCCTCTTTGTTCTCTGCCTCTCCTTTTTTCCCCTTCAGGCAGCCCCCAGTAAAATCTCTCCGCCTATGATCATCCTGCCTCAGCCTTCTGAAGTCACTGGGATTACAGGCATGTGCCACTGCTCCTGGCTAGGATATTGTTGTCCAGTTGTTTAATCATTAGAAGCTTGAAATTAGATACAGTGGAAGTATTTACACTGTGGAAATAGCAAACAGTACAAATCAAGACTTGTTTTAGTCAGCTTTTCTCACTGCTGTGACTAAAAGGACCCGACCAGAAAGCACAATTGTAGAGGAGGAAAAGTTGGTTTGCGGCTCACGGTTTCAGAGGTCTTAGTCCATAGTAGGCTGACTCCATTCCTGGGGCTCAAGATGAGGCAGAACATCATGGTGGAAGAGTGTGGCAGAGGGAAGCAGTTCACATCATGATCAGAAACTAGAGAGAGACTCCATTTGTCAGATACAAATGTATACTTCAAAGCCCACTTTACCACTTCAGTTACCACTCAGTTAATCCTTATCAGAGGATTAAATCACTGATTGGGTTAAGACTCTTAAAACTCAATCGTTACTTCTCTGAACTTTCTTGCATTGTCTTACGTGTATGCTTTTGAGGGACACCACATCTAAACCATAACAAGGTTTTCTCAGTACTGGGGATTGAACCCAGGTGCACTTAACCAACTGAGCTCCATCCCCAGTCCCCTTTATGTTTATTTTGAAGCAGGGTCTTGCTAAATTGCTGAGAGCCTTACTAAATGGCTACAGCTGTCCTAGAACTTGTGATCTTCCTGCCTCAACCTTCCGAGTCACTGAGATTATTCACATGGACCTCATGCCCTGCTTTTTAATTTTCTTTAGAATATTATAAACTTAACCAAACTGAAACCAAGATTGCTAAACTCTCTATTATTATTATTATTTCTTTTCTTTCTTTTTATTTTTTTAAATCAAACCCAAGCCTTTTTCATGCCTGGCAAATGTTCTACCATGAGCTATACTCCTAAACAGTCTTATTAATTTTTAAGTCCTAGTTCTTAACAGAAAGCATAGCACATAAAGCTACATAAATATTTGCTTGATGAATAAACATAAACAAGGAATTGACACTTCTGATGGCTATTGTTGAATGAATGAAAAAACTAGAATACTTAAAAAAACAGGTTTTTTTGTTTGTTTGATTTGGTTTAGTTTGGTTTTGTTTTAATCTAATCATACCTTGCATGAAATATACTTAGTAAATTATGGTCTCTTCCTACACCATTTTCTACCTACTTTTAACACTCAACATCGTGAAGTGAAATTTGTGATGGTTTGACTAGAGTAGGATACCCTTATCTTGGCACCATGATAAAGACCAGTGAATAGTTCAAGACAATTGAATTGACAGTCTTTTTAATTTCTGATTTTCTTCAGGGCATTTAAGAAGAAAAGTTTCTTTGAAAATAAGTATTTTACCAGGAGCAGTGGTGCATACCTGTAATGCCAGTGGCCCAGGAGGCTGAGACAGGAGAATTAGAAGTTCAAGCCAGCCTCAGCAACTTAGTGACACCATAAAGAATTCAGTGAGGGGCTGGGGTTGTGGCTTAGCGGTAGAGCGCTCGCCTGGTGAATGTGGGGCCCTGGGTTCAATCCCCAGCACCACATAAAAATAAATAAATAAATAAAATGAAGATATTTTTTAAAAAAAGAATTCAGGGAGACCCTGCCTCTAAATAAAATACAGAAAAAAAGGGAAGGAGGACTGGGGATGTGGCTCAGTGGTTATTATTTTAATCCCTGGTACCCCCCCTCAAAAAAGGTATTTCTTGCTAAAATGAAACAATGTACTGGAGAATCTAAAATAAGCAATTTTGAACTCAGCTGGAGGATCTCAAATTCAAGGCCATCCTCAGCAATTTAGCAAGACCCTGTTTCAAAATATAATATAAAATAAAAAGGGCTGGGGATGTAGAGCAGCTCTGAGTCCAATCCCCAGCACCCTAAAAAACAAACAAATAAGCATATAAATAAAGTGTGTATAGGTTTGTGTTGAGAGCCACAGCCCAGTCAGAATGATGCCTGGCCTTTGCCAGAGGGAATGGTTGTAAGGTGACACCAGCGAACCATTCAGATGATGATTTGAGTTAAGCTATATATAATTGCTGTGATGCTGGATTGATTGTATTATATATTTGACCTTTACTGTCGGGCAATAGGGCAGCTCTTGCTGCCTCCGGTGCCCGCTACTTTGGAGTTCCCGTGAGTTTTCACGGGGTTTGGAGAAGATTGGATGGAGCCCGGTGGAGGGAGTGTGTTCCCGTGTGGTGTGGGCAGTGCCGATGAGAGTTGGGGAATAAAAAATTGCTGTTTGAACCTACAAGGCTTTGTGGTGGCTCGGTTATTTGTGCCCAGCCAGACTGCGGCAGGTTTGAGAAGGTGTAGACCTTTGGAAAGATGGACCGAGAGTGGAATGGAAAAGGAGAGGAACAGAGAACATGAAAATGGCACACCTGCTGGAGTGAGCTCCTTCAGAGGAAAAAGAGGTAGCATCATTTAAACTTAATGAGGACTGGCTACAGGAGAGGTCCTAAATGGGCAGGTCACCAGTTTGTTTGAAGTCAGTGATTTATATCAGCAGTTCCAGGGAATGAATTTTTACTTTCATTAAGAGGCAAAAGGTGATGGACTTAGTGGCACAGCATGTAATTCCAGCAACTCAGGAGGCTGAGGCAGGAGGATTACAAATTTGAGCCCAAGACTGGGTGTTTAGTTCAGTAGTAGAGAACTCCTGGGTTTAACCCCTAGTAAAACACAGCACACAAAGAGGCTAAAGGGAAGCGAGGGAAATTGCCCAATCTTGTCACCTTAAAGTTTACATTGAGACTATCTTCTGTTTGTAGAATTATGTGTTTAGAAAACAAGACCAAAGGTTTTTATTTTGCAGTATAGAATGAAACATAAAACTGCAAATTAAAAATTGTTAAAAATTAGTTGTAGCTCTTTTGGACTGAACTTTTATGAGATCAAATGTTTTCCTTTACACTATAATAACTACACAAATTTATATTAGCTCTTTGTAGATTTAAGTGGTTTTTAATTGGCAAAATCTAGCAATCTATAAAAGATTAATATAATCAATCATTCAATGAATTAAGGTTTTGGGATAGATTATTTGATGACATAGGAGACAATGTACTTCAAGAATTGAATGATTCTAAGTAGCAACAGAAGAGCACCTTAATTTTTGATGTTTTCTATACCTTCGTTAGATATTCTAATTCAGTTCTTGTAAATATTCTTATGAATGTTTCAACATTTCTAAGAACTCAACCTTTAATACCAGGTAACATTTTTCAGCATCATAGTCTAGAAAGGGTGTAAGCTAGCAGCCAATTATGTGACTAGAAATCTGTAGCAGATGCAAGAGTTTACAGTTTTTACACTACAGAGGTTTACAGTGAGTGATCTGCTAGGTGTAATTCAACCCAATCCAGTGTGTTTCTTTCCAGATTCTGCCCATTCAGTAAGATGTACCAAGGCTATATCCTAAGAAGTAGGATTTATTTTCCCCCTGTGCTGGGGGTTGAAACCAGGGCCTCCTACAGGTTAGGCAAGTACTCTCCCATTGAGCTTTATCTCCAAGCAGCAGGAATTTTAATTGTCTTATAAAAGCCAAAAAAGAAATACCTACTCAAGTGCAACTTTGCACTTGTAATTCCAGCAACTTGGAAGCCTGAGGCAGGAGGACTGCAAATTCAAAGGCAACCTAGAGCAATTTAGCAAGGCCTTCTCTCAAAATAAGAAGGCCTGGGGATGTTGATTTAGTGTTAGAGCACCCCAGGGCTCCATTCCCACTACTACAAAAACAAAACATGATCCCATAGCTCTTCTCCACTGCACGTTCAACTCACAGTTCTAGACCTTTAGGATTTACTCAGAGGATTTATGTGTTTGATCCCATAGCACAACAGCACATTTCTATGCCTACTATTACTGAGGACCTGGAACTAACTCTTTCCTCTCAAAAAAAGAGGGCAGGGTGATGCCTCTTCTGTATCTCCGGTTGATCTCAGTCCCCTTCACTTGGCCCAGGTGATCTCCACTGCCGTCAGTTGCTGCACAAAGCCTCCTCTAATAAGGTCAACTAGAGAAGTCCTCTTAGACCTGTATCAGTATTAAGCATAGCTGCTCGGAACCGCAGTTTTCCCAACTTCCAAAGTCTCCCTACCCATTTTAGAGGCTTACTGTCAGGTTTAGATGAGTGAGTGTATCAGACTACTTTTTCTTTTTCTTTTTTAAATGTTTAATTGTTGATAGACTTTTATTTTATTTATATGCAGTGCTGAGAATCAAACCCAGTGCCTCACACATGCCAGGCAAGCGCGCTACTGCTGAGCCCCAGCCCCAGCTCCAAACTACTTTTTTGGGGGGAGAAGCACTGGGGGGAGGGAGGTGGAGGGGAACCAGGGATTGAACCCAGGGGTCCTTAACCTCTTAGCCAGCCCTTTTTATTTTTTTTAATTTTGAGACAGGGTCTCACTAAATTGCTTAGGGCCTGGCTAAATTGCCCAGGCTGGCCTTCAACCTGTGAACCTCTTGCCTCAGCCTCCCTGGGATCACAGGGCGGGCACCACCACACCTGGCATTTTTTTCTAACCTGATTTATGTTATTCATTTGATAGACGTTTTATTAAACTATATGTTTGAGTAAAAAAGCATGGTTTAAAAAAATTATTGGAAACGTTCATCGTGGCACTGGAGAGGGCGGCGCTAGCGAGCACGGCCTCGCACCAGTGCACAGCGACACCCCCCCCCCCCCCCCCCGCTCGCGGGCCACCGCCAAAGACTACCAAGCGCAGGCGCGGGGTAAGGAAGTGACGCAGGCGCGGGCCGCCCGGCTCCCGCCGGCTCCGCTCAGCTCCCGGTCCTCGCGGCGCGCGTGTGGGGGCCACCCGGCGTTCCCGGTGCTCTTCGCCTGGTTTGCGAGGATTAAGCGTTAAGTACCACGTGGTGTGAGTACAGCTCCGAGTGTCCTGCGGCTTCGGGACCGGACTCGGGCCCCAGCCCCAGAGGGTCAGCTGCCTCCCCCGTGTTTGCGGATCCTCCAGATTTTAGGAGGAAATTGGCACCAGTTGGGGCCTCGGTGCCGAGGTCCCGCGGAGACACAGCTAGGAGAGAGTGGGAGGACGTCAGTTTGGGCGGAAAGGGCCGTGGGGCGAACTCCTGTGCTGGAAGGAGGGCCGAGTGTGAAGCGATCCGGATGGGACTGGAGGGTGGGATGGAGTGTGCCAGATGCCCCCGGTGTCCCCATGGCCTTCAGACAGAATCATAAACACAAGCTAATATTTTACATTCATGTTCAGTAAAAGAAAAAAATTCTCAAGCAGTTTTCACAACCACCGTCCGTATTATTATTCTTAAAATTTTGTGTACCTATTACTTTTTATGTGGTGCTGAAGATCGAACCCGGTGCCTCATCCGTGCTAGGTAAGCACTCCACCACTGACAGCCCCAGCCCCACAGTTCGTATTATTAATGCTTATTTGTGTTTTGCCTTTGGTCTTTTTTTTTTTTTTTGTCTATTTTTGAGATGGGGAGGTGGTCTTGGGGCTCAAGTCATCTTCTTGCCTCAGCCTCTAGTAGCAGGAACAACAGGCAGGCATGCGACAGGCTGGCATGGGCTACCAGGCCTGGGTAAATACATTAATTTTTTGGAGGGGGTGTGGGGTGTGGAGGGCCAGTACTAGGGATTGAACTCAGGGACACTCGACCACTGAGCCATATCCCCAGCCCTATTTTGTATTTTATTTAGATAGGGGCTCACTGAGTTGCTTAGCACCTCGCTTTTGCTGAAGCTGGCTTTGAACTCGCAGTCCTCCTGTCTCAGCCTCCTTAGCCCATCTGATTACAGTCATGGGCCACTGCAACCATTCAATACATTAACTCTTAATTGTATTAAGTAACTTGTTAAGAATTTTAACAAATCACAGATATTCTCTGCTTTTAGAATAAAGAATAGAATTAAGACATTGGCCTGTGTTGGAAACATATATTAACCTAAACTGGTGGTGATTTTAGATTTAGCCACCTGGAACTATGAGTGAATGGATGAAGAAAAGCCCCTTAGAATGGCAAGACTACGTTTACAAAGAAGTCAGAGTGATAGCCAGTGAGAAGAAGGAGTATAAAGGATGGCTTTTAACTACAGATCCAGTCTCTGCCAAGTGAGTATGCATCCTGCTTGCCTGAAATCATGACATACCTTTGAGCTCCCTGTATGGTATATCCAAATTATTAAAAGCAGATCAGTGAAAGGTTGGTCCTTTTTTTTTTTTTTTTTTTTTTGCTATGCTGAGAATTGAACCCAAGGTCTTCTAATGTGTCAGGCAAGCACTCTACCCCTAAGTTACACCCCCAGCCCAAAGGCTAATTCTTTTCATTTAAGAACTGAACTGTCTTTGAATCCAAGTGCTGTTCTAACTATGGATAGCTCTATCAAAGCAGCCCACATTCATAGGAATAGGACATAGAAATTTCTTTTTTGATTATCTTTCTAATGGATAGTTTTCAAACATCACAATGGTATAAAAAGGATGATATAATGAACACTAACTTTTCATCTCTTCCAAGTTTTTAAAACCAATTCTAGACATCTTATAATGCCTCATCATGTAAGAGGCATACATCTTAGAAGATAAGGATGTTTCCTTAGTTTCCTCTAATCTATGAGTTTTCAGTCTTGTAGATCATGACCTTGACAATTTTGATAAGTACTGGTGAGATAGAATTCTCTCAACTTTGGTTTTTGTGATGTTTTCTTCATAGACTGAGCATATAGGCATTTTTGGGAGTACCACAGAAATGAAATTTTCATCACATATCATTTTTTATTTTATTTATTTTCTCTTTCTTCCTTTTTCCCTTCCTTTCTTCCATCCTAGGGCACCTTACCCACTGAGTTACATCCCTAGCCCCCTGTCCCCCCTTATTTGGAGACAGTCTCAGTAAGTTGCCAAGGCTGACCTTAAACTTGTGATCCTCCTGCCTCAGGCTTCCACTTCACTGGGATTACAGGTGTGCACCACTGTGCTTGGCATAACTTTTTAAAAGAAATTGGTATTGGAGATCAAACCCAGGGCCTCATGCATGCTGAACGTGCACTTTGCCACTGAGCTATACCCCGCAAGCCAATGAACTCTTAGGAAATACATTAATTGTATCCCACAATGATTAACCAATATGTCAGGGAAGATGTTTAGGATCCTCAGTGAATGCTTGTCAATCAAGTGAAAGCATCTGGTGGTGAGAAGATTAATATTAAATAGGGAAGGTTGTTCCCTCCATTCTAGTGACTTATTTGGGTTGAGGATGCCTCTCATTGCATTGCTTCTTTTGTAGTTTCATGGGCCTTTAGATTTTTCTTTTTTCAAATCTGCTCTGAACTGATTTTTCTTTCAAAGTATTGTCCTCGTGAACTTCCTTGAAGATGGCAGCTTGTCTGTGACTGGAATTATGGGACATTCTGTGCAAACTGTTGAAATTGTGAATGAAGGGGACCATGGAGTAAGAGAGAAACTGATGCATTTGTTCATGTCTGGAGACTGCAAAGCTTACAGCCCTGAAGATCTGGAAGAGAGAAAGAATAGCCTAAAGAAATGGCTTGAGAAGAATCACATCCCCATCACTGAACAGGGAGATTCACGAAGGACTCTCTGTGTGGCTGGGGTCTTGACTATAGATCCACCATATGGTCCAGAAAATTGTAGCAGCTCTAATGAGATTATTCTGTCCCGGGTTCAGGATCTTATTCAAGGACATCTTGTAGCTTCCCAGTGAAGATCAAGAACTGTGGATACACTAATTGAAACCGACTTCATTTTTTTGTTCTGTCATGGTATGTTTTGAATTTAAGTCCATCATATTGTGGGACTTCAAAAGTATATGAGTGTTGTGTTCATTTGTGTATATAATTTTTTGTTATTTTGGCAAAATCAAAAGAGTGAATTGTGGATGCTAATTTTGTTGGGAAATAAATGAACCAATTGGTATAAGGATAGCGACACATGCAATGAAATTAGTAGAAAGAAGTCAGAATTGTAAGGGTAATTTTTTTTTTTTTTTTTTTGGATGGGGATATACTCCCCCCTCCATTTTTTCCCAGAACTGGTGATCAAACTGGGCTGTATACCCCCAGCCTAGTGTATTGCAGCCCCCCACCCTGCCTTTTTAAGGCAAAATATATATTTGGAAAAATATAATATGGCAGATTCAGTATAAAAGGTGAACTCACAATTGCAAGTCCTTTTTACTAACTAAATCAATGTTTTGTTTGTTTTTGTACTGGGAACTGAACCCAGGGACACTCTATCACTCAGCTACAACTCTAGCCCTTTTTGTTTTTGGGTTTGGGTTAGGGACTCCCTGAGTTGCCAAGGTTGACCTTGATTGAACTTGCCATTCTTTTGCTTCAGCCTCTTAATTGGCTGGTATTACTGGTGTGCTCAACCATGTCCAACTAAGTCAGTGTGTTTTTAAAGTGTTTGTCTCTTATTGTGTTGTAATGATAGTTTTTTGAATCAGTGTTTTATGTTTTGAATCTGGTTTGTTTCTCCTTAAAGGTTCATGTGTTGGGAACTTGTCAGGGTGGTGGTATTGGGGGGTGATGGAGCCTTACTAGATAGGCCTTATGGAAGGTCCTTAGATCATTCCGGTCATGTCCTCGGAAGAGATTGTGGAACTCTTGTGTCTAACTCCTGTTTGGTATGTAAGCTCTTCCACTACCATGATGCAGCTGAGAAAAGGAAAGAGTAGGCAAGAGAGAGTACACCACCTCTCACCAAAACTGAGCTAGTGTCATGCCCTTGAACCTCCAAAATGGAGCTAAACTTTACTTTTCTTCATAAGTAGCTTGTTATAGATATCTCATTATAAGGGTAAAAAGCTGACTAATACAGAGGACATCTTTTTTTTTTTTTGCTGAAACTAGTTTTGGCTCTTTAGTAAAATCTTAACATGAAAGTTTAACACTTTCAAAGCCTTTAAAGAAAGTATTGGCTGATATCTCTGAGGAGAAAGTTGACTGATAAAGTAGTCTGCTGCTGAATTCAGTCCGGTTCCTTTACTGTGAATTCAGTTCGGTCTTCAGACTTATGATGCTTTCTGTCTGCAGTCCCTATTCTCTCGTCAGGCTTTGCTAAGGGAAAGGAATGCAGGAGATTCCTTTACATACATTTGACCCTACCTATTTCTTGGAAGCCAGTCAGGGGCCATGACTCCATATGAAGGTGGTAGACTAGAAAGGGGCAAGTTCAGAGTGGGAAACTTAGTCAAGTCCTGAAACAAACTGAGTTTTCTAGGTCAAACTATAGGAGAAGTGAGAACTGAGCCTAGAAATTAAGATTCTTAATTAGGCTTTACATTAGATTTAAATACTGTACAATCATACCCCTATGTGTTACATGTTATTTATGTCCTTTTTGGATTTTCTAAAAACTATTTTAGCAGATTGCCCAGAGTTACTAGCCCAGACTTTGTTCATTTAGCCCAAAGATAAGGGTGTGTGTGTGTGTGTGTGTTTTAAACAAAATGGACCTAAGTGTAAGAACTTGAGAACTTTTGTGAGAAGTTTTGCGGGGTCAAGTATTAGCAGTATTAGCAATCACATACAAATCCTATCTTTGTATTTTTAATATAAATGATAAAAAACATTTAACAGCAGAATATGTTTTTGAAGTAAATCTATTTCTATCTATCTGGCATGACTTTCCATTTTACATATAATTTCCTCAAAGTCTTAAGTATTAAGTACTCTGTATTCTTTATTCTTGATAATAATATACTCATAAGCTCTGTAGCACACTGTATATGCTTATTAGAGTTATTTGGCAGGTTTTTACTCTCATTAGTCCAAAACATATTTCCATCTTCAGACATGTTCTATGGGCGTAATTTATATCTAATAGCTATTAGTTAGACTTTCTAAATGGCTGCTTATTTTAAGAGTTTTCTTTGCCTAGGACTATTGATATCTTGAACTGGATCATTTTTTATTGGTGATGTCCTGTGCCTTGTAGGATATTGTGCAGCATCCCTGGCCTCTTCTGGATGCTAGTGGCATCCCCTTTTACTTATTTATTTTTAAAAATATTTTATTAGTTGTTGATGGACCTTTATTTATTTATTGTGGTGCTGAGAATCGAACCTAGTGCCTCACACATGCTAGGCAAGCACTCTACCACTGAACCACAACCCCAGACCCTCCCCTTTCACTTATAATGTTTTGGACATTGCCAGGTATTCTCTGAGGGGGCACAATTACTTCTAATTAAGAACCACTAGTTTAAAACATAAAAAAAACTGCATTTGGCTGGGGCATAGCTCATTGGTGGAGTGCATGCTTAGCACCGCAGAAGGTCTTGGTTTCAGTCCCCAGTACCATAAAAACAAAACAACAAAAGGCTTATCAACTTCATTTTCTCCAGTAAGGGGACTTCTTTGTAGTCTTTCTATATAATAAAAGTTCTATATTTGTTAAGAGTTGATCTCTATGGGCAAATCAAGTATTTTTGAAAGGTTAAATGACATTGTTATATGTTTGAAATCTAAGGATGGAAAGGAGGAAAAACATTCCAAGTGGAATTTCAGGATGCAAATGAGTCTTGGACTGCTATCCTGTCTTTAATTATTGTAGAAGAAAACCAGCATTAAAAAATATATTTTTATTAGTTGTTGATGGACCTTTATTGTATTTACTTATTTATACAAGGGGGTGAGAATTGAAGCCAGTGCCTCACACATGCTAGGCAAGTGCTCTACCACTGAGCCACAACCCCAGCCCTGAAAACCAGCATTTTTAATCTCTATAGTATAAATTCATTCAACATATAAGAAAAATGAACTTCAGGTCACTTTCAGTAAAACCTAGGATGGAGTTAGTAATAGCATTTTCTGCCTAGGAAATAATAAACCTCATGTTCGAAGTGCTATTGTTGAAAACATTTATTGTTATATACTATGATACCATATTTATCAGTATGTATGTAGTCTGTCAGGATCTTCACTTTAAACATGGATCCTCATTGTTGGTATATAGGGGTCTAGGCTGAATTTCTAAGGTCATCACTCCTTGGAAGTTACTTTTCACTTAGAAACTTCACAATCATTATTGTTACCAGTTTTTCCCTGCAGTGTTGAGATGAAAACAAAATGACTGCTGGGCGTGGTGGCACATGCCTATAATCTCAGTGGCTCTGGAGACTGAGGCAGGAGAGTTCAAAGCCAGCCTCAGCAACATAGCAAGGCACTTTGAAACTCAGTGAGACCCTGTCTCTAAATGAAGTACAAAATTGGGGGGGATGTGGCTCAGTGGTTGAGTGCCTCTGAGTTTAGTCCCTAGTACCCAAAACAAACAAAACAGTTGATTGATTCAGAGCTGTCCCCTTTTCATAAATGTCTTATGGGGTACTGTGCCCTGGTTGCTTAATTAGCTGGATTAGAACTTTCTCCATGGATCTAGGCTGACTCACATGGGTCCTGTCATTCCTGATGGTTCATGTGTAGAATATGCATTATGGTCCCAAGAACTTTTTCTGTTCTTTGATAAAACAAGTTATTAATCTTTTAAGGTACTTTAAAGATTAGTGATTGGGGGGCTGGGGATATAGCTCAGGTGGTAAAATGTTTACCTTGCATGAATAAGGCCCTGGGTTCAATCCCCAGCACCATCAAAAAAAAAAAAATTAGTGATTGGGGGGACTGGGGATGGGCTTAGTGGTTCAGCACCCCTGGGTTCAGTCCCTGTTTTTTTTAAAAAATAGTGATTAGCAGTAAATCCTATGTAGAATCAATCCCACTGACATAGTAGGGGCGATAATTTAGAAAAAGCAGGTTTCTCCATGCTACTGACTCATCATGGTTACTTGTTTATCCAACCACTGCGTAGTTTTACATTTAAGAGACCAAAAGACATGGAAGAAGCCTATGCTGCTCACCCTGCAAGAGTCAGAACATTGTTGGGATAACAGATTGTATTAGTTGTTCCTACACTATTTCCATCTGGGACACTCTGTACTTGAGCACTCAAATATTGACTGACACAGATTTATGATCAAGATCTAACTTCTGGGGCTAGGAATGTAGCTCAACGGCAGAATGTCTGCTAGTATGCAAGGCCCTGGGTTTCATGCCCAGCATTGAAAACAAAACAAAAATAAAAAACAAACTTCTGAAAAAAAACAGCTAACCTTGTATTTATTCATTGGCTAAGTATTTAAGCAGTTTTCTTCTGAGTGTGGGGATAATAAGCCCAGGGAATTAAGCTTAATTCCCACATGATTTAGGAGGAAACAGCCGGCCTCTGCCTGCAGTGTTCAAGCATAATGGCAATTTGAGCATATTTGCTGCTTCCAAGAATCATGTGGCAATCAGTTATTTATGTTGCTGGGTAACACCCGCAAGACACGCTCAGAGTGTGAATCAAGCTCAGGCCTAGCAATTCATAATACAATACAGTATTGGTCTCCACAGAGCCAGCCTGGGTGCATTTGAAAATCACACCCTTGGTTCTAATTCCTTACAATTGCTTTGTTTTAATTTTACAAAGTACTTTCACAAGATCTTATTTTAGCTGGGTGCCAAAGTAGGTACCTGTAATCCCAGAGACCCAGAGACACAGGCAGGAAGATGGCAAGTTTGAGGCCAGCTCGGGCAATTTGGCAAACCTTGTTCTCAAAATAAAAAATAAAAAGGGCTGGGGATGTAGCTCAGTGGTAGGGCACCCCTAGGTTGAATCCCCAGTACTAGGGGGAAAAAAGATCTTGTTTTATGATAATCTCTAAGGAACACATTCAAACCATCGTCTAGAAAGGAGCAGACATTTACCATATGTCTACAGATCCATATGCTGTGCTTAGATTTATTCTTTAAATTAGCTCAGATATTGGAGAGGGTAAAGATCAAAGTTCATTACTTGCCAGGGAATCTAAGTTATAATAAACAGATAAGATACTCAAGGAAAAGAAGTTTTTGTCAGTCTATGACACTTCTCAGGATGATCAACTGTGTCATTTCCCAAGAATTTCCCGTTAGATAGTACCGAATAGCGGAGCAAACTAATTTCATAGCAAGTATTTTTATGAATATTGTTCTGCTAGATTCCAGTAAAACAAATATTTAAAGAAACCATTTACTAAGCCCTCCATAGAATTATATTAAATGCTAACCATCCCGTGGCTTAGAAATTCAGTTTCTCCTTGAAATACAATGAATACATTCTAACTTTTAATTGCAAAGAATCTCATTTTTGTAATTTAATTAATTTTGAGGTATTGGGATTGAATCCAAAGTTATAATTAGCCACTGAGCTATACCTCTGCAGGCTTTTATTTTTATTTTATTTTATTTTTTGGTACTAGGCATTGAACCCAGGAGTGCTTGACCACTGAGCTACATACATCCCCTGTTTTGAGACAGAGTCTTGCTAAATTACTGAGAGCCTCACTAAGTTGCTGAGGCTGATTTTGAACTTGTTATCCTCCTGCCTCAGCCTTCCTAGTTGCTGGGATTACAGGCTGGCTCCAACCCTTCAAAAAAAAAATTAGTTTTTTTATTTTTGGTACTAGGGATTAAACTCAGGGGCATTTAACCACTGAGCCACATATCCAGCCATTTTTCGTATTTTATTTAGACAGGGTCTCATTGAGTTGCTTAGGGCCTTGCTAAATTGCTGAGGCTGACTTTGAACTCATGATCCTTCTGCCTCAGCCTCCTGAGCTGCTGGGATCACAGCACCTGGCTTTTACCCCCATTTTGCATTTTTTTTTTTTTTAACATTTTTAGTTGTAGACAGACTCAGTGCCTTTATTTTATTTATTTTTCTGTGGTGCTGAGGATCAAACCCAGTGCCTCACATGTGCTAGGCAAGTGCTTTACCACTGAGCTATAGTCCTAGCCCTTTAGTTTGTTTATGAGACAATTCTTGCCCAGTTGCTAAGGCTGACTTTGAATTTTGATCCTCCCACCTTAGCCTCTTGAGTTGCTGGGATGATAGGTGTATATCACTGCACCCAGCTATAATTTTATTTATTTAAATTTATTTCATAATTTTATTGAGGAGCTTAGAAGTTTTTTTGAGGTGGAGTTTTCTTATTTAGTGCCTAAGGCCAGGCCTCCCAACTCTTTTCAAATTCTGGCACATCTATAACATGATAGTGTATATGCGTTTATATGGCTGGAAGTGACCAGTCCAGTAACTGGATTCCCTGAGGGCTGCAATTCCTAGTACTTTGGATAGAAAGTTTTATTTTAACTACCTTCCAGCTATATGCTCTGCTGCAAACTTGTGATAAAAGCTGCATTGAGATAAGGTCTTGCTAAATTGCTCAGGCTGGCCTCGAACCTGCAATCCTTCCGCCTCAGCCTCCCAAGTTGCTGGGATTACAAATATGCACCACCACACTTTGCTGCCAGCAGTTAATAAATGGGATGACATCAAATTTAAAAGCTTTGGCACAACAAAGGAAACAATTAGGAATGTGAAGAGAGAACCTACAGAATTGGAGAGTATCTTTGCTAGCTACTCTTCTAACAGAGGATTAATATCTAGAATTTATAAAGAACTCAAAAAATACCAAGACTGCCAAATAACCCAATTAATAAATGGGCAAATGAGTTAAACAGACACTTCTCAAAATGGCCAACAAACATATGAAAAATGTTTAACATTCATTAGCAAATAGGGAAATTCAAATCAAAACTACACTGAGGTTTTATCCCATACCACTTAGAATGGTAGTCATCAAGAATATAATAATAAATGCTGAAGAGGATGTGGAGAAAAAGGAACACTTTTACACTGTTGATAGGATTGTAAATTAGTACAACCACTATGGAAATCAGTTATAGAGGTTCCTCAAAAGACTAGGTATGGAATCACCATATGACCCATCTATAACACAACTTGGTATTTATCCTAAAGAATTAAAGTTAGCATATTATAGTGATTATACAAAGCCCATAATTATAATTATAGCAGTACAATTCACAATAGCCAAACTACAGAAGCAGTCTAGGTGTTCATCAGTGGATGAAAAGATAAAGAAAATGTGTTATAAATACACAATAGAGTCTTTTTTTTTTTTTTTGGTGGTGCCTTGTGCTTTCGAGGCAAGCAACTGAGCTATATCCCCAGCATCACAATGGAGTAATAAAGAAAATGAAATGATGTCATTTGTAGTAAAATGGATGGAACTTGAGATCATTATGTTTAGCAAAATAAGTCAAACTCAGAAAGTTAAAGGTCGTATGTTTTTTCTCATGTGGAAGCTAGAGAATAAAAAGGAAAAGAAAGGTGGGAGGGTGGGGGTCTCATGAAAATCAAAGGGAGATCAGTAGAGGAAAGGGAACAGGGAGTAGGAGGTTGGAAGTGCTAGGAAGTGATAACTGGCTAAATTACATTTTTATATTGTGTGTATGTACAGATATGTAAGAACAAATCCCATAGTTATCCACACTTATAATGCAACAATAAAAAATGTGGAAAGAGAAGAACAACCAAACTTCTTTGGAGAGTTAATGCATGCTGCTTCTTCATGACTTCTAAAGGTCCCAGCTTAATGCTTTCTGTGATATGAACCTTGTTTCAATAGCAAGTTAGAACTTGGACACTGTGGGTGCTGTGCACATGTATGCTTTTTATGCAAAGGAATGACATGAATTGATGCCTTTAAAAAGTATTGCTTAGACTAAGATTTTCAAATGCACTTAAGTTTAAACATACTTGATAATGATCATTTTGAGAAGCCTAGGAAATTTCCTGAAAACTTAAGTAATACCTTGAAAAATAAATACCTTCTATTGAGGTGATTTTGTTCATTAGTTTGAATTCTCTCTGTAGCAGGAAATCTGCAGTGACTCTATCCTGAGGTCTAAACAATATTTTTCCACTCAGTTCTTTGGGATCTTTCCTGGCCACATGGATAAGTGTCCAGGGAAAATGTAAATGTACTTAAGTTTTTCAAAATGCCAGTGCCCCATTAACCTAATGGGTGGTTGAAAATAAGTAATCTCATAGAAGGCAATTTTATAGCTATAAATGTGACACTAGCGTGGCAACCTTTCAATGAGCTACTTTTCAACTCTGAAAAACTTTAAAAATTCTCATTTTGGGAATGTGAAATATGGCCATTGCATCTGAGTGAGTTTACAAGATAGCAGAAATTCCTAAATGGAGAAGTTAGAGTGAAGACACTAGAGATTGTCCTGCTTTAAATAGGAGCATCATAGATAACATCAGCTTGCATTTTAGTCCCCACACAAAACTCATTAAATTCTTTTTTCTTTTTTTTTCCTTTTTGAGGTACTGGGGATTGAATCCAGGGCCTCGTGCATGGTAGGCAAGTGCTATACCACTCAGCTACACCCCCAATCACCATCACCCACACCTTTTTAAACAATTTTTATTTTTTGAGACAAGGTCTAACTGGGTTGCCTTAAGCCTCCTGAGATAAAATTTGTTTTTTTAAGGTGACCTTTAATGATTAAAAATAAAACCCCCTTGCAAATCAAGTAAGTGAGTAAATCAGTAGCCAACAACCTAAAATGAAGTTTTTATTTTTCTTGCTCACATGATTTTTATTTGTTTGTTTTTCCTTCTCTGTTCTAACTTCCTCAATTGAGCCTTTATTATGACAAGGAAAAAAAAAACCCGACTATTTCTCCTCATGCCCAATTAAAAACAGGAGAAAAGAATATAAGACATACATGATTAAAAAGCAGAAGAAAAATAATACACAGATTAAAAGAGAATTGTATTAAACATTCACTTTTGTGTTATCAGGTGAATTTCACTCACTCCCAAACAGTCACAGAGAAAAACACTGGCAAGCTGGGTTTAGACTCTCTCACCATTGACACTCCAAATTGTGCTGGGAGTGTCCCCACTTTGTTGGAAGTACAAAGTGTGGAAATGTCCCTTCGGCAAGTGACCATAGCTGGCTCGGCACTGCAAGCCCTTGCCCCTGCGCAGGGCCAGTCCCAGCTCAGGTCTTCAGTCCGAGGTAGAAGTACTGCTGTGACTTTCCAGGCGAGCAAGAGGCAGGTGAGGAGCAAGCACTCTTAGACTAGACTTTATTGTGTGGTGACAAGTTTCACAATTGTGCTGATGATCCGGGAGCCTCTAGGACAGGTACACAAGTCTATGCTTGGGTTTTTAATTTTATCCTGGAGGAGCTGGTCAAGTTCACAACGAAGTTCCTTTACTAATTCAGCCACCTATATACAATGAAAGCCGCAGTATGAGTGGACAGGCTATCAGAAGGAAATAGCTCAATTATGGTCACCATTACTTAGGCTTCTGATATTAATTTTAACTCCATGAGGATGAAAACAATCTAAACACATTTTCATTTTGTAATGTACAAAATGAGGTCCATTATAAAAAATATCATATCTCATTTTAAGGAAAGGTTAATTCTGGAAATATGGTGTTTATAAAGTATTCTCCACTCTTAAAGCATGGTTGACTTTTACCCTTTGTCTCATGAGAAGCAGAAAAATGGAGAATTAAAATGAAAAATTAAAAATAGCAGATATTAAGCAAAATTGGGATACACTATGCTTTTATCACATTCTACTCATGCTGATGTTGTAGAGGCACTTAGATGTTTTCTCAACATCTGTTTTGCCCCGTCCCACTGCATCAACTCTGCCATTTGGACCCTGGGGTTCATGCTGTGAAACCTGCCGGAGTGAGTAGCTCAGGTACTCCAGGCCTTCAAAGCTGGTACATCCCTTTGGTTACAGCAATTGGTTTAGGAAGGAAGCTATGATGGAAACAAGAAGATTCTGTTTCCTTTTCTAGATGGTATGCTGTACAGAGTGAAGCAAGAAGCTATTGAAGCCAGGATATTATAACAAGGCCTGTACTACAAGGATAGCTAGGTTTTTGTCATGATTGAACTGCTGAATCAAACCAACCTTGCTTGGCCCCCTTGACCTGCACTGTTCCATAGGTGACTACATGAAATGTGGCTGGTCCAAATTGAGATACATTGAGAGTAAAAATACAAACCAGATTTCAAAGACATTCTATGGAAAGAAGATGTACAATATTTCAATAGATCTTTAAATTAATTACATGTTGAAATGAAAACATTTTGGATGTATTAGGTTAAATAAAATATATTAATGTAAAATGTTTTCATTTCACCATTTCCTTCCTTGTGTGTGTGTGTGTGTGTGTGTGTGTGTGTGTGTGTGTGTGTGTAGTTGGGTATTGAACCCAGAGTCTTCTGCATGTTAAGTATATTCTCTACCAACCCTGCTCCACTCCTGCCTGCCTCATGTCCCATGGCAGACTCATCCTTTACTTTTAATTAGCTTTGCTGTTCTTGGTTCCTAAATGAACTTCTGTACTTCAAATATCAAAAACCCTTATAGCCTGACCCTCAAGAACAACAGACCAATTATCCCTTTACCTGATGAGAAGCAGCTACAAAACGGATCCAGCCATCATCCAAGGAGACCACGAACTCTCCTCTTTGAAGCTGCACATTCACTTGGCCTCCTCCAAACAAGACCAGTGGGTACACAGATACCATGCTGCAGTCACGGATGAATATCCGACTTGTTTTGATTTTCTCATGGTACAACAGATAGGGGCTGTCAAAATGTCTGACCTATAACATAAAATCTCAAATGACAACAGTGATGTCACTGGCAATATAAGGAGCATCCCTCCAGTCCTATGGATTTAAATACTGCTTGTTCATTAATTATACCCCAATTTATATCTAGCCTGCACCTTTTCTCTGAGCTCCAGGATTATATGTGCAATTACCTACTTGCCAACTTCATTTGGACCTCAAACTTTTTTGTGTTCAGGGTTGCGGGGAACTCACTAGTAGAACCTTGCCTAGCATATGTGAAACTCTGGGTTAGAGCCCCAGCACAAGAAACAAAACCAGAAAACTCAAACCCAAACTTTCTGTGTTTAAAGGAATTTTTTTTTTTTTTTTTTGGTGGTGGTACTGGGGATTGAACTCAGGGGCACTTGACCTCTGAGCCATATCCCCAGCCCTATTTTGTATTTTATTTAGAGACAAGGTCTCACTGAGTTGCTTAGTGCTCTGAACTCACAATCCTCCTGCCTCAGCCTCCTGAGCCACTGGGATTATAAGCATGAAGCCCTGTGCCAGAATCCAAAGGTGACTTTTTTAAATTAATTTTTTTAGGGTACTGGGGATTGAACCCAGGGATGCTCTACACTGAGCTACATCCACAGCCACCTTTATACTTTTTGAGACAGGGTCTTGCTAAATTGCTGAGGCTGGCCTCAGACATGTAATCTTCCTCATTCAGCATCCAAAGTAGCTAGGATTACAGGAGTGTATCATCATGTCTGGTGCTCATAACTTTTTTTATTATTATTTTTTGTTGTAGAGGGATACAATACCTTTTTTATTTTTATTTATTTATTTTTATGTGGTACTGAGGATCAAACCCAGTGCCTCATGCATGCTAGGCAGTGCTCCACCACTGAGCCACAACGCCAGCCCACTCATGACTTCTTAAATCACCAATTCAGAGAAACAATTTTATATTTGAAAGCAGACTTGAGGGGTTTTGTTTTGTTTCGTTTATAGCCAGTAAAATTTTCTTGAAATAGAAAAAGTTTATCCAGAAATAGTCCCATTGCTAGTCTGTTTATAATTATTCAACTTTCTTTAAGTCAGTGGTATGGCTGGGACACTATCAGTGATTAAACAAGGTGTGCCTGATTTAAGGGACTGTTTCTCACTCAGGACCTGCCATAAATAAATATAAGTATGCACCACCATTCTGACCTGATAGTTCACAGAGGAAGGGTGGATGTGTACATATCCATCATTCTTTGTCACAAACTTCAACTCAGCTGATTTTGGTTGCATTCTGACAGCACCACTGCTGGTCTTCTGAAATTTTCCTTCCGGGGTCTTCACCTGAACAACAAATATTTGTCAAAAGAGATTGTAATATACATACTTTTATTGTAGGGCATGTCCCTCTGCATAAACCAGTCTTGTTTGAATAGCTTTGCCATTCTTTCATTTCTTTGTTTCCTTTTGAAAACAGTATAGCTTACTTGTTTGTTTGCTTATTTATTGATTGATTGATTGATAGCTACCACTTCATGGTATGTACAGTAGCTTTGAGGATTTATATCACAAAACAGCCACATGGGGATAAACTATGTTGATATTTTAGGGTCTGCAGCTTTTAATTTTAGGTGCTGGGGATGGGACCCAGGGCCTCAATGCTACATAAGCGTTTTACCACCAAGCTACATCTTCAGTCCCAAAAGAGGATTCTTTTTCGTTTCTTTGAGGCAGTGTCATTGTGTTGCCCAGGCCGGCCTTGAACTCATGGGTTCATGATATATTCCTGCCCCAGCCTCCTTAGTAGCTGAGGCTACAGGACCATGACACTGTGCCTGACACTTTGAGTCTGTATTGGCTACCAGGCACAGAGATCCAGCTGGTGACACTGGAGCAGAAAACGGAGTATTAATCTCAATCCCAATATAACATTTCTAAATAAATTTCTTTCAGAACAAAAAAATTCTATAGATTATTTCATTTAAAATATTGAAAGGGCTGGGGATGTGGCTCAAGCAGTAGCGCGCTCGCCTGGCATGCGTGCGGCCCAGGTTCGATCCTCAGCACCACATACAAACAAAGATGTTGTGTCCGCCGAAAAACTAAAAAAAAAAAAAAAATAATAATAAATATTAAAATTCTCTCTCTCTCTCTCTCTCTAAGATATTGAAAATCTGGGGGCTGGAGTTGTGGCTCAGCGATAGAGCACTTGCCTAGCATGTGCAAGGCCCTGGGTTCGATCTTCAGCACCACATAAAAATAAAATAAAGATATTAAAAAATACATAAAATAAAATATTGAAAATCTGATTTTATATACACACATAATTTTTTTTACAAAATAATGTTTACTGTAAAAATACATAAGAAAAAATTTAACTACATGATTAAGAAATAACTAGCATTACTGATAAATATTTTATTTTTCTCTGCTAGATTTATGTTTACATATAGAAAACCATAGGCACAAAATAATATCAATAAAAAGATACACATGTATTGAAACTAAAATAGGACCTTTTCCTACTTAATAGATGGAGACCATTTTTCCACGTTGTTAAATATTTTCCTAAGATGTAATCCTCAAGGATTATACCACATAAAAATAAAGGCACTGTGTTGTGTCTATCTACACCTAAAAAATAAAATATTAAAAAAGAAATTATAGTATCACTAATACATTTCCTTTAATTGGAAATTTAGATTGTATGCTGAATGAACATTCTTTAGTTTTATTTTTGTGCACATCTGCAACTATTTTCTAATAGTAAGCTCCAGAAATGAAACTTCTAAGAAGGGTATATAAAATTTTATTCCCACTCAGAGAGAAAGTGGTTGTTGAGGGACTTATGACAGGACAGTGTTTAAGTTTGTTTGTTTGTTTTTTAATAAATTTTGCCAATTTGAAAAGTGCAAAAAAGGTATCTCTTTGTTTTGTTTTTTTTACTTATTTATTTTTGTGGTACAAGGATTGAATCTGGGATCTTGACCATTGAACTATATATATCCCCAGTCCTTTTTAATTTTTATTTTGAGATAGGGTCTCAATAAGTTGCCGGGGCTGGCCTTGAACTTGCCATTCTCCTGCCTCACTCTCAAGTAGGTAGAGTTATAGGTAGACACAATCACACCTGGCTTCTTTTTTTTTTTTTAAAGAGAGAGTGAGAGAGAGAGAGGGGGACAGAGAGAGAGAGAGAATTTTAATATTTATTTATTTTTTCTTAGTTCTCGGCCACAACATTTTTGTCTGTATGTGGTGCTGAGGATCGAATCCGGGCCGCACGCATGCCAGGCGAGTGCGCTACCGCTTGAGCCACATCCCCAGCCACACACCTGGCTTCTTTGTTGTTTTAATCTGCATTTTTATTTTTTTGCAGTACTGGGGCTAGAACCCAGGACCTTGTGCACTGAGTTACATCCCCACTTGCCCAGGCTAGCCACGAATTCGTGACCCTCCTGTTTCAGCTTTCTGAGTAACTAGGATTACAGATGTGTACCACCATGTGCCACTTTTAATTTGGATTTCTCCATGCTAATGTTGAATGTTGTTTTTTTGGGGGGGAGGGGTACCAGAGATTGAACTCAGGGGCACTTGACCACTAAGCCATATCCCCAGCCTTATTTTGTATTTTATTTAGAGACACTAAATTGCTTAGTGCCTCCACGTTGCTGAGGCTGGTTTTGAACTCATGATCCTCTTGTCTCAGCCTCTCAAATCACCAGGATTACAGGCATGCACCACAGCGATAGGCTGAATATTATTTTTGTGTATGCACTGTATGTTCTTTCCTGTCCTTTGCCTACTTTTCTATTAGATTGTATTAGATCTTTTTTCCAGTCTTATTGATGATCATCACCTAAAATTTCTTATAGCATATTCAGGATTTTTTTCTATTTTCTTGGCACCAGGGATTGAATCCAGGGGCACTTAACCACAGAGTTACATTCCCCAGCCCTTTTTATTTTTTATTTTGAGACAGGGTCTTGCTAAGTTGCTTAGGGCTTTGCTAAATTGTTGAGGCTGGCTTTGAACTTATGATCTTCCTGCCTCAACCTCCTTAGCTGCTGGGATTATAGGTGTGCGCTGCCATGCCTGGCCAGGGATTTTGTTTGTATACTTTTAAGTCTCCATATGAGTTTTTCTCACTTTCTTTTAAAAAACTATTTACATCTTGAATTAACTTTAGATTCATAGAAAGTTGCCTAAGTACAGAGTATTTGGGGGCTGGGGTTGTGGCTTAGTAATAGAGCGCTCACCTAGCATGTGTGAGGCCCTGGTTTGATCTTCAGCACCACATATAAATAAATAAATAAATAAAATTAAAAAAAAAGTGCAGAGTATTCTTTGTGCTCACCCAGTTTCCTCCAAGGGTAGCATAGTATAATATCAAAAGCAGCAGACATATATCCAAATGATTTTCTTTTTTTGGCTGGGGGCGGACTGAGAGGAGCGGGGGGCAGTGCTGGGACCTAAGCTAGGACTTTGTGCATATCCAAATGATTTTTAAGAAAAATTTTTTATTGGTTGTTGATGGATCTTTATTTTATTTGTTTATTTATATGCGGTGCTAAGAATCAAACCCAGTGCTTCACACATGCTAGGCAAGTATTCTACCACTGAACTACAATCCCAGCCCCCAAATGATTTTTTACAGCACATTTCAACAGTTCAAAAAGCATGCAAATGCTAAGCAGAAAATAAGCCATAAATTAATCAGCAGATTTAAATTGAACATTAACAAAAAGCTAGGGTCTTAATTCAGTATCCTGCCACATTTACTTCATTCTTTCTAACTTTAAAATTGTCCCTTGTTAGAGCTAGAAAATCAAAACTCAGGTAAAATTCCAAAAGCACATCCAAGGAAGGTTTCCAGAAGGCTGACCATGAGTAGTCTCTGGCAAAGCACAGTTTTGTGTGATTTGTTCTCTAATTTTAGTCCAGAGTAGAAAGCATAAAGAAAACTACAGCAGAATCAAGTTTCTACCTAACAGAGAAGGTTAATTACATATAGGTTGGCTAGAGAAGTGACTTTTATGTTCATTCTAATTTCTGGAATGTAATAATATGTCAGAAGGATTAAAAAGGTACTTTATTATCTGGGCACAGTGGTATACCCTGTAATCTTAGCTACTTGGGAAGCAAGGCAAGAGGATTCCAAGTTTAAGGCCAGCCTGAAAAACTTAGGGAGATCATGATTCAAAAAAAAAAAAAAGACTAACTGGGGATATAGTTCAGTGGTAAAGTGTCTGCCTAGCATGCAGGAGACCCTAGGTTCTATTCCAAGTACCACACAAAAAAGGCTCCTCATTTTACATAATAAATGTATCCCTGATATATCTATACAGTTGGGGAGAATTAAAGAACTGGAAATGTATATCAAATATGTATGAGCTGTGTGTTTGTATCTCTTTAAGATGACTGATGAGCATATTTTAAGTTTATCCCCTTGTTACAAATCAAATAAGAAATGGAAGGATCCAGGAAAAATGTTTTGTTACCTGCACTACATTTGGATAAAGAGCAGCACATAGCATTGCTGATATCAGCTTGGGGTTCTCAGCATTTGAGTTTGCCTAGGAGAGAAATACAATATTAATCATTCAAGAAATTTTACCAGGTAATATGGCTACTTCTGCCTGGAATTTATGATTATATTTCATGTGATCTCTATCTTAAGCAAACAAACAAACAAAAAATCTAACTTCTATTTCTTTGCTAGAAAAATTTTGTCTAAGTAAAAAGTAAACCTTCTGACTCACAGTCACACAGCAGCCACTTCAAGGAGCCCATAATGACTCTCTAGATCACTGCAAAGCAGTTATAAAACCAGTGTTCCTGATTATGATGTGAGGTTATTGTTGTTGTTATTATTATTATTATTATTATTTTAAAAAGGCCATTGTTAAGTATCAGTGGAGAGATTCCACTGTTTCAGATGGAGAGATTCCATCTGGTTCATGAGATGTTTAGAATCTCCAGAACAGAAGAACATCAAGTTCATCTTGAAGAAGTACTCTTCCTATAATTATAGGATCATCCTTGGTTGGAAAAAGTCTGCCCTGATTTGAGAAATATTACTGGAAGTCTACTGTACTTTCATGAATTAAGAACTACTGTATTGGCTGGGGATATAGCTCAGTTGGTAGAGTGCTTGCCTTTCATACACAAGATTCAATCCCCCCCCCCCCAAAAGCAACAATGAACAGAAAAAGCATCCTGTTCTCACCAGTGTTAGCTGCCACACTTGGGGAAAGAAGAAAATCAAGAATGCCACTAACCTCCTGTTTATAGGACTTAAGTGAAGAAGAATGTTCACCAAGTATTCTGGAATTAATATTTTACTCATGAGCTAATTAATTAGAAATATGAAGTAACTACACATTCTTTACCTCTTCTCCTGTGGCATCTAGGACACCATCTCCTCCTTGGGCCCTTTTCTCAATTTCCCTTGCTCTGAGTCCCTCCTTTACAAACCCTATATCCGATAATAGTTCAGTGAATTGTCGTTTGAGGCTGGCCATTTCCTGAAAGAAGTGGAAACACCTTTAAGAAAGGGCATCAGTATAGCAAAGGGGGTGTCCAGACTTACAACAATGAGACCACACAAATGTATAACTTTGGTGGGTAGCAAACTTATACAAACTAGCAGACAGAGCTGAGAGCTACATGGACATTCAAAAATATCAGAAAACCCATGGATCATTTATTTAACTCTATATTTTTAAACATGTTCACTGGAGGTGGAGGTGGTCTTATTTTTTCTGAAAATTCTCAGGACAATAAAAAAATGTAGTTTATTTTGCTTGTGGCACTGTTTACTATCTAGTTTTCTTTTGCTTGCATTTCTGTTCATGTCTTCATGTCAGTTCCTTAACTGTGCCTAGAGTGGCTAATGATTCTCTTAAGGAAATTCTTCAGGGGCTGGGGATGTGGCTCAAGCGGTAGCGCGCTCGCCTGGCATGCGTGCGGCCCGGGTTCGATCCTCAGCACCACATACCAACAAAGATGTTGTGTCTGCCGAGAACTAAACAATAAAACATTAAAAATTCTCTCTCTCTTTCTCTCTCCTCTCTCACTCTCTCTTTAAAAAAAAAAAAAAAAAAGAAATTCTTCAGAACTTTCTCTTCCTCCTACCTGTGATCTTGCTGGCTCACATTAGTTCTTAGGAATGGGACATTATTAAATGTTTTAGAGTTGAACACTCCTTTTTATAGCTTACTTAGCATATATAAACCCTGGGTTCAATCCCCAGTGCTTAAAACAAAATTTTTTTATAAGTTACATATCTGACACTAGAAAAGGAGATAATCCAAAAAAGTAAAAACTAAGCAATCCAATTGATGACAATTTAAGTATTTTCTTATAGTGTCTCAAGTACACATGAATAACATGGCAAAATATGACTAGGAATTAAATATACTAGTCTCCATTTTACCACAAGGTTTTCACTGAGATCTTATAAAAATTCTACAATTAGTCATGTGCCGTGGCCATTTCCAAATCCTTCTTCTCCCAGCTACTCAGGAGGCTGAAGGCAGGAGTATCACAGGTTTGAGACCAGCCTGAGTAACTTAGTGAAACCTCATGTCAAAATAAAAAATAAAAAGTGTTGGGAAAACTGACTCCTACTAAGCAGTTATTTCCACTGTGCCAATATTCTATTCTATCTTCTATATTCAGAAGAGGTGACCTCCAGGGAGAAACAGGTCAGTTGAAAGTTTAAGCACAGAAGACTGATGTCATAGTTTAGCAGTCCATTTTATGTAGCTGGGAAAGCTAAGCATATTCCAGAAATAACATTTTTGATGTCAAGACAGAACAAGGGAGATAAAGTTGCAATGCCCTCTGGTGAGCAACTATAGTGTTTGGAAGATGAATGAAAATAAACTGTCACAGAAACAACTCACCTGCAGAACTCTTCCTGACAAGAAGTTTTGTCTGCAGTAATTATAACTTGCACGCGCACCTTCTTTTGTACTCAGTTGCCACCCCTAAATTGTGGAGAAAAATCAAACTGAACTCACTTTGTTTTTAGTGCCAACTCTGTTAACCAAAGTTATTTGGTTAAGTACTTACCTTGTATGCTTGCAGAAGGGCCAGATAGTCACTGTTTGCAAATGCAAATTCCAGCTTTTTCTGGTTGGCTTCTTCTTTTTTATCCCAGGGAGACACCTAAGTGAGAAAAATGATTTGAAGGACGTTTCATCTGAGGGTTTTTTGGGTTTTTTTTGTATCTTTAATTATTTATTTGTTTTTATGTGGTGCTGAGGATGGAACCCAGGACCTCACCCATGCAAGGTGAGCACTCTACCACAGAGCTACAACCCCAGTCCACATCTGAGGTTTCAAATGGCACTTTCCTATAGATGAAGCCAGGTGCCTGGGGCTAGCATTTTGTGTGGAACAAAGCATACTCTGTGGGTCAGCTGGTTAAAAGCAAGTATGGCAGTAACTGGCAAGCTAATGGTCTTTTCTTTCCTGTGAGTCTGTCCACCCACCCAAAATTAGCTCTTCTGGGTCTTTTAGTTCCAAGTAGCAAGAGTCATCAAAGAGCAATTCAATCTTTTTGTTGTTTTTGTTCCTTTTCTTTTTGGGTACAGGGGATTGAACCCAGGGCCTTGCACATGCTGAGAAAGCTCTTTTTTATAGATTTTTTTTATCTTTTATATTGTGAGTCTCTCCTGCTTCTCTACCCATAAGTAATATTTTCAATAATGTTCACAGAACTTCCTTTTTTTCTATAAATTTGTAAAATAAGCAGAGAAGTAAATTTTCACTGCTTTCCACTCTCCTATCAATTCTTTATCAGGCTCTGAAGACACCAGCATAAGCTGCAGTAGCTCCTCCTGGCAAGCTAAACCAAGGCTGTAGCTGTGACACCATTGAAAATCATTAGAAACCATTTCTAGTACGTCTCTCAAATTTTCGTACATCTGAATAACTTTATAGGTAACATAACAGCAACAATAAAATTTTTTCTTTCTCTCTCTTTTTTTTTTTTTTTTGGTACTGGGTACTGAACCAAGGGGTGCTTTATCAAAGAGTTATATCCCCAGCCCTTTGAACTTGGGATCTTCCTGCCTTGGCCTCCCAAGTGTCTGGGATTGCAGGTATGTGCCACCATGCCTGGCTAAAATTTTATTTTCTATTTGAAAGTAAAATTCCTTCTTTCTTAGGTAATTCAGTGGGTAAATGATTACATTAATATCATATTTAGAGAGTCCAACAAAGGATGGGTACTCAGTTTTGGCTAAGAATGACATTAGCATTTCTAATGAGTCTTTCCAAATTCCTAATGAAAGAAAACAGTGAGTGACTGTATTGAGATAATTTGAGAAATAGGCAATGGGAAGTCCTATTCACAAAGTTCATACTGACTGTGTGTCCTTAAAAAATTCATATCCAACATGTAATATTTTAGGGGGCTCACACCCCTGATGCTCTCAGGATCCGCTTAGAGACTATGGCATAAACTCTACAAGAATGTTGTTTACTTACAAAAGGTGATTTAAAGGCCAAGCTGGCAGCAATGGTGAGAGCAGGATCCAAACAGCGGAAGATAGACCCAAATAGCATCAGTTTGCCGATTCTCACATCCACAGGCAGAGAGGCCAAATGATATCCTAGAGGGGTCAATTTTTCATCTGGAGTTAATGCTCCCAAGTCTCGTAATCGTATTTTTGAGGCACGGAGAGAATCAGCATGTGGAGGTTCAATGAGCCGAGAGAACACAGATTGTAGATTATGAGTGCTAAACATCTCTAAAATTTTAATTCTGAAAAAAAAAAAAACAAAATACACTTAGATAATTATTAGTGTATATGTACTTGGTACTTAGCTTTTTCCCAAATGAGGTATTTCATTTTAAGACGTGCACTGACAGAAATACACTTACATTTGCCCCTTATCTCACCCTCCCTCATGGGTTAATCAACTTTCAAAGTTCTCTTGAATCTCTTCATTCCTCTCCATTTGCACTGCCACTACCTTAGTTTATGGCATCAGTTCTTCCCCAATTTCTTAGCATTTTTTTCTTGCAGTACTGGGGATTGAACCCAGGGCCTCATGCATACTTGGCAAGTGTTGTACCACAGAACTATACTCCCAGCCCCTTATTCCCCTAATTTCTTAAGGCCTAACTATGGACACAATGTTTGTTTGTCTTTTAATATATATATATTTTTAGTTGCAGATGGATACAATACCTTTTTTTATTTATTTGTAAGTGGTGCTGAGGATTGAACCCAGTGCCTACCCATGCAAGGCAGGTGCTCCACCACTACTGAGCTACAACCCCAGCCCTGACACAATGTTTTTTAATCTCATAGTATCCCTAGTGCTGAGCCCTGTGCTGGGCAAACAGTAGGCTCTCAAAATGCATGTGCTATGGGCTGGGGATGTGGCTCAAGCAGTAGCGTGCTCGCCTGGCATACGTGAGGCCTGGGTTGGATCCTCAGTACCACATACAAACAAAGATGTTGTGTCCACCAAAAACTTAAAAAATAAATATTAAAAAATTCTCTCTCTCTTTAAAATAAAATGCACGTGCTACAGAAAAGAAGAACTATAATAGTTTTGTATGAGTAGTTTTTTCCCCCCTTTCAGTAATTTTTTATGGGTATACTTTCTCAAGGGAATGACTGGCTCAAAGAGCATGGATAGTTTTACAGTTCTCATATATTATCAAGCAAGTTTTCAGAAAAGTTGAATCAAAGGCTTCCCAGTCTCAATAACATTAAATTTGATCATTCATTCATTAAATCCTGTTTTATGATATTTGTTCATTAAGTAAATAATGGTGTTTTCAAGTTTCATTCACTTTTCTCTGATAATGAGGCTATAGATTTTTCCCTGGGATAATTTGATATTGTTGTTACCCCAGAAGGAATTCCTTGATGTTATTTTCCTAACTTACAAATGTATTCTTGAGCTCTATTTAGGGCCATGTTCTGCAATATAACAGATCTCTATATGCAGAAAGTTGAAAGAAACGTCAAAGAACACACTGAAGAACTCTTTCTTTGCAAATGAATGAGTTCACCCATGTACATTCTTAGCAAAATATCTTCTACTAGGAAAAGAAAACCATGGAACTTAAATAGGGTGAGAAACCTTTTAGAAGCAGAAAACAAAAAATCAACATGTAACCTTAGACACAGCTGTTCCAATGGCACTCTTTGTATTTCTGGTAGCTGCTGCTTTAAAAGCTGGTGGTTGTAGTGATGACTAGTAAATAAATGGAAGCAGACCCCAGATGCAACCCGGCCGGCTCGACCCTTTCTTTGCAGGGCATTTGCTTGAGATACAAAAGTATCCTCTAGACTTTCCATCCCTTTGCTGGCATCATATCTATAAAGAAAAAGGAAATAAAAATTTAAACTATTTTACATGGACAGAAGAGATGAATTACACTTTACCTCTGTAGAAGGACACAGTGCCCTGTGTGTTCTAGAATAGTTGAGTCCCTCGTGGGCCCAGCTAGTGCTGATTTAAATGGTATCAAGTACCAATACATTTTCTTTATTCAATTCTTTTTCATTTAAATACAGTAAAATCTTATGAAGACTATGAGAGGAAAACTGATTGTCTCCAAGGTAAAAATCTTAGAACTTTATGCTTGACTTTTAAGATTCAAGGTCCTGGCTATTCACACATCACACATAAAGTTTTCATAAGGTATTTTTAAAATAGTAATCTATGTATCTTAGCATTAGCCATTAACAGCTGTCACCCTAAATCTTTAGTCCTTGTAACATCACCTCTTTTCTTTCATTTTCCCAGAATCAATGACATAGACAACATCATCAATGGTTATGGAAGTCTCAGCAATGTTGGTGGAAATTATAATCTTGGTTATACCCACTGGGGGTTTTACAAATACAGCCTGTTGCTCTTCACTGGATAAAGATGAGTGAAGAGGGTGAATAACACATCTGAAAAGAAATAAAAGCACATTAAATAATCTGGCACAAAGTACTGAAATTAAGTTACATGGATGAATTTCCATTAAAACCAACAATATGACTTCACATATGAGCAACTTTTCTGCACATGTCCCCAGCTCTTCTAATGGGAAAGTGCTTTCTGACCCTTACAAAATACTCAGTTCTAGGAGCTAAAAACCTTGTACCAACTTGAGAAAAGTGCTAGAGTATAATTCAGTAATTAATAGTCAAGGAGAAGAAATAATTGATATTCTACACATAACAAACCTAGAGCAAACTGACCAGCAGAGAAAAATCTTACCCTTACTTTTTAAATCAGAGAGAGGGAAAAACTGTGATGGAAGTTAAAAAATTTCATTCTTATATTTCTAGGGAGTGTGTTCATTTGCTAGCTTTCCCTTAGATGTGGAGGCATGCCTGGTGTGCCTTGCTGCTAGAACAGGACCCGTTGAAAATTATTTTCTTTCAAAATGGTAGCATTCTTTGTTGTTACTAATGCTGGTCCCCCCATCTGCTCCTCCTCTGGGGAATTTGGCAACTGAATTACATGCAAGTTTGCTGAGTCATAATGCTAAGTGAAGAGAAATATCTTTCTTTGATGGATGGAATAACTGATTTCCTGGAGCAAACAGGTTTGTCCATTTCCAGCTGGCATAAACAAATGTAAGCTTGAAGAGTGACACCAGAGTCTAAAGAGGGCGAGAATTCTAACATGACCCTTCTGGTTGTTCACATTTGCAGATAACTGCAATGGATGATTAAGGATCTAGAAAGCCATTAGCTTACCGATTACTACGTCGATTGTTAAAAAGAGAATTAGACTGTAACTGTTCATAAAGCATTTTGATTTCTGCTAGTCCTGGTAGAAATACAAGTATAGCACCTGGGTGTAGAAAAAGAATCAATAAGATAGCTGAAAAAGAAAAACTAGTATAAATTAAAAACCTGTATTAAACAAAACAAAAATGCAATAATCTGAGAATTTTTCACAATTTTCTTTGTAAAGTCCCCAACAATTTAAATAAATAATAAATTATGGTTTTTGTACATTCTCCAACTTAATAAAGATAAAACTGAGTATGATTATCCTTCTATAACAAGAAGTGAGGTGTGAAAAGCATAATGCCTTACATTACATAAGAATCACAATCGAAGTTCTTCAGACATACTTCTTCAGTGCTCTGGCTACTGACATTCTGTTTCTATAGGAAAAATTAGCCTTCTAACCCTTAAGACTGGAAGATTCTTCTATTATGAATAAAATTCCATAAATATTTTACTGGGAATGAGAAAAAGAAACTACATTTGGCTGGCTAATCTGGTAATATAAATTTGGATACATTTGAAAGAGGCAGCGCATTAACTAGCCCTATCATATTAATAGTTCATGGGCTTTAAATTTTTACATTAAAAAAATACAAACCAATAATGGATCACAGCATAATCCTATGCCAAGAAGTCACTCAGCAATATTTATCTTCTTTAAAATTTTTTTTTTTTAGTTGCAGATGGACATAATACTTTTATTTTTTATTTATTTTTAAAAATATGGTGCTGAGGATCGAACCCAGTGCCTTGCATGTGCTAGGCAAGCGCTCTACCACTGAGATACAACCCCAGCCCACTTATTTTCTTTTTTGCTTTATTCAGAGAACAGGTTGATAACCTTTCACTAGCCCCTCCCTTAATCCCACAAATAACTCATGACCTATTATTTAGTCAATTATTCTTCCCACTAAATAAAGAAGGAATCTAAATGACTAAAAAAAATAAAATGGTCAAAAGAGATCTTGTACGGCTGTTTTGAAATACTTCATGGTATACAAAGAATGTCCACATACATTTTCTCATTTGATCCTCATTAGTCACCTTGTGATTCAGTAACTTGGCCACATCACTGGCTAGTAAGCATGAAGCCTGGATACAATCCTAAGGTTTCTGGTCCCAGATCCATGCTCTTTCCATTGTATGCCCCATGTTCATCATGCTAAAATGCCACAAAATTTTAGAGTAATAAAATAATCTATGTAGATGGGAGGAAAGCATATCTATATTCTTGTGCACTTTATTTTATTTATATTTATTTTGGTGCAGGGGTGGGGTGAGGTGGGGTGGGATGGATGGGGTGGGATTGAACTCAGGAGCACTCGACCACTGAGCCATATCTCCAGCCCTGTTTTGTATTTTATTTAGAGACAGGGTCTCACTGAATTGCTTAGTGCCTTACTTTTTTTTTTTTTTTTTTGCTGAAGTTGGCTTTGAACTCACAATCCTCCTGTCTCAGCCTCCAGAGGTGCTGGGATTACAGGCATGCGCCACTGTGCCTGGCTTTCTTATGCACCTTATGATCTGCTCTGCCCTCATGGCTTTGCCATCTGTATCAGGAATATGTTTAATATTCACAAATGTACTCTAATCACTATATTTACTTCGCTTTGATATTAGGTAATTTTCTAATATTTCTTTTTGACTTCTATGCTTTTTTTTAGTAAGTCTTTTCTTTTAGCACGAAACAAGATATTCAATCTACTGATAATATATTAGCCACAACTGATTATTTGCCAAAAGAAAAAAAAATGCACTTTAATAATTTTACATGCCTTAGTCTTTTTAGAAAATACTACATAATGATTAAGTTTAAGCAGAAGAGGGCAGTCATTCTCACTTCTCTGAAGTACTAACAAGCACATAAATCACTTTATTCAATGATCACCCAATAATGACTGCCCTTTCTTTATTCATGCAACAAATATTTCCTCTATGTCTAAATGTTCAAGTACTGTTTTAGGGTTTAAGAAATATAATAGTGAACAAGAAACTCCTGTTCTGAAGGACTCTACATTCTACTGAAGAAGATGGTGAGTAAGCAAAAGTCTAATTATAGACCATTTTAAGTATAATGAAATGAAAATCATTTTTGGATATTATGATAGGATAGGGGAAGACAAGACATCTTCTGCAGAGAAGACATGTAAGCAGAAACCTGAATCATGCAAAGGATTGAGTTATAAGAAGATCTGGGGTGTCTGCTCTGGGGATAAAGGATTGTAAGTGAGGTGAAGAAGATCCCTGGGACAGGAATACAGTGAGGAGGAGAAAAGTAGTGATTGTTCTGTGCTACAGCAACAGCACTGTTATCAGTGTTGATATCAATACTAAGTGTTTCATAAACCATTATTAGAGATAGTATCTACTGGGCATAAACTCTATGCCAGGCTCAATGTTAAGTGCTTTATCTATGGTTTCTTTTATTTATTTTTCTAACTATGTGTGTAAATGCGCACTCGCATGTATGTGGTGCAGGGGTTTGAAACCAGGGCCTTTGTATGCTAAACAGGTATTCTACCCTGATCTATATCCTCAGCCCCCATGTGGCTGGTTTATTTTAATTCTTGAAATAGCTTTATGTAAGAGGATTTATTACTACTTTTACTGTACAAATAAGAAACTGTGAACTAGGTAAATGTTCAGTAGAAATGATAAAGGCTACAAGATTACAGGATTCCTAAAGAGCAGAACTGGAAAATTTACTAAACTCCAAAGGCTGAGCTCTTAACCCCACTGCTCTGTGGCCTCCCTGTGTGGTCTGCAATGTGATTCAAACAGTGTTTAATTTGTGCATCATTCGGCCTGGATGAAGACGCAGTTACCTGGAGGATAGGAGTGCTTTCCATTCACAATCCACTCTAACAAGGCCTCTATTAATTCAAGATTAACCTTTTCAAAATCCATAATGGACATTGTTTTGATGACTGATTTGCTGACCCCTGAAAGAAAGGGAAAAAGTAGAAGAATAATTATACCTTATTGAAGACAATATGCCTGTGAACTAGGTAAATGTTCAGTTGATTTAACACAGATGTTCTAATTTAATGTACTGAAGTGAACATTTATCTTTTAGTTTCTTGGAAAATATAAATTTCCAGAGTACTTTCTTTTTTTTAATATTTATTTTTTAGTTGTAGTTGGACACAATATCTTGATTTCATTGATTTATTTTTATGTGGTACTGAGGATTGAACCCAGGGCCTTACGTGTGCTAGGTGAGCACTCTACCACTGAGCCACAACCCCAGCCTCCTCTAGAGTACTTTCTAGAGTCAATCTTGAACAATGACTCAAGGAGCAGGCTATTGCCTCTGTTACAGAGACCTAGAGGGGCTACTTTAGACTCCTCTTTCCTTCCTTTTACCACTACACAGTATATGAACTCATGATTCAATCAAATTCTGATCTGATTAGCTCATAGTCAGGGTAACAGCAGTCCATGGAAAGCAACACATAGAGGCCACAGCTTTTATTAGCATCTTTATAACAGTGGCTGTTAATCTTTGGGTTCCCTTAAGTAAATGACAAAACTTATAGATCTTTCCTGTAAACATACATGTGATTTTAAGGGCTTCCCCAAAATTCTTGAAGCCTATCCAGAGACCCTTAGGTCTACAATCTCCTTCTACACCATTTGGTAGAAGACAGTTCTTTGGATTGTACTGTGAGCCTAAGCTCTTTTAAAAACAAGTAGCATACTATTGGGGTGATTAATTCTCCAAACACTATGACCCTTTCTTCCTTTGTGCTCCTGATGGTCCATCACCCTAACTACAGTTTAACTGAAACAAAATAACTATAATAAGTATCAAGAAAGGGAAACTTCCTATATGATGATGGTAAGTTTGAAGAGGGGCAAAAACACAGTTTCTAAACAATGTTTTAGTAGAGTGAACCCCATGTTGGGCAAAATGAGAGAAAGGATTAAACAGACTACACAAACAAGGGTGTGTTTGGATACAGAGGGCAGAGCAGAAAATCACTTTTCTTTGCCAGGATTCCAAATAGTCAGATTTTTCAAAAAGGAGAAAGTATCACTGAATTGAAAAAAGGCAGTGAAGTGAAAATAGTTAATTAAAAAAATATATATTTTTTGGTAGTTTTAACTAATCAAATGTCCTGAAAAAGACTGTCATTTTTTAAATAAAACTATAAAAAGTTCCAGAAATTGAGCTAGAAAACATTATTTAATCTTCTAAAAAATGAAAGAGTAATGAGATCAGTTAGGTCAAGGTTTTTGTTTTATTTTTTAAACAGGGAAACAAAAATTTTCTCAGAAAAACTAAGCAAGGCAGGCACAGTGGCATGCTCCTGTAGTCCCAGATGCTTGGGAGGCTAAGGTAGGATAGCTTCAACCCAGGTGTGTGAGGTCAGCCTAGGCCACATAGCAGGATCCCATCTCAAAAAAAAAAAAAAAAAAACCAAACACACACACACACACACACACAAAAAAAAAAAAAAAAACAAAGGTAGTAACCTTCAGGCCTCTATGTGTTCAGCCAAGCTTATATGTACAGAAAACCACATAGGAATAAAGAATAGCTAGGTGGAGTCTTACTTGAGAGGAAGGTGCAGCTAACAAAATAAATCAAAATGCTTAAGCCAAGAGTAGTAGTGCACACCTGTTATCCCAGCATGCTGTGGTTCCAGCAACTCTGGAGACTAAGGCAGGAGGATCACAAGTCCCAGCCAGTCTTAGCAACTCAGCAAAAAATTGGCAATAACGGAGACTATTGAGAGAACTCTCAAAATCTGAATAATAGATTGTGGATTAAATAAAAGTATTTATTGATCAAAACGTCTTCATTTTGATCACTATATTGTAGTAATGTAAGAGAATGTTCTTGTTCTCAGGAGGTACATATTAAAGTCTTAGGATAAAGGGACATCACATCTGAAACTCAAGAGATTCAGAAAAAAAAAAAAAAAACCAACACAGGTACACAGAACCAACGACAAAGCAAACAAAGCAAAACATTAATTGGTGAGCGAGGGTAAAAGGTGCAAGAGTTTACTGCATAGTCTCAGAGCTTTTCTGGATTGTCTATTTTGGCAAATATAGTAAAATAATCTACATACACTTTGGAACAGCTATTTTTTTCTTTTGGTAACAGGGACTAAACCCAAAGGAAATTACCCACTGAGCCACATTCCCAGCCTTTTTTACTTTTCATGTTGAGGCATGTGAATAACCTTCTCCCTAGGTTGCTTACAGCCTCACTAAGTTGCTGAGGCTGGCTTTGAATCTGAGATCCTCCTGCCTCAGCCTCCGGAGCTGCTGGGATTACAGATGTGCACCATCACAGTTGGTTGGAACTGCTTTTTTTCCTAAGTTTAAGGTTGTTTTGATAAATTAAAGGCAATTGACATAAAAAAGCCACATTTTTCTTCTTCTACATCGTGGTGGGAAAAACACTAGAAATTTTTGGCATGATTATAATATTCACTAGGAAGCATGTTACCTTTATAGCGGGCCAGGAGCTGCTTAAAATCTAACTGTTGATCTGGCACTGCATCTTTGACAGAATCCTGATCCTGGAGGTGAAGAGACAGCCTCAGGTCTTCCTCTACTTCTTCAAATGCAGTTCTGTTGCGTCTTGCTTTAAGTTTTTCCTTTGCAATCTGTTTCATGGAGCGCATATATGGGCTCCCATCCTGTAACACATATCTGAAGAAAGAAGACATATATGTGGGTTTGCTGGTAAAGAACAAAAGTATTCACTTATTTCATGTGCTCATTCAGCAGAATGTTGCTCTGTTTCTGCCTAACTCATGCTATCCTTCCAATCAATCTAGGATTCTGCCTTTGGTTCTGTCTAGAATAGGTAAAAATTTGGATAAAAGTCCTATCCAAGAAAAATATCAAGGACATTCAGAAATGTTTTTTATTTTATTTTCTTCTTTGGTGATCTTATCTATTCCCAATAGTTTCAACTATAATTCCCAGGCAGCTAACTCCCCATTGTTACAACAAAATTTGAACCCAAAACACTAGTTTTTGGCTCAACATCTCTATAAAACCATCTTCAAGATATATCAAAATTTTCTCATTAGTTAGTATTTGTCCATTATAATACTATTAGACTTCATGGCAAAGTGGAAAATGACTAGATTTGCAACCAAAAGCTTTGGATTTAAATCCGAGGTTTGCAATTAAACCAACTTGCCAGGAAACTTTTTAGTAAAGTAATTTCAAAGGGCTTTCTCATCACTTGAGGGAGTTAGATAACTGGTTTGAAACTATTTTTCCTAGAGCCCCAGAGGTTTCTCAGAGCCCCTGGGAAAATTAAGGAATGGGAGGATAGAAAACAAATAGGTGGCCAAGTGAAATGTTGTACTCCTGTAGGAGGAAGCTGAAGCAGGAGGATCATGAGTTCAAAGCCAGCCTCAGTAACTTGGTGAGGTTCTAAGCAACTCAGTGAGATCCTGTCTCTAAATAAAATACACAAAAAGGGTAGGGGATATGGCTCTGTGATTAAGTACCCCTGAGTTCAATCTCTGGTATTTAAAAAAACAATAGGGACTCTGTCCTTCCTTTTGCCTTCTTTTAGCCAGATCATTCTATTTTAGCTCTCATTTCTTCATGATTTCCTACAAGATTTCATTTGCAGACATTGTACTTGAACTTTAAAAAAAAAGTTTAAAACCTATGATGATACAAATTTTGATTTTCTCCAACCCCTTCCCTTCATCAAATGTCATATCCTCTTTTTACATTCAATATTCATTTGTTCCTTTAACACATATCAAATACCAACTTTGTGCAGGGAACTGTGGTAACAGTGATTGTATGGAATGTAAAAATGAATACTCTTCAAGAAACTTACAAACTTGTGAGAATAGATCAAAGCAACTCACTATACCACAAAACAGGTGAAAAAATATTGCTAGGTATATAAGAAAAGTACCCATGACATATAAGTTATTTTAGTTGTAGATGAACACAATACCTCCACTTTATTCATCCACTTTTATGTGGTGCTAAGGATCAAACCCAGTGCCTCACATGTACTAGGTTAAGTGCTCCACCACTGAGCTACAACTCCAGCCTCTACCCATGATTTCTAATAAAGAATGTATAGTAGGACAGACAAAATAAAGAGATCCGAAAGAAAAAGAAGAACTCAAACTATCACTATTAACAGATGACATGATTCTGTATCTAGAAGATCCAAAAAATTCCACCAGAAAATTTCTAGAACTGATAAATGAATTCAGCAAAGTAGCAGGATATGAAATGAATACTCATAAATCAAATGCATTTCTATATGTAAGTGATGAATCCATTGCAAGAGAAATTAGGAAAACTGTCCCATCCACAATAAAGTAAAAAAAAAAATGTTGGGAATCAATCTAATAAAAGAGGTGAAAGACCTCTACAATGAAAACCACAGAATACTAAAGAAAGAACCTGAAGGTTCTAAGGTCTTTAGAAGATAGAAAGATCTCCCATTCTTCCCATTCTCTTGTGTTTTTTTTGGGGGGGGGGTGGAGAGAGGGTGGTACCAGGGATTGAACTCAGGGACACTCGAACACTGAGCCACATCCCCAGCCCTATTTTTTGTATTTTATTTAGAGACAAGGTCTACCCTGAGTTGTTTAACACCTCACTTTTTGCTGAGGCTAGCTTTGAACTAGTGATCCTCCTGTCTCAGCCTCCCGAGCCACTGGAATTACAGGCATGTGCCACTATGCCTGGTTCTCCCATGCTCTTGGATAGGCAGAATTAATATTGTCAAAATGGCCATATTGCCAAAATTGTTATATAGATTTAATGCAATTCCTATTAAAATCCCGATGATATTATTCATTGAACTAGAAAAAGCAATCATGAAATTCCATTTAAAAAATGAGACCCAGAATAGCCAAAGCAATCCTTAGCAAGAAGAATGAAGCAGGAGGCATCATAATACCAGACTTTAAACTACACTACAGAGCAACAGTAACAAAAATGGCATGGTATTGGCACCAAAATATACATGTAGATGAATGGTATAAAATAGAAGACACAGAGACACCAAAAACATATATTGGAAAAAAGATGGCCTATTCAACAAATGGTACTGGGAAAACTGGAAATCCATTATGTAGCGAAATGAAATTAAACCTCTACCTTTTACCTTGCACAAAAATCAACTCAAAGTAGATCAAAGACTTAGGCACCAGTACAGAGACCCCACGCCTAACAGAAGAAAAAGTAGGCCCAGACTTAATCACGTCGGCTTAGGACCCGACTTCCTTAACAAGACTCCTAAAGTGCAAGAAGTAAAATTAAATATCAATAAATGGGATGGATTCAAACTAAAAAGCTTCTTCCCAGGAAAGGAAACAATCATAAGGTAAAGAAAGGTGTAGAGAATGGGAGAAAATCTTTACCACACGTACCTCAGATAGAGCACTAATCTCTAGGATATATAAAGAACTCAAAAAACTTAACACCAAAAATAAATAAATAACCCAATCAATAAATGGACTAAGGAACTGAACAGATACTTTACAGAAGAAAAAATATAATCGATCAACAAACATATGAAAAAAATGTTCATAATCTCTAGCAATTAGAGAAATGCAAATCAAAACCATTCTAAGATTTCATCTCATTCCAGTCAGAATGACAATTATCAAGAATACAAACAATAGTGTTGGTGAGGATGTGGGTACACTCATACATTGCTGATGGGACTGCAAATTGGTGCAACCACTATGGAAAGCAGTATGGAGATTCCTCAGAAAACTTGGAATGGAACCACTATTTGACCCAGCCATCCACTCCTCAGTTCATACCCAAAGGATTTAAAATCAGTATACTACAGTGACAAAGCCACACAGATGTTTAGAGCGGCTCAATTCACAATAACTAAACTACAGAACCAACCCAAATGCCCTTTAACAGATGAATGGATAAAGAATATGTGGTACATATACAAAATGGAATATCACTCAGCTTTAAAGAAGAACAAAATTATGACATCTGCCAGTAAATGGATAAAAGTGGAGAATGTCATGCTAAGTGAAATAAGCCAATCAAAAAAATTCAAAGGCAGAATGTTTTATCTGATAAGTGGAAGTTGATCCATAGTGGGAGAATGCGGGGAATGAGGATTGTGCAGAGAGGAATGAGGAGAGAGGTGGGGCTGAGGGGATGGGAAGGACAGTAAAATGAGACAGACACTATTACTCTATATACATGTATAATTGCACTACTAGTATGACTCTGCACCATGTACAGCCAGAGGAATGAGAAGTTGTGCTCCATTTTTGTATAATGTGTCAAAATGCATTCTACTGTCATATATAACTAACTAGAACAAATACAAAATATAGGTGACTAAAAAAAAAAAGAATTTATAGTAGAAGGAAATTTCATGGAGGCAGCATTGGAGTTGAGTGTTAATAACTGGGTAAGGAAGAGGAAGACAAATATAGATGCAAAGATAGTAACAGCATAACATATTTGAGAAACAGTGAGTAGTCTGATGGTGTGTGATAGGAGAGTACAGTAGGAAGGGAGGTTAAATATAGTTGAAGTCAGCTGATATGGGTCTTGAATGTCCAGAGTCTGGGTAATAGAGAGCCAATGCAAGTTTCTAGAAGAGCAGGAACATGACCAATTCTACACTTATAAGAATTAGATTTAGTGAGTTTAGGAAGTAAGAAAATAAAGACAAGGGCTGGGGATACAGCTCAGTTGGTAGAGTGCTTGCCTCAAATGCACAAGGTCCTGGGTTCAATCCCAGCAACACACACACACACACACACACAAAAAAAAAAAAAAAAAAAAAAGGAAAATAAAGACAGGCAAACTCAAATTCAACAGAAGTAGCATGGGACCTAGAAAATAACAGTTTTAATAAGTTCCCTAAGTATTCTCATTTTACTCTAAAATTTGAGAGCCACACATTTTGGGTTTTTTGCTTAAGAAGTCTGTACTATTTAAAACATAGGTAATAGGACTTCTTAGTGATAAGAAGAAAAAACTTTTGAGTTGTGTTTAAGGTGCCATATCTTGGGTGTTTTCATTCTTACTCGTACAGTTTAGAAATGAAGATGGTGACATGGGCGTTCTTGTCACAGTTGTGACCGCTACAATCCCATGAGTCTAAGATAGCCATTAGGGAGCTTAATATTGAGAAGAAATAGGGCAAGGATAAAGTCTTGGGGAATTCACAAAGAGCAAGAGAGAAATATGTTTGTGTACAATGGACAGTGTCATTTTTGACCTAGTACTGTGATTACTCATACAGACAGCTTAACACTCAGACTACACTGCAAATTCCCTGAGAGTAGAATGATGATGATAATAATAGCTAACATTTATAAAGCACGTACTAAGCATGTATGTCTCAGGCACAGTTCTAAGCATTTTTTTTTAAGGCAATGTCTGCATTTTTTTTTAACCTTTATTTTATTTATTTATTTTTATGTAGTGCTGAGGGTCGAACCCAGCGCCTTGCACGTGGCTAGATGAACACTCTAATGCTTAGCCACAACCGCAGCCCTCAGTTCTAAGCAATTTGCAATTATTAATTTGTCAGTTAATACTTATAACAACCCAGCAAATAAGCTAATATTAATATACCCATTTTAGGGCTGGGGTTGTGGCTCAGTGGTAGAGCGCTTCCCTAGCATGAGTGAGGCACTGGGTTTGATTCTCAGCACCACATATAAAAATAAATAAATAAAGGTCATCAATAACTAATAATACTAAAAGATTAGACTACTTGCCAGAGTTACAGTTAGTAAGTAAAGGGATTTAAGTAGTGGCAATTTGCTGAAACAAAGGAGAAAACAATGTTCAAATAAAAAATTGGAAGAAAGACTAACACGCATATTAGTATCCTGGCATTCTGAAGTTAAATAATAATTCTGTTTTCAAAGATGTTTGTTGTAACTTAATTAACATCTTCCTTACCTTGTCACAGCAACTGCATCTTCCAGAAAAAACTGATCAACAGGAAATGTACGACCTAGGAAAACAAGAAAACAAAACAGAAAAAATCTCAGAATGCCCATTAAACTCTAATGAAATGTTTGTTTATATATGTTAATTGAATAATATTTATATGTAGTCAATTGTAGAATAAACCAAAGCCCAGAGTGATAAGTCAACTGCACAAAGAGACTGAAATATGTATACTTACACACACACACACACACACACACACACACACACACACACACACACAGATTTTCTTAAAACAAAGTTTGGCACATTTAAGTCCTATTTGTTCTGTGGTCTTAAAAGTTTCTGATGACAAAGTGGAGAGGGTAGATTCCAGTTAGTAAAGAAAAGAGAAGTGGATAGGTAAAGAAATAATAATTTGCACTTTTTAACCTGTTACACCTTCCTCAACCTCCCCCTTCTTCCTTAATGTGTGACCTTTAAACATTCAACACTTGTATTTTAGATCAAGCATATAGTTTCTTTTAAAAATCTATTGTCAACATTCTGACAACCAGAACAAACAGTACTATAACTTATCAGTCAGTGTTTCCAAATTGTCCCTTTGGTAATCAATTGTAGAAGGATATAAACCAAAGCCCAAAGTGATAAGTCAACTGCACAATGAGACTGTGAAAGGACCCACAGAAAACAGGCTATCCAACTTCATTTCCCTCCAGAGTGAACAATATCCAGAAATGAACAAATATGCTATACACAGACATATCTTCCCTTTGACTGATTACCACTAGAAACACACATTTTCATATTAAACACAATCAGGGGCTGGGATGTAGCTGGGTGATAGAGTGCTTGCCTAGCATGTGGAAGGCCCTGGGTTCAATCCTCAGCATCACAAACATAAAAATAAAACAAAAAAATCAAAATAGAATGCTAGAAATTCTAAATAATAAAGTCTTTTTAAAAAGTCATATACAAAATTAAAATCTTCAGGCAAATGGAATTATTACTTATCAATCACATTATATAGTTATTATTTTGTTATAAATTAATCACTTCTCCTCTAGACAGACATATATACTAATCAATATATATCTCAAATGAGTTTTAAAATATATTTGCTTATTAGAATGATACACATGCAAGATTCATTTTAATCACCTGGTATAGTAATAACTGGGCAGGAATTGAAATATTCTGAAAAGAGTTCAGCATTTAAAGTTGCACTCATTAGAATAACTTGAAGAGTTGGCCTCTGCAACACAATGTCCTTCAAAACTAGCAGTAAGAAGTCACTAGAGAAAAATAAAAGAAACACCTGAGGATCAAACAAATTCAATATATGAAAATTAATAACTGTGATATACTTGGGGCAAGGAATATGTAAGACTGTGTGAAAAAAAAATATTGTAACACTCATAGAAAGATGTGTCATGTTCCTGGATGTGAAGACTTACTATTATAAAGATATCAATTCTTTCCCAAATAAATTCAGTATAGTGACAATCAAAATAGCAATAGAATTTATCATCAAAATTGATAATTCTACTTCTTGATTTCTATGGGTATACAAAAAGCATATACAAAGATTTTCATCATAGTATTTTTTGTAACAGTAAAACAACAAACACTATCTAAATGTCCATCAACCAGGAAATAGTTAACTATACCATCTAATCTATGAAATAACACGAGGCAGATAAAAAGAATAAGAGTCTGGATAATGACATGAAAACACCTCTAAGCCATACTGCTAGTGGAAAAAAACTGTGCAATGATATTTACTGAAGAATAGCAATACCTTAAGGAGCCTCCCTGCTTTAGCCCTTGACTCCCTACAATCTCTTTTCAATGTGGTCATCCAATAATTCCATTCAAATGTCAATCTGACTATGCTATTGTTCTGCTCAAAATCCTTCAGTGATTTCTCATTAGAGTCCTTAATATCAAGGCCCTACATGACAAGGACTGTACTCCCACCACTCATTTCTACTGCTTTCACCCTTAACTCACTAGCTCCAGAACTGTCTGAGGCATGAACCTCAGGGCTTTGTTCCTGGCATTAATCTGCCTGGATGGGCTTCTTCCTGTCTTCCACGTAGGTAACTCCCTCACTTCCTTCAAGTCTTTACTCAAAAGATATCTTTTCAGCAAGGCCTTCCTTGGCTACTCTCTTTAAAATTTCAAATGCCCTCCCTGCTTTAATTTTTCTTCTCAGCACTTAATATACTTTGTATTTTACTTATTTACCTTGCTCCCTTAACTATCAGAATGTAAGCTCTTCAAGGACAAGGATATTGGTTTATTCGTTCACTCCTCCAGTGTCTAGAGCAATGCTTGGGAAATACTGAGTGTTTAATGAACATTCATTAACTTACAAAATATATTTATCACTTGTGTAAAAAAAGGTCTAAAAATAAAATTATCTCTAATAAAGTAAACACATACATTGATACATACAGATATAATCATTTAAGATTTTTTACTGTCTTAGAATTATTTCCTTCTATTTGGATCTACTTTTTTTTTAAATCTAGAAATCTTCTTTTCTTTCTAATTCCTTTGTATTTCTTATTTACTAGTTTATCAGTGCACTTTATTTCTTCTAATAGTTTTCTGGTTAAAAATCTTCCCTATTCAGTTACAGACATTTTATCAGTTGGATCCTCCAAGTTTTTTATTTTTTGAAGTTTTGTAATTAGCTATTTTCTCTTTTTCTATTAGTCCACCAAGTTTACTTAGATTCTTTCTTCTTCTCAAGCTACATATACTTTATGAAAAAACTTTGTAATTTTTAAGGAAATGTCTATATTTTTCCCACTATGTTTTTCACATCTTAGGGCATGATCTATGTGACAAACTATGATCAATGCTGTCCATCGATGCAGCCCTTCTTCAGTATTTAAAATACGGAGAATTTTAATTTTAGGCCTCAGTTCTTTAATGACTTCTAATTCACTAAAATAAAGCCTAAATGCCTTAATATCTGTGGATTATAAGACCCTGGAAGATTTGCCCCTGCTTCTTTGCCTCTCATTCACTACATACCAGGCACATTCTTCCTTTAGTTTCTGGACACACCAAGCCCTTTCCCACTGCAGAATCCTCCCTCATGCTATCATTGCCCCACCTGTCACTTGACTCCCTTTCATAGTTCAGTCTTCAACTTAAATATTTCTTTGGCAATATGGTCTCTGACCATCTTATGAGTTTTTCCCTTCAAACACAGCTCCTGTTCATTCCTTCACAGTATGCTCCAATTTGTAATTGTTTACTTGTTCATTCCATCAAACTATAAAAAGTCAGAGGTAACCAAATATACTTTTTACCTCAGTGTTCCCAGCAACTAATATATCACTTGATAATGAAGACATGCTCATATATATATGAATTACTGATTGAATAACCAAAAAGACAAGGAAGCACAGATTGACCAATCTATCAGCTACAACATGCATCACACCTCTTATACTCCTTCTGAGTAGAATGTCCAGCTTAGTATGATGCCCAAGAGGGTGAGAGGTGTATCTTCTAACTCAACAATGTTGCGTCCTTCTAATAGGAAGACTCTCCTAGTGATGAATATGTGCTTTTCTAGCTAGCATTGTTAGTGCTATAGACCCTGCAGCTCAAGAAAGAAGTTCCTTGGGTCTGAGGTTGTGGCTCAGTGGTAGAGCGCTTGTGTGAGGTGCTGTGTTCAATCCTCAGCACCACATTAAAAAATTAAATAAATAAATAAAGGTATTGTAAAAATATTAAATAAAAGAAAGAAAGAAAAAGCAGTTCCTTTTCTCTAATATAGCCTTCCCTGTGGCAAATTACTATTACAAAATCTATGAAACTCAACTGGAGAGAGAACAAATTTTTTTCTACTATGTCTTCATTTTATGTATGTGTATGTTTGATAGAAAAAAATCGTTTTACCTTTCTTCTGTCCTCTCATGAACTTCATCAACAATGATATGGGTAACTCCCTGGAGAGTTGTATCTCCTTCTAGCCTTCTCAGCAGCACTCCTGTGGTGCAGTATAACAGTCTGGTGGCTGAAGACTTACACAAAAAGGCAATACCAAGCATGAATCAAACTACTGAAAAAATATTTACTGGCAAGACATTTTGAATAGATAAGGACAAAGAATATTAACTACAGCACTGGTTCCATTTAATATGAAACAATAAAAAAATGTACAATTTCTTGCAGGGAACAACAATAATTTTTTTTTTTTGCTTTGCATCAAACTTTTAAATTTAAGATTCTCTTGAAAAGCATTCAAAATTATCATTAAAAAATGAGTGATGAAATCAATTCTAAGTTTGTCCAAGCTTCCAGAGGATATACTAGATCACTCTGCTACTAAAAAATAAGAAACCTTAATAAAGGAAATTTGGTATAATTATATAAGAGCTCTTATATAAAAATATTTCTAAATATTTCGCCCTATTGAAGGTTGTCATTAATTTAAAATAACTTGAAAGAATAGATCCCAAATTGCCCATAAATCTCCCAACCGCAAAGACTTTTCAAAGGTAAACTGCATTTCTGTTAGTGGGAAACAGGCAAAGCATACAAACCTTGACACTTTCTAACCGAATCTGATATCCCACGGTCAGACCCACCCTTTCTGCTCTTTCTTTAGCAACTCGTTCAGCAACAGAGATTGCAGAGATTCGTCGGGGTTGGGTACAGATGATGTTAGCCACTTTTTCAGGTGGCCCACTCAGAGAATCATCCAGAATAAACTGTGGAATCTGTGTGGTTTTCCCACATCTGTATGTCAAAACAAATGAGTCCTAAAATGAAGTTTTCAAGGGCTAGTTAACAAAACAATCACAGGTAATGAGGAAAGTGATAAAACTAATTAATCAGCTTCATCTGTCTTCAAAGAGCACCCACTGATTTATTACCTAGAGCTAATAAATTCCAGGAAATTGCACCTGAGATTAAAAAGGCAATCACATAATAGTTTAATACCATTTATAAAATTGGGGCTATTGAACATACATCATATTTCAGCCATAAATTTCTCTAAAGATGTGAACTCTACATATGAATTCTAATAAGAACTATTAGGTTATGATTATTAAAATGTGTTATATTTCCCCCTCTGATATATATTGATTTGGCTAAAAGACTAAGGCTAAAAAGATAAGAAACTACAAGATGCAAGATTACTACTATACCTGTGACTTGGGCACAAATATAATTATCAAATTGGGTACTTTTGAATAAAGAATTAAATTAAGGCTGCAGCTTAACCCTGATAAATAGGTTCATCTAACACATGGAGAGTGTAAACAGGAAAGATAATGTGCCTTAAGTTGTCCCTTTTTTTTTCTTTTTAAATATTTTTAGTTGTAGATAAACACAATATCTTTGTTTATTTGTTTTTATGTGGTGCTGAGGATAGAACCCAGTACCTCACAAATGCTAGGCAAGCACTCTACCACTAAGCCACAACTCCAGGCCCCTTAAGTTGTTCTTAAAAGAACAAAAATTAAAGTTTTAAAGAAATCAAATTGCTGGCCGGGCTCGGTGGCACAAGCCTATAATCCCAGTGGCTTGGGAGGCTGAGAAAGGAGAATCATGAGTTCAAAGCCAGCCTTAGCAACTGTGGGGCAGTAAGCAACTCAGTGAGACCCTGTCTCTAAATAAAATACAAAATAGGGCTGGGAATGTGGCTCAGTGGTTGAGTACCCCCCTGAGTTCAATCCCTGGTACTCGCCCCCCCAAAAAAGAGAAACCAGAATTAATTTAGAAGATGAAGAGCTTTCAAGTTAAATGTCTAGAACTATTTTTTAAATTTAAAAATAGGGCTTGTTAAAAGTTTTCTGCTGAACCCTTTGCCTTAAAATTGTTTTGAGGTAGAAGTATACAACATCTGTAAACTTCTAGATGAATTTCTGAGGGTTTTTTTTTTTTTTTTTTTTTGTAATTTGGCTCTATAGGCTTCTGAAGCTGCAATACCAACCCCTGTAAAATATTATTTAATATCCAACAGGAAAAAGTGCCAATTATACCAGTATAGGTTTTTTAAAAGTACAACTAGATATAGCAACCACTGTGCATACCATATTTATCAGTGAAAGCTGTATCACAAACACATTATTTTCTTACCCAGTCATACCACTTATAACAACCACTTGGTGCTTGCTCAGCAATTTAAGAATGGTTTCTCTTTCTTCCCATGCAGGGAGTGACTGCCTTTCTTGTAGAACTGACTGGAACTGTCTGGAAGCCTAATAAAAATCAAGGATAAGGCATTAGTTACGTTCCTTTGAATCCTTTCACAAGGTTCTGAATTCAAAATTCCAGTAGGACTCACGGTTTCTGTTCTTTCTAAATAATTTCTTCTAAGATAGCTTTACAGAGATTTGTAAGGATTGAATGCAGATGACTTTAGTCAGAAGATTGGCTACTCAAAAAACCAACCAGAATAATCTACAGAATATACATAGTTTTCCTACATTTGAATAAACTGAAATATCTTATAATAAACCCCTCTCGCTTAGCATCTATCCAGCTCTTCCTGACAAGCGTCTATATACTAGCACTGTTCCATAGGACCACATGTGGTCATGGAAATGTTCCATACCTTCACTGTCCAATATAAACAATTTCTGGCCACAGGTGCATAAAGAGCCCTTGAAATGTGGATAATACTCCTGAGGAACTAAATTACTCTAATGAAATAATTTAAATTTAAATAGCCAAAGGTGATTAAGAATTACCATAGTGGAAAGCATAGCTCTACACAATTGAGATTTAAAAAAAAAAAAAAAAAAGTCAGTAAGAGCACATGCCAAACGATTCTTTTTGTCCCTTCGCCACAATTATGGTAATCAATTTCATATGTAGTGGCCAGCACTATAAACACTTTATTGTATTTTTAAATTATGGGAGAAGAGGAGTGGAGAGAGAAAGGTTAATGGGTACAAAGGTACAGTTGCATAGGAGAAATAATTCCTAATGCTCTATAGCATAGTAGAGTAACTATGGTTGACAACAATTAATCATATATTTTAAAATAGAGAGGATTTGGAATGTTCCCAACATAAAGATATATAAACCAATATATAAAGATAGATAAACCAATTAGCCTACGCTTATCATTACATATATTATATACATGTATTTAAATGTCACATGGAACATAAACATCAACAATTATGTGTCAGTTAAAAATTTAAAAATTAGCTGAGTACAGTGACACAAGCCTGTAATTCCAACAACTTGGGAAGATGGGGCAGGAAGATCACAAGATCACTAATTTGAGGCCAGCCTGGGCAACCTAGCAAGACACTGTTTCAAAATTAAAAAACAGGGCTGGTGATATAGCTCAGTGGTAGAGTGCCCTGGTTCCAAAAGAACAAAATTTTAAAATAAAGAAAAACTATGGCTATACTTTTTACAATAAGAATTTATACTAAGCAGGGGGCAGTAGCACACTCCTGTAATCCCAGCTACTTGGGAGGCTGAGTCAGGAGGACCACTTGAGTCCAGGAATTCAAAAAAAAAAAAAAAAAAAAAAGAATTTATACCAATATATCATTTCCTGAATATAATTTTATCATATAAATTTATCACACTAATCAAATTGATAATTTTCATGTAAATGGGTAAAAATAACATGGACTTTGGAAAATAGAGAACAGGGTTGAACCCTGTGTAGCTACTTAACATCTATATGACCTTTGGCACTCATCCTGTGAACCTTTGAAATGGGGTCTTATCCATCTTCTTTTGGCACTCATCCTGTGAACCTTTGAAATGGGGTCTTACCCATCTTCTTTTATACACTGATTTTCTAATGTAAATGACAGTAATAATATTCTTTTATATATTTAACCACTGTACATATCATATTTAGGATTTCAGTTAGTGTCCTCAGTGTCTATCAAAGTACCAAAGGCACATGATTTTAAGAACTTGGTATACAGGTGTGTTTGCTATTTATCAGTTGTGAGGTTTCCCAAAACATATTTCCAGCATATGCACCCAAGTTTCTACATGTGGTAGCATGTAGAAACTTTAACCACTAAGGATTAAAGAAAGAACCAATGGAGATATTACAGAGGGTAACCAAAGCCTCCTAACTCTGAATCTCTTTATCCAGACATCAAGGGGGCAATGCTAGCACATCTCTCAGCACACAGTACCTGTTTCATCCGGAACTGCTTGCAGATTTTACTATTTTCAGTATATACTGATTTTGCCTGCCAGTCATATCTTTTGGAAATCTTTTTCTTAAGGTTCACATAGCTTTCATTCTCCACTATAACTGGTGCTGAACCTTCATCCTCTTCTGCCTCCTCCTCAGGTTCTGATTCTTTTCCAACTTGAAGGAAATAGAAGCAAACATTTTCAATTTGCCCTTTCTTTAGTAAAGGGGGAAGTTACTGTCTAATTAAGTAACAAATAAAATCATCAAATGGAGAAAAAGTTGAAACTTGAATAAAGCAGGCTTATTTACTTCAAAACTACTTCCACTGCTAAAGAAGTAAAATGCATCTTCAGCCAGGCACAGTGGTGCATGCCTATAATGCCAGTGGCTCAGGAGGCTGAGGCAGGCGGATTGTGAATTCAAAGACAGCCTCAGCAATTTATTGAGGCCCTAAGCAACTGAGCGAGACCCTGTCTCTAAATAAAACATAAAAAAGGGCCTGGGTGGCTCAGTGGTAAAGAGCTCCTGGTTCAATCCCTGGTATCAAAAAAAATAATAAATAAATAAGTAAAATACATCTTCAAATAAACTTTACTCAAGTTTAAGTGGTATTGTTAAATCAAATTAAAAACAAAGAATTAGCAATTGAGAAATTTTAGTCTTTAAAAGGGTGAATTTTATGGTATATATAAATGATACCTCAATAAAGCTGAAATTAAGAAGAAATCATGACACATAATTTTTCATTTTCCAGGAATACATTTGAACCCTGTGTACTACTAGAAGCTGATATTAGGGAGCAGTGAGTCAGGTGGCCAGAAAGCAAGCCCACATAAATATCCAGCATCCATACCTCAGCATCCTTGCTCTCTATGTATTGATGTTTACCCAGGAAACTCATGAAATAATGAAAACTTTTTTTTTCCTCAAGAAAGATGAACTAATATTGAATTCTTTGATGAAAGCTGAAAAGGGGATTTATCTGTGGTATAAGAACATGCATGGCAAACCTGGATCTAGACAAAGCCAGAGCCTGCATAAATATTTCTTTATTTAAGGATTTAGGGATTATTAAAGATAGCTCTATTCTAGTAAATTTTGGTAGCCTACTATATTATAAACAGAGGGAAAGGATAGTGTATATAGTATAAGAAACAAATATATGAAATCAAATAAATTAAATGAAACAGATTTTCTGCTTTCAGTTAGTGTCCCTAGTGTCTTAAAATCCTTCCAACCCTCAGATTCTATGTCATTACACTAAACTTAGATATCACTTCCAACTTTCAGTACAGGGAGCCCAACCACAGTGACACAATTGGGCCTTATAATAAAAGTCAGGCACAATTATACTTCAGAGGATTCTCATGCTTTTTGGCTATGGGATTAAATAACTTGCCCATGATCACTGGGAAAGATCCTATACCATTCTCAAAAGTTTTGATTCCTAATCCATCATTTTGAATGTCCCCCCTCCACCAAGAACAACACCTTACATACCTTCTGATATTTGACTTGAAACAAAATAATGATTTGGAATCATTGGTTTACGACAGGCTGGATTATTTATTCTGGTCCCAGAGGATACTGGCAGAAAATTCACAGGAGGGACACTATACTTGTGATGGGTATTTGTCAGTAACTTGACAATTTCTGATTCTTCCTCTAACAGGGTTATCAAAGAATATACAACAGGTTCTGAAGTTTCTGAAAGTGTCAAGGCTTTGCCATAAAGGAATTCAGAAATATGTAAACGACAAGCCAGAGGTAGATTCTCATTGGTGGAATAAAATGCCACAAGGGGAGCTTGGTAGGGGTACCTGTGGTCTTTAGAAAATCGGATTTCAAGCTCGTATAAAAAAGATGCATCTTCATTAGCATTAAGATGAGAATCATCTACAATTCTTTCTACTCGTCCAACAATTTGATTTGGGGGCACTTCATGTTTGAATTTGCATTTTGATCCAAATTTACAATTTCCTTTTAGGTAAAATTTACAGGTTTCAGGTGATGCCTCTCGCACATTTTTGCTTTCCTTTTGCTTGGATTTGCAGAATTTACTTGTCAAATATTCCAGTTCCAATCCAATGGTCCAGACCCTGTTCTGAATTCTTTCTATAAATTTTTCTCCACAAATTGACCTGAGAGCAAGTGCCTCTTCCTGTCGCTGCTCCACACATTCATCCAAGCTTGCGTGCCTAGCTGCCTCAGAGATTTTCATCCTTTCTCCAAATGTTTCTGAAAAACACTGGATGAGCAGATGCTCTAGTGATGCCCCCAAATCTCCATCACAAATCCTCAGAGCTGCTTGACAGTGTTCAATGTTGAAGCCATACCTGCCGAGGGCAAAACAACAAAAGTGATATATGAAAAGTAGTATCACATCACTAAAGAGAAATTCATTTAAATATACTCATGACTACACGTATGTAGGGTCCATGTTTTGAAAGAGTGTCCCTGATGATACTAATCCTCTATCCTAAAAGATAGAATATTAGGCATATCATGCACTGCCGGAAAGAACACAAGGAAAGGTAGTTGGATTTATAATGATTTCAGTTGGCCTTGAATTGTCTCCCAAATCCCATAAATAACAAAAAGCAATCACCTGGAAAGTTTTTGCACTGCAAATGGTGAGACTGTAAATTCTGGAATATGAGGCTCAACTGGGCCAGAGCCTGCATATTCCCAAGGATCAGAGTCCGGAGCAAGGGAAGGTTCTTGTCCAGCTGACCAGTACTGCTCATCATCAAGACAATCAGGCTCATCATCTTCCTCCTCCCCAGAAATTCCTCTTCTGGCAAAGGTAACATTTTCATGTATTAGATATTAATTCTACTTACTTCAAGAGAAATTTAGCAAGGGTTTAAGAATTTAATTCAAGGAGCCAAGGACACAGAATCTTGACTACTCTTCAGTTACTGGATTTAATCTTTTATCGAACTGTTCATTTATATCTTGGCAATTAACATTTAGCGGGCATTCATTAAATGCCAGATATTATATTAAGTGCTTTATATGTAAACATTCTTTTACTTTTTCTAATAGCCCTGCCAGATACTGATCCCTGCTTTTCAGATGATCAACTAAAACTTAAGAGAGGATTAGTAATTACCTAAGGTTATTTATGGTAAGGAAAAACTAGAGATTTTACTAATAACAGTTTGACCCCAAAGCCTGTATTCTTTTTCTTTTTATTTTTTTATGATGCTGGGGATTGAACCCAGGGCCTTGTGCATGTGAGGCAAGCACTCTACTAACTGAGCTATATCCCCAGCTCCTATGTTTTGGCACACCTGCCCCCTCCCTGTGGGAGGGTGCCATTACCACCAAGATTGAACTCAAGGGCACTTGACCTCTGAGCCACACCCCCAGCCCTATTTTGTATTTTATTTAGAGATAGGGTCCTACTGAGTTGCTTAGTGCCTGGCTTTTGCTGAGGCTGCCTAGGCCTTCAAAGCTGCATAAGCCACAGAGCCCAGCCCAAAGCCTGTGTTCTTTTTTTTTTTTTTTAATATTTATTTTTTTTTAGTTTTCGGCGGACACAACATCTTTATTTGTATGTGGTGCTGAGGATCGAACCCGGGCCGCAGCGCGCTACTGCTTGAGCCACATCCCCAGCCCCAAAGCCTGTGTTCTTAACCACAGAAACCAGAAACCATAGCCCTCCTCTCTTCTCATTCATACTGTCCCCATTTTTTGCTTTACTGCATAATCTCCTTTCCTAAATCTGAAACAGACAAAACATTTGTAGATAGATAGAAATCAATCTGTTCATGACTGACCACTTATTAATTTTAGTAAATGAAAAGAAAGAATTCTCCAGCTGAAATCATAAGACAAAAAAGAATCAAAATGCAATGGAGATCTGGAGGGGAAATAACTGAGAATAAAAGCTGTTTCACTTAAGAAAATGGTCATGAGCAGCATAACCTCAAGACTCATATAAGCAACTCAATATTTGCTCCTAGAATAATACTTCTACTTGCTTGTTACAATGTTTTATTTGAAAGGTTATGGATACAGCAATCACTGAACTCATATTAACACTGTCCTATGGAAAAATAAAGATAAAAAGGTGATCTGTATTATTGTTCATGGATGGTGCAAAACAAACTCACTCCAAAACTGTGGCTGAGTAATAATTTCTTTTGGCTTATTTTCAACTAGTTATATGGCCACAATAGGATCAGTATTGATACAATGTTCCAAAGAAGTACAAGGTGTTCACAATGTCAATATGTCTTCCTTAATATAATATTTACTCAAATAAAATAATTTACTCAGATCCAGCATCCGCATCTTGTTCTTGCAGGTCTCGCAGAAGAGCTTTTACTTTCTCTTGATTCTCAGAGGTCATATGTAGAGTCTGAAGGGGTACTTTGGCTTTGGGCTTCCATTTAGGGCGAGCCTCTCCCTTGCTTATGCTACTGTTGCTAGGTCTGCAAACAACATAGATAAAATTATACACTTTCTTGTGGTAAGAACTTTTATACTCTCCTCAGAGTTTCCAAATATTCACAACACAAACTGGATTAAGTATTTTACAAAAAAAAAAAAAATCATAATCAGACTTCATCATATTGGAACTGCTCAGAAAAAAAAAATTGATCAGATCATTAATCTTTAAAAATTTGGCGGCACTAACTCAAGAATCCCCTGGAGAAAGCAATGTTAATGATGACCACTTCTTTTCCAAAATTTACTTTCCTAGTAACATCGAGTTCAATAGCAGTATTATACTCAATTCGCAGTGTCATTCGGGTATAATGTTAACTTTAGAGTTCAACCTACACATACTCAACATCAACAACAAAACCCCCCAACAAAGTTTAGAAAAAGTTACAAACAGGCAGACTTCCAGGTTTTAAAATAAGAACAATTAACTTGACCAGAATTATTTGGCCTTCCCCTCCTCTCCATCAGCCACCTGTTGTCAATTACATTAGGAATTGAAAATGTTTCCATTTTTGAACATTCAAGAGTATAATAACCTGGATGAATGCTTTGATTCACTGAAGATACAAAAGTCATCTCCATCATCCCAAATTCTACTTGAGGCCTTTCTGTTGCCACCAACACCACTGCCACCACCACCGCCACTGCCACCACTTCCATGAGGTTTATTAGTATGACTCCTGCTTCCTCTTCCTCCTTTAGAAGATCCTTTTCCACCTCCTTTGCCTGGCTTGCCTTTTCTTCTTACTGAAGAACTCATTTTCACCTGAAGGAGAAAAAGAAAAATATAGGCATTATAAAACTAGGCAAGTGTAATAATTCTTCTTTGTCAAAGTTATGAGTATAGCTTACTTTTAGAAATAAAGAAAAATGCAGATTTTTTAAAAGACTAGTTTAGAAGCAGTGTACTAAATTGCTTAACAAAAAATTTCCAAGTACATATCTCTCAGAACTAATATTTAATGAGTTTCTCTGATACAGATTTCTTAACCAGGAATGATTATCAGAGTGCGGGTGAACCAGTTTGCAAGGGAAAACCAAGGTAATAAAACCACCTGGAGGAGCCCTCTTGGGGTCAAAACATACATCAAAGAGGAACCTCAGAAAATATCACTTCAAATTCAGCCACAATTGATGGGATTAATTAGTAGAGGGAGTTACTCCACTGAGCATTGTTGAAAACTGAGCAATCAACCAGCAATTGGTGGAAGTTAACAGCTATGTGTCAGAGGAAGAAAAAGAAAGCCCTATCAAAACTACTGTCATAACAGTGTAACTCTGGGCATACCCAAAGCTGTATTTCCCCAAGGAACAGTATCAGAGCTTAATACTGTAGGTAGGAAATAGACTTCACTAAAATAATCCTCCCAGTCTAAAAGTTAAACAAAGAACTGACATTAAATTCTGGACAGAGAAGAACTAGTACCCCACAGTTGCTAGAATATATTATAAAAAATTATTAGTTTCAAAAAGGAACATTAAAATGATATGTGACACATGAAAAACATGTATAGACTTATGTTACTTGAGCATGACTCATACATGGAGTAGTATGGGGCACAAACTGCCTATGAGTGAGACCAAATGTCAAATTTAACAGAAAAGACTTTAAAATAGTCATTAAAAATATGTTCACAAAAATAAAGGAAAGCATGATTAAAGAAGTAAAGGAAGGTAAAATGACCATGTCATATAAAATTGAGACTATCAGGGGCTGGGGTTGTGGCTCAGTGGTAGAGTACTAGCCTAGTATGTGCGAGGCCCTGGGTTCGATCCTCAGCACCACATAAAAATACATAAATAAAATAAAGGCATTGTGTTCAACTACAACTACAAAATAACTATTTTTAAAAATTGAGATTATCAATAAAGAGATAAAAAAAACAAATGGAAATTCTGGAGTTGGAAAGTACAACTTAAATACAAAAAGTCACTAGAGGTGATGAGCTACAGTGTCTACAGACTGGCAAAACAAGTAACTGGTGAATATGAAAAAAAGATTGACAGTGATTTTTCAAGTTGAAAAACAAAGAATGGAGAAAAATAAATAGAGCCTCACAGAAAAGTGGGATACCACCAAGTGTACCAAATGCACATAACAGGAGTACCAGAAAAACAGAGAGAAAGGAAGGAGCAGGACAAATGGACAAAGAAACAATGCAGGAAACTTCTCTAATTTATTGAAAAACAATAGCCTATATATTCGGAAGCTCAACAGACTCCAAAAAGAATAAACAAAGAAATCCACAGACATATTGTAGTAAAGATCACATTACTGAAGGTCAAAGACAAGGAGAAACATCTTGAAAACACAAGAGAAAAACAACTCATCACTTATAAGATAGCTGATTTCTCAGAATAAACAATGGAGAGCAGAAGGTAGTGACATATATATTTAAAGTACTCAACAACAACAACAACAAAAAAAAACCCTTAGAAAAGCTATCTTTCAAAAATAAAGGAGAAAGAAAATATTTCCCAGAAAAATAAAACTGACAGATTTGTTGCTTGTAGACCTGCCTTAAAACAAACACTAATGGAAGTTCTTCAAGCTAAGCAAGTGTTCCCATATGGTACATTCAAATCCACATGATAAAACAAAGAGCACTGGTAAAGGTTAAGTATGTAATTATAAATAAACAAAACAAATGTATATTTTTCTCTTTTATCCTCAATTTAAAAAGCAATTAAGCCAACTGGGTGGCACAAGTCAGCAACTGGACTGAGGCGGTTGAGGCAGAAAATTCACAAGGTTGAAGCCAGCCTCAGCAACTTAGCAAAACCTTTTCTCAAATAAGAAATAAAAATGAAACATGACAATAACCATTTTAAGTTACTAGTTTTCATTCTCCATTTATTAAAAATCATTTGTATTATTTATGTCTGAAACTGGTACGCATATGGAGAAGAAAGTAATTTATTTCATCAAAGAACTAAATACCAATGTCACCTAAAAAAATAAAGATTTATCCTTAAGTAGCAAAAAAAAAAAAGACTGGTAAAGCAACCCTGGATTCAATCCTGAGTACTAAAATTAAAAAGTAAATAAATAAAATAATATGTATATGATATAATGTTGGAACTATAACCATAGGAATAAAAAATAAAATACATGTGTAATATATTTGTACAGAGTAGACAGGTGGGAGCAATATTGTATTGGCTAAGAAAATGACTACAAATGTTAAAGAAATAATTATAAAAGTGTATTGTTGGGTTTATAACATTAATAGGTATAATATGTATAAATAATACCATGAGGAGGGAAATGAATATATACAGTATTAATCCTTATGTATATTGCTGGAATCAAGCTTGTACAAATCTGAAGCTGATTCCAATAAATTAAGATGTATATGTTAGACCCCAGAACAATCACTAAAAATACATTATAAAACATTCACTTAATGAATAAAAGAAAGCAGTAAAGTAGGAAGAAAAGGAACAAATAGATATGAGATGTATATCAACAAAAAGCAGCATGGAATGATAGCTGTAACCCCCACTATATTATTAACAATAAATGTAAATGGTTTAAAAAATGCAATAAAAAGATGGGCTAGATTTAAAAATTCTTACTATATCTAATTTTTTAAAGTCTGATTTCCATTTTATTATTTTTTCCCCCAGAAAATGGTTTTTCTTCAGTTCATTGGACCCAGTTCCTTTCATAGGTTTTGGTGGAAATTATAGGGCAGCACCAGCAGGTCTAAACACATGTGTGGGGGTGAGGGAGTTCAGTCTTTACAGGGTTCATGAGATCAGTTTCTAAACCACCTTGCTATGATTGGCACAACTCACATAGTAAGGCAACTTCACATAGAGCTTGGGAAGCATATCGAAGACACTTGCTTGGGAAATGTCCCTGACTATGTTTTGAATGATGGACTCTTAATAGCCTTTCCCTTGGGAACATACCAGGTGCAGTTCATACAGTGAATAGGCTACATATGGTCATGGCCCTTTGGTCCTTTTTGGCATGGCCACTGTTCCTTCTTCTTCTTCTTCTTTTTTGTTTATTGTCTTGGAAGGAAAAACCCAACTAACTATATGTTATTTATAGGAGAGACACTATAAATTCAAAGGTATAAATAAATTAAGAGTAAAAGGATGGAAAAAAACAAATTATACAAAGAGAAACCACAAGAAAGGTGGAGTTGCTAGGTTAATATCAGGCAGAAATATTATGTGAATGAACATATATAAACAATGAACAATGAAATATTCATCTAGCCATTTCTTGTATATCAGATCCTGGAAATATAACAGTAAAGACAAAATTCCTGCTTCGTGAAGAAATATCCTTTAAAGGATAAAACAGACAATAAATAGATATATAATATAAAATAAGTACTGTCTTAGTCTGTTTCCTGTTGCTATAGCACAATACCTGAGGCTGATGGATTTATAGAATAAAGATTTATTTTGGCTCACAGTTTTGGAGGTTGGGAAGTAGAAGAATATGATGTCGACATCTGCTCTGATTCTGGTGAGGGCCTCATGCTGTGTCATAACATGGAGGAAAAACAAAAGGGCAAGTGTGTATGTGAGGAAGAGACACAACACGAGGGGCTGCCTTGCTTTATAATAACCTACTATCATGAGAATGATCCCATTTCCTCAAGAAAAGCATAATCTCTCTTAATGGTCCCATCTCCCAATATCATCAAAATGGCAACCAAATTTCAATCTGAGTTTCCCAGTGGTCAAATAATACTCAAACCAGAGCAGGTGTTATCAAGGAAAAAAAAAAACCAAAAAACCTCTTGAGGTTTTTGTTACAGAGTAGTTGTTTAAGGACTCTCTGAGATCACATTGGAATGGATATCTGAACAAATTGGGAGAATAAGCCATGAAATACTTGCGAAAGGAACATTCTAAGTAGAAGCAATGATAGATTTAAGAGTTCAGGATAGGGCTGGGGTTGTAGCTCAGTGGTACAGTGCTTGCCTAGCACGTGTGAGACACTGGATTCGATCCTCAGCATCACACATAAATAAACAAAATAAAGATATTGTGTTCATCTAAGACTAAAAAAAAATTAGAAAATTAAAAAAAAAGAGTTAGGGTATGTGCTGGTCTGGATGAATAGTAAGAAGTATGAAATGAGGAAGGGAGACGAGGCCAGAGAGTACAAAAGGTCATAAATCCAGGGAAGGATTTTGGGTTTTATTATAAATATGATAGGAAGTCACTACTAAAAAGCTGAGACAAAAGCTTGACTTATGTTTTATAACAATTATTCTAACTGCTATCTGACAAATAAAGTTGGGGGTGGGTGAAGAAAAGCCAAAGAGGTCAGTTAGGAAACTGATACAGTTGTTCAAGATAGAGAAAAAATACACTGGTTTGAACTAGGATAGATGCAGTGGAGTTAAGTGGTCCGAGTTCTGAACGCATTTTAAAGGTAGATAAATTACATAAGTGCTATGAGGCAAATCACATATGTTCCTTGTTTTGGTTTCCTCCTCTGTAAAAATAGAAAATTATGTATTTATCTGACAATGTATTGGAGTATTAAGTAGCAATAGACCCTACCTTTCCCTTCAATACAGAGCGGTCAGATTATCCTAACTACCTTTTATACATTTTACTTTAATGGAAATGTATAAAAGGTAGTTGGATATATGAGTCTGTATTGAAGGGAAAGGTAGGGTTATTGTACTTAATACTCCAAAACATTGTCAGATAAATATAATTTTCTATTTTTACAGAGGAGGAAACCAAAACAAGGAACATATGTGATTTGCCTAATAGCACCAACTATAGGAGCAAAGCCTGGAATCACGGTTTGAATAAATCCATTTGACTCTGAAGCTGAGATTCTTCCATGATAACTTCTCATTCACACGCACATACATACACACACACACACACACACACACACATACACACACACCTTTTATCTTAATCCAAAATTTAAAGGTAGTTTGGCTTCTCTCTCTGATTTGTGCCCTGTTGTTAATTTATTTATTTATTTTTAGAGAGAGAGAGAGAGAGAGAGAGAGAGAGAGAGAGAGAGAGAGAGAGAGAGAATTTTAATATTTATTTTTTAGTTATCGGTGGACACAACATCTTTGTTGGTATGTGGTGCTGAGGATTGAACCCGGGCCGCATGCATGCCAGGTGAGCGCGCTACCGCTTGAGCCACATCCCCAGCCCCCCTGTTGTTAATTTATAAGGATGACCCACTGGCCACATGGAGAGGTCAATGACAGTGAAACAAAAGTTTAATCTGACTCATAAATCCTCTAGAACCAGAAAGCATGCTGTGCCAGGCAGCAGTTTGGTGGAAAGGAACAAAGGGAAGGCCTAGGCTGTGAAGCCAAGATTCTCAAGACGAAGGGATCTCTATTACAAAAACAAAAAAAGTTTATCAAGGCAAAGAAAAGTACTTTTCTGGACTGTGTGGGGTTAACAATCTGGGAAGTTCATACACAAACAGGGTACAGTGGCTGGCCATGATGGGATTTGAGTCAAGGTTTTAAAATAAACAGTCTTTTGATAACTGATTACTTTCCATTATTTCCTTCCCCCTCCATCCCCTGGCCCTTATAATTAAATTAGGGCAACCCCCAATTTTTCTTTCATCAGGCCACAGCCTTTCTTGGAGCTTCTGCAGGAAAAGCCAGGCAGGACAAACAGTTAAGGACTAGCTAATTTGAATAATTCTAGGTAGGCCCTGGGAGGCATCAGGGAGGGCTGTCCCTAATTGTCCAGTATCTGGTCCTAGATTGATTTAGGGAAGGGACAATACGGGCTTGATGGGTGAGCCTGGAAAAGGAAGTGTTGGGGAGTATGGACTCTGGTCCTTTGTTAGCTAACCTTGGAAAGGGCAGTTTCTTCCTCACCAGGTAGGACCTCAAAATGTCAAAACATCTTAGAGAATAAAAACATGATTAACACATCCTTCCAATCTAAATTTGAAGACTCAATCATTACAAATCCCTGACTCCAGATTCCTTGTAGATAAGAATAGTATAAGAAGCCAAATTATAAGTTCTATTAAAACAGAATGCAAAAAATTAAAAGATTAACAGGTGACCAAAACAATGGGACAAACTGAATTTATTAATGTTATAAAATAATAATTACCTATTGTTAATAAAACTTAGAAAAATTGGAAAGGATATACAAATCAAACAGATAAATCAGAACTTTATCTCAAAAATCACCCAGTCCAGGTAAATTTGTGTACTGAGAAACATTAGGAAAAAAGCAAGATACTAAACTGATTTAAAACAACTTGTCTCTCACCAATCCAGAAAATGTTACCTTTACAACTTGATCTGAAATTTTGCACATAAAATTTTGAATAGATTTCCTGGCTGTCTTTGTATTCAATATCACTCTCTTCCCAGACATTTTGGGAGAATAAGAAATATGTTGTACAATCCACAGGCTTAGATTCCACTATTCTATTCCATCTAGCCTGGGAAGATTCCATCTTTCTTCACCTAAGTTTGGCTCGAAGAATATCCTTTGTTTCACTCCCAAGTTTGGCTCCCATGTACAGCATCGCCCCAAACTGGGCACAGAAAACTGAAGACACTCCCTTTTTATCTCATGCAAATCTCGGACCAGAAAGAATCATCCAGCTCCATTCAGCTACCCAGACACGTACCGTTCTTCGCTCCTAATCCTTTCCCCAAATAGTTAAACTCGACTCGAAATGGAGACAGAGACAGGAAACCGAGTCTGAGCCCCTCCAATCCAACCCCGCTCCAAGCCTGAATCCGCTCTCCCGCCTCAAGCCTGAGCGTGGAGAACCTCCGCTGCAGCCCACCTGGTCCGGTCCCAGGGCCTGGGATCCCGCTGGTCCTGATACACTGGTGCCAGGCAGACCAGGCTGGGGCACAGCGGGACAGGATGCTCCTCAGATGCTGACCACTCTCGGAGCAGGGAGGCGGCCGCACACTGACAACTGGGGCGACGCACAAACCACGCACACAAACACACACCACTGATCCGCCTTAAGGGAGGTCAGCTATGCTTCCCGGCTGTCGGGAGGCGGCGCCCAGGGGTAAGAGGTCGCAGCTGGACTCGGCCACCCCCACGGACCTCACCTGGAGCGGCTCCACGGCGGCCCAGCTGCGGCTGCACAGCTTCGGCGCTTCCTGATTGGCTCATCGTGTATTCGCTTCCGGGTGAGAGGTTGCCCGGTTGCCCAAGCAACCGAGTCGCTCTGGGAGCTGTGTCGGCTAGCGCTTTGCTCCCTCCACACCGCAGAGCTGGCGGCCCAAGGGGAATCGCGGAGTCAAGAAAGTTTCTCCGACCTCTCTCCAGCAAGTGAGTGTCCTTCCTCCCAAGGCCCTGGCGGGGAAGGGCACCTGTAAATAGAACTTTTGGGAGCCAGAGCTCGGCCCTGTAACTCCCGACCGGGTGTGACAAATCTGTGTACACTGCGGTGTGTGTGTGTGGGGGGATTCTACATCGATTCAGCCCGAATTCCTCGTTGTGATTCCTTAGGCAAGAGCCAGCCTCTCTGGGCTTCAGTTTCCTTCATGGTGCCGGATGGTGTCGATCTTTGAGGTTCCATCCAGTTCCAACATTCCAAAGTTTCGAATGTGGAACTTTCTAAGGGCAATTGAAAATAGTTCCGTGTCTTTTACGATTGCATTTAGTGTTCTGCTTAGTAAACATTTAATGACCGCTTCCTAAGTGCCATTCATTCGCTAAATAGACCGTTCATATTAATACTAAACACTGAACTCAGGAGGGGGACAAAAAAGATTTGATTAACCCGCGAGTCCTGTCCCGAGGAGGTGGGTGTGATAGGGAATCCTGACACGAAAGCATTGTTTTAATAGAGCCCTAAGTACTGTGGGGGCTTCTTAAAAGAATCTGGGGGGAAAGAGAAACGAGAAGACTTTGAGACTGACAATTCTTGTGACAATTCTTGAATTGGTGCTACAGGATAACAATGGCTAATACCTACAGAGTTAGACACTAGCCTAGTGCTTTATGTGGTTTAGCTCATTTAATCTAAGGATGAGGAAATTGAGACATAACTAATTTGTCCAACTATAAAGGGGGAGTCCCATTCACCTACGTGGCCTAATGCCAGGGCATGCCCGAACCCCTAAATACTACACTCTTACTTTCCAACTCCTCCAGGATGAGTTAACCAGCCAAAGAAGAGATGTGTGTTGCAGGGAAAAAAGTACAGTATTGCTGCTGGAGCTTTTACAAGGACATCTGGTAGTCTAGATCATTAAACACAGAAAGCAATTCTGTATCTTGGAAATTTTGAAGACACATATCTGTTTACCTCTACAGCCAAATCAGAATGACTGGGGAAAAAATGAACAAATATAGTTAAATTTTTATTCTTCTAAGATTTAATGTAATTGATGTCTATATTTAACCCCAAACAAGGTCAGAATTTCAGCAAGATTGCGTTCTACTCCTCACAGCACTTCCATATTGTTATCAGAATTTTAATTATACTCTATTTTAAAAGTTATTCTTTAAAAAAATTTTTTTTGTAATTGTAGATGGACAGAATTCCTTTATTTTATTTTTATGTTGTGCTGAGAGTGGAACCCAGTGCCTCACACGTGCTAGGCAAGCGCTCTGCCACTGAGCTACAGCCCCAGCCCTTAAAAGTTATTCTTAATAATAAATTCCTAAACTGGGTGCAGAATGCCTGTAATCCCAGCAGCTCTGGAGGCTGAGACAGGATTACAAGTTCAAAGCCAGCCTCATCAACTTGGCAAGGCCCTATGTAACTCACTGTGACCGTGTCTCTAAATTAAATACAAAAAAGGATGGGGGTGACAAATACGGTGGAATGTGACAGACATCATTACCCTAGGTACATTGTATGATCGCAGGAATGGTGTGACCTTACTTTGGGTACAACCAAAGAAGTCCAAAATTGTGCTCCAGTTGTGTTCAATAATCGAAGAGCATTCTGTAATGTATAACTGATTAGAATAAATAAATAAATAAATACCCAAAGTAGGGACACAGGAATGGTGTGACCCTACTTTGGGTACAATCAGAGAAGTCCAAAATTGTGCTCCAATTGTGTTGGATAATCGAAGAGCATTCTGTAATGTATAACTGATTAGAATAAACAAACAAATAAATAAATAAAATAAAAAAGGACTGGGGATGTGGGTCAGAGGTTAAACGCCCCCTAGGTTCAATCCCTGGTTGTTAATAATAATAAAATTCCTAATGACATAAAATAATATTACTTAACAGAAAGTATTTTTTCTCAAAAATAAAATAAAAATGCATTTTTACTAATTCCTTTGTTCCTCATTTTGTTTTTGTTTTCTTATTTTCTCCTGGATTCATTTTTCTCCTTATTAGAGTTTATTTCCTTGTATTTCTCAAAGACAAAGTGTGTGTACTAAGTTCTGAATTCTGCCACGTCCAAAAAATAGTTTAGTTTCCATCACTTTGCACTGATATTTTTGCTGAGGGTAGAGCATTGGGTTCAAATAATTTCCCCCCTCAAAGATTTAAATACATCTCATTTTTGTTTTTAATGTCCACTATTGCTGATGTCAGTCTGATTCTTATTCTTTTTACTTTGTTATAGGTAATCTGTTTTTTGTTTGCCTAATTGGCATTTGTCTCTATGTTGTTAAATTTTACTTCAAATTGTCTACCTGTGCAGTTTACTTAGTATTCATTTACAGTCTAAACACTCATTTTCTTCAGGTCTAACAAGTTTTTGACTATTCAAATATTGTGTCCTCCCCTTATTCTTTCCCCCTAGAAATTTTATTAAACTGGCATTAAGTATTTTGGATCTATTTTCCATTATCTTAGAATTTTTCTTTGTGCTACTTTCTGTGAAAATTTTCAACCTAATCTACCAGTTCCCTAATTTACTTTTCAATTAAATCCACTCTATTATCCAATCCTTCTTAAAGTTTTATTTCACCAGTTTTATTATTAAGTTCCTTGCTAATTGATTCTTTTTTTTTAATTCTATTTTTTTTAACTTTTATTTGTTTTAATTAGTTACACATGACAGTACAATAATCTTGACATATCGTACATTTGAATCAGATGATTGCTAATTGATTCTTAACTGTCTGTTCCTCTTTCTCTCTGAGGATGTTACAGTATTTTAAAGTCTTAAACCTATTGTGCTATTAACTCTGAGATGAGCCTCCAACCTTTCTCAGTTGGCACTTAAGTTAACTTTTAAATTAAAACTATCTATTCCCTTACCCTATGCAGAGATTCAGTAGATGTGAGGTGGCGCCTAGGAACTTAGTGATATTCAAGCCGATTCTTATGCATAGGCCACACTTTGACTAACATCTTAATAGAGTCTACTGTCCAAGAAGTTAGAGTTCACTTATTCTCTATATATTTTCTTCAGTTTTGGAAAAAAATATATTTTTTTTTTACATTTTGCATTTAGTGTACTAAGTGTTCCAGGGTTCAGAGACAGAGATTCCCCTCAGTCTTGTGGTCTTGTTTTTTTCCTTTTTTAAACCTGGTCTCCATTCCAGACTCACTCTACTTAGACTTCCCTCCTTCCCCACTTATTATATTTTATATTTCCTCCTATTTCCTAATCAAATATTCCTCACCATCTTACCTCTGTTGAACATAAATTTGTACATCAATGTTATAGCAGCATTATTCTTAACAGCCTCAAACTAGAAACAACTTAAATGTACATCAAGTAATGAATTCACTATTTCTATACAATATATTTGGTAATAAGAAGGAACAGAGAATGAAGTTTTGATACTTGGTACAAACTGATGAAACTTGAAAACATGTTAAGTGAAAGAAGCCAATCACAAAGGACCATTTATTGAATCCATTTCTAAGAAATAAATAGGCAAATCTATTGAGATAGAAAGTAGATTAGTGGGTAATGGGGAATGGAGTTTTGAGGGGGATGGTGAGTGAGTACTGATGGGCACAGGATTTTTTTGGGGGGTAATTAAAATATTCTAAAATTAGATTGTGGTGATAGTTGCACAACTCTATATACTCAATATACTAAAATATTGAATTATATACTTTAAAGGATTAATTTGTGATATGTAAATTACACATTAATAAAGTTGTTATATTAAATGATCACTCATCTAGTCAAAATTATTTATTTCCCCAAAACCCTACATTAAACATGAAACTACCAAGTAATATAGTTGTGTTATTGTGATTTGAGTCTATTTAGGTAGTGCTTAACCCTCACTTATAGGTCTTATGACACAAAATATTTAAACTTATATGACTCTTTTTAAATCTTTTAAAGCAACTTCAGAAGTGTACAAGATAAATTTTATATTTCCTAATGGAGACAAGTATGGTAAGCATACATTTCAATTATTTTTCCTCTGCAGAATATTAAATAACCTAAGAATAAAAAAAATGAGACTCACATTTTATGAAACTGCTATTGGGATATTATTTCAAGTAAAATAACAGAAATCCTAATAGATGAACAGATTTAAAATCAAAATTCCAACATTATATCTAGATCGTATGCCTTGGAAATTTATAGAATCTGCCAGTCTTTTTGGTCCTGGGTCTCAGTGGTTACAAGATGTTCTGAGTTCATATATTGTCTTATCTCTGCTGTCATTGATTTCAATGCTGGGAAGCCAAAAAAAAAAAAAAAAAAAGCAAACAACACAAAACACCCCCTCTGCAAAAAAAGAAAAGAAACAAAACAAAACAAAACAAAAAAACTCATGGCTTTTCCCCAGACATTAATACTATATTTTTTTTAGTCAAACACAAGTCCTATTTAAAAATCTTTAGTATTTCTCCCTTGTTTAGATGGTGAATGTATAAGAACATCTTCTGGAATTTATGAGAGAAATGGAGTAGGTATTCATACCACTCCTAATGGGATTGTCTACACAGGAAACTGGAAAGATGACAAGGTATTATTGTTGTTTGGAGGTTTTTTGTTGTTTGTTGACATTGACCCCAGACCCTCACACATGCCAGGAAAGCACTGAGCTACATTCCCAAGACATTTTATTTTTTATTTTGAGACAGGATATCACTAAATTGCTCAGGCTGGCCTCCAATTTAGGATCTTCCTGCCTCAGCCTCCCAAGTATCTGGGATTACAAGTGTTAGCCACTATGCCCAGTTTATTGTTGTTTTTTTCTTTCTATTTGTTATTTATTTATTCTAATTAGGTATATATGATAGCAGAATGCATTTCAATTCATTGTACACAAATGGAGCACAACTTTTCATTTCTCTGGTAGTATACGATGTAGAGTCACATACATACAGTCATATATGTACCTAGGGTAATGATGTCCATCTCATTCCACCATCTTTCCTGCCCCCATACCCCCTCCCCTCCCCTCTCACCCCTTGCCCAAAGTTCCTCCATTCTTCCCATGCTCTGTCCCCATTATGAATCAGCATCCACTTATCAGAGAGAATATTCAGCCTTTGGTTTTTTAGGATTAGTTTACTTTGCTTAACATGATATTCTTCAACTCCATCCATTTACCTGCAAATGCCATAATTTTATTCTCTTTTAATGCTGAGTAATATTCCATTGTGTATATACACCAACAGTTGCTTTATCCGTTCATCTATTGAAGGATATCTAGGTTGGTTCCACAGTTTAGCTATTGTAATTTGAGCTGCTATGAACATTTTTGTGGCTTTTCAATATAGAATGCTGATTTTAAGTCCTTTATGTAAAGACCAAAGATTAGGAACTTACACATTCCCACTGGGGCAAAGTACACTGGAAATTTCAATGAAAATAGGTAAGCTTAAATTTAAGGGTCAAATGGTGGTTCCCTTCCAAGTTTTCTAAGGAATCTCCATACTGCTTTTTAGAGTGGTTGCACCAATTTGCAGTGCTACCAACAATGTATGTTTTCCCCCACATCCTCACCAACACTTGTTATTGCTGTATTCTTGATAATTGCCATTCTGACTGGAGTGAGATTTGCATTTCTCTAATTACTAGAAGTTGAACATTTTTTTCATATACTTATTGATCTATTATTGTTTTTAATACTGATTGTAAATGAATAACCCTATAGGCTAGATGATTCCATACATTTTACCATTAATAAAAAATATATATAATGAGTAGACCAAACAATAAAAATAATAAATAATTATATTTAACATACGTTAACATATGCCTAATATTAAACTCATGTAGAGGGCTAATCGTGTATCTTTCTCATCTCTTTGTTTGTAAAGTAAAGTAAAACCCATTAATAATTTTCTCACTTAATCCTAAAAACAATCTCATGAGATAGATGCCATTAACACTCTTATTTTGAATGAGGGAAATCAGACTCAGATTTCTTGCCCAGCTAGTAAGTGATAAAACAAGAATGTGTACTCAGGTTTACTTGAATCCAAATTCACATTCTATATGGCTCTCTACTATTGCCTGAACTAGTGATACTATACTATTCCTGAGCTAATTAAACTTGAAGATTTTTGATGTATTTAATATATCTTGAGGATCCTAATAAATCATCATGGACTCCCATGTGTTCAAATGACTCAGTATGAGAACATTTGATTCTGTAGGCTTCACAGACAGATACAGAGGAAGGACAAATAAATTTGTCCTTTTTTTTCCCCCAGGACTAGGGATTGAACCCAGGACACACTACCACTGAGCTACATACCAGCCCTTCTTATTTTTTATTTTAAGACAGAGTCTCACTAGATTGCCTAGGTTGGTATTGAACATGTGATCCTCCTGCCTTGGCCTCCCAAGTTGCTGGGAGTATAGGCATGCCCCATCACACCTGGCAAATTTGTTTCTTTTTGTGGAAATAAAGGGTGACACGAAATCATGACTTAATGTTAGATTTATATGTATATATATATTTTAAAGGCTCTGGGGAAACTGAAGTTTTTGTTTCTGAGGGAATTTTCTTTGTTACAAACAGATGAATGGTTTTGGAAAACTTGAGCATTTTTCAGGAGCAGTATATGAAGGACAATTTAAGGACAATATGTTTCATGGATTAGGAACTTACACATTCCCAACTGGGGCAAAGTACACTGGAAATTTCAATGAAAATAGGTAAGCTTAAATTTAAAAATTACTATAATTAAAAAATAATCTTTGCTTGCTTAAATATTATATTTAGTTAATGCTAAATATACTTTGATAATGTATTTAGTTTTAAGATTTGTTATTTTAGAGGATTGGGAGTGTTTTAAGAGAGGCTAGGACCATCATAAGCTTCAAAAAGAGAATATCATTTTTAGTGATAATTCATTAGACTATTCGTTTATCCCCTTTACTTCTCTATTAGTATAGAATTTTTTGTAGTCAATTTGCAGATAGAAAACTTATTGCAATTATTAAGAAAATTTAGGCCAATAATAATTTTCACTTGAAATATCTTGATGTATTTTTAAAGTAGTCTTGGGGGTAATTTCATAATTATTTATTCCATTTTGACCTGACATATGCATACCTTTTGAGTAGGCTAATTTTGTTTTTCCCTGCAATCCTGGTTATTGAACCCAGGGAGGGCCTCGTGTATGCTAGGCAAGTGTTCTACCACTATGCTACATCCCTAATCTTATTAGGCTAATTTTTAAAATCTGAGCAAAATTAGTTAATTTTCAATTTGTAGAAGCATACTCATTATTGCCCTTTCTGAGCATATGCTTATAGAAACATAAAAGTGAAATAAAACATGAATGAAGCTTTGCAAGCTTGACTACACACTGAATACCATGCCATGTTAGCTGGAGGTTCAAGTTCAAGTTCATTTATAAATACTACTATCTTATTTCTAAAATTTGAGGTGGTTGATATGAATACATTTTGAGGTGGGCTGACAAATGTTCACCTATTTTGACTTAATTTTGTGACAACAACAGATTACCTTTTCCAACTGATAAAAGGGAAAAAAATAAAAGGAGAAAAAAATCTAATCTGTAGGATAAAGCCTGTTTGTTTGTGTGAGTGCATTTTTACTACTCCAAAGTGCCCTAGAAAATACCAGTACAGTAGGGTATGGTGGCATACACCTGTAATCCCAGCAACTCAGAAGGCTAAGGCAAGAGGATCGGGGTTCAAAGCTAGCCTCACCAAAAGCAAGGCTGTAAGCAACTCAGTGAGACCCTGTCTCTAAATAAAATACAAAATAGGGCTAAGCATGTGGCTCAGTGGTTGAGTTCCCCTGAGTTCAATCTCCAGTACCCCTCACTCCAAAAACAAACAAAACAAAATAGCACAGAGCATATCACGTCAAACCTAGCTGATGATCAAGAAATATTTGTTAAATAAATATGTGAACTAATTAAGCCAGATAACCAATATAAATTTTTTCATGTTTTGATTGTTTTGGTTTTATATGAAGTGAGCTTATGTGATCCTAAAATCTTGGACATCAAAATTTTTATAATGACTGTGTTTGTTTGGGACACTGTTTTTTTTTTTTAAATACAATATGAAAGGAGAATTCTGCATTTTAAATCCAAATTTGAAAATGGAAAAATATGCTTCACACATAGGGTGTAATGTGCTAGACAGTCTGTAGATTCTTCATCTTGATTAACACACAAATTTCTTTTTCACTATTGCAGGGTTGAAGGTGAAGGGGAATATACCGATATCTATGGACTAGAATGGAGTGGTAACTTCCATTTCACAGCCGCTCCAGGCCTGAGACTAAAGTTCCAAATGTAGATGTTCTGCTCTGAAGTTTAAATGTGGCAATTGAAGCTTTTAGTTGTAAGCAGAGCAGCTAAATTTGTTATCTGAAATGACTTTATACACAACCTCCACAAAATTGCCAATAAAACTATCACTCACTTATGCCTTATTGAATTTTATTTTCATTATTTTATTTTCATTGAATACATTATGTGATTCAATTCAGAGTTTGCTTATTTTAATCCATACAGCAGAAATATTAATTTAACTATTAATTAAATAGTTAATTTTCCAATCCTGGATTTTGTCATCTTTTTTTTTCCCCTAGTTTGTGCTTTTATGTTTATTTTTGGAGAAAAAAATTTCCCTGCATTATCCTTTGTAAGTATGCAGATATTTGGTCCCTATTGAAATTTTTTATTGTTGTGATAATGCTTACATGAAGTCTACCCTCTTAACAAACATGTTGTGTACAACACATTATTACTGACTTCAGGTATAATATGGTATAATTCTCTATAGCTTATTCACCTTCTTTTTAAATACACATGAAACAAATTTTTAAACTATTTTTTTAGTTGTCAACGGACTTTAACTTTATTTATTTATATACGGTGCTGAGAATCAAACCCAGGGCCTCACACATGCTAGGCAAGTGATCTACTGCTGAGCCACAACCCCAGCCCTAATTTTAATATTTTGAGGAATCCCCATATTATTTCCCATAGTGGCTGCAACTTTTTATATTCCTACCCACAATGTGCAGAGTTTCCAATTTTTCCACATCCTCACTGACATTTATTGTCTGGTTTTGTTGTTTTTTTCTTTTTTAACATACTGGGACTGAGCCTAGGGGCACTCTACCACTGAGCTATTTCCCCAGTCTAAATTTTGATGCAGCTAAATTTGTTATCTGAAATGACTTCATACATAACCTCCACAAAATTGCCAATAAAACTATCACTCACTTATGCCTTTTTGAATTTTATTTTCATTATCATATAGTTTTGAATACATTATGTGATTCAATTCAGTTGCCCAAAGTGGCCTTGAACAAGCAATTCTCCTGTCTCAGTCTCATAGGTAACTGTTATAGGCATAGTTCACTGTTCCTGGTTTGTTGTCTTTTGTCTTTGAGAGTAGCTATCCTAACAGGCTCTGAGGCAGGAGGATCACAAGTCAAAACTAGCCTCAGCAACTTAGTGAGACCCTGTCTCTAAATAAAATATAAAAAAGAGCTGGTGATGTGGCTTAGTTGTTAAGCATCCTGGGTTCAATACTGTTATTAAAAAAAATTTTCTTAGACCATTTTAAAATTGAGTTGTTAATTTTTTTACTTGAGTTGTTCAGAGTTCCTTATCAGATATTGGGTTTGTGAATATTTTCTCAATTCATAGGTTGCCTTTTCAATCTGTTGATTGTTTGCTTTGCTATACAGAAGATTTTTGTTTGATGTAGTACCACTTGTTCATTTTTTGTTTTTGTTGCCTATGATTTTGGTGTTATATGCATGAAATCATTGCTAAGATCAATGTCATAAAGATTTTCTATTGTGTTTGAGCATCACATTAAAAGGGTCATATACCATGATCATGGGATTTATCACTGGGAGGCAAATGTTAAGTAGTGGTTACACATGAACAGTGGGTCAGGGGTTTAAGAAAATACTTAGTACAGGGTAAATCAGTTAATCTATAACTCTGAGTGGCACCACAAGTTCTGACAAGATAGCTACTTCAGGACCCTTGCCTGATCTCAGCTCTATAAATTATCCCTTTTCAACAGGAGGAAGATAGATGGACTCAGGGGTTAAGAACCAGAGGATAACAAGGATATGTTTTCTCAGAAGGGCCTAACTGCTAAAAATCATCTTAAGACTCTGCACAAACAACACAGAGATACCCAGATCTAGGAAAGCAGGATGATTAAGACCGGAGCCCATGGACCATAAATTCTGTAAAACAAGTTCCAATTAGCACTTGCCAGCAGGGCCAGGATGACTGAGAGTTGCCCTTAGATTGTTAACATAGCTTTATGATATCATTGTAACTGTAGTTTTTCTTCCCTGGGTTTCAGTTAGATACCTACAGATAAAAGCATATGCAGTAGAGGTTTAGGAATGTAATCTGTCAATCCAGAGCCAAGAGGTGATACTTAAGCAAAATCTTCTAACAACTTCTCTACTCCAATAAAACTAAATCACAAAGAAGTGAATTGTAGATCTCTTTGAGACAACCCACTGTCTTCCTTGGGGATGGCTTTTATCTTAATAAACGTTGCTATACTTTCATTATGTTTTGTGTCTTGCTTGAAACCTCTTTCAAGAACACAAGAGACAAGAATGCTAATGCAATTCTCTGGTAACCAAGGATGATTCAACATGTGAAAATCAATCAATATGATAAACCATATTACAATACATTGGATAAAAAAATCACATGATTATCTCAATAAATGCAGAAAAAGCATTTTATGGAGTTCTATACCCTTTCATGATATAAATTCTCAACAAACTGGAAAACTATCTCAATATAATATAGGTTTTATATAAAAAACCCACAGCTAACATGATATTCAACAACTAAAAACTGGAAACATCTACTCTAAGATCTTGCCACTTCTATCTTTAAAAAGTGTATCTATTTGTTAAAGGACACTATCAATAAAGTGAAAATACCACAGAATGGTAGAACATGTTTGTAAATCATATATATGATTGTCATAAATTTGACATAGTCTAGGCGCTGTGACATATACCCATAATCCCAGTGGCTCAGGAGGCTGAGGCAGGAGCATCACAACTTCAAAGCCAGACTCAGCAATTTAATGAGACACTAAGCAACCTAGTAAGATCCTGTCTCAAAATAAAAAAATAAAAAAGGCTGAGGGTGTGGCTCAGTGGCTAAACACCACTGGGTTCAATGTCTGATACAAAAAAAAAAAAAAATCAGTTTCTGCCTCAGCATTCATTTTTAGTCCTGACATGGGTTGGTTGAAACACAGCCATATCACATCCTTTTCTCTCTCTTTGTGATTTGTTATTTGTAGCTTACTTGCTCCTCATCCTACTGACCCCAAATCCAACACATCCCACAGCTGGTGGACCCAATAAAATCTGATCATCAACATGAATCACTTAAGTTTTCCTACTTCCCACGTTCTCTTTAAATGAGCCAGTCAACAACCACCAAGGTAAAGCCTAAGTGGTAACATGCACCTTAACAAAGGCATAGTCCCACAGGTCCTTTTTCCTCCCACTCCCCACCTGCTAGCCGGGTTCCCTGTCACCCCTGGGTTTCCCTAAACTCTCTGGGACCTGTTAGATAAGTTTCTTATTTTCATTTTGCCTCCTCATTGTGTTTCACCTGACTGACACACATAAATCTGAATTTCACTCTTTCAGTGTTCTCCTTGACGTTGTCCATTTTGGCTTATGGCCCCTCTTAACAGATGTCAGAACCAAATTAGAAAAAAATCATTACAATAAAATCATAACACTGATAATATTCTAGTCTCCAGGATATAATAAGAACTCTTAAAACTCCATAATAAAAAGACAACCCAGAGTTGGGGATGTCACTCAGTGGAAGAGTACTTAAAGTCTTGAGTTTGATTTCCCATTGTCACAAGGGGGCAAAATCACGACGTATGCAGTCGAGGGGAGAAATAAAGAATGTCCCATGCTTCTGCCCCTTTCAATGCTTTATTCACTCAAATTACTCAATACAATTCCACTCTATAGGTTCTTAATCAAGAAAACAACAATCCTTAATGCTAGGCACTGCAATAGACATAATCAATTCACAGCAAACAATTCTAGATTATTAATTAATTTATAGCAAACAATTCCAGATGAATTCTAAGCACCGCAAAACACACTTAATCATGACAGGCTAATGACAGACATTCCCTCTGCATGCTAAGTTCAAAAGTCTTAAGCCTTAGGCTTTATGTCCAGCAGATGCACACTCACTCAGACAGTGGTGACCAGGTCTGGAACCTGGCGTGGAGTGGATGACCGATTGAGGAGAGGGTGGTAGGGAGGAGTTGTGGCTCTCACCAAGGTCCAGATGAGGCGGTAGAGTTTGAGAGTGGTAAGGATCACGCAGAGGCTCAGGAAACAAAGATGGGATGTCAGGTCCTCATCAGGCTCTCCTGGTCAAGTGCATCCTTGTTTTGGCTGGCTGAATCCTTATTCATTTGCTCTATTATTTATACTCAATTTGGGGGCTTTTTGACCCCCCCCCTTTCAATCCTTATCAGCCCACTGAATTTCTCAGTGACATCATTTACCCTGGGGTCAGAAACAGCTGGTCTGGTGGTCTCCACCCTGATCTTCTTGTCTTTCCCTCTTACTAGGTGAGGACAGCCTGCCAGGGGCTTCACTCTGTTTATCAGGGTGAGGGGCAGTAACTTGTTTGCGGCCATACTGGAGGGCTCTGTGGGTGTGCCTGGTGAGATTGCAGGTTTCAAAGTGGAGTTTTTAAAATGGAGTTTCTTAGGCTCAGGCCTAAGACCATCCTCACACCCATCATTATCCCCACCTTCACTACACACACATACAAGTCAACCCAGTTAAAAAATGGGCAAAGGATTTGAATATACATTTCTTCAAAGATATATAAATGACCAATAAGTAAACAAAACAATGCTCATTATCATCACTCTTTAGAGAAATTCAAATAAAATCAGATGGCTACATTTTAAAAGCAAAACAAAACTGACTATGGCAATTGGAACCCTCAAGTATATCTTCGAGAATGTAAAATGGCGCAGCTACGGTGGACAGTTCTTTTTTACTTCCTCAAAAAGTTACTGTATGACTCAGCAATTCCTGGGTATATACCTAAGAGAATTGGTTTCTATGTGAATGTTCATAGCAACATTATTCATTGCTGTGGTCTGAATGTTTTTGTTCCTTCAAAATTCACATTGAAACCTAATAGCCTAATTCCCAGGGTATTAAGAGTTGAGGCCTTTAGGTGGTGATTAGATCATGAGGGCAGACTAATGACCTTACATACAAGATATAAGGGAACTTACTTGCTCCTTCTGCTCCTTCTTGCACCTTCTTCAAAGATGTAGCAAGAAGATGCCATCTTTGAAGAAGAGAGCAGTCCCTCACCAGATACTTTATACGCTGGCATCTTGATGTGGGACATCTCAGCTTCCAGAACTGTGAGCAATAAATTTCTGTTGTTTATAAATTATTGTAAGGCATTTTGTTGTAGCAGCTGAACAGACTAAGACATTCATAATAGCTCAAAACTGGACGGAGGCATAAAGAGTCATGGGGTTCCTTTGTGGGATGATGGAAATGTTCTAGAATTAGTGGTGAAAATCTTGTAAATATACTAAAAATTGCTGAATTGTTTACTTCAAGGGGTGAATTTTATGTATGGTATGTGAACTATATTTCTTAAAAAAGTAGGACTGTGTGTCATCACATATTCTATGACCAGAAAACTTCTTTATCTTTTAGATAAAAAATAATTTTAGGCCTGGGGTTGTGGGTCAGAGGTAGATCACTCACCAAGCATGTGTGAGGCACTGGGTTGGATCCTCAGCACCACATAATAATAAAATAAAGGTATTGTGTCCATCTACAACTAAAAAAAAACACTTAAAAATAATTTTAAAAGTATCACAAAGTTATACTGTACTCCATAAATATGTACAATTTTGAAAAATAATTTTGAATGAAAAAATTATAATTTGAAAAATTACACTGAAGATCTGTTGGCATTTAAACTTTATTCCAAACTTAATAAAAAAATAGTGTTTGCATGCAATAGATAGCTTCTGTGTCATATTTCTTCATTCAAAATCTTGCAAATATTTACATTTCTTAATATATCATTGACAAAAATGATATTTTTATTTTTTACTGTACTAATGTAAATTTGGGTTAAGTGTCTTTTACAATGTTGGAATAAAAATCATTTTATTGGTTTCTCATAAAAGCTTAGTTTTTAATTTCAAAAGACTATAAGTGTTCAAAGATACATTTTTAAAAGTTGGACATTTTTGGATGTACTGTTTATCATTAGTCAGTATGGTTTTAGATGAAATATTATTATTGTACAAGAATTTACAAGGAGATAAATACTAGACAAGTTAAAATAACGTGAGAGGATGTTTTCCAGATTCAGGACATATAATACAAATTCAAAACTTCTGGAAAATAGTTTTCAGAAAAGCATCTACTTTGATACAAACTGAATTTTCCCTTATATTTTTCTTCAAATTATTTGAAGGAGCAAGATATATTTTTTACTCTTAATATCTTTAATTTGTATTGCTATATTACTAATTTTTCAGTGTACAAGTTTTCTGTTTTATAAGATACCAAAGTCATTCCTGTTAAATGGTTTTTTTCCTTTTACTCCGTGAAACTAAAGGTAGTTCAGTTATTTGATTAGTTGATGCTAGAACTTGACCTGGAGCTTATATAATTAGAAGAGACACTAGTTTTCCTCATTAAAAGCCTGTTAGCTTATGACAGTCTCGTTTCAGGGGAAGTCAAATCTCTCTACTGCTTCTTTTTATAACCTTTAAGTTAATTCAGAATTCAGATCAGCCTTGATCTGAGGATGCTATAACCACAGCAAGCAACATGGGGTAAGTGGATGCTTTTATGTACTTTAAGAGGCATTGGAAGGGAAATTATTTTTATAAGAAAAACCTATCCATCCCTACCATATGGTGTTGTAATTTAATTTCAAAATAGACTAACATTTATTTAAGGCACTTTAGCAAATGAAAAACTAAATTAAACTTTTTATTCAACAGTTATAATTATTTGTAAAACATTCATTCATTTCCTCGCCTAATTTTTATATTATGTCTTAATCTACCTTTGCATGTTATCAACTAATAATATATTTTGGGGATTGAAGTTGTTCTGTATATTTACAAATTTAGTAAAAGTTGAGTTACAATTTCAGAGCAACCTTAAAGAAAGAATGACTTACAAGGCAGCATAATTCCAACATGTACATGCCTCTTTGGGAATAAAAATAATTAAAGAGTGAAAAAGATGAAGGATGGTGGGAGATTGGTTTATACTTTTGTAACAAAGAAATAGGATACTGGATTCTGTTAGAATTCATTCCTCTATGTTCAGAAAAAAAAGTATGGTGATTGAAAATGTGTGCAGATTAATTACACAGGGGCATTTATTTGTGAAACACTTCATTGGGTTTTGGGGACATGATGAGAAGAATTGGGTTTCACTTAAGGGCTTTCTATTCTTAAGTGAGAAGAGGGTTCTGTTAAAATTAATATGAGTTTTTGTATGCTGAAATAGCAGTGTTCTGAATGAATAGAAATGTCTTTGTACCATCCTTTTATCTTTTTATTAGCTTTTTTCAATACAAAATCAAATAGTCATAAACTAAACCTATTTCGTTAAATGCCATTTCTGAAGGATTCAACATAAATGATCAGAAATTTATGCAAGAGAGAAAAATGTTCTGCCACATATTTATTTATTCTAAGCAGTTTCCACAAATTTAATAAAAATCTATATTTTTATTAATACTATGGACTCTGAAGACATAATATAAACCTGTTTGAAAACACAGAGGCTTTTGAAAGGAACATCACACTATTGTGAACTTTTAATTCAAATATAAATGATATGTTTTGAAGCTAAAGTTAATGGAGAAGTGAACTGCCATGCATAGATCAATTCAATTTGGGCCAGAATTGATGAGATGCCTGGATTCTCTTTGTTTCCTCTCTGTCCTTTCCTCCTCTCCATATATAAGAGTGTACCTCACCAAAGAAAGCCACTAGTAAACTTTAAGCATAGTCAGAGACTTCCCTCCTTCTCCTTCACTTCTTTCCTTCTTTCCTTTTAATTACAGTAGTTCATTTGGGAATGTCAAGGTTTGTTTTGAGAATCTTCAGAAATCAGTCAACCCTTTGGGTAAAAAAAAAAAATAAGGTAAAATCTTACAAAGATTTCCATATATTTTCAGGAGATTTACAGGTGACCTGAAACTCAATTTATGAACCCCCCCTTCTCTCCAGGTAAAGAACATTTTATTTTGATTTTGACTTTAGGACTGCAGTATGAGTTCTTCAAAATTTTTCTTAGTTTCTGAATTTTTATAAAATGAAAGAATCTTTAAGTTAATAATCTCTCAGAAACAGAGTTGAAATGCTGATCCCCTTTAATCTGCATAAGAGAGAAACACAGTTTAACCAGCATTCTTCACATTACTGCTGTTAGTCTCCAAGGACTTGATTAATCACTTGTGCCTCTGAAGACAGTGCCAGGAACCACCTTGGATGTCACCAAAGGAAAAAAAAAAATTCCTTGCTGATTATTTGTAAGGCACTTTCAGTGCCCCAGATAAGATGAACTAAACAAATCATAAACTGCTAAATATTACACAGGATGCTCTTCTGATCAGTAGGTATATGATTTAGATTTTGTTTGTTCCTGCCTTATTGATAAAAAGAGGTTAGTAGGTATCAACACCTGTTTATATTTTTATATATTTTTAAAATAATCAGAAAAATAAAGAAAGCAGCAGCTGGTCAGATGGTCAAATTTATCCATTTGAGGAAATCTCCGGAATTCATTCTCAAGACAACTATGAGGGAATAGCTGACTGGGATCTGTCTTTGGGACCTACTTATCTCAGAGCTATTTGAGGATACAGTGCCTATATGTGGGTCTACACCAGACCTTTTCATTTTCTTCAGGCTATGCTGGCCTGGGTTTAGTAAGTAACTCGAAGAGGCAAATATTAGAAAATCTTACGTTCTCTAAAAAGTCTCTTCTTCTTACATTTTCATTGGATTTCTTATAAAATATGTGGGTGGGTGGGGTGGTTAGAGATAGTATATAGAAATGGGTTAAAGAAATGATTTGTAAAAAGCGTAAGGAACCTTATTATGTGAGGTGCCCACATCTGGGCAAAGGTTGAGAAAGAAGGGAAGGTTGTATTTATTTGGATCCCCTTTTTATGTTTCTTTTTTGTATAACCCAGAATTGAACATTCTTGGCAAGTGCTCTACCACCGACCTACATATTTCTTTACTGAAATTCTTTTTTTGGAACCGGGTATGAAACCCTGGGGTACTCAATCACTAAGCTACATCCCAGCGCCCCCCCCCTTTTTTTTGTATTTTATTTAGAGACGGCATCTCACTGAGTTGCTTAGAGCCTCACTAATTTGCTGAGGCTGGCTTTGAACACAGGCTCCTCCTGTCTCAGCCTCCCAAGACATTGGGAGTGCCACCATGGCCCGGCTTTACTGAAATTCATTTCAATACTCTTTCCCCATCTCCTAGGGGGGTTAGTGCATCTCCAGTTGACATCTAGGGGAAATAAAGTTAAGGTTCTGTTACTATTATAGACCAACAAGTTTATTATGAGGGTATATTCAGCCTAAGTTTAGAGGAATTTTGATTTTTTTTTTTTTGATGGTACTGTGGATTAAACTCAGGGACATTCTACCATGAAATTACCTCCCCAGTCCCTTTTTAAATTTTTAAAAAATTGAGGCTGGGACTCACTAAGTTACCAAAGCTGACCTGAAACTCACAATCCCTCTGATTCAACCTCTCACATCTCTGGGATTAGAGGTGTGCACCACAGCACCCAACTGAAAATTCTTTTATGGACATATTTTTCACTTCTGAATCTGAGAATTACAATCCAAATCTTTTTCTTAGGCAGAGCATCCATTTAGTTCACACAGTAACCTTTGAAATGTTGCTTCTGCTTGTGTCCTCCTTTCCTTTCTAATGAGTAGTTTTCTAATTCAGGCCCTAATTACCTTGTACTTGGTTTATTATGGGGCCTACTTGCTGGCCTCTACTGCTTGTCTTTTCTCCACAGCGCCACAAGAGTTATCTTCTTGTTACTCCACTGCTTAGAAACTTTCAGTGACTCTTTATCCTTTCCACTTACAGAGCAAGTTCCAAAGAAGATATTTATGGCTCTCCATCTGTCCCCAATCTGCTTGTCTCTACTTACCTTCTCCCCAACCCTCCAGGATCCCTAGGGTCCCTAAATCCACTATGCGTTGTATTATGTTCTGTTGCCGATTCTGTTTTTACCATTTCCTGTGAAGCCCAGCTCCAATCCTTTCCGACTCTCTACAGCTGGAACTCATCTTTTTCTCCTCTGAATGTTTTATGCACTTTATACTTTTCTTATTTCCTTTCTCACAACCAATTGTGTATTATAATTATTTGTGGTGACTCATCTTTCCTGCTGGACTGGAAGCTTCTTGTAGCAGGAACAATGTCATCTTTATATTTCTCTCAGCACCTAGCACAACACCCTTCACTTGGTGTGTGCATAATACTCATTGACTACTCATTGAATTCAAATGAACTGTTTTTCCTATAACCCACAAAAAAACTAAAAACTTAATTTAAGCTAAACTTTCCTTTTATCCTCCCACCCAAGTAAAGTGGCCCCATTTTCCAAGTTCCCAGATAAAGAACTCATATGAGTGAATAATAAAATATGGGCAATGAAAGGAGGAAAGGGAGGAAAAAGGGGCTGATGTGACACATTGTAGGCTTTTGAAGAGTGGGGCACTTGTTAGTAAGTAGAGGGCACATGTGGGCTGAAAGGAAATGTAAGAAAACTTTTCAGAATATAGAATGGTTCTTGTTTCTGGATCACTTCTTAAAGGGTCAGCGTATCAGTAAGAACTGAGTTCATCTGTATGATGGGAAAAAAACCCACAAAATAATATTAAACAAGCTAGAAGTTTACTTTTTTTTTCCTTACACTAAAAAGAAAAGCAAAACAAAAATTAAAGTTTAGAGGCAAGCAGTCCAGGTCTGCAGTTCCTTGGTGTGTGGGCTCAGGTTCCTGTGTCTGGCTCTTCGGCCATCACTTCTAGCCAAATAGCATTTCTAGGGTTCCACCTGCCTCCCTGGTGTTCAGCCACCAGGAAGATGGAATGGGAAGTAAAGATGTGTTCTCACTTTTAAGGAAATTTCTCAAGAGGCCACCCACATTATTTCTTCTTAACATCACATGGGTAAAAATCTAGTCTCGCAGTTACACCTAACTATGAGGAACAAAGAGGAAATATACTCCTTTAACAGGGGTTCTAAAGAAAAAAGGAGATTCAATACTGGGTGTCAGCTAGCAGGGTTCAGACAGACCCAAATATCATGCTTTCCGTTGCTTCTTATATTCCTTTAGGACAAAGCATAGCATTATGCCCAAAAGCAATCTTTTAAGAAAAAAAATTTCAGTTGTTAAAGAAAACAAAACAAAACAAACAAAAAAGAACAAGCCAAGCTGGAAATAAGCATAGATTCACTTGACAAAATGACAAAGGTGACTAAATCAGCCTTTACTCTTCCTATCCCTGTCCTCCCACCCTCTTCTCCCTTAACCCTTACATTTGCACTGAGGTGAGTATATTATTACTATGCCAATCAGACTGCCTATAAAAGCAAAGTCCAGAAAGATTCAGGGAGTTGGCAAGATTGTCCCCATATGCTTCCAAGAATGCAACAAAATAAAATTACAGCTGGTTTGGGATTTGCTATAATGCACTCTCTCTCTCTCTCTCTCTCTCTCTCTCTCTCTCTCTCTCTCTCTCTCTCTCTCACACACACACACACACACACACACACACACACACACTAGAGAATGTTTTCCAAACAGATTTGTAGGGAATTTTGATTGTAGATCACCTCAATTAGCCCCTACAGAAAAACCTATTATAAACATATTTCACTTGACACTTGAAGTAGGTGATTGAATTTAGTGTGGGGTACTTAAGAGAAAAAAACCCTCTAGATTTGAGGTTTTCAATATTTTAGGATCAGGTCAACTGCTTTGAACTCTTCTGATTGAGGAAAGCACCATAAGCCACGTTGATGAATTCTGTTTTTAAATGCATATAAATTTATTTTCACTAGTCACTCCAAAGATACCAATATTGAGGTAGTTGTGCCTACTCAATACCGAATAAACATTAAAAAGCTAAGAGAAACAAGGATTTTTGCTTTTTTACTTTATATAGTTTTCAACAATCAGAAATTTTGTTTGGCAAAAGGATGATATAAAACGTAAGGTAGTTGTCACGCCAATGACATTTTGTTTTTTACAGAACCTCTAGAGAAATCTGGAAGAAGACTTCAAAAAACATGATGTGATATGTCTTGCTGGAGGCAGGACATGAGGTGAGTGGAAATCTCAGAGAACTTGTTTCTAGTAGCAACACAGAAGAACTGAGATCTTAGTTTCCACCAGTGATCATTCTTGAAGCACAACTATTGAATTGCTTTGAAGAATTTTGCAAACTTCTTTGTTTAAAAACCATCAAATAAACAAATTAGGAATTTCCTTAGTTAACAGCAAGGGCTGATAGCCATCTTACAAACCAGCCATGTTACGTCAGACTTTTACTGCACGTATGAGTGCTTACAACATTGGACATGAATGAACTATGTTTTAGTTGATTTCTATTTTGGCTGTCTTTGGGGATTGCAAAAAAGTCTTAGGAGAGACGACATTTACTTTGCATTGAATTAACAGGTCCTACTTTAAGATGGGCTTTATTACATAACTTTATGGAGTAGGTAATTCATGCCCATTTTACAATTGAGGAAACCGTAAAGATGATAAAGTTGCACTTTCTCAGGACCTCGCAACTAACCAGGTTCCTGAGCTGGGATTAGAACTTAGATGTTTGACATACTTAAGAAAAAACATCCCATAATTTAAAACATCATTTTCACATTTCAAAACTAAAAAGTGCTCACTGTAAAATAAACAAACTTGATTAAGGTAGAATAGTGTAGTAAAATTTGAAAACCCATCCCATCCTTAACCACATCTCTCTTTCTAAATGATCCCCATTAGTATTTTGGTATCAATCCTTCCATATCTTTTCTGTTGTCCAGTGTGTTTGTCACTGTAACATTTCCTGTCTACTTTAAAAAAAAAAACAATGTATAGAGGAGGTTGAATTTATTGTATGTCTTTACTAGAATAATTATCTACCTTTAAATAACAACTGAAGCTGGGCATGGTGGTATGTATCTGTAGTCCCAGTTACTATGGAGGCTGAGGTAAGAGGATTGGGTAAACCCAGGAATTCCTGACCTAGGCAACAAGGTTTAACCTTGTCCCAAAAACAAGAGCAAAAAAACTCCCCAGTAACTGAAATGCTCACTCAGGGAATATTAGGCATCTTATTGTAGAGTCTCAAAGAAATGCAGTGAGTCTTTATTTTTGAGAGTGTAATTATGAACTCCTTTGAGAGACTGATGTGATCTCTGAGCCCTTTTGCCAGATAACAATGAATATACATAAATTTTTACCTATAAATCAAAGCATTTATGGATACCCTGAGTGTCCATAATGGTTTTTTGGATAATAAATTTCTGAAAGTATTTACAAGTTAAAAGAGCTATAGGTAAAACTCAAAATTCAGGTGGCACATTAGCCCCTTTGCGGTGGTGAGACCTGTGCCAATTCCAGTTAGTGTCAGTGCCTCAGGGTGAATCACTCACCCCTGATTCTGTCCCCTGCCCCACCCCTCTTCCAGCAGCTCCAAATGGGTCATTTGGTTTTTCATTGACACTTCTACCTATAATGAGCAAGAAGGGAGAGTACAATGGGTCAGGTTCTCAACATTTCTATACTGAGCTTGTGCTATTTTTATAATCATTTTTGTAATTAAGGATTCAAAGCAAGACTTACAAATAATAGCCTCACTATTTCATATGTATTCGGCTTTACTTAGCCTCATATACTTAGCCAAGACTGCAATATTAGTCTCACTTCTTAGTTCTTGACAAAGGCTTAATGAAGTCTCAGGGATATTTCACTTGGTAAGTATTCATTAATCATTACTCATTTATATTTTTACTTATATGTTATAAAGGCTGTAAAGAGTAAATTATGCATATGTTGCCTCTGTTGCATTATTTTATGAGGCATCTTAATAAACTTTTTTTTTAAAGAGCTAGGTATAGTGGTACATGCCTATAATCCCAGTGACTTGGGAGACTGAGGCAGGAAGAGCCTAAGTTTGAAGTCAGCCTGGGCAACTTAGTGAAACCTTGTCTCAAAAAAATAAAAATAAAAAAGGGCTAGGAGTGTAGCTCAGTGGTAGAGCACCCCTGAGTTAAATCTCCAGACACACATACCCACCCTACTCTCCACACACACACACACATTTTTTTTAATACAAAGAAGCATTTGCTATTTAGTCAAAAGGTAATGCTCTAAAAGATTTTTCAATCTTCATGTTTGGATAGTAAACTTTTGTTAATGCAAAATTTACAATTTAAGTGAAATATCATTGATTTTTCCAGTTTGCTTTTCTCTAACTCATTAAATAGTAGAATGGATTTCTTTGCTATCAATGTGAACAAATAAAGTTCTTTGTTGTTTTCTTTAGGGAAAGAAATCATTAGCCACAAACAATCCCTAGAACTAAATGAAAATATGTGTTAAGGGCCAATATAAAAACCTCTTAAACTATTCACATCAGAGAGAACAAATGATATAATGTCATTATGTTTAAAATTCAAGCTAATTCTGAACTTATCTCTAAAAAGTATCAGAGCAATTGAGATAAATGACTTTTAAAAAATTGAATGAAATTGCTACTATAAAGAGATGTGCTATGTTTATTCTGTGGCTTCAAGCTTAGCACTCTGTAATAGCAAGACATTCTGCTAAGTGAAATAAGCCAGAAAGAAGGACAATACCGTAAGATCTCTCTCTTGTATGAATCTAAAAAAGTCAGACTCATAGACATAGAGAGTAGAGTGCTGGTTACCCAAGGTTGGGTGGAGTGGAGTCATGGTTAGAAGGTATAAGCTTCCAATAGAAGGAGTAGGTTTTTTGAGATCTGTTGCAAGCAGATGACTGTAGTTAATAATCTATTATATATTCCTTAATTGTTAAGGGAATATATTTCAAATGTTTTCACCACAAAAGTGACAAGTATATGAATGAAGGATATATTATTTAACTTGATTTGACCTTTCCAACTTGTTACACATACATCATAACGAATTATAATTTGTCAAAAATAAAAAAGAATTTTAAAAAAGGAACAAGTTGCCTGCCAATTACAACAGACATGAATAAGAAATGGTCCCCACCAGTAGACCTTATACTGTGGTGTGAGAAAAGACATAGAGACCATTGTCTATAATTCCCAGCAGGAAGAGATACTAATAATATGGTCTGAGAATGCAGGAGAGATTGACTAATTTTGACTTGGAGGATCAGGGCAGTTTTCATAAACAAGGGGGTGTTCAAATTGAGTCTTGAAGGATGAGAAACATTTTTATTCTGTAAGGAAAAACGTTTGAGGGATAGAGGATGGAGGAACAAAGATACATAGGCATGCGCATGTTTGGTGAAAGGCACTGTGATCATCCACACAGCCTAACTACTGTGTTAGCATCACACACGTTAACTACTATAAATTTCATTTGAAATGCTATGAAACAATGAAATCAATTAAGTTCAGGTAGTCCTTTTACTAGCTGTTACAGGCAGCAAATCACAAATCAACTAAGGTCTATTTGGCTACAGGGACACTTGGGGAGCCCCGTCCAGGTAGCCTCTCCAAGGTTCTGACTAGAAGAGCAGCCCCAGATGACATGGTGAGAGAGTAATTTGAAGAGCTGATGAACCGGGGTTAGTGAAATGGAGCTCCTGAGATTTAAAATTAAGGTCCCAAAGACAGAGCTGGATCAAAATAACCAACAAAGGCTAAACCCCTGACACCTATTCAAACAGAATTTCTTTCAATATTCAACATTTGAATGAAGAGGGACTGATCCTTCCATGGAAGAGGGATGGAAAAGAACCATCCTGTCAAGGGCAGTACTGTTTCTGTCCAGAATCAATAGCAGTTCAGTTCTGGCCTTGCACAGGCTCCATCACTCAGCATCACAAGAATTCCACGATAAAATCAGACTCAGTCCTCATAGAAGATTTTTCAGTGACTATATGTTGCTGCTCAAATCTGTATCTAGGAGACCCCAAACCTACCCCAAACACACACACACACACACACCCTCAGAAGCTTATTGAAACATCCTTTTTAATCTCATGCAGCATTGTTCTTTGAGAGAAATCCTGATAATACAGTTTCCTCCCTATCACATCTTCAGGGATGTTTTAATACCTCTGATAGATTGGTGCCAGGCAGCTCTTTAATCCAGCTCTAACCTCATGTTTAGGTCCACCATTGCCAAGTGCCCGGTTACTGGTAGATTCCCTTCCTAGCTCAGCTGGGATGATGAGGCCAAGCCTCCCTAATCTTCCTCCTGCAATGGTGGCTGTCTCCCGAGCAGGGATCACTTCTAAGCTAGATGCTTTGAACCACAGAAGAAGTTTACCATGTAGTTCCTACCCTTGAAGATATTTACTGCTAGAACCTCAGGGGAATCCAATGTTTGCTTTTTCTTTTATCATTATTGATCTCAGGCTAGGGTTGAATTTCCAGCTTTGTTCTAGAAAAAAACTGCAAACAGAAATGATAATCACTATTAGAATCTTATAATCTTAGTAAAAACCTAGCTAATAAGATTTTTAGGTTAAGTAATTTTCCCAGTTATTTATTTGTTTGTTTATTTATTTTTGTGGTGCTGGGGGTGGAACACAGGGCCTCGTATATACTAGGCAAGTGTTCTACCATTGAGCTACATTCCCATTCCTTAAACAGTTATTTAAATCATGGACCTGGGATTTGAATCCAGATTTTCCATATTTCACAACTTAGATTCTCACTGGGTATTATAGTGTACATCTGTAATCCCAACAATTAGGGATGCTGAGACAGGAGGATTACAAGTTTGAGGCCAGCCTCAGCAATTTAGTGGAATTTCAGCAACTTAGAGAGACCCTGTCTCAAAATAAAAAATAAAAAGGACTGAGGATGTAGCTTGGTTGTAAAGCATCCCTTCAGACTCTCCAACAGCATCCCCTATTAACACCTGCTGTGACCTTCAGTGTTCCTTATAACTGGCTAAGTGTTAGCTGAGAACAGAGTAATGTGTTAAGACACACAAACACCCACCCACCCACACACACACACACACACACACACACACACACACACACATACTCACACAGTCAAGGGGTTGGGGATGTAGCTCAGTTTGCAGAGCACTTGTCTAGCCCATACAAGGCCCTGGGTTCAGCACCACAAAACAAACAAACAAAACCTTCAAGATCCAAAGGAATAAACTTACAGAGTTAATGACAAGCAGTGAGGTTGATGTAACTGGGCAAGTGGCCTGACCTCACAGCCCTTTTATTTTGCTTATTTATGAGGCCCACCTCACTGGGTTTGCAGGTTCTCTAATGACCATATTTATAGGAGAATTTGGCACGCTGGTGAACCATTGTGTTTTTTTCTGTCAAAACAAGAACTTATGATTTAGTCAAGTCACTTAACCTCTCATTGTCTTTATTTGTAGAGTGACGGGGTTTGGCTGTCTGATCTCTGTGTACTCTTTCAGTTTGACGTTCTTTACCACTCTATGCTGAGTTCTTAGTTTATATTTCAAATAGTTCTGGTAGGTGCCATTTTGTTTCCTTTGGTCTTTCCAAACTGTAAGATTGGTTCATTCATTTGTTCCACACCTATTTATTCAGACTATGTGCTAGACTCTGGTTTAGACTTTGCAGAATGCATAATAAACAAAAATGTCCAAGGCATCAAGAGATAAAGCTGGTGGGCAAAGATGGCCAATGAGCAAATAAATAGATAGCATTATCATTTTTAAAATTATTATTAGTTGTTAAAAACATTACAAAGCTCTTGACGATAGCATTATCATTTGATAGTAAATGCTATAGAGAAAAACAAAACAATGAAAGAGAGACATGGAGTAAAGGTTGGAACCCCTATTTTATATGTGGGGGTCAGGGAAAACTTTCCTAATGAAGTGATATTTAAGCAGAGCCCTTAATATTTTTACCCTAAATGTGTGGTAGTAGGAAACCATAAATTTGAGAATATTTTGAAGTTGCTGAGAGATGAAAGAAATGGGTCCTGGTGGAGATGAATAACAGCTTGAACTTCAACCTGACTCTTCCTCCCCACATGCTTTATGTCACAGGATTCTCATAAGTGAGATTCTCTCTTCTTCTATGATTCTAAACGTTCTGTTTTAACATTTTAGTGACTTTCCAAATGTATTGCATCTATATATTTATTTAATTTTCACTAGTTGGAATTATGGCTATTAATAGTAAATTCAAAAGCCATGATAACTTAATTTAGAGGATTTTAAAATTCTCTAAACAGAGGTATCTGTTTTTTTTATATGAACATCACATCCACATTTATAGTAATTCTCTCTCTACACCACAGGCAAGAGGAAAGACATATCTGTACCATGTATAGAAAGTAGTTAAAAAAATTCAAGGACTAGGGTGGAAATACTGCTTTCAAAAGGATGGGAATTTTGTATTTTTTATTTTCTTAGATCCATTCTGCATCTACCGGCTTCTTCACTGCTTATCACATAATTTGTTTTGAAGACCAGGAGCAGGCCAGGAGCATGGACCCCACACAGATGAATGGCCAAAACTGGGGGTCCTAAGGCAAGTCATCTAGGTGTTAAGAGGAAAGAAATGAGCAAGCATCAGGTAGTGAGGTTTCTAGGGTGCATTCCACATGGGTGAAGGAAGAAGAAGACTGACTTTTCCTCTGAGTACAAAATTTTAGTATCTGCAAGGGCTAAGCTATTGCACATCATCCCATTTTATGATTTTGTAACTAAAAATGACCTCAAAAACCTTGATAGAATATTAAATCCTTTTGTTCTACTTTCCCAGTCTGGATTTCCTTTGGCCAGTTCTTCCTCCCTTAGTCTCTTGTCCATGATGTGAGAATACCTAATCAATTAATTACTAATAGCTTATTAAAATGGAAGGATTATATGTTTGGGCAGGTTTATTGTCTTTGTCAATAAACTTTCATGGAGCTTCTATTCTATGTAAGAACATAGAATGGGTACCAGAGATACTAGATGGTGGGAAAAATTGCTTTTTTTTCCCCTCAAAAAATTCATGATCAATTTAGAAAATGAGATTATGCATATCAGATAAGTAATGGTAGAAAGTTGTGGTTTGGGTTGAAATTGAGTTTTTAAAATACATTTTTAGTTGTAGATTAACACAATACCTTTATTATTTATTTATTTATTTTGAGAGAGAGAGAGAGAATTTTTTAATGTTTATTTTTTAGTTTTCAGTGGACACAACATCTTTCTTTGTATGTGGTGCTGAGGATCGAACCTGGGCCACACGCGTGCCAGGCAGGCGAGCTACTGCTTGAGCCACATCCCCAGCCCTATTTATTTATTTTTATTTATTTATTTACACAATACCTTTATTATTTATTTTTTTATTTATGGTGCTAAGGATCAAACTCAGGGCCTCATATGTGCTGGGCAAGTGCTCTACCACTGAGTCACAAACCTAGCCCGCAATTGAATTTTATTCCAGGAAAGAAAAGATTTTCTATTGAATTGAAGGCAGAAAATTGTAGAGAGGGAATAGACTTTGGGGAATGAGTAAGGATTTGAAAATTGTAGAAGAGTGAGGCAGGCAGATCCCGCAGCAGGCAAAGGGCAATACAAAGCAGGAGGGCACATGGTGAATGGGGAGGCTGGAAGATCTATTATGTGCTGGAAATAAGGTGGGGAAGGAAGATCAGGGGTATTGTGGAGGACCTTGAAGTTTTACCTTAGTTTATAAGGAAGAAAAGACCTATTGAAGTTTTTGAGCAGGACAAGAGATTATCAAAGTGATATTTAAATAAAACTCATCTAGTAGCTTCAAAAAGTGTTGATAAACCAATTAGGATGCTCCAACCTACACTTAGGCACAGGGCAGCAAAGAGGTGACAATAAAAAGGGAAGGAAAAAAACTACAGAAACCTTATAAAGAAAGGTTCACAGATATTTCATGACGGATGGATTGTGGGGTGAATGGAAGATCATTCTGAGATGCTGAACCTGTCGATGGTGGCGTTAGTGACAGAGCTAGGGAAGACCAAATAGGCTAAAGATGATCAATGTAATTTAAATAGGTTGAGTTTGAGGTGACCATGGGATAGTCAAGTGAAAATATTCATTGGAAAGAAACATAAGTGCAACAAGGGACGTTCAGTTAGCAGGGAAAAAAGGGTCATTAGAGAAACCAGTTCCGTTTCTTACTCTTAAAGCCTTATATACTAAGAAACAGCTAAAGTGCATAGGGAAAGTACTAAGGAAATTGTAAACTATTTAGCCTAATTTCAGTTTGGGGCCCAGTGTTGGATTATTTTTTATAAGAATTAAAAGAACAGTTGATGAAGGTTCTGGAGACTGGAGGGCTGGGAAGGGAGGCAGTGGTTATTATGTTACCTGTTACCATGTTGCTGAGTAATATTTGAAGATACTTGTTAAATGTTAGCCTCAGCATTTTAGAGCTGCAAGGACTTTGAGAGTCTCATTCTGTAGATAAGGAAATAAAAGGCCAGACAGAGTGCTTGGCTTTGCCATGGCCCCACAGTGAACGCAAAGTACAGGTCAGATCTCAGTCTAGTCTACTTCCCTTTCCTTAACACCAGGGTCAGCAGGTATGCTACCTTCTTGACTCTTTAGGGAACATTTTTATTTAGTTTTAGAATTCTCATGAAAATGTGTATAGATCACATTATCAAAAAGCAAAATGGATTGGATGTGGTGGCAAATATCTGCAATCCTGGTGACTCAGTAGGCTGAAGCAGGAGGATCCCAAGTTAGAGGCCAACCTTGGCAATTTGATGGAACCCTGTATCAAAAATAAAATAAAAAGGGCTGAGTATATATAGCACAATGGTAGAGTGCTCCTGGGCTTAGTCCTCAGTACCAGGAAAAAAAAAAAAAGCAAAATGGAAAGTGTAGCCTTTATGTGCCCTGTTAGATTGACTTGCCTTCAGATAGAGAAGCCATTTTCCAAGACATCAGAACAAGATAAAATGAGCACAATCTACACAGGGAATGATTTTCTTACAGCATGCTTTAAAAGCCCTAGAATAGATTTCAAGTGAAGTTGTTGAGTGTCTTTCCATATGGACCTTTAAGAGTTCTAAAGAATAGAATCTTTATCCAACTATCTGGGATGGGAGAAGTGTGTAATTCAGTTTGGAGATAAAAGGATGGAGGTTTTTGTTATTGTTGTTGTTGTTTTATTTTGTTTGTTGTTGTTTGTGAGAAGGGTGTCTTGCTGTGTTGCCCAGACTGGCCTCAAACTCCTGGGCCCAAGTGATTCCCCTGCCTCAGTCTCCCAAGTAACTGGGGCTATAGATATATGGCACCATGCCTGGCTATTCTATTTTTAAATTAACTTATTCCTGTCTGAATAGAATAAAATCTAGTCCCAGTGTGTTCTAGATTCTTAATGGAGTGTCTCTTCCCTTTCTCCTTGTTAAAATTCATCAGATGTGGTTAAATTTTACTGATTGGTTGAATTCAGTATGCCTTACCTCTAAGGAGGGCATGTGTGAAATTAGCTGAAATTATAAAAGACACCAACTAATGATGAATTTATACTTTTAATTGATCCATAAAAACATTGAGTAACTCCTATATTTAGGTTTATGCTGCTGGACTCTATAGTAATAATGGGTTGGGGGGCTGGGGATGTGGCTCAGGTGGTAGTGCGCTCGCCTAGTATGCGTGAGGCACTGGGTTCAAGTCTCAGCACCACATAAAAATAAAAAATAAAGATATTGTGTCTACCTAAAACTAAAAAATAAATATTAAAAAATTTAAAAAATAATAATAATGGGTTGGAACATGATGATTGCCCTAGTGAGGATAGATGACAGTTGAAGAGAACAGCAAGATGGGCTTCCTGAAGGACATGAGGCATGAACTGCACTTTGAAGGTTAAGCAGGACTTGGCCTGCCAGAGAGCAGAAGGCTTGAGACCTATAAGAACTGAGCTCCTCCAGGAGGGATGCCCAGGATTCATGGGTCTATTGGTTCAAAGGGAGAATGCTGTAGTGCTAGTGTCAAGAGAAATCACTGACCACTGTAAGGGTGCACAGGCTGAGGGCTACTTTTCCAACTGAGGTCATAGATTCTCAAAGTTTGTAATTTCTAACTTCTGGAGTCTTTGTTCACTGAGAAGTAGTGGAAAATTGTAGACATTCTGAAAATTGGATTTTACTCTATTTTCCTTTCTAGCAGTTCTAAAAGCGCCAAAGGCAGATCCAAATTGGATGTCATTTTATCTGAACTGTGAAAAAAATTCTCCCAGGAGAGACATCAGTAACCTGATTTCCCTTCTCACCTAAAATAGGCTTTAGTGACTGATGAGCTATTTCACAAAGTACTACTAACTCAGCTGCCTGGTTCAGATCTTGTGAGTCTTGCAACTGCCTCTGCTTCAGAGAAGGAATATTTCCCCAGGACTAGTTAGGTGTTTCCACACTGAAACCCCCCTCTGTAAGTTAGGGCCATCCCTCAGGCTACAGAGTACTTTCTGTGGAGCCCAGGACTCTTCCCCCAACAAAATCTCCTGGGTTCTGTCTTGTCCTTCACTGTCCCTCTTTTCTAATTGGGACTTACCTAGTGATAGCATAGTGAAATCTACTTTATTTTCTTTGTAAGTGGGTACTTAAACTTGTACTGGGGTGCTCTGCCTCTTACAGAATGTCTCTCTTCTCAGATGACTCTAGGAAGATAACATGCTTAAAAGATAAGGATTAGAGAAAAGTCAAACCAAGATAGGAAAAAAGATGAACACATTTTTTCCTGTCCAGACCCATAGTCCATAAAACACTCAGGCTCACAAAATCTGGTTCTGATACATTTATCCCTGCCAACCAATAAAATGAGGCAGAGGAGCCCCTGGAAGAAATGTAGTCTGAAATTTATGATACACTGTTTTTGTTGTGGAGGGTACAAGAGATTGAACCCAGGGACACTTACTGAGCTACATCCCAAGTCATTTCTTTAATTTTTAAAAATTTTTTGAGACAGGGTCTTGCTAATGCTATTGAGGGTCACACTAAGTTGCTGAGGCTGCCCTTGAACTTGCAATCCTCCTGTCTCAGCCTTTAGAGTAGCTGGGATGACTAGTGGCGTGGGCCACTGCATACAGCTTTTGATAAGTTTTGATATGTAAAATAAGGCATTCTTACACTCAAAATAATTATTTCAAGCCAGTTGTCTCTTGCATGTGATAGTATACTGACATTTTTTTTTCTGATTGATGTTGACACATATTAACTCAGCCAAATTATCCTGACTGATATTAACTGGAACAACAAAAATAAACATGCCAATGGAGTGAGGGTAAGAGATTCAGTGTTTTTTTCATCTGCTGTTGTAAAGAACCTTCTGTGTTCTTTTGAACTGCATGTTCTATGTGTTTGGCCCCTTTTCTCACTGACTATGAGTCCATTGGTTGCTGGCTGTGATGGAGCATCATTAGATTAGTTTTGGAGTGAGAGCAGTTATTGGGAAATTCTTCAAGACCAGTGGTGGGCATAGCATATGGATTTCTGCCAAAAGAACTTTGCCTGATAGGATAAAGTAAGGGTTCTTTTTTCCTCTAACAAGTATCATCTCAAGGTCAAACTTTTTCTATATTTACCTACTAATTCTTTGTTGTTAATTTAAAGCTAGTCAAAGTACCATATTTCTATATTAGTGTATTGGAGGAGAATTCAGGTCACTTCTACAAACATTTGTTGAGAGCATTTGTTGAAAACAATCTGGGATAGATGGATGACATCCTCTCTGTTCCTGGTTTGCTTACAGATTGTGAGGGAACCAGGTAGTTAACTAAGAGTGTACTGATGGATTTATGACCTGGCTCAGTGGCAGGTCATAAGTCCATCAGTTTCTAGCAACACCCATATTTGAGAAAAGGTCAAGTAAGAAGCTGACTTGGAGACCAAAGTCCATTTTAAAAATGAGGCTATTTATCATAGCCTGATGGCAGAGTCCTATTTTAATTCTTCCATTTTTCTTCTGCCACTTTAAATTGCAAAGTATTCAAGGATAATTTTTTGGAAATGGGCATAAAAAGTTACATCATTTTTTAAAAAAGATAACCTCATTTTTAACACTTGTGCACCTATGTATGGTGAAATTTGTCTCATCTCCAGATCATTTGGCTTCTGTGAGTCACATGATATTCTGTCTTTTTGTATTCATTGTTGATCAATGAGTTAATAGATTTATAAGCATGAAGCCATTCTTTTTATTTTTTTCTGGTACCAGGAATTAAACTCAGGAGCACTTAACCACTGAGCCACATCCCCAGCCCTAATCTTTGTATTTTATTTAGAGACAGGGTCTCTGAGTTGCTTAGTGCCTTGCTGTTGCTGAGGCTGGCTTTGAACTCGTGATCCTCCTATCTCAGCCTCCCAAACTGCTGGATTACAGGCGTGCACCACCATGCCCGGGTATGAAACCATTTTAATATTCTAGAACAAACTCTACTGGACATAGTGTTGTAGATTTGCTTTCTGATTTTTTTTTTTAGAATTTGTGTATATTTATTTATCCATCTTGAAGTAGATTTTGTATCAGAACCTCATAAAATGAACTTTGTGATTTACATATATCCTATTTTCTTGCATAGAAACATATTTTCTTGCAACAAAGGAGTCATTGTTATTTGTAAAATCTTCCTGGGATATTATCCTGAGTCATAACTTATTGGGGAGGGTAGCTATTTGAAGCTTCCTTTCAATATCTTCTATAGTTAGCTGTTCAAGTTGACTTTTCTACAGTTCTTAAAATAAATTTCAGCAATCTATTTTCCTATATAATTGCTCATCTCATCTAACTTTTAAAATTACTGCATTAAGTTACACATAGAATTTTATAAATAATATTTTATACCTTCTGAATTGGTGGTTATGTTTCTCTTTTTGATCGTACTCTATATTCTTTCTCTTTCTCTCAATCTCTCTCATCACACTTGCCAGAACTTTTTACATTTTATTGGTCTATACAGTATTTATTTAGATAGTTGTCAGGAACTGATATATTTTTATATATCAGTTTATATTACACTGTTTTGAAATATTGTGGCATGAAGCAGTTTATTTAAAGATGCAGACTAACAGAAAGATCAATGGTTTTGCTTGGAACTACTTCCTGTGCAACTTTAGGCAAATACTTAATTGTTCTGAGCTATGGTTTCCTTCTGAATAAAATAAATGGAACATATAATCTGCCCACTTCCCAGCATGGCTGCAATTATTAAGTAAGAGAATGTCTACAAGAGTACTTTAGAAACTATGAAGAATGTGTAAAGTAGGTATTACTGTCACAAAATAATGTTCCTTTTAGACTATATAGGAAAAAGAAAACAAGCATATAGCTCCTTTCGTGGTTGTTTAAAACATTTTTTTCCTACAAATATTATATATTCTCTCTGAAAATGTTTGCAAAATTTGTCTTGCTGAATTACTTCAGTTTCAGGGGAAAATATTTCCTCATCAACCTTCCCCCAACATAAAAAGTTCTCATTCTGTTAAATTAGAAATAGGCACTAAAGACCCATTCAATAAAGGCCACTGGAATGGAAATTAACTCAAGTCTGCTTTCAATTAATTTCAATTCCCTGAAGTGCCAAACTTTCCTTTTTTAACATAGCAGTAATTGGAAAGTAATAGACAACTCTAAGTTTTGTGATCTTATGTGTGCATGCAGGGAGGAGGGTACACATTCTAGGTCATTCTGGGGGAGGCCAGGAGATTTTTTTTTTCAGTGTTTTTTAGGTTTCTATTAACTTTATTATTTCAAATTTTAATGTAGTTTCATAAAAATCTAACATTTAGGTGTCTCAATATTTCTATTTATCTATATTATTATTTTTAGCAACTTGGGAGCCTGAGGCAGGAGGATCACAAGTTTGAGGCCAGATTCAGCGACTTAGCTAGACATCCTGTCTTAAAATAACAACAACAACAACAACAATAACAACAACAATAACTTTTTAAAGGACTGTGGGTATAATTCGGTGGTAAAGCACCTCTGAGTTCAATCCCCATTGTATATATGTGTGTGAACTATATGTGTATATATGTATATATATTTAGAGCCCTTGTTTTTAAACAGCAGAAATGGGTTTCAAAAGAAAATTCTTCTCCAATACTACAGTATGTGAATCAGATAAGCACAGAGAGATTCTGATTGAACGGGATGAGTAGGGGGCCCAACAACCCCCAAGGCAGATTCAAGAAAGCCTGGAGGCTTTAAAGAGTACAAATTGAAAATCATTGCTCTATATAATGATCAGGCTTGATTTAGAGACCAACTGGCTCTTTCTAAAAACCATTTTCCCCAGTATCTGCCATGGTCCAGGTGGATGTTCTTAGAGGCCAGCACTTGTAGCTACAGAGATGGAAAGAAAGCAGGAAGCTTATGTAGGAGCTGGAGCCATTCTGACTTGAGGAGAGGCATCTGGCAGCATTTAATGGTATTTTTTCAAAGGTAGGCAGTGATTTGAGGGCTATCAAGGGCAGAGTAAAAAATTCCTGGGCTCAGAATGAGAGATTCCCAGTTCAGAATGAAAAGCAGACTATAAATAAGATGTTGAAGTTTCACAATTGTAGCAAGGCTTTTCTAGAAAAAGTCATATTACTTTTCTACATCACCTTGTTATTATTCTCCCCTTTAAAAATGTACTTTTAGATATATGTCATTCATTAAGATGGTCATACTCTTCAATCTAGAAATTTCCTTTAGAAACCAAGCCTAAGGAAAAATGTCCTAAATATAAAAAAAAGAGGGCTGTATTTCTCTTAATATTCATTTGTTACAATGAAAACCAGAAACTATCCTAAGACTAACTGGGGGAGGAAAAGAAAACAATGACATACTTCCTCAAGCAACTATTTTTCAGTAATTAAATATAATTATTGTGAAACTATTTGGAAAAACCCAAGAGTAATAAAAGTACCAGTTCTGAAATTACACTGACTTGAGGTAACAATTTTGGCTCCCTCTGCCATTTCTGAGTCCGTGATCCTGGGCATATTATTACTTGGTTTTCCCAAGTCTTGATACTCTAATCTATAAAATGGGAATGACAGATGCTAAATAGGACTCAACGTGATTCGGTTAAATGAAAATAAAATAAAACATGAAGCACAGCATTTGGCACATGGCAGAAGTTCAATGAGTGTTAAATTGTCTCTCCACCATTTATTTTATAGCACATGGAAAAATGCTTATGCCGTGTCAACAGATTTGACAAACTTAAGGAAATACATGGTTTCCTAGGAAAATATAAATGACAAAATTAACTGAAAAAGTCAAGTAGACCAATTGCTTTTGAAGAAATTGAAATGGCTTTAAAGATCTATCTTCTTTTTAAAAAAGGAATCCGGACCAATGGTTTCAAAGCTATGTGATATTATCATTTAAAGAACAAATAATTCCCATGTAATTGAAATTTTTCTAGATTATAGAAAAGTATGGAACACTCTAATTTATTGAAGCTAGCATACCCTTAATGACAAAATAAAATAGAAAACCAAAAATTACAGATCAAAATCACTTATGAATATAGAAGCAAAAATATCTAAATATTAAAAAATAGAATCCAGTAGCGTATTAAATGAACTATAATCCACGAACAAGCGCCCATTCCAGGCCTGGATGAGTGATTCAGCACCACAGGGTCAGCATAACTCATTACAACAGTAAAAGAGAGAAAAGCATTTTTTTCCCCCAGCATTGGGGATTGAACCCTGAGGTGTTCTACCACTGAGATACACCCCAGCCCTTTTAAAAATTTTATTTTGAGACGGGTCTCACTAAGTTGTCCAGGCTGGCCTCCAACTTGTGATTCTCCTGCCTCAGCCTCCTGAGTGTACCACTGTGCCCAGTGAGAGAAAAACAGTTCTTATCCATAGCTACTGAAAGCTCTGATAAAATCCAATATCCATTTCTAACAAGTGTTAGTAAGATAGAACTAGAAGGAAACTACTGAAGTGTGATATAGATTATTAATCAAGAATAGCAAATAGTATAAATGACACTAAAGCCATTTACATTAAAATCAGAAAATGGGGCTGGGGAAATAGCTCCGTTGGTAGAGTGCTTGTATCGCATGCACAAGGTCCTGGGTTCAATCCCCAGAACCACAAAAAAAAAAAAAAAAAAAAGAAAGAAAGAAAGAACATTGATAATGTTGTCTATCGTTCCCATTATAAGTAAAAATTATTCTGAAACTCATATAAAGGTGTGAAAGGTGTGAAAATAAGGATGAGGCAAGAGTGTGGCTCAGTGGTAGAGCACTTGCCTAGCATGTGTGAGACACTGGGTTTGATCCCCAGCAACACACACACACATAAAATAAAGATAAAATCACCTAGGAAATACAAAAATATTCATCTAAAAATTTCCGTAATACAGTAATTTAGTATGGCGGTGAATACAAAATGGAGAATCCAAAAACCAGCTAGAAAAGGAAATGGGGAAAAGTGCTATTCACAATAGCAATAAAATCTAAAAAAAAAAATAAATACTTAATATATTTCATTTAAAAGTGCAGGATCTCCATCCTCCCTGAAAATCTGATTAAAAGACCTAAACTAGGCTGGGGATGTAGCTCAGTGGTGGAGTGCTTGTCTATTGCCTAGCATGAACAAGGGAGTGGGTTTAATTCCCAGCAGCACACACACCCAGAGAAGAAAAGAAAAGAGAAACAAAGAAAGAAGAAAAGCACTAAAAAGATTCAAACAACGGAAAAAACTATATTGCTCTTAGATAAGATTTAATGTATGAAAAAAATTGCTTTTCCCAAATTAATTGTAAATCTAATGCAATTACAATGAGCATTTCAATTTTTTTGTATTAGGTAAAAATATTTTTGGAGTTCATTTGTTCATATGGAAAAATAAATGTCAGGAAAAGGAAAGTATAAAAACAAATAATAGTTGGCTTGTATCACCAATTTTTTTAATATTTATTTTTTAGTTGTAGTTGGACACAATATCTTTATTTTATTTATTTATTTTTATGTGGTGCTGAGGATAGAATCCAGGGCCTTGCATGTGCTAGGTGTGCGCTCTATCACTGAGCCACAACCCCAGCCCTACCAAATATATTTAAGACCATCTATATATAATATATTCTAATCTTGGAATAGGGGTAGATAGATAAGAATGGAACAAAGAGCCCATAATATATTTTAGTGTATCGAAGAATTTAGTATGTTTCAAAAATAAATACTGCTGTTTCATTAAGGAAAAGCATAATTTACTTAATAACCTGTGCAGAGCCAAGTGGCTATCTCTCTGGATAGTACAGAAGGGGAACATTACCTTTTCCCATATAAAAAAATTTTAAATGAATTAAACACTTTTAAGAATTAGAAAAAGCTTGGAAGAGAATTTAGGGAGAAAAATATATATAATCTTGGTATTGCAGATAGCTTTAAAATCAATCCAAGAAATCTAGCAGCAATTAAGGAAAAATATTTTATTTGACTTCATATATTTAAAAATGTTCAATAGCAAAAGTGATCACAAAGTCAAAAGAAAAAAAAAGATGGGTACAATATAATATGTGGCAAAGCATTAATATCTCTTACTAATTGATAAGGAAAAGGTGAACAACAAATATAAAAATGGATAAGTTAGGGGAATAGATAATTTACAGAAGAACAAATCTTCATGTTTAGTAAGTATATGTAGAGATACTCAGTGGCACTAGCAATCAGCAAAAGTAAATATGAAATGTCACTTGTCACCTGAGTGATGAACAAGAACTAAAAAATGTTAATTTACACTCTTGTCTGGGGTGCAGGAGAAAAGGTGTTCATTCAATGCTAACCATGCCTCTTCAAACCCCACATAAATAAAATGGAATATATAAGGTTGATATGATGTAAGGTAAATAGGTACCAAGATATTTGTTGTAACATTTCCAAAATAATGGAAATAAAGGGAATGCCTATCAGTACAGGAATGATTAACACATTTCATTCAAAACAAGAAGTATTATGTAGCCATTAAGAATAATTTCTTAGTATGTATTGTTGAATCCCACAGTTACACATAATTATAATACCACCAATAATAATATGGAAAAATATTTTCTTAGATAAGATGTTAATTAATTTGGAGAGACTGCCATGATGTATTAAATGAGAAAGGTAAGATGCAAAAGGGTATAGTATGAACCTACAATGACAGTCTCACCCATACATACATCTTCTGCATTTATTTTTGTATGTAATTATATAAGGATGAAGAATGGAAAAGAATAGCAAAGATTAACATCAGTTGAAATTGGGGAGGAACAAATGGGCACAATAAAAACAGCATGAATAATAATAAAACAGTTTTTTTTAAGAAAAGTAAAATGTACATGCTACAACATAAATGGAAAATTAGGTAGGCTTCATTAACAGGTTTGCTCCATTAACAATGTTGCAAAACATTTCAGAGAAAGAAGATTGTGAGGCAGTACAAACAATGATCATGGTAGTTGCTTCAGGAGAGGCATCATACAAGCTTTCCCCCTCCACACTTTCCAAGTTTTCTCTAATATAGGTTTTTGCTTTTGTAATTAACTAAATAAAATAAGATTTCTAACTTAACTGCTATCGGTCACACAACTTTTATTATGTCTTGAAACCAGCAGCCATATGTCCATATGTGAGCTGGATGATGTCTAGCTCTGAAAATGTGGACATTGTTTTTTCTTTAATTTTTTTTTTTTACATTTTTCATTCTATCCAGGATATATGATTTTCTGGCTTGCTTGTTTTCAGTTACTTATAGATTGGACAACTAAATCACTAGAAATAAATTATTCTGAAATATCTAACAAGAATAGGACTTTATATATTTCAAGTTTTTTCCCAAATATGAACAGAAATTACTTCTAACAATGATTTTCGAAGCTCCGTGGCTTTTGGCAGATAGCTCCTCTTCCCTTTCCTGGCATCAGTTGCTTCTCTTATGAATGAAGAGGTTGGGACTGGGGTTGTAGCTCAGTGGTAGAGCACTTGCATAGCATGTGGGAGGTACAGGGTTCGATTCTCGGCACCACATATAAATAAATAAAATAAAGGTCCATTAGCAACTAATATATATATTTGTTTATACATATATGCATATATATACACATATATATTACACATAATAAATAAATGAAGAAATTGGATGAAATAATTTTCTCAGGGCCTTTGTTGCTCTAATATTCTTTAATTTTAAATATATTCATCATGGAACGATTTAATATATGATAAATGAATAATTGCTAAAGAGAATAAAGTTTTTTTTCATAGTAATGCTGTATTGACTATGAAAAGAAGTTCAGGAGAGCTAGGGAAGATGCTCTACTTTGACATAACTTTCATGCCCACAAGAAAAATGTACAGGATTCTAAAGAGCAGGGCCTTGATTTGGAGCTACTTCTTATATGTAAGTGTTAATAGTGCTTTTTCACCTATGTGTACCCTCTTGCCAACTTATTATTTTGTTTTACAGGCCTCAGTATGTGAACAAAAAAAAATTAAATCAACTTTCATGAGGTGTGATTTATACAGAATAAAATGCATCTAATTAAAATAAACATTCCATGAATTTTGTCAAATTTCTGAACCTATTATACCACTACCATGATTCAGCAATAGAACATTTCCATCACCCTCAAAATTTTCCTGAATCTCTTCTCAGCCATCTTTTGACCTCCTGATGTAGGTGACTATTGATCTGTATCTTGTCACTATGGAGTTGTCTTTCTTGAGTGATGAACAAAGTTTAAATTGGTGTTTTCTCAATCTTGGGTAGTATTCACATATTTTGATTATTTCCATCAGTGTTCCAAGTAGCAAGCAACAGAAAAGAACTGACTGATTTAAACAGTGAAAGAATCTGTTGAAAGAATAGAATCTCTGGGAGACTGGAGAACCAAGTCTGGGATCAAGTGGCCAGCAACAGTGCCCCACATCATATGATAAAGCCATTTTGGTGAGGAAAACAACACAAGAGGTGGCTCGGGATTCCTAAGCTGTCTGTACCAGAGAATGGTTATTGCTTTCTGTACCTTGCTGCCATTGCTGTCTTTACAACTCTTCCTTTTTCTTAGAAAGTAAACAGTATTTCCAGTCAATCTGCCTTAGGAAATCTGTCAGTGTCCGTTGGGGTAGGGACATCTGAGTGGCAGGTCCTATGTCATGTGTCCCTCATTTCTTAGCTGCAAGGGAGAATAGGAGAATAGGAGAACCTGGCACTTTCAGCCTTAATAGGTACATAAGTAGGGGAGGATTCTTCAAACATAGGAAAGGGTTAAAATGCTGGAGGGCTAAAAAGAGGTCCCAGGTTCACACTGGATTCAAGGGAACCTACCAGATACTGGAAATAGGGATAAGAAAACTGAACTATGTAAAGAAATAGAAATACGTGCACCGGTCTTCACGCTTGCCAAAGGCTTTTCTTCTTAAGATAATTTCTCTGAACTATACCTTGTTAATAGAATCAGTTTAAACATTAGTTTATTTGATCCAAAAAAGAATGTAGCAAATTAAAAACCACCATAATTTTGGAGCAATGAATTTCATACTTAAAAATGATTATCTCCCTTTAAGTTTTAAACTACATATTTATTCAATTTAATATTTTTATTCTTCTAAAATTATGTAAACCTCAAGATGTGTTCAATTTTTTTCCCATGTTAACACATAAAGCTAGTTCGGTTTCTTCCTTCGTTCTCCCTGCTATCCCTATTCTTTATTTCGATCCACAGGTGCAGGGAAGGGGAGGTGGCCTGATCAGGACAATGATGATGCAATGTTGAAGAATAAGCTGGAGGAGAGAAGTAACAGGCACCATGGAAAAAACCAAAACAAAGCAAGGTCAGATTTCCCCATGTCTTGCTTTAGAGCTCAGGATTCAATAAATGTAGGTTTTAGTCTTGTCTTGCTACTGTCTCAAAACCTTGTTTCCCAGTCGGGCATGGTGGTACACACCTGTAATCTCAGGGATTTAGAAGCCTGAGGCAGGAGAATTTCAAGTTCAAGAGCAATCTCAGTGATTTATCAAGACTTTTAGCCACTAAGAAACACCCTGTCTCAAAATGTAAGAATAATCAAAAGGTCTGCGGATGTGACTCAGAGTTTAAAGCATCCCTGAGTTCAATCCCCAGAACTGAAAAAAAAAAAAAAACCCTAAAAAACAAACATGATTTCCCTGTCATCATATAATGACCATGAATATTGTAGACTTGCTGGCAAATAGGAAATGTCATCTATATAAAATTTGGCTTAATTTGTTATCTTATTATTATTATTATTTTCAGTAGTACCCTTAGGACTGCCTCAGAACAACATGCTCATTGAGGCCAACATACAGATAATCCAACCCCTTCTTAGTTAGCCTGGAAGCACAAGAACTTTCTCTTTTCTTTTTCTTTTTATCAGTACTGATGATTGAACCCAAGAGCACTCTATCACCGAGCTTCATCCCAGCCCCTTTTCAAATTTTTTTATTTTGAGACAGGGTGTAGCTAAATTGCTGAGGCTGGCCTCAAACTTGTGATCTTCTTGCCTCAGCCTCCTGAGTCGCTAGGATTACAGACACGCGTGGTGTCCAGCTTGAGTTTTCCCTCTTCATCTTTACCATTTAGGAGCAACCACACAGAAGTTTCTGTTACAATCTCCAATTTAGGGATGAGGAAACAGTCATGGAGAAGTCAGGCTGCAACTACAAAATGTCGAGGCTAGGTCTGGGATTCTGGTCTGTGTTCCTAAGTCTTGATTCTTGCTGTTATGCCAGGCTGTTGGGTCATAGTATAAAATGGACTAAAAAATTCTTACTCAAGATTATATTGGGAGTTTTTAGTAATCTTAAAATATCTGGATTTCACATGAACTGTTCTGTGTATTGAGTTACATATTATTTATGAACTTAATGTTTTGCATATCTCAGAAGAACAATATGCATATTCAGGCAACCAAATGTCTGCAACCAGAGGTTTCATCTATCAACTGCTCAATTCATATATATATATATTTAACACAACAGATCAGTAGCCAAACAGATGATTCAAGGAGCTAAATGTGTCACATGGGTTGTCTTGCCTTGTCTTCAGGGAGAACCCATGTGGTTCTGGAAGGTTCAATGCAGGCCAATGTTTATCCTCTGTAGGTTGAAAATTATTTTTGCAACTCATGCCTTCCCTCCTCTTTTTTTTTTTTGCCCTGTATTTCCCAGTCTCCATTATTGACAATACTGTTCTATTTCCATCTATATTCTTCACAGACCTTTTCATTGACAATTTCCTTCTATTAGCCCTCTTACCATGCAAGAGAGTGAGATTCTCTTTGCTAATTTTGGCAATGATAGGAGGGCAGAATTCAGAAGTATGGCAAGGATCAGAGGTAGGAGAAGCAAGGGACATTTATATAGTTCTCTTGAAACTAGTAAATGACAACTGGACTGGTACCTTCCTGGACAGGAAGAACAGCCTTCTTGGCATTAGAACCATCCCCTCAAGTAAACTTCAGTCCGCTCAAGACTATGAGGGAGACACTTCTTGTGCATTCCTTCTTTTCTATTTAAAGATCACTAAATACTCAGTTTGGCCAAAAACTTCCTCACTGTGGTAGAATATGGTTTTCTTCTACAAGAGTTCTATTAGATAGATTTAGTCTGTTTGTTAGGATGTAAACAGAAAAACCAGTTATATATCCAGCTTATTTTTTGTTCTCGAATCAATGTTTTGCAGTTATATATAGAGAATTCTGTAGGATCTCTATTCCCTGTATATATTTATGACGTAAGATAAGGACAAAACAAGTTGTTTTGATTAAACAAAGCTCTTTCTTTCTACAGGAGAGAATGAACATATGCCGGTGAATAGTCCTTCCACGCAGATTTACCAGGTAAAGACAAATAGATTGTTTTAAATGCTCCCACATGTGACAGTGGCGACTGTCAGTTGTGTGCAGAGATTTTTGGCACTCACAAGTGCTTCCACGTACATTTGTTCTCTTCACAAGATTGAGACAGGGCAGAGGGCCTCTCACATTGTAGGTCTGAGAGAAGCAATTATTGTAGGACAAATTATTCAGTTTATAAAATGTAGCACTACTATCCCATCTCAGCTCTGCTTTTCTCACCTGGTGCTACAGTCACATTGGCCCTTACATCATACAATATAACAGTTTCATCAGAGAAGAGGAACAAGCAAGTTCCCTAAGTTTCTTTCTGCTAAATAGTTCCCTATTTTAGCAGAAAGAACTGAGAATTGAAAGGAGCTATCATTGCAAGTGTTCAAATATGGTGATAGAAAAATTTTAAGCTTTTTTTTTTAAAACAATGGGAACAATTTGATTTACAAAGAAGATAAAAAATCTGCAAAAGAGAACTGGGGTTGTAACTCAGTGGTAGAGTGCTTGCCTAGTAGGTGTGAGGCACTGGGTTTGATTCTCAGCACTGTATATAAAATAAAGTCCATTAACAACTAGAAAAAAAAGTCTGCAAAACATCTTTGCAGCAAGAGTGACATCAGGTGCTTTGGCTCTGTCAACGAAATTTGTCTTCTATCTTTCAAATTGTAAAATTGAAGAAAATTTTTATCTTTAAAAATCATGGAAATTTATTCTGACATAATTTGGAATATATAAGGCTAGGGAAATCCATGTTCCTCTCTAGGCTTAAGACAGTATTATCTGGAATACATGAGAAAGACGGAGGTATTGACAGATCTTAGCAGAGGTTGAGAGAAAAGTCCTTTTTAAGCTGGTTTTAAGCCCTGGTAACCAGGAAAAGGAGTTGTCTTTCAAGATGAAGAATTGGAGTCCAGAGGAACAGATAGTTTAGGAGAAATATTTTTAAATTGGTTGAGTTTAAGTGACAGCAAGAGTGAAAATAGCAACTAGTGCCCAGAAATATCATGCAAGAGTTCAAATGGTATGGGACCACTGAGGGCAAACCAGAACAGGATTATGAAAATATTTTTAAACATATTGTTTCTAGACTTAAATCAGTCCTGGGAAATTGTAGAGAAAGCAGCCTTTAATTTAATTTATATTTACTGAGTAGTTATTATGTGCAAAGTCTACTATTTAGTTTAATGGGAGGTTAAACAGATAAAACAAACATTCTCATTGATTTTTAAGTGTCTACAACCTAGAAAACACATATGCTAGATAGTTCTTGCAAGGAAAGTTTTTGAAAAGATTACAGTGGAGGCACTGATTAAATCTACAGGGAGAGATGAATTAGTGTAGACTAAATGATTTGAGGTAGGCATTTAAGGACAAGTTGGTCATTTGACAAGTGGATACGAGAAGGCTAAGTAGGCAGTGAGACCAGCTCAAACAAAGGCCAAAGAAGCAGAGTTGGTCTTCACTTGGTGTTGATTTGGTGCCTCACTGATCCAAGGCCTCTCTCTAAATGCTTTCCTTGTCCACTTCTCATCTGTTCTCATCTGACCTGTGTATGGCATTTGAATCAGTGTGAGTACCTCTTTAAACTCAGGTATGATTTAAAGTCTATTATAGATTTTATGTAGGTCATTCCCTGGGTGTTGGCTAAATATAGCTGCCATGGGGGTGGCCTCATTAGCTTATCATATCACAAACCCAAATACATCTGTTCACAGTGGAATATACAAAGCAGTAAAAGTGAAGTTGGTCTAGGTGACCCCTGTGACACTATTATAATCCCATCCTTGTTTTAAAAGAACTTTTCCTAAGTCTGTTTACTACAAGCAACTTTTAACCAAGAGAAGAAGAAGTAAAGAAGAAGAGGAAAGAGGGATGTAGGAAGGAGTTATCTATAAGAGAATACCTATTACAAGGGAAACTATCTGAAGCAAAATGTAGAAATTTCAGCAATTCTGTATCTCCATATTTTATTTTCTTGATAGATTTCTTCCCTTCTTGACATTATCAGATGTGGTAACTTTCTTTTTAAAAATTGTCTGTCTCCTCATCTAGAATGTAAGCTCTAAGGGCAGGGATTTAGTCCATTTTGCTCTTTGTTGTATTCTCAGCATAAAGCACAGTGTTTGGGATATAATGCATATTCGATAAATATTAGTTGAATGAATGAATTAATGAATATATGCAAGATGTGTATATTGCTTTGAGACAAAAGGTCTGATGTAGTCATTGTCTGGTGTCAGTGTTGGGAAAACTGATTCTTTGGGGAAAAAAAGAAGAGATCCTCACTTCATACTCTAATCAAAACAGTCTCCAAAAGGTTTGTCAAAAAGGTTAAGTATAAAAACCAAATCAAAAGTTTTAAAATAAGTATTTTGTTTCTGTATGTAAAGTGTCTTTTTATGTTAAAAAAAAAGTTGACAGAAATCACAAAGAAAAGGGTTTGAGAGTTTATTCACATCTCAATTTACAACTTTGTCAACATAAAAACATCTTAAACAAATAACTAAATGCTTTCAACCACTATTGCAAAAGCTTAATGATATAGAAATAGCTCATGAAAATGGATTATTCCAAGACCCAAATAGAAAATGGGTGAAGAAAACAAACAATTTTTCAAAGTTATAGATAGCTTAGTTAATAAGCAAGAAAAAGTTCACGCTCAAAAAAGTAATGATTAAAATAAGAAGCATTATTTTTTGATTATCTACATTAGCAAATAATAAAATAATATTTAGTTCTCGTGTATAAATTGGTAGAAACTTTTTTTTGGTAGAAACTTTAAGAAAAAGTATTAGTTAAAATGCAGGAAATGTGTTCAAATGTTCAATCCATCACTGGCTCCCTGTCCTATAACTATTGGATAGATTTGACCTCCTTGGTGACAGTAAGATACAGTAATCCACATCAGGTCCCAGAAGTCAAAAGGAGAATGAGTAGTACTATCTCCCAGTGCATTCCAGGTAGAATTACCTCCAGAACATCAATCAGTGTGAATATACAATTACCCGTTGGGTTTTTAGGCTCAGGATATTCTTCTTTATTCCATCCCAAGTGTATTTTTTCTCTCATCCTGAATTCCTGGCACATATACCTTTCAAAGTCATTGAATGAGATCTCTTTTCCAGAGTCAGGTGATGGTGTTTCATCCCTGATGACTTCAGTTTGCAGATGGATTTTTTCAAATTATAGTCCATTAAAACAAAAAGGGGGTTGGTGTGGTAACTGCAAAACTTAATTCCAGCCAACCCTTACACCAATGACTGGTACTCCAGGGGTAGTTGTTTTTTTTTTTTTTTTTGGCTCTCTTGTAGTTTTAGGAATGTAAACATTGTGGCTTCCTCCAATTCTATTGTTTACACTTCATATATCTTATTATACAAGACACAGTTTCCTAAATCCACAAATTTAGGACCTTATGTCCCATACAGAATGCTTCCAAGAATATGCAACCATAATATTATAATTTTCAAACCCACTGGCCAAATATATTTTATAGAACTATTAATTAATTGAATATTTGCCTCCCTATAATGTAGTAGATTTTTCCCTTTGGGTCAGATCTTGTCTAATATCTTTGACTCATAGTAATTTCATATTTCAGAATTTATTCTATTGACAATATAAACAAAATATATGCAAAGCTTTAAATAAAAAGCAGGATATGACAGCATTATTTATAATCTTAAAAAATAACAAATAAATTTTCACCAAGAGTAAATGAATAGGTAAACTCTGGCATGTTTTATATAATAAAATAGTATGTAGCCATTAAAAACTAGACATATAGAAAACATTTTGAAGGCTATGGGAGAGGGCTTATAAGAATCAAAGGGCGAAAAAAGAGGGGAAGATATCTCTAGTGTGATCTCAACCATATAAATGTCTGTATTTCTATACATATAATGAAATGGAAAAAAATGAATAAATTGAAATGATGAGATTTAGGGTGATTCTTATTTTTCTTCTTTTTCTCTATAATTAAAATAATTGAAGAAAATAACTTAGGTGCCAAAAGGACCTCTAACTGAAAAATTATGGGAACCAGTCCTACAGTAATAAGTTTCATCATCCAAACTGCCATTGAATTTCTTCTAGGATTTGTAAGTCTTGGCTGAGCTTCAGGGTGGTTTTTTTTTGCCATTGAGGAATGTTCTAACCCCAGAGAAGTTAAACTCTTCTAGGCCTGTAGTGTATCCAGGGATGAATAAGACAACTTTCTAACACAGGAGCCTTCGCCTCAGCATCAACATCGTCTTGAAAGGATGATTTCTGCAGGAGAGTAGAGCCGTAGATTAGGAAATTGCTGTTGATGTCCAAATTACTTACTATCCACTTAGTGCTTTAAATCATTGCATTTCTGGGGGAATCAATAAAGAGGCCTAAATAAAGTTGGAAGATGGAAGTTGGCAGAGAGAACAAGCAACCACCCCAGCATCCTTGCCATTATGTGCTACTCCAAAACACTTGACCTTTTGCCCTTGTGAAGTCCAGAGTGGTAGGAATTTGACATGCCTTGTGGAGTCTTCCTAAACCTTGACATTAGGACTTTGCAGAGTTCCCAAGGTATAGGCCCAGTCTCTTGAATTTACCTCTTGGTAGCCTCCTGACCTTGGTCATGTGGCAGAAAGGAATGGGAAGTTTATGTAAAAGCAAAACAAAACAAGCTGGAATTCATGAGAAATTTAGTTTGAGGCTTGACAGATCTTTGGTGGAAACCAAATTGGAAGACACTGATTAAAAATCATCTTCAGAAGAGTTCAGAAGCCAAGAAGGGAAAGAAAATTGAGAAGCAGAAATTAACAGCAGGAAATAGGAGGAATTCCGACTGCTCTCCCCCATTTCTTTGAGCCTAAGCTGCCCTCTGTGGAACCCTAGGCTTTGAAGTTCAAGTCTTCCCTGAACCTACCTCCAGTGGGAGCCCGCCCCCAGCGGCAGAATGGAGGGATCATAACCTCTCTAGAGCAGCTTCATGAAAAAATCAACGGGATGAGGAACGTGTTCAACTCGCTGGAGAACAAGGTAGACACCTGTTTCTAATCCTTGGGGTGGGCAGTGGGCTGTCAGATGAGAATGTTGAAGAGAGAGCAGAGAAAAGATGTTAAGACACTCATCTTCTGGCTCCTTTTTATTCCCAAGGCTGTGAATGGTCAGGTTGGTATGAACAACCAATCTTCCGAGCTAAAGACAGTAAGAGTTCTGTGTTGTCTCAGGTGTGTGATTATGCCCATAATGGCATCCCCTTCCTGGCTTGTCACTGGCTGTGAAGCTTATAAAGTAGTAGTGTTACTTTTCTGGAAGAAATAAAGGGAGGAAGTAGACTGACAGTTTTAGCATGCCCAGAGTCCCTTTATGACCTGGTTGTTAGGAACCTTCCAATGGTTTTAAATTACTTTAGAGCTGAGTTTCTACAAGTGAGAAAAATATTTTTCCCTAAGACTCTGCTGTTGCCTTTTGGCTTCTAGAAAAACTCCATATATCCATTTATAGGAGCAGTGATAATGAAACCTGTTTCTGTTGGGATAGTGGTTCCCTCTTGTTTGATTCAAGTAAGGAAACCTAAGATTTCCTTCTTTCAGTTTTAAAACTTGCATACTTTTTGCTCTGACGTTTATATAGCAATCAATTTTATTTTACTCCCAGAAGATGAGTTTATATGATAAAAATTAGCATATCAGAAAGTAATTGATCTGGTGATTTAATCCATCATAATGGTTTAGTACACATGCTAAGATCAATCATAAAGATTAGTTTTAACTAAAAATTTAACTAAATTGCTCATGTTGTTTCTAAGTCTTTGAGCCCCAAACACTTAATACGTTCTGATTTTTTTTCCTAAAATTTATTTCTTTTCCTCTTATTTTTCCCTATTTCCAGTCCTAGAAAGAAACCATTTGTGAAACACACTTAAACAACAACAACAAATAATCCTGGCTTTTAAAACACAGGGTAGGATACTGATTCATTTTATAGTAGAACGTGTTGCTTCAAATTGAAACCATTTGGATGACTTGATTCTGAAAATGTATAGAAATACACATATGAAGACACTTTCTTGGTGAATATTTTAAATTATAGAAAAAACCTTCGAGACCATTATGTCTTGAAGAAAGATGGGAAGTTAAGAATTTCTCTACCTAGCTGGGTATAAGGTCATATGTGTCAAGAAAGTAATGTCGTTGTCTGGCTATCCTATATTATCTTAATTTATTGTTTGTTGAAAATTCATTTTTTATTGTTCAGAAAATAAAACTGGACCTTTAGAAGTGCTCCATTTTCTCCACTTTTCTGTTTGTATTTAACTTTTTGATTTGTCACATAAAGAGGAAATAGTTAATTTTTAAAAATACCTGTGTACTAAGCATATGACATAGTAAGTGCCTTACCCACATTTACTCATTTAGTTTTCAAAACATCCCTGTGAAATAAACATTATTATAATTGTCTTAAAGATAAGGAAACTGCTGCAAAAGAGCTCTCTAGGAGAGAGCTAGGATATGTACCCAATTTAATTCTGAAATTATTACCTCACCACGGTGGGGAACTTGACAATAGAAGTCCAATGTGGGCAGTCCTTCGACAGACTGGACTGCTGAAGATGATTCACATCACCATCAACATGCCACACTTCTGCCATTACAGATACTTCTGTGCCTTCCTTATGGATTAAAGCCTGTTGTCATGGAAAATGCCCAAGAATAGAAAGAAAGAAAGAAAGAAAGAAAAAGAAAGAAAGAAGAAAAGAAAGAAAGAAAGAAAGAGAGAAAGAGAGAAAGAGAGAAAGACACTTCTTTTCTCTTTCAAAGAAATTGTCATTATTTCTAGGTATTATTGTTCTTATTCTTTAATTTTTTAAGGAAAAAAACCCCCTGAATTTCTTTATCCTCTCTTAATAACCAAGAGGAATGTGACCTATCCGTTCCTTCACAGAATTCAGAGTTGCTGTATTAAGATTGTCTTTTTCACATACTTACATGGCTTTTTAAGTAGACTGCATTTTAATCAAAAGCTGTGAAATGAAAGTAGTTTGCAGGGGCATGCATAAACTTAGTTGATTGTTTTATTGCCAAGCTTCAACATATTCTGTATAAAGAAGACAAACGGGGCCAAGTTTCCCTTAAGTTGTCCAAATTTAGTAAATGAAGTCTGTAGATTGTCAAGATCCTGGTTTTTCTCTGTCTTTTTACCTTTTTTTTTTTTTTTTTTTTTTTTTTGTGGTGCTTGGGATTGAACCAAGGCAAGCACACTACCAACTGAGCTATATCCTTAGCCCAAGAGCCTGGTTTCTTGAAAAAAGAAAAAAAAAAAGAAGAAGAAAATAGAGGAAGAATTCAAGGAGCAGTGGTGCCATTTATAATAATTTACAGCAAATTGAGTTTATTTTTCATGCATTATTTAGTTGCAGGCCTTAGCCTCTGAACTGAAAACTGGATTCACAGAAGCAATGCAGGAACTGTCAAGAATCCAACATGGAGAATATGCTTTGGAAGAAAAGGTTAAGAGCTGTAGGTGTTCCATGGAAGAAAAAGTTACTGAGATGAAGAATTCATTAAACTATTTCAAGGTAGGTGCATCTTTTGTTTTCCTGCTGAAAAGAGTATGTTGGGGCTTTTCCCATAGCAGCCAGATATAAAAATTTTCCTCCCGATGCATGGTGGCGCACACCTGTGATCCCATCAACCGAGGAGACTGAGGCAGGAGGATTATGAATTCAAAGCCAGCCTCAGCAACTCAATGAGGCCCTAAGCTACTTGACAAGACCCTGTTTCAAAATAAAAAGATTTGGTGATGTGGCTCAATTGTTAAGCACATATGGGTTCAATCCTTGGTACCAAAAAAAAAAAATCCAAACCAAAACAAACAAACAAAAAAGATTTTCTTTCTGAGCCACTAGTTATCATGAAAAATATATTTATTTCCTGTTTTTCTTTTTGGAGCTCTGTGTCAAAATCAGGGGCCACAATAGATTTATTCATTCATTCATTCAATAAGTATGTACTAAAAACTTATGGAGTGCTGCATATTATGTTCTAGGCTTTTACCCTACGTACCAGTTTGAAATATAGCAATGCTTATTTTTTAGGAAGAGCTAAGCAATGCCATGTCAATGATCCAGGCTATCACTTCCAAACAAGAAGAAATGCAACAGAAAATTGAACAGCTTCAACAGGAGAAGAGAAGAGAATCTCGAAAAGTTAAAGCCAAGTGAGTGTTTTTTAAGCTATTTACTAAAAAGAACTTTAAGAAAGAAAATGCCTATTAAAACCATAGTCAGTTTCTTAAAGTGATCATATAATGTGCTGGTGAGCATGTGGAACAACTGGAACTCACACACTGATGGTAGGAAGTAGTACAATCATTTTTGGAAAACAATTTCCAAATTTCTGAAGGTTTCTTTAATTTATTTAAAGATAATAAAATTTTTAAGAAATTTACTATACAAAGAATATTACTATAATAAATATTTGTAAATAAAGGAAATTAAATTCTTCTTAAAAAATATTTACCAGGAGCTGGTGTTGTGGCTCAGAGGTAGAAACGCTCACCTACCATGCATGAGGCACTGGGTTCAATCCTCAGCACCACATAAAAATAAAATAAAGATAGTAAAAAAATATTTACTAAAGGCAAACTCATAGCAAGAGCTTATAGAAAGGCACTGAGAATACCTTGCCCTTATTAATAATATAGCTAGCTGGCCACTGAGCTTCACCAGTCAGCATATGATGGCAGGTATACAGCCAGAAAAGTTGGTTAATATAAAAATGAATGATAACTATTAAATATAAAAATTCATTTAATATAATATGATATGAAATGAAAATGATATGAAATGGCATGTATATGATGATTACAACTGTAAAAATATGTGAAATAACCAGAAAGATATTTTTTTAAAATAATAATTGTTGTGCTAAGACTGTGGGGCCACCAGTGATTTTCTTTTTTCTTTTTTTTTTAAATAATTTTCTAAAGTTTCTCTAATGCTGCTATTATTTGACTCATATGATTGAAAGCAAATTGACATTCAACACTGTCTCAACTAAATGGAATCAAGTAAAGTTTCACCATTATGCATACATAATCTTCATTTGTTAAGTTTTTGATGTTATTGAATTTAAGACAGAAATATGGGGATAATATTTGTGTGACCAGGTAGAATAGATTATGGTGTTCAGTTGAAGATCTACAGCTTTCAGGTACCTTTGAATTGCTTGGTTAAGCAAACGTGAATCATCCCAAGCAAATAGTCACTACTGCTAACTTTACAGATCCTGGTGACAGGGAACCAGTAACAGAAAAATCAGAATGAAGGAATTACATTTAGAAGTGATTTGTAGATATCTGAAGTCTTTCTTGGTTTTAGGTGATGAATTAAGTTGAACTGTACAAATTGCTAGTGTTGGACTTTTTAATTTTCAAAAATAGCAATTTATACAATTCAACTTAATAATCTGGACATTTTCTTAAGCTGTCCTGAACTGGATTTCCTCCTACTCTATCAAGTACTAAGAACCAAAGTGACCTTGGGGTTGTTTCCCTTTCCTAGAAAAACTCAAAAAGAAGAACATGGCACACAGGCTGGGCCTGCTCAACAAGCCCAAGGAAGCCCTTTCCGCTCCATCAACATCCCTGAACCTGTTCTGCCAAGTGAAGAATTCACAAATATTTTGCCATCTCAGGCCTATGAGAAAGGTATAGTTTGCAGACCACCACGGTGAACTAAACAAGTATTTCCCTCCTTATTTCTAGGTCTTAAATAATAGCAAAAGTGGGCTCACAAGTTCTCCTTCTTTATTAGATGGAAATCATGCATTGCTCAGAATTTTTCTTCTTTTCTGGAATTTAGAAGAGTCTAGAGAACCAAAGAGATCCTGAGAGTCTGCCCAACTTTAAAGATCTTATTTTTTTTGAAAAAATACTAATCTGGATTCTTCTAAATTCCAATTGGATTAAGAATAATTTATTGCACAATCAATACCGTATCCAACCATATGAGAGAAATGCTTTTAAAAAATTCACTCTAAAAAATCATTTTGTTGGTGGTGTAACTCCGTATCCATCTTTGTCTGGAAAATGAGAGCTAGTGCTGTCTGTAGACTGAAATGGTCACCAACTACATACCTGCTCTTAGGGATGTGAGAACAGATGTTACAAAATGGTACTCTGGCAATACCAGCTTTCCAAGGGATGTGGTTACTGACCTGTGTTCAATTCAGGAAAAAAAAATACATAAAACAAAAAAACATTTGCTACATTTTTGTATCCTTGACAAAATCTAGCAAAACATCTATACAGAAAAATGAGTGCAGAAATTAACATTGATTTGATGACCCCTCCCCTTTTTTTTTGGTCTCATGTAGAAAGTCCTAAAAAGTATAAGTTCCTCAAAGGTAGGATTTGGTGGTTTTCTATCCCTACAGCTTATGGAACAGTTTGGTTTATGTATTCATAGACAATATGTGTGGTTTAAATAACTGAATCTAAAAAATATGAATCAAGTGCTTTTTACCTGATGTACTTCTAAGAAAATAATTACTTCATTACTTTTATTTTTCTTACTCAGGTGAGTGTTTACTTTAGAGGCTGATAGGTACAGCCTGGGAAAACTCACTTGATCCATCTGGGAGAGGGTCCACAAGCCGTTCTGTTTTCTTTGTTCCATGACGTGGACTGCAAGACATGAAGGGATGATCCTTACTGAGAAACAGTTCAGGATTGTCTTAGAAAGTAGAAGTCAGATCAATGCCAGGTCTGGGGCAGCTGAACATGTTCTCAAGATAAAATATTAAAGGTTTTATTTGCAAAACACATCTTTAGAGAATATGTACCAGCCCCCAGGGAAAGAAATAATCATAGGGCTTGTTTAATCCATTGAAAACAGCTGATATAAATGATTTCAGAGTTGACACAGATTTAAATTAACTGTTTAATGGCAACTCCTTCCTTCCCTGCTAGGTAGACAGGGTCATAGTTTATTCTACCAAGTTACTGCAGAAATTTGGGGCTAATGTGCTATAACAAAATATTCTGGATACAATTGGTGGTGGCTTATGTTAAAACTTAGGGTTAAAGAACCAAATTTTCTCAATGTGTTGGTTTACCCATTCCTAACGATAAAATGATATGACTGTTAACTATTGTCCTAAAATTCACCGAGTCCGGAGTTGGTGCAGTTTAGTTGGGTGCCACTGGCTCCAGGTCTGTCACAAGGCTACAATCAAGATGTTGGCCAGAGCTGTAACCTCATGTGATTTCTCTACTCAGGAAGCGTCTGTTTCCAAACTTATTCACATGGTTGTTGGCAGGCTCTGGTTCTGTGATATTGGCCTCTCCAAGTTGCTGCCTTACAATAAGGCAACCAGCTTCCCCCATGGCAAATGATCTGAGAGAATGCTCAGGACAAAAGCCACAATCATTTTATAACCTAATCTTGGAGGTAGGATTCCATCCTTTCTGCCATATTCTATTTTTTAGAAGCAAATTACTAAATTCAGCTTCTACTTAAAGGATTACATAAGGACATGAATGCCCAGGGATGAAGATAATTGGGAGCCATCTTAAAGGTTGCTTACCACAATGACTAGCCCTCTGTTTGAAAAGGCAGCCTCTTTTTATGTGGGTCCTCTGATGTGAAAGCTTCATTCATATACTTTATAAATATATAACTGATAGTCTGAAAATGTCATTTTACAGGACTAATTATACCTTTTCTTTCTTTCCCTCTCCTGCCCAAGAAGGCTTCAAGAAAAAAAATATGTACATATACAAATATACACATGTGTGTGTGTGTGTGGTGTGTGTGTGTGTGTATATATGCAATTAGTCTCCTCATATCCTCACCTTCCACCTATTCTTGTTCAGGACAATTGAAAGAGAACTTATTTTTTTGTTGTTGTTGTTTGCTTTTTGCAAGACCCTATCTCAAAATAAAAAATTTAAAAGGCTGGGAATGCAGCTCAGCGATAGAGTGCCCATGTGTTAAATTCTCAGTACCAAATAATAATAATAGCAATACAAAGTAAAATATGTTTTGTATTAAATGATGGTAAGTTAAGGAGAAAATAAGTAGAGTAGGATTGCAATTTTAGATAGGGTGCTTGGTAAAGATCTGAAGGAAGGAAGAAAATTAACCTATGAATCTGGAGGGGAAGAAAGGGCACAGCTAGTGCCAAGGTCTTGGTGGGAACAGAACTGACGTGCTGAAAGAATAGCAAGAAGAGTATTGAGGCTAAAGCAGAGTGGATGAGGGAGAGAATGGGAAATATGATAAGAAGGAAGGAAGGAAGAAAGAAAGAAAGAAAGAAAGGAAGGAAGGAAGGAAGGAAGGGAGGGAGGGAGGGAGGGAGAAAGAAGAAAAAAAGAAAGGGAAGGGGGAGGGAGGGAGAAAGGAGGGAGGGAGGGAGAAAAGAAATCAGACAAGCAGCAGAGAGCAAATATTCTAGGGCTGTATGATGATTATGAGGACTTTGTCTTCTTACACTGAAATGGGAAGCCATTGAAAGGCTAAGTAGAGGAGTCTGACTTACATTTTAACAGAACCATTCACCTCTCATTTTTATTATCATCATGGTTAAACAATAATTTTGCTCTTGCAGTATTCCAGGTACTACTTTAAGTAGTTTACATACATTAACCTACTTAATTCTTATGGCAATCATTTGAGGTAAGTACCACTGCCACATATATTTTGCAGCTGAGAAACAGCACTTGCCACATCATACTATAATTTTCTTCCTTTTGGCTGCTGTGTCTTTCCCAACAAAGTATAAAGTCTATGAGTCTTTCAGTGCCTGGTTCATAGAAGGTTCTTAGTGCATTGGCGGAATGAATGCTGAGTAAGAACTTTTCTTCCTCTGCAGCCCAAGAGTCCAGATCTGTTCATGTAGGAGAGAGTAATGTGAAGGGAATGATGGGTCCTGGTAAGTGGCTCTTCTGTTGGTTCTTTTTTCTTCCATCCATTCCACTCTTTCCCTCTTACATCTTTCCTGCCTCTACTCCCTCAGTCCCAAAACAGCCATGAAAGAACTCAGGCAAGGTAAAGCATTGCTGTTACTAAGATCCTAGGATGTGTGCTAGAGTGGGTCAGTGACTTGTTTAATCCCAGGGATGGGTGAAGGCCTGGGGAATAATCTTCTTTTTTTTTTCCTGGCTCCTTTCAATTACTAATGAATTAACATTTGCTGAAATCTCACAGGTGAGTGTTTTATGATGTAAGTTTCCCATGAACCACACATCTGTATGGTTTAATTCAAGTTATTTACTGACAATTTACCAGAATTTCATATATTATTGCATTTTCCCTTTCCCTTCCTTTTTCTAATGTACATCATCAGGGTGAAGGGGATAGCAAAAGAAGACATTGTCTTTGGCATCCTTCTTCCTCCTCATTCTGTTCTTCCTTCCCCACAATATTGCTGGCACCTGGTGTGCTCACCTGAGAGGAAGCTAACATGAGGAGTCAGTACATGCTACTCTAAATTAGCCTCAAGTTTATTTATTATTATTATTATGTGTGTGGTGCTGGATATTGAACCTGTAACTTTGCATATTCTACCACTGAGCAATACTCCTAGCCCCATACCTTTATTTTAAAAACTCTATTTAGTGGAGCCTATGTAAAAAGAGTAGAGGATTTGTCTAGAGGCAGACAGAGGTAACACCTTGCAGATGGTAAAACTTTTGATCCTTAATTGACATATTTAATCCTTGAATGATAGTTGTACACATACAAGGGCATATTAGTTGAGAGTTAGTAATGAACACTACTTTTTTTTCATTTCTTTTGTTAGGACATTTTATTGGTTGTTTTTAGTTATGCCTGACAGTAGAGTTCATTTAAATATAAATATGCAAGCATGGAAAGTTATGTCAGATTCATTTTTCTGTCTTTCCTTTTCCTTCCCTTCATTCCCCTTTGTCTAATCCTCTGAGCTTCTATTCTCCTTTCTCCTTTATTGTGGGTTAGCTTCCACATATCAGAGAAAACATTTGATCTTTGGTTTTGGGGAATTAGCTTATTTCACTTAGCATGATAGGCTCCAGATACTATTTTTTTTTTTTTAAAGAAAGATCTTGGGGCTGGGGATGTGGCTCAAGCGGTAGCGCGCTCACCTGGCATGCGTGCGGCCCGAGTTTGATTCTCAGCACCACATAACAACAAAGATGTTGTGTCCGCTGAAAAATAAATATTAAAAAAAAAAAAAGAAAGAAAGATCTTGACAGCAGGTGTTATTTTTCAGGAGTGAACCCAACAACTCCAGAAGCAGATGAAAACCTCAAGTCTTGTCTCTCAGCTGATATCCAGCCCAAAGGCCACCTCTCATCTGGTGTATGGAGGCAGCCAAAGGATGGCAAAGAATGGGGCGAAGAATATGTCACAAAAGACCACCCAGATAAACTCAAGGAAGCTGGCCAGGGTAGACACAGTTCCCTGGAGAATGTTTTATGTGAAACCTCTTTAGCTGGTAAGTTTCACGGGGAATGCAGGTTAAAATTTTAAAGTATAAGGTATACCAGGGCTTGGAACCAAAGGGCTAGAATCCTGGCAATGTAGATCCAGTGGACAAATGTGACACCTAGTCTCTGGATTCTTTTTCAGATGAAGCAATCAAAGGCCACAGAGATAAAGGGACTCACCAGAGGTCACATGGCCTGTTGGGTATTAACCTAGATTTTGCATGTTCAGGACATTTAGCAATATAGTGCTTTGGAGATAAAAACCAACATAAAGTTGGTGGAGAAGAAGGCAAAACTTCATGAACTATTTAGTGATGTGGAATCTTCAAAATATAAATCTTTTATTAATAGTTCTCTACCGAAATACCAATCACTGGAACAGGTTCTCTCCTCCATCCCTCTTTCCTTCCTGCCATAATCATTACTGAACACTTAACTATGTTTAAACAATGGCATTTCCTACGATGGAGGGTAATTTTTTAAACTAAATTTTATTTTTATTATCAAATACATTAAAAATTAAATAGTACTAAAAGGTTTGTTATAAAAAAAACAGCAGCAACCACTTTGAGCTCTTTTGGCAGTTTCTTCTGGTACTTGCTTCCAGCTTTTTATAAAATGTCTGTGCTACTATTTTGCAAACAGTACTTTATTAAAGGTTAATTTCTAGCTAGAGAGTAAAATTCACAGAGTGTATATTTAACTTCTTGACTTTTTACATATGTATATCCACAGTGATCATCACTCAGATTAACATATACAATATTTTTACTACCCCAGAAAGTTCTCATACACCTTCCAATCAATATCTAACCAAAAAACTTCTACATGTCTTCTACTACCATAAATCATGTTTGTCAATTTTCAAACTTCACATGAATGGAATTGTATGGTATGTGCTTTTTTTGTGTCTGGCTTCTTTCTCTCAATATAATGTTTTCTTGAGATTCACTTATATTATGGAGGTATTAATTCCATTTTATTAATCACACTAAATGAATATACTACATTTTTAAAAAATTCATTCTTCGATGATGAGCATTTATACTGCTACCAGTTTGGGACTATTACTAATTAAACTGCTATGAATATTCTTGTACAAATGTTTTAAGTATATACCCTATTTATCTTGAGTTTACACATACAAGTGGAATCTTTGTTGTAGAGGCTAAGAATATATTTAAAAGAAATGTCAAACAGTTTTCTGAAGTGGTTGGATAATTTTATACTCCCACCACCAATTAATGAGAACTCCAGTTGCTTCACATCCTTGCCATTATCAGCATGAACAGTCTTTTTAATTTTAGCCATTCTCATGAGTTGGTACTTGTAGTACCATACTATACTTTAAATTTGTACGTCTCTGATGATATTGATATTGAACATCTTTTCCTCATATGCTTATTGGTTCTCCATAGATCTTCTTTTACAAAGTGCCTGTTTAAGTCCTTTTTAAATGGATTATTTTTTTTGTCTAGGAATTTAAAATATATCTGGCTATGAGGTCTTTATCAGATGTATGTGATGAGAATACTTTATTCCAGTCTATGGTCTGCCTTTTCACTTTTAGTCATTTTTTGGATAAATAAAAGTTTTAAATTTTGATGAAATCCTATTTGCCAATTTTAAATTCTTTTAATAGCTTGTGACTTTTTTGTGCTTCCAAGAAGTCTCTGCCTATCCCAAGGTTGCAAAGTTATTCTCATGTGTTTCTTCTAAAATATTTATAATTTTAGCTTTCACATTTAGGCCTATCACTTATTTAGAATAAATTTTGACATATGGTGTGAGAAAGGGGTCCAAATTCATTTTTTCCCCCAGATGATTATATAGTTACTGCAGTGCTAGTTACTGAAAATACCCCCATTAATTTACACAAGGGAAAGTCAAGTGATCTTATATGGGTGAGTTTAATTCTAGAATTTATATTTTTATTCAAATTATCAGAGAATGGATACGTTGGTGGTATAAAGTCTTCTATTTGAATAACAAGGTATTAATGTTCTTCCTATCTTCTTATATTTTTCAATTTATAAAGATCTTCTTTAATTTTTCTTAGCACTATTAAGAGAAACTCTACCCTTTATTTATTTTTTTTTCTTTAAAGCATTTGCCCAAGGGACCTCTGTCATCCTAGTCTACTCTTGCCCATTACACTGCTATTATCCTGGGACTTCAGTCTTCCTAGGAATTTCCTTCATATTTCTCCCATGCTAGATTCCTGCTTGGTTATTGTGTTAGCCAGCTTTTTGTTGCTGTGACCAAAATACCTGACAAAAACAACTTAGTGGAGAAAAGTTTATTTTGCTCAAAGTTTCAGAGGTTCAGTCCGTGGTTAGCCAACTCTGTTGCTTTTGGCCCAAAGGGAGGCAGAAGGTCTTGGTGGAAATTGTGGTGAAAATGAAAGTTGCTCAGCACATGGCAGCCAGGCAGGAGAGAGAGAGAGAAAAAAAAAGGGGTGGGGTGGGGAGAGAGGTCAAGCGCAAGGAGTTGGGGACAGATATAGAGTCCCCAAGGCCACTCCCAGAGTGATCTACTTTTTCCAGCCACACTGACCAGTCAACAAATACCATCCAGTAGTCTATTCAGCTATCAATGAATTAATCTATTTGCTGGATTAATTCACTGATGAGATCAGAACCCTAATCATTGCCTAAAAGCCCCATTTCTGAACCTTATTGCATTGGGGATCATGTCTTCAAAACATGAGATTTGGGCGACATCCCAGATCCAAACCATAAATTATTGTCACTTATTATGGGTTTTCATCTTGAATATTCTTGGTATCTTGGTTTACTCCTTATTTTGATGAAACACATCATCTAGTAGTTTTCACATATATGACTGATACTTTGGCTTAATATAAAACCATTTTCCCTCATCAGTTTGAAGCAATTGTTCTATTGTCTTCTAGTTTCTAATGTTGCTATTGGAAAGTTCAATACCATAGTGAACCCTAGTCCCTTGAATGTTACCCTGTTTTTCTACCTGGTTTCGTTGAGTCTCTTTCTCTTTATCCTTGGTGTGCTTAAGTTTCCATGGTGATGTGCTGTGCCTTCCAATGATTTGAGAGTCTTTTTGTTTAATTATGAAGAATACAATGGTCCCTTTCCTTTGGGAATACACGGCCTGGATTTTTTTTTTCTACTATTACTTTGGTAATATCCTTTCACCATTTTTTTTTCATTTTCTTTGAAGCTTTTAATAATTTGAATTTGAATCTCTTGGACCGAATTGTTCAACTGCCATATTTTCTCTCCTATTTTTCTTCAATATCCTCTTTCTTCTTATTTTTATCTGGGGGAGATTTCATTGACTTTATCTTCTACCCTTTTTATTTATGCTGTTTTAAAACAAATGCCCAAAAGTTTCTTTTTAAAAGCGTTCTGTCTTTTTAAAAATAGTATCTTATAATTGTTAAGTGGCTGGAATATTTTTCTCATATCTCTTTGATAATATTATCTATATAATTTTTAAAAGTTTTCATTATATCTTACATTGTCTCTGCTTCTTCAGTCTCCCCCACCTTAAATAAATGCACATATACATTTTCCCTCTTTTATGGTATACACTTATTCAAATTCCTGAGTATCTTCAAGAGATTCTAAAAAAAAAAAAAAAAACCTGGAAATTTTGTGTTGTCTAAGCTTTTAATAAATGGGCTTCATTACAGATGGTGAATCAGATAGCAAATGAACTTTTTTGGCAGGTGACCTCTTCATGTCAATTTCTGAAGGCCTTTTTTCCTTGGAAAGTTCAGCTTATCAAGTGGAAGACTCTTTCCCTTGCCTAGAGTGATAAAGCCTGGCTAGTGGCATTCTGGGTCCTGCAGGGGAAGGGACCCAGGGGAATCTCACTGTTCAGAATGCAGGTGGCCTTCCGTGAGTGCCCTTGTTTTCATATTAGCATCTCAACCCTGCCCTCTGGAGTTGTTAGCCCAGATCCCAGAGAAAGGGCTTCTCTAGTTTCACTTTTCCCATTTCCCAAGGGATGGAAGTGAGGAAGCCAGTGAGAATCTGTGTGTTCAACGTACCTACGGAGACTTTTGACCATTTCATTAGTTAGCAGTGGCCCTTACTTGCACTTTCTTGGTGTATCTAGTCCTTGAATCTTTCTGCTGCTTCTCAGTGGATTCTCTATCTGCAGACACGAGTGTGTCCTTTGCTCTGCTGAATGAATTATCCTGCCTCCATTCTGTTTTCCGTCTTCCAAAAATTTGCTGTCTTTTTTCTGCTTTTGATATCTTTTTTATTGCTTTCTGTCATTTTGTAGGATTTGGGAGGGATTGACTAACAAAAATTCCCTCTTTGGTTTGTTTTTAAAGCCAAAAGACAAACTGTGGCTCTAGAACTGCTTGAATCTGAAAGAAAATATGTTATTAACATCTCTCTGATCCTGAAGATAAAGGCAACATTCCAGGGGTCAGATGGAAAGAGGAATTCCAAAGAGAGAAGGTATCCATGTATTCATTGCCTTTGCTTTTCAGATTGATTAGGATTCAAGGTAAGTTGTTCACCATTTCCACCTTGGGAATTCTGGGGCCTACAATGAGTTCTAGAAATAATCTTTGAAAAAAGAATAAGCAATCATAGCAGGTAACTCCTGGAAAATCTCAAACTTAGATTCTCAGCAGGTAAGAAAATGAGTATAGTCTCCAGGGCCGGCAGTGTCTCTGATATGGTGGCTAAGAACTTGGCATATTACAGTGACACAGCCATGTCAATATTTAGAGAAGTTCAATTGACAATAGCCAAGCTATAAAATCAATCTAGGTTGCCTTATAACAGATGAATGGATAAAGAAAATATGGTATATATACATAGTAAAATATTACTCAGCCATAAAGAAGAATGAAATTATGGCATTTGCTGGTAAATGGTTGGAACTGGAGAATATCGTGCTAAGTGGAATAAGCCAGTCCTAAAAAGCTAAAGGCAGAATGTTCTCTTTGATGTGTAGATGCTAACCTACAACAAAGGAGGGGAAGAATAGAAGTTCATTGGATTAGACAAAGGGGAACAAAGGGAAGAGAGTGGGCATGGAATAGGAAAGACTATGGAATGAATCGGACATAACATTCCTGTCCTTATATATGAATACATGAGCATTATATCTCCACATCATGTACAGCCACAATAATGGGATTCTAACTGGAACGTTATATTTATTCTATGTGTGTATACTGTGTCAAAATATACTCTGTCACGTATATCTAGAAGAACGAATTAAAAAAAAAAAAGAACTTAAAGAGAGGCATTGCTCCCTGTTGCCATGGATCACAGGTCTCAAAGAGGTACAAGGAAATGGATATAGTGGGTCTGAAGCATTAAGTAGCCGTTGGATAAACGACACTGGAATGATATAACTCTTCAGGTGCTCCCACAGTACCAGGTCACTTCTAAGATTGTGTGTGTGCGCGTGTGCTTGTGTGCATGCACGCTCACACACCTGTGTTGTGGGGCAGTGCTCTAAAGTGTAGGTAAAGTATTGTAACAGCTACTATCCCTAATGTTACACACCTCAATCTATACCTGTTCATAGTGTAGATTTTCTCGTTCACTCTCTGTTCAGAGAAAGCAGGAAGGAAAAAGGTAAGAATTGGTGAAGAAGACTAATGTAATAAAGATGAAATGATCCAGAATAATTGAGGCAGGCAAAGGCCAATCCAAATGAATGGATGGGGAGCCCCTAATTATATTTTTCTGCTCCCTACCATGCCCCTAATTTTGCTTGACTTTGCAGCCCCCAGCAATATACCATGTCACCAGAACACAATGCTCCTCCTATCTAAATGATTAAAGTGAGGAAATATTCCCCGACAGACTCACAAGTGCCTTGACTATTTTCAAGGATCATATTACTGTAAAACTGAGGTGAACAAAATTTAAAGTAATAATGAACAGAAAGGATAATGTGACACATTTAAAGCTGTGACCAATAGAGGTTCTGGACTGGGCTTCACCTTCTCTCGGTGGCCACCTGGATTTTCACAGTTCCTTCCCATCCCCTCTGACCATTGATTTTTCCCTTCTAGATACCAATACAGCTTATCTAACCCTCCCACCTCTCATTCAGGGTTCTGGGAAGTTTCTAGCTTCTAGGGTTTTGTTTTGATTGGCTATTGCTAAATACCTGCTCAGTTTACATTAATCAAATCTAAAGGTGAGTCTACCTTTTGGTGTGGCTTTGCTTCCATGTCTGAGAATCCTAACCAGCAGAGTCTCTTCCTAGTTTCTGTCAATTTGGGAAACTAGGACAAGAATGGGAAAAGAGAGTTGTTTGCAGGTCCTATGCTAGGCACTTGATTTTAACTTCATGAAATCTTGACCAGACTTGGGGCTAGTGATGTCAGTAGCATGTGTGAGGCTCTGGGTTCCATTCCCAGGACCACAAAAACAATAAAACACAGAATGCTGTGATTTCGACCTTATGGATGAAGAAACTAAGATCTAGAGAAGTTTAAAGCCACATAGACAATTAGTGCCAGAATTCAAATGCAGACCTGTAGGACCTGGAACCTTGTACTCTTTCCATGTCACACACTTTCTCTCTAAGGACCTTGTGGTTTCAAGGACACCACTTCAACTAACAGGAATAGGAAACATTTCTCCAAAAGCAAGAGGCACAAATTTATCTCTTCCTATTTCAAAATTCAGGTTTTTCTCTTGAACAACCCAAAAGTTCTTACTTCGGATCTCAATTGACCTGCCAAATAGAGATGCTATATAAAAATAGTAGAGTCCTTTTTACTTGCTGTCACTTCCTATTTTTCTGACGTTCTCTCATTCTGACATTACTCTCTATCACTGAGTAAGAAGAAGTAGATCCCTCTCTCAAACTTTGAGATTAAAAAAATTAAAGCTTCATATAATCCTCAACAAAAGATAGTTATTTCATATATCCATGATAATGCTATTCATATTAGTTATTTACCAAGCTAGCCCTATTTTCTTTCTGTAAACAAAGCAGAGAAAAAGCATCAATTCCATATTCTTAATACTCAAAATGAATCTCTAAGCCGGTCGTGGTGGCGCACATCTGTAATCCCAGTGGCTTGGGAAGCTGAGACAGGAGGATCATGAGTTCAAAGCCAGCCTCAGCAAAAAGTGAGGTGCTAAGCAACTCAGTGAGACCCTGTCTCTAATAAAATACCAAAGAGGGCTGGGGATGTGGCTCAGTGGTCAAGTGTCTCTGAGTTCAATCCCTGGTACCAAAAAAAAAAAAAAGAATCTCTGGTTCTGAGTGTGGCAGTGTTGTCATTTATCTACCCTAGAATTAGATTTTCATTATCCTTTTTCCTAAGCTTTTCTGAAACCTCTGTGTACTTTAAATGGACCTATTGGTATTCTCCATGCAAAGGTGAAAATAAATTTATTAACATTTACTGCCCTTTCCATCACAAACTGCAAGCCTTTGGCACTTTCTACCCTATTAGAAAGTAACCTGGGTTGAAAATAAAAACCACGACAACTACAACTTGACACTCAAACCTGACATTGCCACATCTCAAACTAAAATAAAGCTGTAGGTTTTCCCTAGGAGGGAAAAGAAGTGACTTGCTCAAGAGCTGCCTCAGCCTGTCTCGAGGCAGCCTGTGCCTGAAGGAATGGGCTGGAAGCTGCAAGCATATGCTCCCAGCTGAAGCTTGGACAGATCTTGTTGGAAGATCACAAAAGTTGGAGTTCTGGGCTCCTTTTTGGTCTGACTCACCTAGATAGGTTAGACCTTAACATTAAACACCTGTCTAAATACTTATGGGGAGGATTGCCATTTAGCCTGATAAGCTAAACTCCAGTTGCCACATCCACCCAGAACTGAACCAGCTCTGTGCTATAGATAGCCACCAGGTGGCACATATTTAATTATCCATGCCCATCCAATATGGTTGTAGTGTTCTGTACCTGAAGCCCAGAAGTTATTTTAGCCTACTACTGGACTGGCAAGAGAAAATTTATTAACTTAAAATTATAGCCTCTGGGTAGGCAAAAATGTTTTTGCATCTAGACTTTTGCTGATACAAGTGTTTTACTCTGTCAGCACCATCAGTTGTACTTTCCTCCATCAGGTTTATGGTCTTTTCCCAGTCTTTCTGCATGGCTTCTAGCAACCCCTCCAAATTCCTCTCTGGTCTAGACAGGGATTACTAAGACCTTCCAAGTCCATCATCCTATCTGTACAGCTCAGATGGAGAGGTCTCTCATCTGATACTTAGGATCAGCAACCTTTGCATATGTGGAGACTCATTGAACAGAAGGTGGAGGGAATGGAATGGAAGGTTTCCTTGTATATTAGTCAGGATTCTCTAGAGGAACAATCAACAGGATCTATCTATCTGATTATGAAAAGGGGATTTATTAGATTGGCTTACAGGATCAGAAGCCAAATAGTCCCACATTGGTCAACTGTTGAGTGGAGGACTGGAGAAATTAGTAGCTGCCCAGTCCAAGAAGCCGGAGTCTAAGAAGAGGAGAAAACTATGATTCAGTTCCAGTTCACGACTAGCGGCTGGACACTCCCTGGAGACTGGTCAGAGTCTGCTTTGGAAGAGGGAAGGAGCTGAAATCCAGTGTCCTCAGGTGATCTCAGCAGCCGTCTAAGCAGCTGCTCAAGAAGAATGAGTTTTAATCTACATTGATTTTCTCCTTCTTCCATCTTTTTCCATCCAGGTCCCCAACCTTTTGGACTAAACCATCTACATTCAGGGAAGGTCTCACCCTTTGGTTTGCTCTTCCACATAATAATTATCTCTGGAAACACCGTCGTCAATGTAACCAAAAGTCTCTTAACTTTCGGCATTTCTTAATCCAATCAAATTGGTAATCCCAGTTAACCATCATAGTTCGTATCTTTCATAGGGAATCTTGGTACCTTATTCGGTTTGTTTGTCTTCGCTGAGTTACAGTCACAGGGAAGTCTTTGGAAATGGGTTGAAAAATCCAACCCATTCTTCTCAATTTGATGTCCTTTCTACTTTTCCAGGAAAATTCTGCTTGTTGGCAAATCACCCCAGTTGTCCACTAATTTGCTCCCATTAGAACCTGAGAAAGTACTTAAATAAGTTCAGCACTCAGTGACAAGTAGGCCATCGCTTTCATCTTTCTTAAAATTGTTGTGTTGAAAGCATAGGGAACCTACTTTCAATTTGCTTCTCTCTTTTCCACTCCACCCTTGTCTGACTTCTCTCTTCCTCCCTTCATTTCCTCTGGGGGAAAAAATGATTCATATTAAGAGGAAGAGGAAAGAGATTTGAGGGTGGGAAAGAGATTCTGTGAAACTCCAAGGAGTACCAGGACACCCCTGGTCTCTAGCCTCTGCAGGCAAGACTTTGTCTTTGCCCAGTTTGCCTCTTAGGAACTGAAAGAAAGGGGAAAAGAGACCCTCTCATTGCCCCCCAACTCCCTGAGCTTTTAGTTACTAGCTTTAAACAATTTTTCCTACTTACCTAAATAGCAGTCTGCTAGCCAAGAATAACTAAGTGCCACATTAGATGCCATCATCTACAGCACAAATTAGAATAGATTTTTTGCATATTAAATTGGAATAAGAAGGGAAATTGCATGGAAATGAAGGGAGACCTTCATTGCTATACAAAATTTCATATAAGAGGTTGTGAGGGGAATGGGAAAATAAACAAGGAGGGAAATGAATTACAGTAGATGGGGTAGAGAGAGAAGATGGGAGGGGAGGGGAGGGGGGATAGTAGGGGATAGGAAAGGTAGCAGAATACAACAGTTACTAATTGGGCATTATGTAAAATTGTGGATGTGTAACCGACATGATTCTGCAATCCGCATTTGGGGTAAAATTGGGAGTTCATAACCCACTTCAATCTAATGTATGAAATATGATATGTCAAGAGCTTTGTAATGTTGTGAACAACCAATAAAAAATAAAATAAAATAAATTGGAATAAGTATAAAATATTTTTAAAAGGCTTCCCTTAGAATTTCCACTCTTAGGTATGATAAATAAGAGTGTACCAGGTGAACTTTAAAAAGGTCAATTGATCTCTTACTATTTGATCAATACACATTTGTATAGGGGCCATCAGTAATGGGGTCTTTTTACAGTGTGAAGGCATCAGCTAAGGTCTATGACAATTTTTTTTTAATCTTAAATGCAGACCTGTAACTCACAGTATTTCAGAGGACTGTGAAAATGTGACCTTCTATATTATACCTACCCCTGCCCCCATGCTAGGGGTTTCATCCAGGGCCTCATGCATGCCAGGGGACCACTTACCACGGAGCCACATCCCCAGGCCCTGCATTTATGCTTGTAGGATCTTTTCTTCTCTACACCTGGCACGTGTTTCTTTCTGTGCTCTGTTTCAAGCCTCTTCCCTGGGTCTTTGCGGTACATTGTCCAGCAGCACCTGGATTTGCTTCATGCACTGCAGGAAAGGGTACTGAAATGGCCACGCCAAGGAGTTCTTGGAGATTTATTCCTTAAACTAACAAATGATGAGGTAAGCCATTTTTTAAATCCTCCTCTACAACTTTAATTATATTGATCTGTGTTTCCCTCATCTGCTTCTCTTAACGGAGAATCTAAAAAGAGTGATTTTCAGAGGAACTGCTACTAACTTCCTTATTCTACAATTACTGAATAAGATTCACAGAGATTTTAAAGGCTTTTCTGAAATCACCCAGCTTGCTGGGTAATGAGTTATCTGTGTGACTGGAAACATGGTAGGTCTTTTAACTTCTGGTTCATAACTTTATATAGAACTATAACTGACTTCACTGAAAATGCAAGTATATATGATTATATGTGTTTATGTTCATGTACTCATGCTCATAAATATGCATACATACTTGTAAAATAACCGTATAAGTATATATGTGTGTATTTTCACACATAATTTTCATTCTTTAGAGATTTTTTAAAGTATGGCTATTTGTCCTGGATATCTTTTGTTTTCACTTTCTTGGTGAAAGGAAAGGGTGTTAAGTTTTGAAAGTCTATAGAATGTTTTACATAGAAAATATGATCCAGACCAAGGCTACAAATTCATATGTCTGCAGGGCCAGATAGTGTCATAAATGAGAGATGTGGGTTAAATGTAATACAATATGGACTGGTGGGAATTACACTGAATTGCACATATATTTTACTATAAAAATAGCTCACAGTTTTATCCAGTTATTATTCAGGAAAATGGACTAGAGGTGCCATACTTCTATTTTAAGAGAAGTGAACAATCCACAATTTTGTGTAATTTTTCTTATTTTTAAAATACTGTGTGGGCTACTTATAATTGTTCTGAAAATCAGTTTTTGCCTGTAATCAACCTCTGTATAATGATTCTCAAATGCAGGTAACAACACAAAGTTTACAAATTAGTTGTAGAGAAAAGTAAGTATAATGCTATCTCTCTAAAATCCCTTTCACTTGTTTGTAGTCACTGTGATTTCTGGGGCCAAGAATTGTTATATCTGTGAGAATATCACTTTGGAAACTATGTTTTTCTAAGGGAAAATTGCATAGGTGAATATGCACTTAGTTGAAAGATGCAGGTAGTTGAAAACACTGAGAACCACTGGTCCAGATAATATGAGAAGGATTGGCCAGAGTTTTTATTTGGATGTAGATAATTAAAATGAAAATGAATTACAAAAACAAAATAAGCATCTTTATCATTGAACAATTTAAAAATACTTTTTCAACTTTAAGACTTTCATTCTGCCCTTAGTTTATTATTTCATGTCATTGAGGTAGGGCCATTGAGTTTTGGTTTCCAAATTGTAGTGATGTTTACATTAAAACCAAAAAGATTTATTAAAAAGATAACACAAACCTCCAAAATACATTAAAGAACACATTAATTGAATGATTAAGATAATCTCTGCCAAGCATTCCTTTTCAATATACATAGCTTTATAAATATATTGTCGTTCCTGTTTCCAGGTTCTTACCTTGCATTTTTTGTGTTTCTTTTAAAGAATAACTTCTTGGATTATTATGTTGCCTATTTGAGGGATTTACCAGAATGCATCTCATTGGTTCATGTTGTTGTTCTGAAGGAGGTAAGTTAATTCTATGTGTGTGCTGTCTTTTATTGGCATATCATCTATGCCATGTTGCTGATCTACCCAGTCAGTACAGCATGTACACTCTGAGCCTGTTTTCAGGTTAAGGGATTGCCTCAACAGAGCCACTGACCCTTTTCCTGGGTCTTTAGGAGCCTACTCAAGATCACTTCTGTTGCTTTGGTCCTTGCCCTGCTTTATTGGACCTCTGTTTTACTTCAATGGAATTATAAGCAACGTAAATAGGTGTTCTAACCAGAACTCTTCAGGTTGCAGCTTTTATGCTGTGTGTGTGTGTGTGTGTGTGTGTGTGTGTGTGTTTCAGGTTTGGAAGATATGAATCTCAATATTAAGTTCAAATCATCTTTTGTCAGTTTATACGATCACAATGTGACTATAATCGTGTTGCTTTAAGTGCTACTGCTGTGGTGATATATTAGGTGATCAATAAGTATGTATACATCTATAACACTTCTATTTATTTTAGGTCAATAGGAAAAAACAGTGTCAGAAGCCCCAAAGCTGCAAATTAATCAAGTCTCATAAGAGATAAGAGGCTCTGTCTTGCTTTCTACTTCAAACTCCCACCCCTACTCCCAATCTAGTATAATGCCTACTATAAGTTAGCATTCAGCAAATGTTTGGGAAGCAGGAAGGGGAAATGGAGGAAAGGAAAGGCACATAGAGAAAGCCCAACATGTTTTCTGCTTCCAGGCCAAACAACCAATTTCTAATGACATTTCCCTCCAACTCTGATGAAATTCTAAGCCATCCTTAGAGCCTATTAGTAAACCATCATAATGATTACTTGCTGGAGAACTTTAATTAATTAATTGAATTCAAATATAATTTAAGTGCCCATTTCTCTTTTTTAAAAATATTGTTTGGTTGTCAATGGATCTTTATTTTATTTATTTATATGTGGTGCTGAGAATCAAACCCAGTGCCTCACACATGCTAGGCAAGCGCTCTACCACTGAGTCACAACCCCAGCCCTTAAATGCCCATCTCTATTTAGCTCTGTACTAAGATGCAAGTGGGGAAGGAAAGTGTAGTTTGGAAATTTAAGTGGATTCAAAAGACATATATGATACGCTCCTTGCTAAATAAGAGTTACCTCCTTGGTCATGTCCCTGCACATGTGAAAGATCAATGCTTCATGGTGATCTTTGGAAATAGAATGCTCTGGGCATAAATCCTTTCTCCTCTGGTGCAACTGACTCCAGGGTTCTGCTGCCAGAGCTGGAGGAACACTGAAAAGTGACTCCACCTTTCTTTCATTCAGGGTGATGAAGAGATTAAATCTGACATCTATACACTGTTTTTTCACATAGTCCAGCGGATCCCTGAGTATCTGATACATCTGCAGGTAAGCATGGCGAGGCAAGCCATCAGACTGAAATATTATTTTTGGTTTCCAACTTATACTGTAAAGGTTCAAGGAATCATTAATATTTCCAAGTGTTTACATGGCTTATATTATTATGACTACCCCATACCTCATCCTACTCTGCGGGATAAGCTAAAAATCTCTTATCTCCAAAAATCTTTTTTTTTTTTGTACCAAGGATTAAACTTATGGGTAGTTGACCACTGAGCCACATCCCCAGCCCTATTTTGTATTTTCTTCAGAGACAGGGCCTCACTGAGTTGCTTAGTGCCTCGCTTTAGCTGAGGCTGGCTTTCAACTCTTGATCTTCCTGCTTCAGCCTCCGGAGCCACTGGTGTTACAGGCGTGCACCAAGTGCCTGGCTCCAAAAATATCTTGACTTATGATGACTGACTTTGAATTTTATTTTTATTTATGAGCCATGTCCCCCTCTGGTGGCCCAGGATTGAAACACTTTATTTAGTGCCATCTACTTTGGCTCTACAATCATCTAAATGTCAGCTCTTGGTGTCTAAATTTCTATTTAACCTGCCCACTTAATTGCTATCCCAATTACTTTCACTTGCCTCAAGTCAAAGGTTTTACTTTACAATGCTTATACTTTATGTCACAGAAGAGTAATGAAGAAGCTGATGAGCAAATTTCTTCACACTATTTTCCCACAGGGTTTGAGGCATATTAGAGGAAGAAGACTCGAGAGACTCATCAATCTCTTACTAGTCCCTCTTCTTCCAATCACCCACCTGTTCTGCTTTAACTACTGACTGGTTTTTGAAGTAATTCAGCAAAAACATCTTAGAAATATTTGTGATTAATCTTAGATGGAAGCAGTCTAATGTCAATATTGAGGTTTTCTAAATTTTGTATGGCTTTAAGGCCTAATAGCATTTTCTCATAATAATTATATTATTACTTAATATAATTCCTTTCAAAAATCCCATAAGATAGGAATCATTGTTACCATTTTTTAGATGAGAATATGAAGGGCCAAAGAAGTAAGTAATATGCCTAAGTTCTTATCTAGCGGTGAAAAACTAGGGCTGAAGTCCAGGTCTTGCAAGTGTTAGAATATGGTAAATAAGTCCTGGTTATACCTTGTGATTTAAGTTGAAAGCCTTCCTCCATTACTTACTAGATATGTGATTTAGTAAAGATCACTTAATTTCTCTGAACCCCCAATTTTCTTATTTGCTAAAGAGAGATAATAATTATACCTGTCTAACTAGGTTGTGGTAAAAATTAAATGGGGTAATATATATAAATGACTCAGTTCCTGACAAGAAGTATTAAACCAATGTTAGCTTTACCAAAGTCCAGTCACATACATCTACCATAGTACAGTAGATATTAGTCCATTTGGTGTTACTATACCAAAATATCTGAGACTAGGAACTTTATAAAGGAAAGAGGTTTATTTGGGTTCATGGTTCTGGAGGCCCAAGAGCACTGTGCTGACATTACCTTCTGATGTGGGCCTCATAGCAGATAGTGTCACATGGTGGGAGCACATACAAGAATGATGGGTCCCATGATATGTGAGAGAAGGCAAGATGGGGGGGGATGCCAGGGTCCTGCCCTAGCGGGGTCTAGGGAGTCCTGAAGGATGAGTGGCGTCGGCGAAAAGATGAGACAGGAGTCGTTCCGTTGGAGCAATCTCCAGAGAGAGAGCTAATGCAGCTTTCTCTGGGTCATCTTTTATTGCAAATTTTCTCATCATTATAGATTCAGAATACGTCATTAATTATACAATTTAAAACTTTTGCCAAGACATGACATTTCCTTAACCATGATTAGGGGTACAAAAAATGTAACATTAATTTACATTTTTTCAGGATATGACCTTTAGTTATTTAATTATTAAAAGTACAGAATCATTAATAAAATGCATCACTAATTTACATTTTTCAGATTTTCCAAGATTTACTATTTTTCCCAAGATATGCTATTTTCTTATTAACTAATGCCAAACTATGTAACCAGACTCTAAGTCTCCTAATCTATCATTAACCTTTAAGTTAAAGTACACCTTTACTTTATTTCTAATCTAAAGTTCCCATCTAAAAAAGTCCCCTTAAATCTTATACTTAAAATATCCTAAAGTTTATAAATCATTCTTAAAACATATCAGAAACCCATACAATAAAAACTTAAGAATTTCTAAACCAAAAATCTAAATAGGATAATATTTCTAATATTATTCTAAAAATATCTTATAAAGCTACTTTAATTAATTCCTAAATTTATTCTCATAAAACTGGTTGAGCTGCTTTTTCAAAGAGTTTCTTTGTTTCTCAGTCAAGGTGCACTAGTTCTCATATCTTTATAATCTTTCTCAAAAGAAAGTAAGTTCTAAAATCAGTCCACTTCCCGCCAATATTAACTATGCTCATCATAAATCCCTATATAAAGTAAAAAAGGGTTTATAAAAAGAGAAGAATATATCTTTATATGTTTTAACTTTCCTAAGTGTATAATATAACTTTCCTCAATCAAAAATGAGACTACATATGGTGGGCTTTGTAAAATAAGCATAATGATTAGGTTTTCTAAGAGGCCGGAAATATGGGCTTGAGTTCTAGTTGATATAATCAATGTGGTGCCTAAAATTCTCGTGATCTTTCAGAGGATGATTGTTGTCAATTATCAGATTTGTCCTCAATGTACTGAGATAGAAGAACAGCCTTCTACTTTGTCCTTGATATGCTGAGGGGTAGTAGAACAGCCTCCAAGGCATGAACTACCTGTTATGTTCTAGCCATCTGAAATTTAATTTGTTTGGCATTTAACATACTCATGCCTCCTGTCAGAAACATAAGCATGAAAATGAAAATCCCCAATTACATAAAAAAAAGAGTCTTATGGTTTCGGTTTCCCACCAACCAGTGCGGCTTTGCCAGCATTCATCCTCACTGTGACCCTGTCAAAACAGTGGGAGAGCGGCTTTGCCAGCACTTATTTTCACTGTGACCCTGTCAAGACAGTGAGTGGGGGATAGCCTTCACCAGGGAGGGTCCAGGCTTACTTATTTATAGCAACTCACTCTCATGAGAACTAACCATCTTCATAAGACCAGCATTAATCCCTTTAAGAGTGTGGTCAGTCACCTAATCATATCTTACTAAGCCCCATCTCTCAAAGGTCCTATCAACTTTCAATACCACTACATCATATGCCAAGCTTCGCACACATGAACCCATAGGGAATAAACCATATACAAACCATAGCAACAAGCAATGTAATAGGAGAGGTCACCAGGCCAGGTTTGATGATAATCACCCATCCGCCAACCACCCCTATCTGCCTGTCTTGATGCCTGACATTCTCTTCAGTAGTCTGACTCATTTGAATTAAGATATTAATTATAGTAATTGTTAGAATGCCTCTACTATTTCAGAGATCTAATTCATAGATCCTTCTAATTTTCCAGTTAGAACTGTAATGACTTATTTTCCCTTGGAATGGTGGACAGAGAACAGCAAATTTGACATTCTAGTTTATTAGATGGGTCATATGTATTGTTGTTTTGACTAAAAGGCTATCAAACTTAAAACAGATCCAGGTAAGATGCAGAAGAGACAAAACAACTTTTCCTTCTTCTTATATAATGCTTCCTTTTTCTCTCCATGAAGAATGTCCTCAAGTTCACAGAGCAAGAACATCCTGACTATTACCTACTACTGGTGTGCGTTCAGCGTCTCCGAGTATTTATCTCACACTATACCCTGCTGTTTCAGTGCAATGAGGATTTGCTTATTCAGAAACGGAAAAAGCTCAAGAAGTAAGTTTCTGATAATTCAATCGGGAAGGTCTATCAAAGGTTCTGAGAATAGGTTACATAGACCAGTCAAATGTAGGTATCTGTCACAAGTAACCACATTGTGGTTATGTGGCTGAGATGCAGTGGTGGGAGGTAGGAGAGAGTAGGAGAGGTGCCCAGACAGTACAGGAGCGAGACACCTATAACCTGGTCGAAATTACTTTAGAAAAAGAGCATTTTCATTCTAATGCCCTCTCATGTTAACTACCTCAAAAATAGTTCAGTTTCCCTAAACTTATCAGGTACAAAATCACAGTTTAAGGGCCAAAGATCATTTCCTTCATCAATCTAGTGAACATTTATTGAGCCCCTGTTCTATTATTCTACACACTGAATACATTGCAATGAACAAAATATTCAGAAACCCCTGCCACATGGAGCTTACTTTTCATAGTTGGACAGTGAACAAATAAGTTAGATGTTAATAAGTGCTATGTATAAAAGTAAAGCAAATGATGTGGGGAAAGAGTTTGAAGAAAGAGAAGGTTAGGAAACTTCTGGGCTCCAAAGGGAACTGACGCAACCCATAGCATAGCTTCCTGATGACCTGGAATTCAATAATAATCAATAACAATCAAGATTCAATAACAATCTTCAAAGTTAGAAGAGTCAGATCAACCTTATCCCAACCCACTTGATGGAAAATAGAATTATTTCTGTCACAGCTTCAGACCAGAAAAGATGCTCTCTCAAGTCAGGGCTCTTCTAATAGCATGCATCTCTCAATACTACCCCCTACCCCCAATCTCTTGTCAGCCAGTTAATCAGAATCCATACTTGTAACCAGGTTGCTTACCTGATTTTAGACCGCCCTGGAGAAAGAGAAAGCTCACAACAAGGGTCATCTGAGAGAGAATTCTTTTCTTAGCATAATCTGTGCATTTAGAGAGCCACTTTCCCCTTGTACAACCTGAGAATCTTTACTTCTATCCTGTTAGGTCATCAATGGCAAAGCTATACAAAGGGCTGGCTTCCCAGTGTGCAAATGCTGGCCAAGATGCTTCCCCCACTGCAGGCCCTGAGGCTGTCCGAGACAGTGGGATCCACTCAGAAGAGATTCTGCAACCCTACCCATCTGCTCCCAGTTCTGGCCCCACTGTCACGTAAGCACCTATTGCTATGGAAAGGCTGATGGCAATGCCCTTAGTCCCAGGCAGTTTGTGTGGGTTAGTAGGCTGATCTGGAAAGGAGTATATCTACAGAACTCTTCCTCTTTACCCCATCAGGCCTATCCGTGACAGCTAAGCAGTTGACTAGATGCTTTGTTTCAAGAGAAAGACACTAATTTTGAGGGACTGGCCTACAGTGGGAATAGAGGTAGAAAGTGTAAGTTTACTTTGTGGATTACTCCAACTCTTGAGACAGTGATAAAGCCTTTCCAAAATGAAACATCTAGCATTTTATCCCAGACTGAACAACATGGCTATCATTACATACTCCATGCAAAGAAAACAAAATTCAATAACAATCTTCAAAGTTAGAAGAGTCAGATCAAGATTTCATTTCACTATTTCTTTTCACATCTATAAAGGTAAGACCTAATTTTCATTTTAGGATCACCAAAGTAAGATACTCTGGTGTCTTACTTTTTTAATATATTTCTGAGGTGAGAATTTAAATATGAATAAATTAAAACACTACTTTGAATCAATGTGGAGTTGTCCATTTACATCTGTCTGGCAGCTGAAGCAAAACTGGAAAGTCCCATCTGATGGGTATGCTATACTACATTGTAACCTATGTAAATTATTCACTATTCATGATCCCTCCCCAAACAAACGAACAAAACCTTCCATGATATTGGGCATATTCAGAGCGGAAACTCTTAAAACAGTATTAATGCTTTGTGGGTGGAAGTTTGGGGTTACTTAGTATCATTATAGCCATAGTTTTTTTTTTTTAATTATGAAAAATTTAAATTTACCCAAGTACAATGAACCCCACATGCCACCATTCGGATTCAACAGTTATCAAGACATGCCACATTTATTTCATCTAGGAATATACTTGTTTTTAAGTGTGAAGATCCATGGGTGGAACAAAAGTTGAATTTCCATTATTTTGTATCAACCAGGGCAAGAAAGAGCAGTTTTAAGAGATGCCTTGGGACACTGTGACTGATGGTGGGAGGGTCAGAGCTTACACAAAGGGGAATGAAAATGGTCCTTGGTGCCACTGAGGGGCTCAGGCATCCACTTCCTCCTGGCCATTTCTACTCTTCCACTTGGGGACAGAGGTTCCTGGGAACTATTCAGTAGAAGTTTGTGGAGCTTGGCAGGCACCTGGGACAGGAAGGGCGAGCCATTATCATTAAGAGGTTAGCACGAATAAACAATAAGCACACCTCTTCTGTATTGTTTCCCCTCTAAAGACATCTGATGCCCCCAGTGAAGAAAGGCCAACAGCAGCAAAGCATGATGGAGAGCATGCAGCCCGGGAAGCCCAGTGACTGGGAGATGGAGGGCAGAAAGCACGAGAGGCCCGAGAGCCTGCTGGCGCCGGCACAGTTCTGTGCTGCCGAGCAGGACGTGAAGGCGCTCGCCGGGCCCCTGCAGGCCATCCCCGAGATGGACTTCGAGCCCTCTCCCGCCGAGCAGCTGGGCAACGTGGAGCGCTCCCTGCGCGCCCCGGCCGAGCTGCTGCCCGACGCCCGCGGCTTCGTGCCGGCGGGCTACGAGGAGTTCGAATACGGCGGCGAGATCTTCGCGCTGCCTGCGCCTTACGACGAGGAGCCCTTCCAGGCCCCGGCCCTCTTCGAGAACTGCTCGCCGGCCTCTTCCGAGTCCAGCCTGGACATCTGTTTCCTGCGGCCCGTCAGCTTCGCCATGGAGGCCGAGCGGCCCGAGCACGCGCTGCAGCCGCTGCCCAAGAGCGCCACGTCCCCGGCGAGCAGCAGCGGCGCCTACAAGCTGGAGGCAGCGGCGCAGGCGCAGGCGCACGGCAAGACCAAGCCGCTGAGTCGCTCGCTCAAGGAGTTCCCGCGCACGCCGCCCGCCGAGGGCGTGGCCCCGCGCCTCTACAGCACGCGCAGCAGCAGCGGCGGCCGCGCGCCGCTCAAGGCCGAGCGCGCGGAGCGCGCGGAACGCGCCGCGCAGCCCCACGGCCCGGCCGGCGGCGCCGCCGTACCCCGCGGTGCGCCGCGGACCTTCTTCCCCCAACAGAGGTCCCAAAGCGAAAAACAGACCTATTTGGAAGTAAGGAGGGTAAAGTAAAACCGAACCGAAACCCACAACGCCGGCGGCCCCGGGCCTAGAGCTGCAGGGCCAGCCCGACGCCCCCTAGCGAGGAGGGGAGTGGGGTGAGGCCAGGCTAGGGACCCAGAAGTCGCCTGCCCCAGTAAAAGGCCTCGGTGGCCTTGCAGGCGAGTGGCAGCTCCCGTACGGGACACAGAGCAGGTCACACAAGTACATGTGTGAGAGCAGAGAAGACCTCGACTCATTTTAGATCTGCGTTGTCTCCATGTTCATACTCATTCTCTCTCCCTCGCCCCTCCTCTCCAATCTCTCCCTTCTCTCCTCTCTGTGAAAGCGTTCTCTTCCCGTCTCCCCTTTCTCCTCTCGCTCTGAGAGGATTAGGAGTGATGTTATTCTCCTTCAGCTTGTGGCACCTTAGAGTTGAACTTGTTTCAAAGCGTTGCACGCAACTCCCTGGCTTGGCTTTCCCCCCTTGCCTGTTAGGAACCCCTCCTTGTTTAAACGTTGAAGACTGTGTGACAGCTACCCTACTCCAAGCCCCCACTGTCCTTGTTTGTAGCTAGGGATGAGGCAAGTTGCCCTGCTTTTAGTGTGAGCTTTGAGAAGTTTGCTGCAAAGCTAACTTTCATTTCTGCTTGCTTTCTTTTTGATTAGAAAAGGATGTCACATTAATTTATATTGGATGGGACAAGGACATCCCATGATAGAGAAGAATTGACTCAAAAAACACCTTCTTTGATCTCAGTGAACGTTGATGCATTTTGATGCCTATCCTTAGTGTTTTCAAGCCTTGGGGCCTTAAAAAGAGTGATTAAACACATGTCCATGAAAGGGCCAGTAGTTCGTAAGCAAATACTTAAGTTCTTAATGTGATTGAAACAGACAATTTCTGATTAGGCAGAAAGTAACACAACTTTCACCTGTACCACAACCCTTCCATTCCACTTATTCTCATCTCCGAGTAGGGACAGATTGATGATCACTGACTCCTTTAATTAATTTTACAACAAACAAAATTAAGTGCCTGCCTTGTTCTAATTTCTATGCTCATTGCTGAGGATTTAGAAACAAACAACATCTAATTTCTGTCCTCCAGGATTACTAGCTTAGTATAGGAGTAAGGCACAAAAACACAGAACTATGATAAACTGTAGGAGCCCACAAGAGGATTATCTAAAATTTTTGGTATGATGGTGGTCATAAAAGCCTTCCTAAATACAGGAAGTATTTAGGAAGTATTGGGTGTCTGAATTAGATTTGAAAAGTTGCCTAGAAGTTAGCTGAGGGAAATCTGAGGTAGTCAGGCATGAAAAAAAGTGTAATTAGTATAGTTTATGCTGTTAAAAATGTTTTCATTTCACATGTTCATAAAAATGTTTTTCCCTAATTGATGTGTGAAAATTTAGGGGCTCAACAATTGCCAGGTAAAAACCATTAATCAGAAATAACAAGTGATATATCTGAGAAACAATGAGTAATATATTTGTGACTGTTTAACAGACATATGAAATAACAATATGTTAGAAACTGTTAATCACACAAATTGGGCAACAAATTTCCTCCCCTAACATTGTAAGACAGAAGTCAAGTCAGTTTAAGAAGAGATACCAAACAAGTATCAAATGAAATGTTTTAAAAAGATCTTTTCTCTATCAGTACATGTCAGTAAAATTTTCAAATATGCAAAAGTTCCCATTGCTTATTTCTGGTTTTGGACAAATTTTTCTTTATAAGGCCTAATCTTCACAACAAACCTGTGACATAAGTAAGTTGTGCAAATGTGTATTGCCTGCATGCATGTTTTTATAGGTAAGAAAGCTGGAAACACAGAGAAGCCAGTGGAATGTTGTCTGCAAAAGCTAACCCTACAACTATCCCCCCTTTTAGCATAGAGCCAGAATTAGAACCTAGAGCTCCTGACACCCAATCAGATGCTCTTTGCACTAAAACACACTATCTTCTTTCTTGATTTTGAGACAGAGTTCACTAAGTTCTGGCGGCCTAGGCTTCAGTTGGCTCTCCTGGGCAGATGTAGGAGATGCAGAGTATATAGAGATAGAACAGAAGTTTTCCACATCTCAATAGTCAAATAAGATAAGGTGAGGTATGTGGCATATGCCTGTAATCCCAGCAACT